>NC_133024.1:4910000-5590000 GCF_048771995.1 Taeniopygia guttata | reverse complement strand
CTAATTTATTCCTTTAAATGGAAATTATAAAAACATCTACCTAAGTCACACACCAGTCCTGCCATGACTGTGGGAACCTCACCTCACTTTCCATCTCCTAAATATCAGTCCACACCTTTCAAAACATTTCCAGAATACAGTCTGTTATGTGGACTTGGTGGTTGCAGACAAAGACAACACACCCCCCCAGAATTCTCATGTGACAGCAGCCTGTTTTATTGTCTGCCCTTTCCTTGGGAGGATTTTGAATCTCCTGGTCCAGACAGCTCTTTAGTCTGGCTTAAACACTCTTGTGCCAGTGACAGGTCTGCAGTTTAGGATGGAACATGATTGGGTGAAGTCCCTGTATGTGTTCAAATTCATCCTGTCATCACTCACCCGGGGACTTGTTTGTGGAACCGAGCTGGGTTTCTTATTTATAGATTAATTAATTGCCCAGTACAAACCAGCTTGTACTCTAACATTGTCAAATTGAAAACACAGACAAAATTGAAAAGTCAAATTCAGCCCTCAACAGTTTTGAGGGCTGAATAATGGTGGCTTTTAGGGAACAAGATTATGAGCCACAGAGGTTGTCTTGAATAAACTTTGGACATAGTCTGTCAGGAAAAAAAAGGGAATTCCAGGTCTCAGGTGTCTTCAGGAAAATAGCAAGTAGCATACAGAAAATATTATATATCTGTTGTGCGTAAATGGAGTTTTCTGCTCCACAGGTACTTGCCATAAGCCTTGGATTCTCTAAGTGTCCTCTTTTAAAAAAGTAATTAAGTTATCTCTGTCTCAGTGACACAGTCTTATCATTCATGTTTAATTGCTGATCTCTCTGAGTATACATGGAGTGGCTTCAAAGGAGATGCCTTGTCTCTAGGGTGTAAATTTTAGAATGTATACCCACACACATAGAAAAGTTGAGTAATAAGGGACAATGGAGAAGAATTTAATAATGCCAGCAGCTAGGGACATGATTAATGCATTAGCAAAGGGATATCTAATGCACCCCATGGGAAATGATAAATCCGCAGGGTTCTGTTTTAATGGTCTAAATCTTACTCTTTCAACAACTGGGAAGCACTGAATTTTTGTTTACTACAAAGCTACAAAATTACTTTGGCAGGCTTGTTATAAGATGGAAAAACATGATTCAAGATTTGTTTGGTTTTGCACTCATTAGTCTTGCAACTTGCAGAAGAAAATTAGGAGAAAAGGAGAGAAACAATGCAAAAAAAGTAACCAAAAGTATTCCGTGTTGTTCCTTCACTAAAATGCTTCTCTTAGCGTAATTCCCAATGTTTCCTAGTAAGCAAATTGCACAAAACCAGTATGGGCTTAGAAGTGGTAATGCATTCTCAGAAGTAATGCATTAGTTACCACTGTCAAGGGTGTGAGCATTTTTGATCCTATGAGTTTAGATACAGATCACAGACCTATCACTATAACTTAACTATTTGGTGAGTGCATCTCATTCCTTTTACTTCATGCTTCAAGAGCTAATCCCTGCAGAAGGGGTCTTCAGTCCCAGATGTAATGAATAAAAGAGCCTTCCTGGTTCCCATGGCAATACTGGACACTGCTGACTCTAGCCTAAGCACTGATATTGAAATGTTAATTAGCTAATTGCTCTGTTTGTTTTCTCTAAATTACCTGGGGATCACCTGCTCCCACCCCCCTCCCACTGCCATTCTAGGACTAAGATGCAAATAGGGGAACCCGTGGAACCATGGGAGCATGTTTTGGGGGATAAAGACACCCCTAAATGGGGAACTAAACACAGTAGAGGGGGCTGGACAGGTACCCTGGCTGAGGAAGAGGGAAACGCATCCCCTGATCGATGTTTGACCTGTCACCACCACCTGGAAGACTAGACTAGAGTAGGCTGTGGGGAGCAAAAACAAAAAGACAGAATTTCCTGGTGTTACCACAAGAAAAGGAGAGGGGACAGCTGCAGTTCTAGACTTCAGCAACAGACTCTGCATGGCCTCCTCACACTTCGGCTACCTGGGAAAGCTACAACAGCGGGGTTGAGCTCCATGTCGAGCCCCCTGCCCAGCTGATCTTTTTAATAAAGAGTTGAACATTAATAAAGGCATTAACCCTGTTCATTTCACCAGAGACACTTTCCCAGACACCAGTGAGAAGGATACGTCTCTTTCCTCCGAGAGCACCACTGACTAAAACGCAGCGTGCTCACACGGACATGATGGCACAGCTCAGCTTGTAAGTCTGGGGGCACATTTGCCCATAGTAGACCCTGTCCATCGGGTTTCTTCTCAAGCTTCTGAAGCAGATTGGTTTTGCAAAGCTTCTGTTTTGTTCCTACACCTTGTTGCTTGGCCATCACTTGTGTTAAATCTGCCTTTTAATTTATTTTACTGCAGCCTTTTGCAGAAGGTCATTTATCAGGTAATCACTTGTCCATTAAAAAGCCTAATTAGTCCATGTTTGTCAGAAAGAGGAAATAGTTCTACATTTGAATACTGAATGGGTTGCAAACTACTTTCCATATGAGAGATATGAAAAATTTCAGAAGCTTTACTTATTGCCAGTTAAATGAAACTAGCTAAATGAACCTACACATTCAGAGTTAAAAACAGGCAAATGCTTTGATGCAAAAGGATGAAAAAGCATACCGTTTACAGATCTTACAACTTCAATTCTAAAACAAATACATTTCATAATTTATTATTGCTGCAGTAACTTCTTCATGGACTATTAATGCCCTCTACTGGTGCTTCAGACACACATACTCTGAATTTTTGGGTTGATAAAAGCTGCTCAGGACTCATTTTCTGATCCTTTCCAGAAAATGGAATATAATTTAGCCATGATTGAGTTTTTCTATGGTTCACACCCGCCAAACACATATCTGCAGGAAAGGAGCTTTTGTCTGGGGTTTTATCTCCAACATACATTTGCCAAATGCTGTTTGTTTTTCCAAATTCACAGCTGCCTTGGGAATTACTGACTACAAAGAACTTATGCACTGATAACCTTTTTTTAAACCTTTTTGTAAACCCTTGTCAATATTTGAAAGGAAAAGCATTCAGATTTCCATGAAAAAATGGCATGGAAACAAGCCGCAGGATGGTTAAAAATGAAGAATTATTTATAGCTAATGGTCTCATGAGAAGTTTTATGACATCTGGTCTTGAACTGCCTTAGCCCAAGAGGACATCACTATCAGTTTGTCTGATATTTGCCTTGATTTTTTCACATATTCTGAAAATTTATGCTGTATATCTTACAATTCTCTTGGTGCTGTATCTAATCTTTTGTTTGAGATAGTTTAATGAAAAACAAATTTGAATATGCCTGCTCTCCCAGCTTGCAAAAGAAATGAAGCACATACAATCACATAATTTTTGGGTCCTCAGACCCATATCTCCCAGAGGCCTCTGAAGCCATTGATCAGTTTTCAATTTGACACAAGGGACAGGGGCTGAAGTCTCTCCAAAGACTAAGTAACAGACAGTGGGCTCCCAAAGCAAGACAGCAGTCTCCCACCAATTCACACATTTAGATGGAAAATCAGCAGCCAAAGGTTGGTTGGCCAGGTAACATCCCAATGCCACAGAGTGACTGTGCCTTGTAACGGGGAAATGGGAATACTACCATCCAGAGAGCAAAGCAGGACACAAATCACACAAAAACAAGAAGCCATACTCTTCTAGTTCTATCTCCCATAAAACAATGTGCTTTAAGATTACTGCCAGTTGCCTGGTAAAAGCTACCATTTGACCATCTGAACATGGACCTTCCTTACCTGCATTTGTGTATGGATGAAACTGCCTCCTCCACATGATCATCACTTCCTCTGTCCCAGGAAGAGCCATTCTCTCTGATCTGGCAGCTGAGCTGCCCATGTGAGTGCTTTCCAAGCTTTCTCATGTGCAATGGTCAAAGCTAGGTCAAATACTTTTAAATAGTTGGTCATTGCTGATTTTGCTTTGTTCAGATTCAACTCAGTCCAGCATTAATAATTACCTGTATGTTCCAGCTGGACATGTTCTGAAACACCAAAGTCAGTCATCTTGTCTACTCATGAGAGCAGAACGGGAGCTGGATGCAGGCTGAGGGAAATACTGAATGGTGCCAAACACACCAGAGTCTTGCTGAATGCTGACATTGATATGGGAAATGAGGCACTGCAGATCTGTGCAGAACCAGCTAGAGAGAGAGATTAGCGGCAGGAGCAGCCACTGGAATGTTTCACTGCGAACAATATTTCACTCAGAACTGTTGGGTTCTGAGCTGTAGGATCCAGGCTGGGGACACCCAAACACTATCAAATATTCTGAGACCTTTTTAAACTATACATCTGCAATAGCTGAATAACAATCTCCATAATCCATGGCAGTGCAGAGATACATCCAGTGGTCGAATCCTCACTGGCATTACTACAAATTATTAGGTTCACAGTCTGAAAAGCACATTAAGATATACAGCACAATACAGCAGCATATTAGAATTTCAGACAAAGTTCATTCCAAATATCAGCCCACAAATTTGGCCAATAACAGAAATAAGACAGAAACTAATCTGAATAACACGATGGAAGCAATTAGTAACAATTACATCTGCTTCCATCCAGGTACCATTTACAGTGGAATAGTTGGGGGGACTGGGGAGGGGCTGGAACTAGACAAAGACCCATTGAGCTATATAGCTGCATTTTCTGTGAAGATATTATTATGTCACTCTTTAAATGGGCCACTCCATTAGAAACAAATGTCTGTTTTAGGAAGAATATTTTCTAGCAATATGAAAGAGATAAGATACACAAATAATCACACTTTGATTCTTTGTATTACAAATTACAGGGACTGGATATGCATAAATACATTTGTATCTTTAAGATTTTTTCCTGCACACTGCAGGTAACCTGGCAGAGGAGGCATATATCTACAGTGCTCAAAATGTCAATTTAGGAACACATTTCTTTAGACAATTCTTTTCTATGTAGAAGCCTAATTACTCAGTGGTTATTATACAAGGAAAATAAGAGTTCCATTTAAATTTAGAACTGGAATCCAAGCCAAATTCCAAGGGAGGAAAAGAAACATGTTACAGATGAAGACTTGCAATCTAACTGCACAGTTAGGTAATACAAATGTTCCAGAAGAGGAGAGAAAAGCACAATGTTATGATTAAAGTCACCCAAACTAGAATTAAGACATCTGAACCTGTCTTCAGACATGACAGATTTGTCACAGTTGTGGAGAGATATTACATAACTACATGAGAAAATATATTCTTAAACTAACATACACCAAAGCAGGTGTGACAACAACCAATACAAGGCAATATTTTTCACAAAAGCTAGGAATTCAGAATGACATCATACAAATGAAGTTTCTAGCAGTATAACTACCACTAATATTAGCATAACTTGACAATTCTGGCCATCAAAGCCAATCAGGGTGGTTATGTACCAGTTGGAAAAAAACCCCTTATGGATAATCCTTTCAAAAACTCTAACCTATTTTTAAGTCAGAACTCTTGTATAAAAGTGATCAACATTTTCAAAGTTATTAAAGGGATCAGTGTTGCAGACAAATGCTTAATGGGAATTTTTGATGGATAAAAAGGTAGGTGCTTAGTCTGTACTACATTGTGCACAAATATGTTTCTGTAAGATATTTATTATCAGAATTCACCTTCAAGTTTCCAATATTTATGAATGGCAGTCAAAAAGTCTGTGGGCAGCATTGCATGGACTACTATTAATAGCCTAACAAACACTGCAAGAGCAAGAAGCCTAAGAATTAAACATATTAACCATTGATTCAGGGTTTGTTTTGTTTTGGGGTTTTTTTGGGTTTTTTTTGGTAGGGAATATCCTGTCACAGATTTGCATTATTTTGATTCACTTACAGAGTATTTGAAAAATTAATTAATTATGGTGTAAACGCAGAGCTTCCAGGCCACCCAGATTTTGTAAATATGTTGAATCAAAACACTTGTTCTTAAAATCAGGCCTTCTAAGGTCTTCTAAGCAGGTTGCTGGTACTGTCACATAATGGTTATATAAAGCAGCAGATAGAGCAAGTTTTCAGATCTCTATGACTGACAAATCCATTCTATTATTTAGAACAATTCTGAGAAAAATACATTTTGAATGTATACTGTAAGGGGTAAGTAAAGCCTAGTTTTTACAAAGGAAATATTAAAAAAAAAATAAAAACACAGAAAAAGACAATTTCTATGGGAAATGTTGACATTATATTTTCCTCAGAGTCCTGTTCCTCTCCAAAAATGGTGCATCATATTCAGAATATTCTTCCAGTTATACTACAGGAGCTCCTAGTCACTGCTCTCCTTGGGAGATGCAAGGATGACTTCTTGAAGAAAACAGCCTCTAGAAAAAAAGAATTCATTAGCTTTTCAGGATTTGATTTGTCCATGTTTGGGTTTTTTAATTAAATGTTTGTTATTTTTTAAGAAACTTATATTTTTAAAGTAGTATTTATATAATTTAGTCACCTTTTTAACTAGAAAAATGCAGCTGACATTGTAAAGTTGCTATTTGCTCTAGTCTTTTGATCATACCACTGTGAAAAGTGTTTGAACACTTTGAATCTTTATGTTGCTTTAATCTGTCAGCTTCACAAATTAAGCCCACTTAAGCCTTTCCACCCAAGGAGACGGAAAAAAATTTTATTTTAAAATGCCAAGGGTAGTGGAGTCTCTCTTCCACTTATACATCAGTGTTCTGTCCTTACCTTGCTCTGTCTAATGAAACATGAGCACATAAAGTCCAGAAAATCCTGCCTGGACACACAAGGATTCACAGTGGGATCCCACCTGCAGAGATTGAGCTCTTCCCTTCTCATGGTAAATTTCCCAATGGAATTTCCAGCTGAAGAAGGCAGTCTGCTCTACACACTAGAAATTGCATTAAAGGGGGAAACACTGCTTCCGATCAGCACCTTTAGCATTTATATAGTCAAATAATTTCAGACAGCCAATTTACTGGAACACAAATCTACCTTCAAAACACCTCACTGAGGTCAAGACACTCCATTGTCATTCAGCGAGGGACAGATGTGTTCTGTGACATACTTGACATCACACACTGAGTCCTGAGCAGAACATTTTCTAATAGAGGGGGAAATGAATGATAAGAGAAAGTGTCTGCCCTTGTTCTGACTCCAGCAGATCTTGCTGCCTTTCCACAGCTGAGCACTGGCTGTTTTTTCTGCCCACTGTGTATCTTGTCTCATGCAGCTGAGTTGTTTATGATAGATTAGACCTCCTGGGACCATTGAGAATGTTCTTTTTGCAAAACTTGACCTTTCAAATCAAGATTATACGGAGGGACTTTTGGATGACACACTAACTAATGTTATGGCTGAATCATTCATGGGCTGTTTTAGTTGTTTCTGAGACTGTGCCTAACACTGCAGTAATGTACTTGGCACTACTAGAAATTATCTTTTTATCTCTTGTATGTTTTTATCCTTTAGGAAAGTATTAGAATTTTCTACCTTTTTGTAGATAATTCAGACAACTCTAGTATTTAGAAGACTAACACTAAAACAGTTTAGTGAATTTTGCAGAGTGTCTTTATAATGAGATAATTAATTATAAACAGGAAACTCAAGATTATATTTAAATGTAGTTCTTTCAGTTTCATTTGAAAGTGATGTCTTCTGGGGAGAAAATTCTCTTATCTTTTTCTGAGGTTGAATAGTCACAGCTGAATTTTTTAATTGCAGTACTTCCATCTTTCACTACGTTATCATGCATGTTAGGATGCTTATTTCTTAACTCTTGGCATCTGAAATCACAAGGGCTTGGGAATCTTATCTTAGTTTTGGGAAGTGTCATTTTCACCTGCTACCACTCTTCCAGAAAGTTGGAAATAAGAAATAAAAAAAAAAAAAAAAAAAAAAAAAAAAAAAAAAAAGAGAACTTGAATTATTATTTTTTTAAATCTCATATTAAAACAAACTTCATTACAGAGCACAAAAGGCATGGGGCTTGCCAGGTGAAATCCTTATGCAGTCATTTATTCTATGACAGAGAGTTTTCTGAATTTGCAAGAGAATACTTACAGTGTTGACCTTTCAGAAGTCCTAAAGAAGACAGCAGGGCATCTAACAGTCAGTGTAAGTAGGCATTTTTGTGTTATGTTAGGATGAAAAATTCCAGCCCACTGGCATTGCAGTCTTGCCCTGGACACCTTCAAGCCAAGGTTCCACGTCCTGCATTAAAAAGAGCTCTCTGGAAAGGGGTGGACACAGTATGAGATCCAACTAAGATTTAAAATATTTGCCATTCTAAAATTGTTAATCCCATTAAAATCTACAAGGAAAACTCACATCTAGAAAACAAACTCTGTTACAAAGACTCAAATCTCAGACTAGCACAACTAAACAGTGCAGCAATGTAAATAACAGCAACATAATGATAAAAAGAGCACGGTGAAGTTGAAACCCTCAGTTGTGGAAAAGAAGGAGCAATACCTGTGACAAGGCCCAATACTCATAAAAATGAAAATGTCATAGGATTAGACACTTGCTTTGCCTGACTTCATACTTCCAGAAGCAGGCTAATGAAACAGATGCCCACTGCTAAAGCTGGACCATCACATTTTTTTTAAATAATACCCTACTTTTTACCATGTGCATGTAGGCAAAAAAATATATAAATAATACTTTACATTTGGGGAATTATTTCAAGAGCATTAGAGGTCTCATTCTTCTTAGATGTGTATTGGATGAGTTCACTTAAAGTTATGTGAAGCTGAGGTACTTGCAGGCAAAAGAAAAAGACAGCCTGATTTGGAAAAGAAATGTCTTAACTTGGTGTAGCCTTTCAGTCATGATGTTTCTCACACAGGCTAGGGAGACAGTCAGAAGCGTGAATGAGATACAGAGGCTTAAATTTATTTTTTTTTTCTACAGAGTTAAATAACAATGTATATTCCTTCATTGAAGATGGAAAGTGGAATTTTGAGAAGAAAACATATTTTCAAGATCTAATGAGGTTTTGAGGAACAGAAGCATCCAAAGCCAATTACTTTTCTTTTAATGACAGTTACTTAAAAGAAACTAAAAAGGCTAGCATAGTTGGGGCCAGTGAAAAGAGGAAATTAAGGACATACATCTCCTCTGCAGTCAGCTTCTTGGAACAGCTCACCTAGTTATTTCTGATCAAAAAGTTGAGAAACAAAACAGGGTGTTTCAGCTCCCAAAAGCATACTTTTGATTACACAACAGAAACCTTTTAATTAGCTGTTAGAATGGCACATCGGGAGAATTTGGCAGCTCTACATCAATAAGCTGACCCTAGGAATTTTTTTTTAATTTTCCTTCAGACTATCAGGAATGAAAATAATAGCATCCAAGGGGAGAAAAAGTACAGCAACATAAACCATCTGCACAGTATAAACAGAACAATGGTGACACAGATTTTTCAGTACTTTCTCTAGCTGCTCTTCCTCGACCTTTCTCCACCTTATTGCACTTCATTTAAACAAACAAAAACATTCCTGTGATAAATCAAGGTCAAAAGTAGGTTAATTTATGTCTCTGGCCATAGCAGGGAGTTGGAACAAGATGATCTTTAAGATCTCATGTTGCCTGTGATTCTAAGATTTTTCAGCTGTTTCCTGGATCTTCTCACTGTGGGGATCTTCTAACTATAAATTCCTCCCTGTGTGTATGTTCCAGCTTTTTTTCTCTTTTCTTTTTTTTCTTTAAACCAGAATGAGACTTGACTGAAATAAATCTTAGCAGTTGCCTAGGTCCTATTGATCTTAGGATTGTACTGTTAGATCTCCACAATTGTTCTTTTTCTGTCAGCAGAGATTTCCAAACAAGCTGGGGGCTTTCCTGTGTGTCCCACAGCTTCAAAATGTAAAACTTATTCAACATTATGAAATTAAACAAAAAATGTATCCCAAAGAGAAAATGTGTGAAATAGATTGTAGAGATTGTAGATAGTAGTGTAGTATGTCACACAGGTGAGAAATTAAGGGTTTAGGATTTTTAGTATGTTATAGATAGGTTCAAGATGGAGGGTATAGGGTGTTGTTGCAAATTCCTTTCTTCTCTCTTCTTCTTCGTCTTTCTTCTTGGGTTTAGGTAGTATCTTGTAATTAGGTAGAAAAATCTGCATTGCAAGTCTTTAGGAGTCAGTTATTAGGTGAGAAAGGAAAATAATTTAGGTGTAATTTCTTAATTGGGTAGTTTAGTTTTTGATTAGACTTTAAAAGACCTTACACCACGATGCTGTGGGCCATTTTTCTGCTGTTGTCACGCATGCAAGGTCTGGGTACAGACAGTGTGCTAAAGTTTTAATAAAATAACAATAAACAGAAACTGAAGGCCAAAAAAGTCCAATGCATCTCTCATTCCTGACACAGAACTCCCCCAGGGAGTTGCCCAACTTGGGGCCCACAAACTCACACTCCACAAAAACTCCAATATCCATCAGCAGCCAAGTGGGAATCTGTATATTCATACTGGCTCATCGGTGTTTTGCAACATCCAGGTTAAATTATTAGCATTGCTCCCAGGGAGAGGAGAGAAAGATAAATACCATAGGTCATTCCTATCTCAGGCCAGGAATTTCCAATGGGATTTCCAAAGGATTATTTTCTTTTTAATGTACATTTTAAAGTTTGAAGGTAGGCATGGGCTAATACATATTAGGGCCACAGAAGATTTCCTTCTTGAGCTCATTTAGTGATAGCAGTGCTATTCAGCTCTCACTGATAGGTTCTGCATACAAAAAGTATTTAAAATCTCATTAGAATGTGCGAACGTAGTACTATGCCACATCCTAGATTTCACAGCCTAAAACTACAAGCAGACTTGCCAAAAATAAATGTGAGCATGAGACAAAAGGCAGAGTAAGCCAGAAGAAAGAACACTGTTGGAAAAATCCCATAAAAGCAATGCATTATACCATGGGACTTAAGCATCGTGGCCCCATTAAACTAAAAAGTTGAATTGATTTCCTCTCAGCTCCACGAGTGGGCTCCTTTATCAAATGCCTTTGAAGTAAGAACTCCTGCTGGGATTTTATATTAAGCAGGGGAAAAAACCACATTCCATTGTCAGGGTTGTTGCAAGGATGTAATCAAAGGTTTGACATCCCAGCTCACAGATACCAAGCAACTTGGAAAATATCGCCATACTTAATATTTGCCAGTTTTCTTTTCTAATAGAAGGTTGAATATTACTATAAAGCTCAATGATATCAAGGGTAGATAACATTAAAGCAAATTTCCTTTCCTCTAACTAATCATTTTCCGCATCATTATGATAAAGTGATAATTACCTGGTAATTGTTTATTGAAAAGGCAAGCTCTTGTTACTTACAAATTTCCTCTTTAGGTCACTGTCCTTACAAGCAGATTCATTTACAACATGAATCATGAACGTGAGCCAACTGTTTCTTTTCAATTGTATTGAAAATTAATATAAGAGGAACAGAAGGAATAGTGTCGGAGGAGGAAATTTCCATAGGCATCAGGTATTTTGGGAAGCTACCACATTACCTAAATGAATGGTGGCCATCATCCATCTCTGCTCAAATCCAAAGCACCACGCAATCAGTACGAGAAAGAAAATTATCTGCTTGATTAGTTGATTAAGATCCACCAGTCCAGAGAGGGAAAACATTCCTGGATTTGTGTTTTGAGTATTAAGTCATTTTGGGAAATAAATATTGAGTTAGCACATCACATTTATTTCCATTTACTCTTTACATTGGCTGACATGGACTTACTGTGTAGGCAGAATAGACGAGATAGAACAAAATCTTAGTTTCTATGATGTATTATTATAATTGTAACTGCAATGTCTCCCTCAGTCTTCTCTTCTCCAGGATGAACAGACCAAGTTTGACCTCTTACAGCTTCCCCTAAGGCTCTTCACCAACTTAATGGCTGTCCTTTGGATGCTCTCTAATAGTTTTATATCTTTTTTATATTGTGGTGCCCAAAATTGGGTAGGATATTAATCAGTGTTATGGAAGTTATTTTCAATTATGTGTCAAATGCTCAGGCAACTGCTTCTCCTTTAGCAATATGTAGCAATAGACTTCATTAAAGGATTGATATTAAAAACAATTCCAAAGGGTGAAATATAATTTGGAATATTTGGAAGCAGGCAAGTTCTGCACCAAAAAAAAATTGAATCATCCCATTATTTACCTTGAAGGAAAGAAAAACATGCAAAAGTATAAGTGGATTAGGTGTTGGCTTATTACGCCTTTTGGAGAGAAGAACTAGAAAATTTTGAAGTCTAGGTGTTCTAATGTCATGATAACCAAGAGCCACTTACTTCATTTTTATCCTGGAACATATTGTGTTACAAAACAGTGGTTGAAATTTCAGTTGAATATGGATAGTTTTCACCCAGAATTTGGTCTTAAATTGATGTAACAGTGTCTTGATTTGTTCTTCTACAGTGTGTATATATACATAAATACACACATATACTGTGTTTTGACAGCATCTGAGAAACCAGCTGGATTACCATGCTAGGTTGGATTAGCAGCATGCATTAGAAGTAGAATAAAATTTAGAATATTAATAAACTCTTATTCAGAGCATTATCCTTTTAATAAATTCATAAATAATAAATAGATTAAAAAGTCAATGAACATTTGCTTACAAGTCAGATTCAAACCAGATCAAAAAGGATCTAAATAGACAAAAACAATTCAAATGGTTAAAACAAATTCCAGGAGTTCCCTGAGACCTGCTGTGCTCTTTTTCTTTATATTTCCACACAGATGGAGAAATGCTGCACTGTATCTGGAAGGGGAATGGGGCAGCACACACAGCCCCATTTCCAAACACATGGACTACAAAAAAAGAGGAAAGAAAAAAAATCAGAAGTATCAACTAAGAGGATCCAGTCTCGGATTACAAAGGGAGTATGACAGTGACATAGGTGGCAATAGCAACCAGTTGGAGGGAGGCAGTAACACATTGAGGAGAAAAGGTGCTGAGGTCTGAAAAGAAAGACAGAGACTGAAATATTATGTTTGTGGTATGAAACAAGTTATTTCTCCTCTGTGGTGAGTTGAAGCTTTACTTCCTCTTTCCATTATAAAAGAAACCATTAATATTCTGAGTTACCCACAAGGCTCAGACGCAAAAAAAACAAAAAAAAAAAAAAAAAAAAAAAAACTACCTGAAGAGTTTGTGGTTTTTTCCCAGATCCATAGATCAGCTCATCCCAAAAGAAAATTACAGAAATTCTCTGATACTGGATATTGGGAATACAGTCCAAACTCAAGACACCAGAGCAATGTCACATTCTTAACATTCTAGATTTGCACCAGAACTCAATTATTGGTACTAACTGAAGAGAAAGGGAAACTATTTTAAGTAATGTATTAATTTTGTTTAAAGTACACTGAACAGAAACAATAACAGCTAGAAACTATCACATTTCTTTCCTTTAAAAAGTTGGAGAAAAGAGAAATTTCACACAGGAAGGTCAGCAGTGGAGCAGTGGCTCCAGAAAATGTTGTGCTACAGGTGGTATAAATGTAAATGAACACTTGGTAATCTGGAACAGGAACTCAGTGTTTGTGGTTTTTTATTTTCTTTCTTTGGTTTTTTTTTGGTTGTTGTTTTTTTGTTTTTTGTTTTTTTTTTTTTAACTGTAGAGATTTATTTAGCATGCTGAGACTGCTGTCTTTAGATACAAATTTAAGGTGCCTGGAAGGATACTCCACAGCATATAGTTTCAGGTGGTTCAATATCTCTGATGGTTTCAGCAAGTTTAGAAGACTCCTTGCCAATTCCAGCAGTGTTTCTCTTTCTGTCACCTCTCATGCTGTATGTTCCATATTCTCTTCAACAGTCCCTAAGTCTCCAACAGAGACACATTCTGAACTCCATACATGTTGCCTTTTTATCCCTGTTGGTGTCCATCCTGAAACTGGTTCAAACTTTGGTTCTCTGCTTGGAAGTAAAACCTCCTCTTCCCTGAGATTGTCCCCTCTTCTTCAGGTGTTAACTTACACTCCAAATGAAAGAGGAGCCATCAGTGTGATGAAACTCAGTGATACTGATCACTCTTTGTTACTGTCTTTCTGAAACTTGATTTTTTACAGTGAGTAATTTTTACAGTCTTAATCTATGTTTCAATTTTCTACAGAGACATTCAAGCTATCTTAAAACATGCTGCTTTAGGTCTTAAGACTGTAGCCCTCTTCCACTGCCAGGAAGTTTAATCAGTTCTGGAAAAGTGCATATGCAGCTATGTTACTTTTACACTAACTTTTATTAGAGCTTTACCTTCTCTATATAAATTTCTGACTTGCAGGGAAAAGCAATTATCTACTGCACACTATAGTTCTGTGACTGTTTCCCAAATATCTCTAAATGGAGCCTTTCAATCACCTGCACTTTGATTTTCCATTTGTCGAGAGTGTAAACTGTTCTCATCAGGTAATTTCTAAATGCATAATCAAGGTTGCATGCACTCATGTCATGATATATCACTATAAATGTCTTCATTTACTTTTAAATTAGTTTAGCATAATCAAAATATAAAAGGCCATGCATGGATTTTAGACAGCATTAAATGCTTCAATTTTGTAATGCTTGTTTAATTTACATAATTACCACACATCTGTCCACTCCATTTTAAGGACCAAGCCCATAAAGCTATCATACATTAGAATGCTGAGGTTGACTGCATGCCTTGTGAGTAAAAGCCTTACGATAAACAAGATTAAATAATTATTTATTTCATCAGCGCTTTCACACATCTTTAGATTGCTTGCTGAAACTGTAGATCTTCTAGCATGATTTTTTCCCATAATATTCCCTCAGCACTCACTGAAATCATGTTTACTATCCATTTTTGGAACTGGCAATTCATAAAGATTTAATTCAAAATTTAAAAAACATGAAAAGAAACATGCAAGGATACACACACGAGGTGGGAAAAACAACATATTTGAAAGTAATTAAAAAAAAAAAAACACTGAAGTATTTTTCAGTTCTGCTATAGGGTATCCTTAATGCACAATAATTCAGTTTTGGAATTAATTTAACAACTGCTCTTTCATATGCTGACAAAACATGGTTCATATCTCTCTCACATTTCTTTCCTGGTAAGAGCAAGTGAGCCAACTGAAAAGCTCTGTCTTCAAAACTGTCAGCAGAGAAATTACCTTTTTTTTTTTTTAATAATAGATGTCTTTGGGGTACACAATTTCTTTCTTCTACTTGTATCAATTTTGAGCAAACAGCATTCCATATGCATTTCTTCATTTATTCAAGGATGATGCACATTATACATGGATTGCAGCAAAAATCAGAATTAATTAGTAGCAGGAGGGAAGTTGCCAGAGTGATTGCACTTTCTAAATGTTTCACTTGAATTTATTTAAAGTTTCAACTTCACTCATTCTGTTCCTGTTTTGTCTTTGCCCTTGGGACTATTGAAGCTTTTCCTCATTATAGCACTGTACCTAAGTGTAAAAATATAGCTGTAATATTCCTTTGAAAAAATACTTCAGAAAGTTATCTGGGCTTTTTAAGGGACACTTAAGTTTACCAACCCCCTACACTTGCAGTAAGTCACTGACAAATAGGTCTTGTTGATCTACCAGCCATAATACTCTTTCATTTCTGCATCAAAGTAAATTCTGCATGCATTTGGTTCTCTAACCAATGAGAATTCTTTTTATTGCTTCCTACGTACAGGAGACACTAAGAAAAGAAGAAATAGCTTTACAGACAAAACTCACAAATACCAAAGCTGGTAGTTTTGTTTGCATTTTTTCATGTTTTCTCTTTTAAACATTTCCAACCAAGACTTCCCATTCTCAACTCTTTCTAGGGGAGTTCATCCTGCTTTAAATGTTCAAAAGACTTTTTTTTTTCTCACAGGAGCACCCCAGGCAACTGAACACAGTAAGGAAACTCAGGCTGAACAAAGTCAAGGTAGCAAGGGGCAAGGCCAATACTCCTCCTCCAAAGGGATCTAGAACCTGTTCTGGTTGCCCTTTTGCCTTGCAACAGTGGAAAATAGGGAACTTGAGCCCAAAGGTAGCCACATGAGCCAGAGCTGTTGTAAAGAAAAATACAAGCTGAAAATCTGTATTATTCCTGAAAAATGTTTGACTGCTAGAACAGGAACTCAGTTCATGACACAAGCTGCTCTTTGAGGCAGATCATCACACCTCGCTGCACACACAGATTTGATCCACTACCTCCTCCATCCTTCCAGTCTTCCTTCTCTTTGATGCTCAGCCCTTCCTTTTTCCTTCCCACACAACTCATTTCAACCCAGACAGCAGCATTTGTCATGCCTACTCTGTTTTCTTCCTCCTGTGCCACTTCCATCAGTAATTCACAAGCTCACAAATTATTCTGTCATTACTTATATTTGTTTATGAAGCTTCCAACAGATGGGTAATGGTCTTCTAAAAATAATAGTTACCCTCAGGCACACATATTGACCAAGCAAAAAGAAATGCTTTTGCTTATACCCTGTGCTTCTCTTTGTGATACATGAAAAGTGACTTAAATGATTTCTGAAAGTCTTTTTGACTCAATTGCTGCTCCTCAGTGGAGTCAGTTTCCCACAGCCTTGTAACCTTGCCCTCTCTAGTCTCCCAGTCAAACCCTGGAAGGCAAGATTCAGTATTTATGATATTCTGTTTTCCTCTTAGAAACACCTTTCTCCTCTTCAGAAAACACCTTTGTGACAGATAAAAAAGTTACGAAAAAGTGTTGCACAACTCTAATTGTAAGAAGATAGTAATGAAAGACAGAAAAAAAGATTACATATTTGTAAACAAATGAGGTAATATTTAGAGTTTGGAAATAACCTCTAAAAGACCAACAACAAATTAAAATGCTCCATACTTCCACTCATCACATATTTTTTCTGATTTTTTTTTTTTTTTTTTTTTTTTTTTTTTTTTTTTTGCCTAAGCATATTCTAGGTCTAATTATCTCCTTTTATCATATATGCCTTTGTTATATATTGACACTTGGTGTCCAGGTGAACCCAAAAGAAATAAAAAGATAAACTCACAATTAAATTACCAAAAATATTCTATTAATGTCTTGCCCTTTAGTTAGAATAAAATGCAAACACACATATTTCTTTTATAATTATTTTCTTGACTGGCCTGTTTTGAGTAACCATATCTCCCTCTAGGGCTATTTCAGACTTATGCAAGACTGATATGGTGCTGAATAGAAACATCCCTGGGCAAATTATAAGGATTAAACAAGAAATATTTAATCAACTTGACTTGTGATAATATGGATGTTACTATAGTTACTCATCATGAAAATATCCCATAAGTTCATATCTCACCACACAAGAATCTCAGAAAGGCAGTGTAATTTTCAAGGGTAAATTCTGGATATTTTTTAGAGGGGTAATAGATTTCAAATTGTTTTTGATGTAATGAACCTGTCTTTGAGGAAGAAAGCCTCATCACCATTGCAATAAATGCAAGGGTTGCATATTTCTTTGATTATTTTTATTTTTTTGTACTTCACTTATTGTGAAAGTTACTAACTAAAGTTTTTGTTCAATCCATAATATATCCAGTAGCAACTCTGAATGAATCACATATTTATAGTAATGTTATACCTTTTTTCCTGTGAGTATCCTCTTTGATGACTCCCCAAAGTCTCAAAGAACAAGCATGATTTTCCTAACAAAGTTCCAAAACACTAATTAAAAGGTTTACATCATTCTAATATGTATTAAACCAGAAGGTTAGTAACCAATAAAACAGTTGCTAAATGCTTTTTATGGGGTATTTTATAGCAGTTAAATTTCTCTTTTGAAAAAGAAGCACATAAACAAACCAAGAAGCAGACTCATTTGTACCCTCCAGCAGTCCCCGAATCAGATTGTTTTTCCAGTGTATTAAACTGGCAAATCACTGCAACACAATACCTGACACACCTGACTGCATAGTTCTCTATTCTTCCTTCCTGTTCTCTCATTTGGATTATTTTTATTTGTTTGTTAACATTTTGGTGTTCATTTCTTTAACAATTCAGTGTTCACTTCTTTACAGAGTGTCAGTAAGCTCACTATCAAAAGAGACTGATCTGTAGATCCAGATAAGCATAGAAATGATCAGAACTTGGCTGTAAAAGACTAAATCACTACCTTAGAAAACACAAAACTCCTTAGTAATTCCAAGAAAGTGCTAGGTATGCTCAGTCCCTGGCTTTAAAGAACAGTTCTTTCCTATTCAGAATACAGAAATTAAGGACTGGATGACAGACCAACATGAAAGAAAGAGACTGTAATATAAAAAGCATTTCAAAAATATTCCAGTTTTAGGCATCACATAGAATAAACCCTGAAACATATAGAGCAAAGTTCTGGAGATCAAAGATGTATTTTTTGTCTTGTTAATTAAGATTAATTTAAATTTCTCATCAGCCATCAAATTTCTAAGGATGTCATTGCAGAAATGAGGCTTGTAGCTGTGAGATGTGTATGGTGAAAGGATCTACATGATATATGTCCTGAGATAGGCAGTGAAGGGATTTCCCTGGGTACAAATGCTGATGGGTAATAAGTTATCAGACTGTTATCACTGCTATTGGCCACTTGGAAGAGGGACTGATGCCAGCTAATCACAGTTCTATTCTGCACAAGACTCACGGGCTTTCTAATCTCTCTCATTGTAGTTGTCATTTATGTTTAATGTTCTATGCCTCCATTTATGACATCAGTAAAAGGAAATGCGACTACAGTCTTACCTCCACTTTTCCCAAAAGTATAAACTGACATTTGAAGTCCTCCATGGTAGAGGAGGAGAATACAATCCCCTTGCAGATAAGTCATCTTACTTGCTCTTCTCTCCTACCCAAAACAGGGAGACCTCTTAGTTAAGATTTGTGCTTTTAACTTGGGGAACACCTCTACAGAGAGCTAAACACTGATATTTTACAGATCTAGTGCATTTATCACATTATCTAGATCAATTTATCACTGCAGTAATAAGAATCTCTAATCTGTTGCTTGTAATAAACCACACTATTGGTGAATCTGTGCTCACAAATGAGATCAGACAGGGTGTAACCCACACAGTTGGTTCATCTGGAATCTTAAATGCAACTATATTTATAGTGCCAAGTTTGGCATTGGAAGTTCAGCCCAGCTTCAGCGAGTACCTCTGAAATCTATGGACCAGCTGGAAAGCAAGGTGGATTATTTTCTGCCAAAGTTCTATTCTCCTACTGCAACAGTCATTGGCACAGTTCTGGCTCACCACTGGATGCCTGAAGTTCCCAGGCTATAGGAATCACACTACAGCATACAATAATAGCTTCTGAATATTATAATAAATACACTTCCACTGTCGGACAATATCCTTTTCCTGATCCAGAGATGGGGCAACTGAGAGACATTTGAAAAACTTTTATTCCAATTTCAGTCTCCTCTGAAGGGTGAGGCAATACATGTTATAATTCACACCATCACAATCAGAAGCCACTAATTACAATACAAGCATTTCTTGCCCTGTCAGCTTTCTGCCACACCATGCTGTAGATGCCTTAAAGCAAATCATCTAAAACTACTCCTCATGGGTCTCACTACAATGCATCTTTCATAGTTCTATTTCTCTAAAGTATTTAGTCTTATTTGCTAGGCCATCCTTTGAAACTTGTTTCTAGCTCCATTTCTCTCTCCACAATGTCTGTCCTATTCCATGGCATTTCTAAGTCAACATTTCTTATCTCTAGGTTTACATACAGATGCACACTGTGTGAGCCTTCTGTCAGGCCCTAAAAACTCTCTACTAATCTATTTCCCACATTCCAGAAAATATAAGATAATCATAATTAAAATAGTTGAGTGTGTTATACAATGTCATAGAAAAAGCCAGGAACATAATGCACTGTACCTAATTATTATACTGGGATTAATGACTATACTGTACATTGAAAGATAACTTCCCCTAAGATTCATATCTGCATTCTGCCATTTTTGAATCCCTGGCAGGACTATTCACATTACATGTGTGCTTAAAATGACCTATTCTGAACATTTCGTGTTCTTTTAATGATGTTTGTTACATTCAGCAGAATAGAAGACTTCATATTTAAAATATGCTGCCTATCTCATCCCACTATATAGATCAATGTATTAAGCCAGTCTAGCAGAAAGTTAGAGGCAGACACAGAAAAAAGATGGGTTTGCTTTAAGATCAAAGACAAAAAAAGATGCATTATATTTTCTTGTATAACTGTGATTAAACATTTATACAGTAGGTTACTTACCAAAGTACAAGACATTTTCCATGTGTTCCAAAGGTTGGGGGGAAGAGGGCAAGGAAGCTGGCTACAGAGAAGAGAAAGTTTATTGATTCACGACAAATTTGCTCCTTAAAAAGAAAAGCATGCTGTCTAAATAAGGGATGCATCTAGAAAGCCAATGACAGACACTCTTCACAAAGGTGCAAAATACCACCTTTTTAGTGAAAGCAAGTTTTTACTCCTAACAGGGAATACAGGAAGCTAATTTAAAGAGTTTGTATTTCTTTGTAGGGATATTGCAGCAGGCAATCAATCCCTCAAAAAGACTGAGGAGAAATGTTCATTTCTGGAGATGCTTGTTTTGTCACATTTCACAGTTCTCAAGTAGTTTTTTTTATTCTTTTGAGATATTCTCAGAAGATAATGAGAATGCTTATTGTACACATGGGATTTATCTGTCCTTTATTGGTTTTTTGAGTCATCCTTCTCCAAGGCTTCTCAAGAAAATTTATATGAAACATAGCAAAAAGCAATTAGTGTCAGAGGTAGAAGAATATGCTGTATATTATGGGTAGAAAGTAGAGGATATTGTGATTCACTATTGAATATCCTAATGGATAGGAGAACAAATTCATAAATTCAAGAAAAGCTTGCTTCCTTATGTATCATAAAAACACATTATTTCCTAAAGGGTGGGATTTACTATCTCTGGATTCAGACAACCTGCCTTGCCAAAGAAAACTGTAACATTCTCTGAAGGATACTTGATAGAAGTGGGCCACAGAATTAATGCTACTGCTAATAATTCTAATAATAATAGCAGAACATGAACACAAATTGAAAAACCATCTGAAAATATGATGTTGCTACAGACAGCATCAATAAAGAGATCAAGTTAAACCATGAGAGAGACAGAAAGACAAGTGTAATTAGCCGACCTTGCAATTTTAAAACTAGGGAGAAGAAAGACATGTAATATGGGTTGTCCTGAGATTTTTGTCTTCATGTGCCAAAACCAGTTCTAACTGAGGTAAATTTCTTTTCGCCTAAATAATTAATTCTTACTATTTATTTTAAGAGTTGTTGAGGCGTGTGGAAATGCCCATTCCTAAGAGACAGGAATTTGATCCTGGGGGTAATAAATGGATTCTTGAGCTTTCTGAAACAAATACCTGTCTCAGGTATTCTCATCCCTGGACACAATGAACCCAGTTGCTACACATGCAACAAGTGGTGAAGAATTTGGGCAGCCAGTGATGACAGCAGGACCAGCACCCTGTAAGTCTTGTGAATACAAAGCTGTGGAGTACTTGGCTTTTGGATCCCAGTAGGGATAAAGTTGTGCCAAGCTGGTCAACTGAGGTACAACAGAGGCACTCCTAAGCATGCATGGAAAGTGTACTTTTGGGTCTATGGGGAAGCATTAATGTGCACTGAATTAAGCTGTTTCTACGGAGAGTGGTAACTGAATAGTGAGGATTTTCAGGACTGTAACTGTTATGTACTTAAACTCTGCCAAGAATTTCTCAAACATGCATGCTTTTTCTGTTCTCGTAGCCATTTATTTTTCTAATGCAACTTCATAATCCAATGTTGCTAGAGACAGTAGTGTTTTGAATTATGATATCTGCACAAATTATATTCTTACACACTGTTGCTTTTCCAGGGGAATGGAGTGCCCACTTTTATGTGATGAAGGACCTGTAATTCATTGCCATTAGCTAGTAAATTTCTATTGTTTTGGTATTTGTTCTACCCCACTGTCATATTTTAGTTGATGAATGTCCTGATTTCCATTCTTAAAAACCTGTTGTCAAGTGATACATTATACAATTGTTAACCTGAATAGCACCTTCAAGGTTTTATATGGAAAAAAAAAATACTTTTGTAGTTTATATTTGTCTTCATTTTGGCAGCTAAGGTCTTTGGATGGATGGCCTGCTTTTTCTGTATCTCTTCAGTGGCTTTTCTGGTTTTGACACTGTTAGTTGTTACTTTCATGGTAAGTTTTCCCAGGTTTTACTTGCTTTGCTTTTCTTTACTTTAGATATCCTCTTACTTAACATTTATTTGATCAAAGCATAATGTAATCCTGACTTTGAGGTCTCTCTGTATTTCTTGTCTTTTACTGACAATAAGAATTTTTGCTATTTTAGATGTTAGCAACCAGTAAAGTATCATAGACCTAGCACAAAGGGCTCTAGAAGTCGACATTTTAAAGATACTCTCATTTTACTTCCCTCATTTTAATTATTCTATATATTGCTGCACAAGTCAGTGGAAGGTCTTAAGAGGGCATAAAACCTAATTCAATGTCCTTGTCTAAACCATCTTTGCATATACAAAATCAATAATAAAACAGCAAAATTTTCCAGAAATAAGCAAATAAACTAAGTACAGTTCTTCAGCTTTAATTAGGACTAAATATTTTCCAGACACCAATGCTATTTAACACTGTTGTCCTTACAGCACCCTTTTAAGTTCAGGAGGTTACTTTGTGCAGATTATGCAGAATCTGAGCCAAGAACAAAGGTTTTCATTCATGTTGCTAGACATCTCCAGCTATAAGATACTGGGGGGTTTATGTCACAGTAGTAAATCCTAACACATACACTGGGCATTTGTGTCAAATTGCAGGATGATATTTCAGTTAGACAGCATGTAATTGTAGGTACTCTCAGAGGACAAAGCAGGCATTTTCAGGAACCTGAGGTGACTACCATATAAGTGCAAGGAAGAATGTCTTGTAAGGAAATTAATCAGCCACAGGCAAGCTTGGAGAGATGCATTTCTCCCATATTCTCTGTTGACTTCACTGTATATATAAGAACAAACACAAGTGAGGGAACAAGAGGCAAAGGTAAATTGTCCCAGAGCAGCTTGGCTTCCCACCCTCCTGCACCTTGATGTGCACAGATGGAATTATTGGGTGCACGTGCAATGTGTTTGATTCCACAATGCTCTCAGATCAAGGAGGTGAAGGCACAAATCTGTGAAGCTGGAAAAAGATGGGAAGAGGCTTTAGTGAATAGCTGCATACAGGCATTTTATTTAATTCCTCAGATTACAATAGTTCGTCAATGTTACCTTACCAGTTATTGTTGAGTAACTCAGGCCCAAAATACATCCAAATGAGGAATTTCCATGTACATAACAATTTAAACCTATGACTCAAAATGGAACATTAAAGTGGGGAAACAGAGGAGATAATTCCCCTCACATTCCTGCAGGTATGTTAAAAATAAGTGGGCACATCCAAACTCAGCAGGTACATCTGCAAGTCCTGTGTCAAAGCTGAACAGAAAGGAAAATCCAATCTAAGGAAATTAAGTTTTGTAAATCATTGGCATCCATAAATACTTATGAAAAGTATCTCAAGATTTTGACACATCTCTGCTCCCTCTCCCACCAGACTGGTTATGAATCCAAGCTTCTTAGATCAACAGCTAAAGATGCCAGGACCCAAACAGTCTAGTCCAGGACATTTCAGTATCTGTACCTCTGCCCTATGTAGTCCATACATCCCAGCAGCATTGGGACTCCAATCAGAATAAGAGTTTCAGACCTTCCCACCTCCTTCCCCTACTGATAGAAGCAAGGAAATCTTTAAAGTTATAGATATGTTTTCTATTTTTCCCCAGAAAAAGCAGAAGATAAAGCTTTTCAAGACCAACCCAAAACTTTCTTCGTCTCTTTGCTCACAAAGCAAATTCCAGATGCTGGGCTGTACTGAAGCAGAATGTAAGCATTTTCAGGGTGTCAGAATTTCCCCAGCATAAAAATGCTGAGTTGTTAGTTGCTCTCCTGGCAACTCACTTTCAGATCAGATCCATTTTTCTGTTGAAAGAAGCACACGTTTTCACAAATAAACAGTTTACTTCTTCATTTGGGGAAGTGGAAAGCAGCTAATGTACATATACTCTGTGTCAAAAAAACCAACGTATTTTTCTGAATACTGTTTTAAAATAATAAATCTGAAGCTTTTCAACTAACCTTAATTTAATTATTAATTTAAATCCTCAGTAAAGAGAAGAAAGAATGGGCATTATCTGTGTATGAATAGCCAGCAAGTCTTACAAATTGCAGAAGCCCTGAGGAAAATTCGTATTCTAAATGAGTTAGTGTGTGATTGAAAGTGACACATCAGGGAAACATATTCCATTTTATGCTGTTTATGATAGATTATATTTTGTTTGCCAGCAATTCCATGTTTTCATTGTTAGCAAGTATGCATCTGCTGCTTCAGCACTCCAAGGTACCAGCTTCAATTAGTGTAAAATTAAAATACTTATGTCTATTATGCCAATACAATGGGGGGAAAGGATAATATAGGTCAGTTCATATCTCAGTTAAATGAGAGGTATGGGCTTTTAAAAGGCAAAAAATTCCTTTATTAACACAAATATTACACACATATTGAAGTCCTATGTGTCTTTGGTTATGGTAGAGTTGTATGGTAGAGAGGTACCATGGATACAATGGAATGTATTTATTCTGCTAAATTTGGTGCCAGACTGCCATTAATAAAAGGAATAACACCTTGAAACAAAGACAGGTAATGTCTTCTCAGTTTTGGAGCTACCATCATTTTTGCAGTCCTAGTCTTGAAGAGCACTCACGAGAAATCAAGAAGTTTTGTGCCTTGCCCACATATAGGCTTGTGTTTCTGGAAGATCTTTTTCCTCTTCTTTAATTCCTAGTCTTTGCTAGATTTTACTAGCTGATTAAATAGACAGTCCTGTCTTAAAATGTGTGTCTAATCTGCATAATTCCTGTCTGGGCTTAATGTCACCCAGACTTAGCTTCCCACTCCTTCCACTGCTCTTTCTTTCACCATCATCACACCCACGCAGTCACAGACCCAAAGGACGCCATCCTTAAAAAAGCAGGGGAACAGGGAACAAACATCCACTCATCACCTCTGAATCTTTCCTTCAGACTCATTGATATTTCAGCTATCTATGGTCAGTATCTTCACATCCTGATTTAGTAAAAAACTGACACAGCTTGTCAGTGAGCTCACTCTGTATAGATTGTTCTTTGAAGTCTGCATGATAAAACCTCAAATCCTGAATGAGGCATCACAGATGTATGAAAACGCTACATCCAATTTAGTACCCTGTACTGGGTTGGCTATATGATACTTATATCCCCAGTTGTGTCTTCTGTTTATGCTGGATAAGAAGTTTTGCACCTTAAGAATGATTCCAAGAGCAAAGTGGGGAGAGAAGAAGCACGGAGTTTGTTATCTGAAGCTGCACTTGCTACCCTGCATCCTGCTCCTGGACTGTGTTGTCTGCAGAATGGACAGACAGGGGGACAGAGCTTTCCTTTGCTTTTTAGTTAGTTTTAGCTAGCTGAGGCAGAAAAGTTGTCTGGACTGTGGTTTTTCTTTTTCTTGGAACTGTTTAAACCTGCTCTGGACTGAAACCCAGAAGAGCATTAGCAGCTCACACCTGTGGTGCACCAGACCATGCTTGGGTTGCAGCACTTCCAGCACTGGAGGGACTGATCAGAGACTGAGTGAGTCAAGCTACAACCCACAAAAAGGACTTTCTGAGTTTGTCATCTCTTCAGATTGGCAAGAAGTTTTATTATTTATAATTTTTCATTTTTTTGTGCTGGTGAATGCTTTGCCTGTTAAATAAACAGTTTTTTTACACTTTTCTCCAAGGAAATATTTCCCCAAACCAGCTGGGAGAGGCGCCACTTGAATCTGCTTTCTAGAACCCCTTTAGAGGTTTTTCTCCCCAGTTTGCCCTAAACCAGGATATACCCTCAAGAAAATTCCTTACATCGCTATTGCTTCCTCAAAATAAGGTTTAACACATATTCAAATACATATTTCAGAATGATATCTCAGGTTCATGTATAATCCCTTATTGAAATCTTTTCCAGAAAAGGGTGGAAAAATCCTAGCGTTATATATACACTACTATTAATATCATTATCAGTACCAGTACAGTCACCATAACTGTCAGTACACACAGTTGGCTAAACATGATTGAAGAGACCTTGAAGAAAAACTGCTTGAAAAGAAAAGTTAAACTTGGGAAGAGAGCATAACCTGAGCTGTTATTTAGCACATTAGAAGCTGATACAGATAAGTTCAGAAAATAAGTGACTCTATCCAGTTTTCTGACTCACCAGCCCATCATAAGAGAGTCATATGTTTACTGCCTTCATTAAAAAATCTCTTTAAGTGGTTAGAAATAATTTTACGTCCTTAGCATTCAGCGTGGTACTGGTTTTGTTGTCTCTTCTCAATTTCAAATACTACTAACTACCTCAAAGTTCTTCTATTGGCAGGAATAATTACACATCACAGATTAAGCCTGTCATCAAGGAACACTAAAATCAGGGATATGATCAAGAATGAGGATTCTCAATAAATTTCTCACTAAAGATTTAAACATGATGAGTGTTGAGCATCTCATACACTCATCAGTACCTAATGTAGTCAGAAGCCTATCTAGCATAATGTTGCCCATAGGATCTCTGCTATCTCACTGGAATTCAGCTCTTTTACATAAAAATCCTACTGTCTCTTCATCTCCACTGCTACTTCAGAAAAACCAGTAAAGAAATCATTAATAGGAACTATTTTCCTAAGACTAACTGATAAGGGCAGGAAGTATGAAGAATGCAAATGTCACTCCTGAAGAGCTCTTAGGAGATATGCTCATCCAAGAGCTACCTAAGCAGAATGTTAAGAGACCCTGAGCTTCTCTCAAATGACAGTCAGCAGAATTACACAGGAGCAATGCATACAAAGCCCATGTCTAATACACTCTGAAGCTCCAGAGATGAAATTATTAAAGCTCATATGCTAGTCCTGAAAAAACATGTGAAAAGACATATCTTTTCTGCAACAAGCAGAATTGTACACATTTATAAGTGAGTTTAAAAAAAGCTCTCTGACAGCTGTGCAGGTGTTGCAAATTTCATAAAATGTGGCTTCTTAACTAATCCCACTGCTGTGAACTATGGCACAGTGGCTGATCTAGTGAATGTTTCCACAAGAATAAGGGAAAGAAAAACAGTGAAAAAACTTTAGAGTCCTTACTACATGAAAATAAATAATGTACAGCCTGTAGCAATCAACAGACTCCCAGACCCGCAGCTCCCAGAAATGTGTTTAGAAAGGGGATATACTTCCTGAGGACGTAACTGTCTAATGGGAGCAAGAGAATGGCAAATGTGATTTCTCAGAGAAGGTACTAAATTTTCCCCAAGAACTGGAAAAAAATATGGACAAAGTGCTGAGTGCTGAAGTTGCTTGAATTTCTTTTTATATTTATTTAATGACTTACAACTTTTTTCAGAATTTAAGTTGCGTGCTTTAACCAGACTTCGAAATACCTGCTGTGAGATATATGTGGTAAACATACCTGTTTCATAGATTTTACCTTAAATCTGTGGCTATTGAGTTCAACTCCATAGTAACATAATGGGACACTGGGTTATTGTTTGGATAGTTTTGACTCTATGTGGCCACAAATTACCTTCTTATTTTAGTCATTATCTTCAGAGATTATAATGAAAAAGGTTTTTTGAAGGGACAGAAAATTATTACAGCTAAAAATGTTTCACTGTTCGTTTGATAGAGAGAGAGAGATGCAGAGAAACAGGGAGGGAGCATGTTGTATTGCACTGAGTAATTTATTTGGTTATTATTTTGCACTGGGTGGTTGTTATATTGCACTGAGTGGTTTGTTTTGTATCATATGTTTTGTTCTGCACCTCTCCCAAGTCCTGTGGTGTTGGTTTCCCCTGTGTTGGTTACTCCCTTCGCCCCTCCCATCAGTTGTATCCCATTGGCTGTAGCTCCTTTCCTCTGCCCCCTCCCCAGGTTTAAAAATCTCCCACCATGAGGTACCCGCACTCTTGCCTCTCCCAGATGTGCCCGGACTCTCTGTTCTTTTCTGGAGTTGTTCTACATTAAAGCTGTGGGACTTTGGTCCCAAGAAGAAAGAGCTCCTCTCATCTTTTGCTTTAGTCCTTGTCGGTTGCCGGGGTCCAGAGCTAGCCAAACTGATCCCCTGCGAGGTGAAAACCTACAGGAGAATTGACACTGTGAATGTGCAGATTGACCCTGCACATTCATTTTGGAGGAATGTGTATTACCACAAGAAGATGGCTCATTTTCTTCTGTGCCATCCACAGTCTTTGGTTAAGGAACCATATCATGTGCCACAGATGTGTGGTACATGATAATCTCACTTTGGAGATTAACATCTGTTCTGGTTTGAAAGCAAAACCAGTGAGAGACTCCAAGTCAGAAATACAATTTATTGGGAAAAGGGAAAAGAAACAAAATACATGCAATAATACAAAAGGAAGACCACCAACAAAGTCAGAATACAACCTCACACCCCTTTGGCCAGCTGCAGTCCTCTTGGAGTGGCAGATGTGGTTTCTGTTTGAGCAGTGGTCCTGTAGAAAAGGTGTCATCAGTCCAGTGGAAAACCCCAGCTGTTTCCTCTTGGAAACCTGTGGGAAGGCTGCCTCTCTGTCTAAAATATCCCAGGATATATCTAGGTGGGAATGCTTAGCTCCTCCCCCCTGGGCAGAGCATCTCACAATGGGCTGATGTCATTCTGAGTCATGGGTGGGTCCTTGATCCCCTGTTAAACAGAAAATGGGTCCTGGAGGGAGATATCTCTGAGTGATGTGGTGAGACATTGATGGGCCCATTAACAGGAGATAAGGAAAACTGCCCAGAGGCAACTGCTACACAGATGGCAATAGAAAACATCTTGCCTCTCAGTCTTGGACACATTTCAGCCATCTCTCCATCCTATATATTATTTTACCATAGACAGAAATATAGCAGTTAGGAAATTTCCAGCATTTTTTCCTGAACTGCCAAGCCAGAATCCCATGGTCTGAGAGGCCGTTGGATGGTGAAAGATTATGGAACAAGAAACATCCAGCACCCTGGCCTTAAAAGAGTCCAACATAAAAATCAGCAACAAATGGTCTCTACAACTTTTCAGAGAGTAAACCATTTTACCTATTGCCTCAAGCCTACTAAATAACAATGGCTTACTGCTTTCCTTTGTTACTCTTACACCTTCTAAAATTATCTAATTTCCACATATCATTTCCACCACAACTTTCCTCTTCTTTGTTTCACAACCCATCTAAACTTGATCAAAACAGTCAGATAAAGGTATAATAGAAGAACTTGTCTGTGACCTTGGAAGATATAGAAAATTATGGTGTCTGTGTTTTTTTGCTTTTTACATGTGCTGGATATAATTACTTGTAGTAAGGAATACATTTAACATTAGATTTTAGAGGAAATTATGTTTTGCTAATCTTCATGTTTTATTTCCCATTAGAGACAAGGCAATTTTGAGGTGCTATATACAACAGTCCTGTGAAAATAAAGCTTCTTTAAGTAGAACATATGGGTTTCAAGGAAGAAGCAGATTACTAATACTTCCAAGCGACTAATTCAATCAAAATCCACAAAGGCCTGAAAATGAGCATCTAAAATTCGAACAGCATATGAGGCTACTGAGGTAACATTTTCTTTATAATGTCATTGCCTTGTTCCCCTTTGAGGTGAAGTAAGAGGGAGGAAAATGAAGTGGCACATTTTGAAATATTTTCTTATATTTTTGTTTTGTTCAGCTCCGTGCAGAGAAAAGAAACTACATGAATATGTGAAGCTCTGAAAAGAAGAAAAGAAATCCTGCCTCAGGCAGAGTACATGGTATAAGAACTGCTCAGACAGAACAGTCAGGGTGAACATAGGAGATCTGATGCTGTAGAGGTCAGACCTGTGTTCACCCAGAGCTGATCCCGGGCTTGGCACTGCTTTTTTTTTATTGTGGCTATCTTAGACCGAATCTCGGTTGTGAAATAAAAAATCTATCTTATTAATTATTAATTTGGCTTGATCATTTTTACCTATAACATTAGCAATTCCTATTATTCTGATTATTAGCAATTCTGATTATTTGCACTTGAGGTCTCAAGTTCTCAATTTCTAATTGTTGGTCTTAAGGGCTGCATTAGCTTGGTCCTGTTACAGATGCAGTGAAAGCACCCTAACAGTCACAGCTCCAACTGCTCATTCCTTCTGCATTCTGGACTGCTAGAGGAACTTCCATGGGATACCCTCACCACACAAAGAGGGAGGTTATGGCTTTCTCAAGTGTCTACATACATGGTATCTAAATGACAACTCTGAACTAATGCCTATAATGTAAAAAAAAAAAATTTATATCACAATATTATGTTTCAAATTAATCACATCATTAACACTACTACAGATGAGATTTAGGTTATGGGAGATTTTTGAATGAGGGCTATGAATCTTCCTTGTAATTTGAGGCACAGGGGTTTTTGGGATGGATAAAGGTTATAAGAAAATATTTACTGATCAAGAAATTAATGTTTTGGTCCAGGTGTACTCCCAAGTAACACAGTTAAAACATTTCCCTGTTGAAAAACAACCAATAAACACCATAAAAAATCTAAACCTTTGCTAAGTACCATCCATTTCTGTACTAAATCTGAGTACACAAAAGTAAACATTTCATTTCTCTTCTAGAAATGCTTCTAAATATGATCCTACACCATACATCTTATATATGCCTAACAAGGAAAATGCAGGGTTTCATGTTAATGGTAAGGTTTTAGCCCTCAGTATTATGCTCTAAAAATGTATACCCGAAAAATGTATGTTGATACATGTAAAGGTTTATGTTAATAACCCTTATTAGATAATTGTTTTATCTCATTATGATGATGGAGTCCAGATCATCACTGAAACCTAATTTCTATTTTTTTCAGAAAAAGTTAAAGGGTAAAATGGTTTCTTGCCAGTCACCATGATATTTATTTATGACAATGAAGACCGGAAAATTATGGTAATAACAATAGAGATATTTTTATTAATACCTAGGACAAAAGCATTTTTAATGAAAACTCACAGATTTTTTCAATGGAAAACTGAGACAAAAGCTTCTTGAAATCTGATTGTTCTCATGAACTGTTTCCATTTGTTTAATGAAAAATATTTTAAAAGCTAGATACCAAAGGGACAATAAATGGGTTGATGTCTAATATTTAGTTGTAACTGTGAAGATCACATACAGATGTTATTTCATCTAATTTACCTAACAACCAAGAGCTTATCTTCTTAATAGCTTATGAAGGAGTCTTTTTCTTTTCTTTTTAAAGGTCAAACACAAATAAAAGTATATATTCAATTACTCATCAGTACTCTTCTATGACATCAACAAATTCCTCAGTGCAGCTAACAAGCTATCTTTTTTTTTTTAAACCATATTTTAGAGATTATTTTTAAATTAACCACTCCTAACTACTGTTACTGTTACTTACTACTGTTCCCCAAAATAATCTTTCTTTTCAACATAAATAATGGTTCAATATGATGGCATTTTGGCTGTTCCATAGCTAAGGACTTGTAAATTCACCCTTTCCAGGCTGTTTTCCAGGGTAAAGCACTGGGGATCCTCAGTCCAGAGGATGCACACAGGCTAGACCAGCAGAGTGCAGTATTTTCATACTTCCTATGGAAAGAAGAATTTTCAGTATAAAGGGGGGTGTAATGGGAAGGTTGTCACTAAGTGTGAAAGATTACAGGTGTGTCCTCTTGTTCCTGGAGATTTCCTTCATAGGACACCACAGTTGACATTGCCTTTCCCAAGCTTCATAAAAGAGATAAATTCATAAAATGTCTGAATTTTATCTCCCTATATATCTTCATGTCTTTACAAATATTTTCATCTGGTTTCATAAGCAAAGGCAGCAGAAAGAAACCTTGTATTTAGCACAAACTCCATAAGGATTAAGGATGTGCTGAGAAGAATCGTTTTTCAGTAGTTCCGTATTTACTATTCCATTTGGTCAAATGCCACAAAAAACTGTAATCTTACAGAAAACTAAATTCAAATTATCTTAAATTCTTCACACACAAAAGATACATTGTAATTCTGGAGGCTTATCAAAGCATGACATGACAAACCAAGCATAGGAAAAGATGCAAAGAATAATGCCTGGTATGTTATCCTGTTCAATGATGGAAATAATTCCATTTTACAGTTAATGCTATATAGTTTTCTGTATGCATTTTGGGATTATAGCTACACTGCAGGCAGTAAAAGTATACACTATCTCTTCCTTCCTTCAAATTCTTAGTAAAATTACAAGTTCAAACATGTTCACAGATATTTGTGTTTCTAATTGGATTCCTTCTAGGCCACCTACTCCAAATAATGCAATTGAGATGCCTGCAGCAGCTACGTCATGGGTATATATTGCAGAAATAGCTCTGGGAGTTTGCTGCCATGTCCACTCCAGCTGACTGCTTGGAGGGTTCCCAGCTTGCTCCGACACTGTGGGCAGCGTGGGCCACCTCCCAGGAGGAGGAGGGCAACCTTGGGTTTGGTCCTTGACAGCGGGAGAGACTTGGACAGTGAAGACAGAAGAAAGGAGCTGACTCTCGCTGGGGTTCAAAGTCCAGGTTTATTGGAAAGCTCTGACTAGCTATGGGAACTCAAAATGTCCCTCAGACATTTTTGGAGGTTCCAGGCCCACGTCAGAAGCATTGAGACCCTGGCAGGCAGCTGGAAACAGCTGTGATTTTGAGTTTGAGCCATGGAATGATTTACCAACCTTGCAGGAAGAACAAGGAGTCATAAAAGTTTAGATATTATAGTAAAAGTAGTTACAAAGTAGAGAGAAGAATTTTTTAGTGCTGTACAGGGGGGTTTTAGTTTTGTACATGGGGGTCAGAGGTTTTAAGATGGAGGGATTTTGGCGGGTCCTGTCCTTCCTCTTTCTTCTTCCTTACCTCCATGTTCTTGGTGATGTTGGCACTCACAGATTGGTTTAGAGTAGAAAGGCACCATTTAATATAGGTAATAGGCATTGGGGAAAAACTATAAACATTTATCACGTAATGTACCATATAAAAGATAGCAGCAGCCCTTGGCAGGGGGAGAGAAGAAGCAGTCGGGAGTCAGAGAGGATGTCAGGGTGTGTGTGTGCCTCTGCCTGAGCTGCTGAGCAAACCACAGCAGCCCAAGAAGAAAATCTTTTCGATAACTTGCAACAAACAACCATGAGCCCAAACAACAAGAGATTGCTGAGCCTTTCTTTGGAAGCACGGGTTGGAGGAGAAGTTTTTCCACCACACGAAGCCACCCAGTACCTCGGGTAGTCTTCTACAATGAGCTCCTTAGCCCAGGGGAGGACAACCAACAAGAGCCCCAAACTGAGCCGTGCAGTAACATTTAAATGGGGGTGGAAACAGGGGCGTGGTCTTCTCACAGACCAGTGGGGAGGTAGAGGGGAGTGGCAGCAGGGAAAATGGGCAGGAACAGACACCTATAGGGGGAGTGGAGGCAGGGGAACCCCAGTGCCCGACCTATCACTTGATACCCCTGATGGAACTTTCTGGATGGAGGGGAAGGACTGTCGAGTGACAGGCAGACCCTGGGGTGGGGTTAATGGAATGACTCGGCAGATTTCGATGGGTAGGGGTGGAGGAGGAACAAGACTGACATTGAATGGGAGGGGATAAGAGAGGGCAGAACCATTTGCTTGGGGGTACAGTGCCAAACCATTTAAGCAAACAGAACAATTTAAACAACACAATAAAACAGGAGTTCAAGTAAAGAGCCAATTCACATTACAGGTTTCACAAACAGGAGCGTTCATTTGATAAAGGTGAAAAGGTCAATCCCCCAGTTTCCAATTTTTTTTTCCTTTTGAAGCATTAGAGGATAAGTGATTGACATAAGGACAGAAGGGAGCAGGTCAATTTTTGCCTTTTCTTTAATATTTATCTAGGTATTTGCTCTAAAATATGTTAAATAAATGTAACAATACAAACACAGATTTTTATATGCAACACTCACAGTAAATAAGATGAGATTACAACAGAGAGTGGGTATAAAATGGACTAGAATGAGGCAAAATATACTGCTGCAGTAAAAAAAAAAAAGTCTAGTACAATGAGAAGGCTCTGAAATCAAAAGTCCTTTAATGTTGTTTGAACAGCTAAAATGGATTATGATCCCTCTGGATAGGTGTGTATTTTAGCATCCCACATTATGTTAAAGAAGATAAAAATTGAAGAAGCAACTGCCATCAAGAGAAAACTTTCAAATAGATTTTCTCTGCTGGCAAAATTACCACTTATATTTTCAAAACACAAAGGTTTGGGTTTGTATTAGAATAGATTATGATTCGTGTCAGGAGAACTAAGACAGCTAGATAAAGAGATTGCAGTAGACAAACAGAAAAATTTTATGTACATGCACATGCCTTAGTTGCATCAAAGGTCAAAAAAAAAAAGCTACTGTGTGAGGCCTCTAAGAGTTTATAAATACAAAAGTTACAATTTTCTCTCAAATTAGTTATGTGTTTGCCATAGGAAGTGGTGCTATCTGTAGGTGTTACACTGATTAGCCTAGCACTTTAAATTCTCTCAGCCCTCTGTTAAATAGAGCTTTCATGTTTCATGTTAAAGCAATCCCCTGATTTTCCATCTGTGTGACTAGTCTGAGCTAGTTCATAGCTTCTCAGAAATAGAAGTTTAATTTTGCTGGCCCTCTCAAAACAGAAACAGGACACAGAGAAACAGAGGGGCAGAAAAAATGGGTGAGGGGAGCAGGGTAAAAGACAAGGGAGGAGATAATTTAGAATCTAGATTTACAGATCCTTCAGTGTCACTCCTTGAGGATTGCTGCTAGCAAGGAGCAATCTCCTTTCCAGCCAGTAGCAGAAGCTACCAGCCTATATAACACTGAGAGGAAGTAGATGTAGTCAATCTGGGTTTTTTTTTTATATACATGGATCACTATGTGTACTGCAAGATTTTCTTAGTTATGCATAATTTAATCGGCATCTCCTTTTCATAAAAAAAAGGCCCTTATTCAGAAAAAAGTCCCACAAGAGATGTTTCCAAACACAGAAGTGCCAGTTCATCTCAGTGAAACATTTAAAATCTTTTAAAATATCAAATGTACTTCCCCCTATTTATATTGTGGGAAATTGTCTAACTGTGCAGTTGTACCTCTTATACAAATAAAAGAATGACACCCTGCATGGGCATTTTCATAGAGAACATTTTAAGCTGTGAAATCTTCTAAGAAACTGAAAACAAGATCTTAATACCAAAAAAGTCAGATTTTAGATGCAGTCCCTGCCTACACATGCCATGGGTGGGGGGGTGGTGGGAAATCACCCTGACTTTGTCTTGCTGCTCAATGCCTGAGCAAAGGTTTTGCTCCAGGGAGTACTGAATTGCAGCTTTGTAAAGAACATCAATCTCTCCAACACACAGCACAGCACTCCAGGGCAGATACATCAGGCTCCCTCCACCAGTCCACATCTTCTGAGAAGCACTGAGGAGAAAGGAGAAGGCAAGGATGTTTCTTTCAGTCCAGTAGTTTCAGCAAATGGTAAGCTGCCAATGTGCTTCTCACATTCATGGTCTGCAGTGAAGGAAACATATTTGTGCATGTAAAATTATTTTACAGAATGACTAGGTTGGAAGAGACCTTCAAGATCATCAAGTCCAACCCATGCCCCAACACCTCAACTAAACCATGACATCGAGTGACATATCCAGGTTTATTTTAAACACATCCAGGTATGGTTGACTCTACCACCTCCCCGGGCAGATCATTCCAGAACTTTATTACTCTTTCCATGAAAAACCTTTTCCTAATATCCAACTTATATTTCCCTTGATGCAGCTTGAGACTGTATCTTCTTGTTCTGTCAGTTGCTGCCTGGTGAAAGAGTTCAATTCCCACCTGATTAGGAACTTGTAGAGAGCAATAAGGTGACCCCTGAGTCTCTTTTCTCCAGGCTAAACAGCCCCAGCTCCCTCAGTCATCCCTCACAGGGTTTGTGTTCCAAGCCCCTTACCAACCTAGTTGCCCTCTTCTGGACGTGCTCAAGTGCCTCAATCTTCTTCCTAAACTGAAGGGCCCATAATAGAGTTCTGCTAGGTATTTGTACAATGATAATCATCTAGGCTAATCATATGGCCAAATGTGAGCCCATTTCCTAGAGATGGTGAAAATTGTTGATCCTGAAGGATCCCTTCCTATTTTCAACAGTTCTTCAAATTACAGATATGCTATAGGTGCCTCATAAATAGCTGCTTAATATTTTTAAGAGTGTGAGGAATTTTAAAGCTAATCTTGCTTTGCTGGAGCCTTCCAAAATTATTTACACCTATCAAATTGTGGGCAGCATTCCATATCTGCACTAGCTCTGTGTGAGACTGTGATAGCTTTACACCTGGTGCACTTCCCTCCAGTAGTACAAGATTATAGTAATCTGTCACTAACTTGGTTAAGGTGCTGTTTGCATTTTTTTTTTCAAAATTCAAACATGAGGAATAGATTGTGAGAGTTTTTTTCCAGTCCATTAAAAGTTTTTAACATCATTACCTTGATCAAAAAAGAAAAAGTTACTTTCCTAAGGAGTTGAAAATATTATGGAGGTACAATTTATTTTCTAAATAAAGAAAATATTATGGATTTGATGGCTCATTCTTCCATTAGTACAACACTTAAGCTTTTAATGTTACTATTGCATTTACTCTGGATTCTGGCATACATAGTAACAGACCTGAAACCTTTCAAATTACTTGCTGTTCAACTGAGTTGGCTTTTAAAACCATCAAAACTATGTAAAGTGCAATGCAATTCAAGAAAACTAGGAAAATAGAATGGAGGTTCTGTAAAAAGAAACTGATGTTGTGCTCCTGCCATCTTGTGGCTGTGTTGCACAGAGACCTAAGAACATAAACTCGTTCATTTCTAGACTTCAACTAAGTTCCAGTATTAGCTCTCCAAATCCCTATATGTGGCACAGGATTGCCAGTTTTAGTTGTATACACATGAACAGTTCAGATAAAGCATAGCCATGTATGAAAATATAAAACACTATGTATCAGAACAACATACCTGAAAAGAGAAAGAGATTCTTACTTTGAAGACCCCTCTGGGCTCCAGCCATGCTTTCCCAAAGGAAAGAAAAACACATTTTATTACATTTATAAAAACGCAAGTATAACAGGATACATTTATATATACATTTACCTATATGTAAAAGTATTTCGAGATCTTTTTTCCTCCTAGAAATGCATACATTTGTACATATATGTACCATTCAAAATGTAGGCATTTAAATAGCTGTGATTCTTAGTTGGACCTGAAAATGCCAGAAGATAAAGTACATGGTCAGCCTTACTTATTTCAATTTCAATTCTTCCTAAGAGATTTCACTTCTTCCTAAGAAAATCAAGAAATATTATTACTTTCCCCACAACTGCTGCTTCCAGGAGCTACCACATCCACTCACACAATCTGGCCTGAATGCAAACTCAATTCAACAAACCACCGTGTTTCCGTTCAGGTAGATTCAGTCTGAAAGGAAATATAGAGCTTGGTTTCCCAATTGGAAAGCAAAACATTGCAACAAAAATATCAATTTTGCAGACTTTGGTTTGTTCATCTCATTGTTGTCACTCTTGGTTTACATTAGAAAGCCTTAATCACATGTCATCAAAAGCCACCAGCTGCTCAATTCTGTACCAATGGAAACTGCTGGCTTACATAATGTACTAGTTTTGCATCATGGAAGTGATGTTTTGGGAGAGGCTCCTGGCAGTTTCCTCCATGTCTGACAGGAAACCAATCAGTGGTTGGTTTTGGGAATTGACAATCCGTTGAACCACTGAAAAGCTGTATATGCCTCTGTGAAAAACATATTAAAGACGAAAGAAACCCAGAAACTCCCTCTTTTTCATTCTGGCGCCTGGAAAGAGAGGTTGTCCTCCCCATTCCTGGCCTGGTGGCTGGGCAGGGGAGGGGAGGCTGTGGGGCCTCCAGCCAAGGTAGGGCTGGGCTGTGGCTGATGACATCCTGCTGATGATGTGGCTGATGATGTCCTGCTGACATCAGGTCCTGCCCTGATGACTCTAGGCTGAGCCAGGGTCCACAGGGCTCCAGGAGCAACCCTGGGCCAGGCCAACTCGGCCAAGATTCTGCCACTATTGAGATTCACCCACAACCACTGGGCAGGGGGCAGGAGAAGCCATCAGCCCGGACATGCTGGCTGCTGAAATCATAGCCACTTCCCCCCACCATCCTGCCACAAGCTGCTGAGCCCAGCCAGGGTTAGTGACCATCTGCAGGACCGGGACAAGATATTAATTCTTTCAGTGCTTCAATCCTCCCTTGAGTGAGAGAAAAAGGCAAGTGCAGGCATATAGAAGAGTAACACGACGACACCAAAGTCAGTGAAGAAAGAGTCAAGTCCCTGTTGGGAGGGATGAGGAGATGCCTTTATCTTAAGACTGAAATCCTCTTGTAAAGCTGTGGAGTGATGTTTCTCCCCTCTCAGCCCTTAAATTATTAGGTTAGCCCAGAGATCTGAGGCTTTGAGTGGAGTAATATTAGGAGATGGCAAAGATTTCTAAAAGAGGCTCTTACTCTAATATATGATGGTGTGGCTCTCTTTATTCTGTGATGTCCATGGGGAGAGCGGGGCAAAAGAGGATGAACAGGAAATGTCAGGGGTTTATCTAGACTTTGGAGAGGGAGGGCTTCTTGACTCTCCACCAACCCTGTCAGGGCAGGAAGGAGGGGTCCAGAGTTATCTGATCAGAGTCACAGGGGTCCCGGGGAATGGGGGAAAGGCATGTCCGAGCGCAATGCAACAGTAGAGAAGGATGTAATTGATACATCAAACTCCATGCAAGTATGGGGAGGTGACTTGTTCAAATTGTAGGCAAAGGCCTCTATGCTAAAGTAAGCAAATGTTGAAGTAGCTGTGATCTCATGAGAAGTTTGAACAGAGAAGGAGAGAAGAGCGTTGAGACCCTGTGCCCCCAGAGAGAGAGAGAAGACATCTGCTCTCAGAGATGAAGATGATTCCACAGGCAGATGACGAAAACCTTTGTTCTTGAACAGCTCATCTTTGAACTAGTACCCCCTGAGTTGATATGGCCCATAGAAACAGCTGTGGGCAAAACTGTGAAAAAATTGGAGGGACTGCAGTTGCAGATTTTTTCTGAGCACCTGCTATTCATGGAAATTGATAGCTACAAGAGAACTGTTTTCTTGTGGAGAAGTCTCCATAACATTAACAAGAGGGGCTTCTCTCCCTAAGTGACCTTAAGAAAGACTATTCTAGAGGTGGTAAACTGACTAAAATTTTAAGTTTGTCTCTATGCAATGTCAGTAGGAAAGAAAAAGTTGTAGAGAGAAGTGTTCTGAAGGTTTTTTCTGATTCTTATTACTCTTTCTTTTAGTTACTGTTAGCAAATATTTCTTTATACCCTTTTAAAATTTTGAGCCTGCTTTGCCTTTTCCTAATCCTATCTCACAGCAAGAAATTAGCAAGTACATTCTAGTGAGTGCACTAGTGATTGGCCAACACTGAATCCACCACAATTCATTTTACCTTGGAGCCCATAGAAACTAGCAATATTTCTCTGTCCTGAGAACTTCAAGCCTGACCACATAAGATCAAGGCTTACATGGTTCATCTGCCACCAGTTCCATAGAGCTAATACACACCCACACAAAAAACAGAAAGAAATTAGTGTGAGCAATGGGTGGCCCAGTTCTTGAGGTCCCGCAATGACTTCTTGAAAAGAAGAGACCATGATATGGGAATTTAGCAGATAGTATCCTACAAAGAAGGTTCATGCAATTCCTACTGCAGAGAAGGAATTAGGTGTTTACTATTCCATCCTGGCCATATCTTATGACAATATATTAAATGCTCTTAATTTTATGTGAAAGGATTGGCACATTAGAGCACTGCCAAGACCACTCAACTATAGATAGCCCTTTCTTCTTCTGATGGAAAAGGAAAACTATATTTGGAGAGAAAAGATTGAATCAGCATCTTTAGGAGACTATAACTCATAATACCATTCAAGAATTTTTACCATGGTAAAGAAATTACAGGTGTTCACTAAGAGGATATTGCTGCTGGTTCACTGAATATTCTTTGGTGCCAAGTGGCACAAATAGTTAGCAACTGTGACAATTTCTCATACACAGCTGGGATGAGTGGTTAAAATGGAAATTGAAAATCCCATTTGACTCCTTGACTCTGTACAGGAGTACTTTACCAACAGTGAAAACAGTCCCAAACAGGGACTGTACTGACTCAAATGATTGGAAAATACAGATCAAAGACTCCCATTACACCATCGTTTTAACAAAGCAGCTACCTGGAACTGGAAGACTTTAATCCCTTTTTATAATCACCATAACTGTGACTCAAAGGTGTGCTATCCCAAAAAAGTGACTGTGACATACGGTATCAGCAAACTGCTTTGCACTCAGAAGTGTTCAGTGTACAAGTGCTTCTCACTTTGATGACCCAGAGCTTTATCATAGATAGATGAGCATATTTACTATATTGTAACCCTCAGCACCAAGAGATGATTGTCAGTAAAAAAAAATATTGATGAGTCTTACTTTAAAAGTTTGTCTTGCCCAGGCAAAGAGATTTTTTTAGACATTATGGATCTGTATAGCTTGTAAAAGACCTCTGGAGGCCTGCTCAAAGCAGGATGAACGCAGAGCCTGTTGCTTAGTTGAATTATGGACACCTCCAAGGCTGGAGATTTCACAATCTCTTTAGAATATCTGGTCTATTACTTGAATAACCTTATTGCAAAAAAAAAAAAAAAATCTAGTATTTCATTGGAGTTTCCTGTACTGCTCTTTATGCCCTATTATCTCTTAGCCCTTCAGTATTCAACTGAAATAATACTCTGGCTCCTTCCTCATTATACTTGCTCATTCACTATCTGAAAGCAGCAATTAAAATCTCCCCATCTCAGCCTTTTTATCTCAACACAGAACAAAGACAGCACTTGTACATCACATATTCCAGCCCACTTTTTGTTCCAGTTTCCCTCCAGGGAACTTTCTCCAGTCTGCCTATGTCTTTCTTGTACTGGGAAAGCCCCAAACAAGCCACAGTAGTCCAGCCCAAATACGTAACAGAAGGGAATGATCATGATCACTTCTGTGAGCCTGCTGACTAACTTTTGCTAATACAGTAGATATGGGTGGTTCTTTCCTTCACTGCACTTTGCTCATTCATGTTCAACTTGTGAACCCCTTTTTTGACAGTCAGAAACAATATCTGGATGAGGGCTCCATCATTTCACCAATCTGACTACCATAACATATAGAAGATTCTCGTTGGTATCTAAGGATCCTGAAGGTGAGGAATCAGAGTACAAATAATTTTTTTACAACCTTTCTGTCCCTGGAATATCAATTCAGTTCAGGAATTATATCTTGAAACTTGATATTAATACCATAAAATATTCTTTACATATACTGAAGAAAAAAATAACTGATGATTATCAGAAATAAGCAGTTTTCAAGTCTTTGTTAAAATCTATTTAGAAGATATATTTATATCTGGTGTCTTCAGGTTTCTGAAGAATAGCTCACCTAAAACTTTTGACAGGTAATAACAAGCTCTGCTGAAAGGGAGAGTTTTCAAGTTTTCAGTGTCTCTGAGACTGATTTTTCCACAATACAGTTATGTTTCCAGGCACTTTCATTCTTCTGAACAACTTTTTTTCCAGCTGAAGTTTTGCATCCTCTTGTCCTGTTTATAAATTGTTGCAGAAAATTGGAGGTGCATCAAGTGAGATATTGGTAAAAAGAAATTAGCTTCTTCAGTTATAAGAAAATAATTCTAATACTGGCAATAATAAAAAAAATATTATAATACTGAGAGGATATTGCTGCCAATAATAAAATATTATAATACTTTCCATCTTTATTGAATCAAATATGCTGGAGGAAAAAAAGCTTTAACCATGAGCAAATAGATTCTGCAGATGAGCTGGAATTGGATGAACTATGATAATTGAAAACTGAATATATAATACATTACAATGTGCTAGATCTCCATTCAGCATACTTCCTTGGTGGATGACCAGGCCTAATTTTCAGAAAGAAGAGTGAATATATGTGTTTAACTGTATTGCAATAGCACACACCAGAATTGCAGCCCCCCACCAGCATGTATCATCACCAGAATTCTGCAGCCAAGAGTACCATGTACAGAAGACAAAGACTATCTGTGTCTCAAGCAAATAGTATCTAGGACCAGGATGAGAGAAAACAGAGAAAAATGCTAAACAATCTCCAAGAACATCAACATGAAAAAAAAAAATCCAAAATTAGTAACATATTAAAATACTCTAAGTCCTTTATCAGTGACTAAGATTTCCCAGGTTAAGTTCCTCTGATATTAGAGAGAAAGTGTGAAATCCACTGGCCAAATGAAAGTTTTAGCACCATTTTAGTAGCAGTACACAGAGAATAAGTGTCAGTTTTATCAGTTGCTTTTAATTTAAATGCCAGAAGTATGAGTTATTGATTTAAGAGCAATTGGCCTTATAGTTGTATGTTGTTATAGGCTCTAATTTTCTTTCTTAGCTCTTTGTATTGTGATTTTTTGTCTTTGTCTTTCAAGATTTGTGATCTTGAAAGTTATGCGTAATTGCATATTTTTAAGTGACTGCTGTCAAATTAATTACACTAAAATTAAGAAAGATGAAGATTAAAGTGCTATCTGTCACATTTATTTCTTACTCCTGGTTGAATGCATTGTAAAGGTCTTAATTATACTATCACATGTTGTACAGATTTCTACCCCTCTCAGTATAGAGTACAAATCATTTCTTGGAACACATCACTACTTTACAGCAAAATAAGCACTTGCTCATAACACCTTGGTTTGATTTGTCATTGACACTGGGAGATGTAAACTGAAATTCTAATCAAGATGGGTTTCCAAGTAAGACAGCTGAAATCTATCCCACTGAATCACATTTTATCCCTGCCTCTGGCACAGAGACTCAACAGCTGATCAGAAAAGTTATTAAATTATTTTCTCAGGTGTCTAGTAAGTATAATTTTCTCATTAAATGCCTGGATAAAAATCAAGCTCCAGACAACCTGAAGTTGGCATCCAAGATTGAAACACTTTGGACCTAAAATCATATTGTACCTCAGTTTCCCATCTGTAAAATACAAGCTGATATTTTTACAACTCTATACACATAGTATACTAAACAAATTTATCTTAGTTCAATAATCAAGATCACGAGTTATTATTTTGTCCTCAAAGAAGGGAAATTAGAGTAAATATTGCAGTGAATCACACTGTGGTATTAATAAAATATTAAATAGCTTCTCACTAAGTAAGCATAAAATTGATACAATAAAAAATAAACAGAATACCTCAAAGAATATATGCATGAGGGTCATGCTCAGCAGTAAGGTTTCACACACAGAGAAAGCCTTAGTTTTTGATTCTTTTATGCTCAAGAATCTTGATTTTGCAGTAGGTTCCTTTCTACATAAGAAAGATTAGATTTTTAGTACTAAAATTTCAGGTAATCCCCTTCAATCTAGTCACTGATTGAATTAAAAATACTGGATCATTTTGACAGCTTTGCAAGAATCAGCATATTTATATGGTAATATTGCCATCAAATTGGAAATGTTTTTTCTTCAGCTCTAGAATAGGGCAAACTCACAATTGCATCTTATCAGCAACACCTCATAACTACAAGAGTTCCAAATATATCACTTCATTTGGTTCAGCATTTTTTGTCTCACCAGATTGTTACATTTTAAAGCTCCTATCACTGGGATAGACTACAGACATCAATCAGCAAAAAAACTAAGTGTATGGCTTTATTTTTATGGAAACTTGGCTGCTGCTAGTGTATATTTGAGCAGAAAGAAGTAATCACTTAGATACAAAGACAATTGTAGTAGGTAAACCAAAGGTAGAAATTTGTATTTACATGACCATGTCTGTGTTGAGCAACAAGAAAGACAGCAAAAGTAGCTTTGTGGTAAAGGGAACTTTTGTGTGCTAATAACACTAGAAGTTGGGTTTTTTTTGAGACTGAATATTCATCAGCTTATTAAAAAGGCAAAAGACTTTCAGGTTTAAAAATAATCTTTCATATACCAGGACTATATGTGGTGTGCTTTTTTGTGGTATATTGGCTTCAATCCTGCTCCCCAAACTGCCTTTTAGTGATAATTTACTTATGATTAAATCTTTACTCACTTGTTGTACAGACTGTTTAACATTTTAAAGGAAATTTTATTGAAAAGGTTGCTCCTGTGGTTGAGACACATTTGTCTTTTTTCAAAATTACTAATTACTATAGGGGAAATCCTTCCTACACTGATTACTGAACTTTCAGAAGAACAGTGAAGGACTAACCAGAAATATCCATCTCATTCCAAAGTTAATCTAGCCCTATGATCCAAATGTAAACTTTCAGACCAGCTCTTAAAGGTTCAGCTCTTAAAGCTGTCCTCAGATACAACTGATGCATCTTCGTGGCCACTTATTACCATAATTATCTGAAACAAAACTTTTGGATGGAAGATGACCAACTTGCAAAATTTTGTTTTTACTGATCATAGACTGGCAAAATGATAAGAAAATAAACTGAGGTTTATGACTAGAATTGTGAGGATTTTTTTGATAATAGGTGATGACTTGCTATATGGAACAAAACTGCCAACACAAAAGGTTTTTGCTAAAAGGGAAGTCCCATTTTTAAATTGTGAAAAAGCAATATTTTTCTACTTGAGGGATTTCTCAGTAAGAAAAATCATCAAAACTGAATCAATTTTAAAATTCTGGGGAGAGGATATATCAGAGACTATAAACAGAGAATTATCTGAGCATGAGAATTCTCTTTTAATATTCAGACACTAAAGAGGAATGCTAAGCTTGGAAAGAAAAGGTGCTGTTGAATTATTGAAGATAAGGAAGAAGATAAATCACAGTATGTGGAAAGGACAATTCTAAGAGGGGCTGGAAAGTGACCCTTTACAAGCAAGAAGCAGCAGCTTCTGCTTTTTAAAAATTTTACTCTATGAGGAATCCTTCTGATATTTGGTACAGGGCTTTTCTCCCAAAAAAAATTAATCAGAGCTGCCCCCAGATTATTCATCTTTAGTGTATGGAGCAGAGCTATGAGCATATGTGTAGTTCTGTGGGGGACTTTTATACTCAAAAATGTTTTAAAGCAATTTAGCTAATGGTACTTGAAAAATTATCAGTAATATATACAGTTGAAAACCACTGGTGATGTTAGTACAGGAAGAAAAACAAATCTTTAGGGTTTAGAGAATATAGTAATACTGAATATTAGGGATGCAGGTTACAGCATTACCAGTTAGACTGCACAAGAAATAGATTCACTGTGGTTACTAGATCTGGATGCATTGCTCACACCTTGTCATATGAGATACAAGGTGCTTGGAAATCCTCAGTGGATGCAGTTCATTTTGCAGATTCAAGAGACCTTCCTGTGCCTCCTTCAGCCAAGAGTTACTGCAGAAATGTGGATATTATATGTGTGACACCCCTGCCCACAGTTATAACAATGGGCACTCGGCAGGGCCTGGCATCTCACTCAAGCTGCCTAATGGAAATGCAGAGTGGGACCAAGTTGCTTTCTTTGTTCTCTTTAAAGAGACAGGAAGAAAAGCAAATTAAAAGTTATGCACTAATAGTTGTCCAAGAGCCCAATGAGCATTTATTGATAGAAAATTTGTGTCAACAGTCACACCCACAGGGTACTTGATTGCATCTTAATATAGGTCAGTAAGAAAGTAAGGCTGAAGCAACCACTGGTAGGAACTATCTTTACCTATTATTTTTAGAAAAAAAAAAAAAAAAAAGAATTAATTAGGTTAAAAAAAGTCCTACTCAGTGCAACCAGATGTCTCTTAGACAGCCATACTTGATGAAACCTAATACATTTATTCATTGATCAGAACATTGCCATTTGTTACTGTTCCTCAGCGATCAGTGTCATCTTCTTGAACATCATTTCTACTGCTGTATTGAAATTTTATAGAATATTTTTTCTTACAATTTTATTCTTTCTGAAATATCAAAAAAGTATCTGCAACCTTTTACTATAAATGGATTGTAAATGAACAGTTTGCTACGAGAGGAAGAGCTCTGACAAGTGCCAGATGCTTCTTAATTCTGCACTTTTAGCCATTCCAGGATCGTCAAAAATTCAACAAACACTAATAAGTAGTTCAGCACTAAAATGTACCTGAAAATCCAAATATTGCCACTTTCTGTCTTGATAAAGAGTGATATAACTTTCCTAGGAAAACCCTTAAAGACAGCTTTTTCCTAGCTTCTCCATTGTTTCCTCATTCTTTGAAGGAGAGCTGATAAATTTCAAGGGGATTGTTTTTTTTCTTTTCAGTTCCTGTGTGTACTTGGTTTCTTTTACAGTCAGGAGGTTATAAGTGAAAAAACCCAAAACTTATGAGGAGGAGGAAAACAACTCAAGTAATATTTTCCAAGACTGACGTGGAAAGGGAACATTTGGGTATAGAAAGGGTTAGAATTTTTTAATAATTTCTGTTCCTAATTTTTTCAAGCCTTCTTTAAAAAAATAAGTATATAAACATTACATGTCTACTAGATGTCAGTGTTAATTGTTTTAGTTTCAGCACAAACAAGATTTAAATAGTAAAAAAATAGAAAGTATATGAATCCAAGTTAAATAAGGATCTTGGAAAGTACTACACTAAAATTCATAATACAACTACATTGCTCCATTTGTTGTTTGCAGTTTTTCTGTTTTTCCTCAAGAATTTAATGCCTATGCTTTTAAATGCTAATTTAAGTGTCTCCTTTATATACATAACCTGTTATTTAATCTTGTAGTTCAAAGTTTTTTACTTTGTACTACCAAGGTTATGCATAACAGAAGTGAAAAATCTGATTAATACTATGATCAAGAGTCTGTACTAATATCTTCTATCCAGAGAAGTCACAGGTTATTTCCAAGCTGATGTCATTTGTAGAAAAAGAAGCATTTTTGAAGTCCTGACATGATTGGGAAATTTATAATCTGAAATACATCCTCCATGCTAAGATTTTTATTCTGTGCTCCCTTTTGCCTCCCTCATTTTGTGAAATACTTCAGGAGTCTCATGATAGGCACGGCATAAGCAAAAGGTCAAAATTGTCACATAAAAATGAGTACTTCAGAGGTTTACACTTAGAAGAAGTGAATCAAAACCACATATGTGCATTGCCTGTCTAAACAGAAATTATTGCTGTCCTGATATTCATCCAGAGCGCTTATTTGTGTTATGAAAAATTTGCCTTCCACAGCCCAGAGGGCTCTGCAGAGAGGCCAAGGCCAGGCTGAGGACGCTTGGGGCTGATTTTATACAGAGCTCCTGGAGCCACAAGTGTGGGTGGAAGCTTCAGGTGAGGCTGGTCAGGAGGTTTATGGTTTATTAGTGCACATAAGGCCCTGATAAGGGTGAGTCAGGAGGAGCACAGCCATGCCAGGCTACGGGTTCTTGGTTTTACCAATACATAAATACAAGCTAAATATTGGCATGATTGTCCCCAGCCAGAGCAAGACAGAAATAGTAATTTCTAACCAAAGAGCCACAGGAAGCACAAAAACCAGTTCTTGAATTCAAGACTAGTGCTTCTATAAGCAGCAACTTGTGATTTGTCTATCAAAAGCTGTATCACATAACCACAGAAACCAGGAGAGGAATAGGTTTAAAGACACCATCTAGTCTATTCACCTGCTCCAAATGGTGTAGAACTGCTGCTATTCCTAAAAGCTGATCTGAAAAATCTCAAGTAATGGATTTATATAAGGCATAAGCCTAAGATACCTGCCCTGTTGGAAATTATTTAGGGTTTTGTGTAAGCTTCTTAAGTAAAGAGTTTATATCATTATTATTTCCTCTACATCGGAGTCTATTATTTCTTATCCTAACAATCAAGAACACAGAGAACAGATTATTTTTTTCCTCTTTCTTCTGGTTTTCAAAATTGATGAATTGCTACCTCTCTCATTTCCTTCCTCACTAAACAACTGATCCTTCAAGATTTCCTTGTAGGTCACATGTTTTAGGAGATGGACTATTCTTGCTGTTCATTTTTAAATCTTCTCCAATTGTTCTGTATTGTTCATGTAGCATGAGGATTAAAAGAAATACTCTGGCTGATGAACACATAGTAAATATACCAGTAAGTTGACCTTCAAGGCACAACCTGGCCTTGGTCTTTGTTGTACAGCACCTTTTTCCAGATTTTTTTCTCAAGTTTACCAGGAACACTTTGAATTCTAATGCTGTCTTCTAGTGTCATCTGTAAATATAAGTCATGCTCCCTATTTCTTCATCATGGACACTAATGAAAATTTATTCTCCTCTTCTGGTGAAGAATCACTAATGATGAAAGCAAGTGTAAAAAAATGTAAAATCAAGCATCATTCCTAGCACAAAACCTCCTTCATGAATGAAGCTCCTTGACACAATTTGTCTTTAATGAATTTATACTTGTAGGGGTTTATAAACTCCTTGTTTCATTATTTGTCTCAGTATTTTTTTGTAATAAGAGTCCATAACTCCCTAGATTCCCTTTGTGATGTGCCTATCCTTCTGCAGACTTTTTTTTAGCCCACGTCAAGCTTGCTCACTCATTTCAAATAACTGCCCCAGGCACAAATCAGCTCCAACAAAACCTGCCTGTAGACCCCATCACTCCCTTTTGCCACCATTTGCAGTTTCAGGGGTGTGGAGTAGGAGGTGACCCCCTGTATGGCTGTCCTGTAGACCACGTGCTGACATTTCCCCAGACAGTAAATCCCATGGATAGCTGACAGAACACAAAGGCAACACTTCCTAAAGAACAGGGCCCTTAAAGGAGTTATGCTTGTTCCTACAAAAGCTGTACACTAAGTACTTTGTGTGTTATTATCTCATCACAGTTCAGTGCCCCCCTCAGATTTAGGAAGAGGGAACATGAGTGAGTGTCAGAGTGAACACATCAGCAGATGCACATGTAGGATGATAAAGTCCTGATCTTCACACCAGGGCTAAGAAAGGCTTGGAAATCTGCTGAGATGCAGAAATTCACTTTCAAGCACTCTTTTAGAATTACCCTTGCTCAGTGGGAATCCCCATTCAATGTATAAAATCAACTGAGAATCGCCAGGATGAATCATAGCAGTAGTTCAACCTGGCCTAACCAAAACCAGAGATGTTGTTCCAGACACCTTGGGCTTAAAATTACAAAAAATATATTGTTTTTTTAAGTCAAAGCTTTCATTTCCTATTATTTCTGTATGTATTTTAAGTCCACTCTGTGTAAGCCATGTTGCTTCATAGCTCTAAGACTGCAGCAATAGCAAAGAGATACATTTATTCATTAATATATACAAAACTAATCATTCTTTTTAAATTATTGTCTGTAGTTTGGTGGCAAACTTGGTTTAGATTTTTTTTTTTTTCTCTTTGTGGCAAAAGCATGAAGATCTGCAAAAATTAATATAAGCAGATTTCAAGAGATGAAAACATACAATGAGTCAGAATTATCACAGAACAGTATTCAAATATATCACACAGTAAAACAACTCCACCCTGGCATGCAAGAAACAGCTGGAATTACAAGGAAAATTAATGGAATGTAGGTATCCAAAGGAAATAATAGCTCTCTCACCGCCTTCTCTCTCTGTCTGTAATTTAGTGGCCTTAAAATACAAAAAAAATTACTCATTACAGGTGTAGGTCCCAAGAAGGAGACAGATTACCAGCCAAAAATGAGATGTAAATGTACTTTAGGTAATTGCCTTTCTCAAGGGTTTGTAACAAGGGATCTAAAAAATAATTTCATTGTCTTCTCCTGTGCATCACAGTGATCCCCATGGATCCTGCAGAAATTCAGGCTCTGACCCTACAAACAGATTTACTGTACCTTAAACTTTTGAATACTGTCATTAGGTTTGCTGAAATTTCTCTTTCACATGAAGCCAAGCACTGTTATCAGGATTATTATGACTACAGGAAAGTTTCCAAAGCTCATTAAAATATTTTTCAAAGAAGCAGGTTGCTGAGTAGGGCATTAGGAGTGAAAGTGAGATGTAGGACACTTCATGTCATGTCAAGGAGAACTACACACACACTGAATATTGCTGAAATACCTCATATTCTATCTGGACATGCTCCTGGAATAAAATAATTTAAAGTGTATTCAAGAAATTAATAGTGAACTAATTAAAAAAAAAAAAAACAAGTACTGAGAGCAGGTATCAATACTTTTATACTTTTATCACACTTAATGCTTTGCAAAAAGAGAATAGATGCACTTCCTTCTGACATGTTGGACAGAGAAGTTCTCACTTCTGTGTGCACAACAACAATAGTGGGCCTGTAGACCAGGAAAAATTAAGGGAAGGCATCATTCATCTTCTCTGAGAGCAGAAGACAAGTTTGGGAGCACACTCTTCCCCTATGACTGGTAAGAACCCTGAGTAATTTCATATTAACACACAAAGTTTCAGCATGAAAGGTGCAAAAGCGAAGGTTTTAGATTTTCCTTGTAACATTCCCAAGAGAACTGTCAACCCATCCCCACACTAGTGAGATTCTCAGCTTGAAATGACCACAGCCACTACAAAAATCAGATTCATTTATTGAGCAGAAACATGAAGTGACACTTGTGTAAGTCTTCATGTTCTTTCAGTTTCGATAAGTTTTTCATTCCAGGACCTTATTTTTGATTTTGAATAAAAGATATTACTTGAGTTCCAAATTTAATTAAATTTTTTTAAAACCCAGATGGGATTTTCCACTTCAAATAGAGAAATCTGTCTCCATATTGTTTTTCTAGCTGTTGAGACATTGGAAAATCAAAAATAAGTAACAGCTGCATATGATAAAAAATAAGATTACACAAGATTTTCTACTGAATTTAACAGTTTGTGTTCACAGTGTCTCTGAGTAAGTGCATGTATCATACCAAGGTATATATACATATCATATATATATATATTAACATTTTGTTCTTATGAATAGTTCATATTTTCTGTCTTCATATATTTGTACCCAGCTTTTTCCAAAGTTACAATGAAGCAAGTGAGAGTCTTCAGTAACTATAACATTACGATATATATGTAGGAACAGCATGAAGAAACTCAATTCATTCTCTTCAGTCAATCTTTATTAATGCTACATAATATTCAAACAAAATAAAACCTTCTATTCTTATGGTATATGTCCCATGGGCTTCAGTATTAAGATCACAAGACACTAGTTAATATGGGTTTGAATAACTTACTAGTTTTAGGAATCCACTCAACTAATGAGTAACCACTGTTTGTTGTTAATGCCACATTATACCCTACAAGAAAATTGGCTCCCTACTCCATCATTGTTAAATTTAATTCTATATTCCAGATGATAATATATTTATTTCTATTTTGTTTTATTTTATAGTTCCTTACCAAAGTCTGGAAAACTCATCCTGCATTAAAAAAATAAGTAGGAACACGTATGCCAGCTCAAAAGTTTTATTGTTGTGATTTTAAATTAAATATCACACATGTGTTTGATATTTAATGGACAAATTACCTTTCTTAGTAGCCTATCCCCCAGAAGGAACTGAGAATCCCAGATTTCCATTAATGTAACTGATTGGAATGAAACATCTTTCTTTTTCCAAGTCCTTCTAGGTCACCCTACTCCACAAGTTTATCTCTTTACTCTTGTGATCAATGACAGGACTCAAAGAAATGGCTGGAGCTGAGTTAGGGAAGGTTTAGGTTGGATACGAGATAAAGGTTCTTCACCCAGAGGGTGGTTGGGCACTGGAACTGGCTCCTCAGGGAAATGGTCACAGCACCAAACCAGACAAAGTTCCAGAAGCATTTGGACAACTGTTGGGAACACGGTGGGATGCTTGGGGCAACCTGTGCAGAGCCAGGAGATGGACTTGATGATCCTGATGGGCCCCTTCTAACTCAGAATATTCTATGATTCTTTGATTCTAACTTTTGCTGAAATCCAAGTTAGATTTTTCTTTTAAAAATAATTACTTTTTTACCCTGTGCATGTGCATGTCTCAGAAGTCAGTCAGAATATAGTAGTTTTATTTCACAGAGCAAATGTTGTGGCTAAAACACAGTCCTGTTTTAAAAAAATCTGATAAAATTGAGTGGCATTTCCTGTTTGAAAGAGGGGAGCAACAGAACCTTTCAGGAGCGTGCAATGCCAGAAACACTCAAGTGGTGCAACTGCTGTCACAGCACAGTGCTCTGAGCTCTGGGGTATAGAGTAACCATTGTTTACAGCTCAGAATGTAAGAAAAACTATTCCCTGCACTCAGTACCCATGTGTATTGTCTTACCTATTTTACCAGGCAGTAGGAATGCAATATCAGAGGAGGTCCTTAGTGACACATCTAAATAAAGTTATAATGTGTACTTCTGCAAAGTTGTGAGTAAATTCCTTCCCTATCCACCCTTTTTTGTCTGTGGCATTGCTAGATTATGGCAGCAGACAAGTGGGCACTAAATCCAGTCTACTAACTCCAAACAAAGTTGATAATCAGAATATGACAAGCCCTTAAAGGGCTCAAATATGGTTATCATAATGTGGACTTCTGCATAAAAACATCCACTGAAAGTTTTGATATTTAGATCAAGATAAATGTTTTTGCATTGCACTCCATAAATAAGAAACTAATCAGTTAGCTGCAATCACTGCCTGTCAAGAAAGGCCTCACTCTGCCAGAAGATGTCCAGCCCCTCTCCTTATTTACAGACTTTGGCAAGTAGAGGTCATTACATGTACATTTACTCAGATGATTTATTTGAGACAGCAGTAGATAAAACTGCAAATTGATAAAGTACATGTAGTAGCTTTCATAAATGGATTTCAGATGTTTTCCTTACTTTTAAGTGTGGAATCTTAGAGACTTATTTGGATCATGTTACAGCAAATTCATGTATTCATCTGCAACATAATATGTTTAAAATAAACCAATTCTGTAAATACACTCCTGAAATATTTCAGAATAACTCTACAAAAACTTTGGAACTGTGCTCGTATTGGTAAAGTTGGTAATCGACACTGGATCTCAGTCACTATAACTATATAACCCCCTGCTTCAGGAGGATGCTGAGATTGGGCATCTCCGCTTCCTTGGGCTCTTCTGCTTAATCTATGACTTGGCCTAGGCTCCAGGAACAGGATTTGTCTGAAAAAAATGTAGTGTCTAGCATAATTAGACCTGAGCATCTGAGGTAAATGTGTAGGTTTTCTGCATAGTCATGGAGAGAAATAGGTGTTCTAGATTACAAGTCATCTCCATCTAAAGTAGAAATCTAAACCAGGCCAGATGAACTGTGTCCAACAAAGTATATTTCTTCCCACTTACAGGCTATACAGAGAATCCAGCTAACACAGACACAGATATCACAGATTTCAATATCATTAAAGTCCATCTCATGAGATTAATCCCTTGTCAACAACCTAAACCTGTTTGCATTCAAGCCCAAAGGGACTTCAGAATCACCCTGCTCTGATACAAAGTCCCAAGTCCATTAAAATTATTGTCCCTGGAACATCACTGGCAACAAAGGACTCCATTAACCTACTTTGGCCACCTGCACATGCAGTAAATCTTGAGCAAGAATTGAGCCTTTCCATGCATCCAGACCTGCTCGGTTCTAGTTTTCATATGAAATAGTTAAACTCTGCCCTAGACACCTCTTAGTGGGATTTTGAAATGTCCAGTAGCCCGTGTTGGCAGCATCTGGAAATCTGTGAAGTCACAATGTGCTGCAGCAGAGCAAATGAATTACTATACAAATGACTATCAATTGCTTAAACTAGTAAAATTAGAATAGTAAATGTAAAATAAGGCCATGTACCTGTAGTATGACGTACAGGAGACAAAAATGCATGTATCTGGAAAAGCTAGTTTTTAGACTTTGTTTTTAAATATCTGTTTTTTTCAAAAATAAAGTGTCCAAGTGCCCAGGCAACATATGTTATGCACAAAAGTCCATGCAATAAAATAAATGGTGCATCTGTAAGTAAATGAACACACATCCTTATACAGGACTTAAATAAAATCTAAAGCAAGAATGAGTGTGTAAGTTTATGAATAAGTGAAAGTACACAAAGTTAGGTATATGTAAACTTATCATGTGTTATATGAATCATTCTTGACATATGACTGTAACGGCAGCCTTCATTAGAAAGGGGAACAGCAAAAACTTCTAAGAAATGAAGTAGGAATGCTTCCTAACGTTCAGTGGTTTGGCATTCTTTGTTTAAGAAGGTGAAGTCATAAACAGAGCCTGCATGCATTTCATGAGTCACTTCAGAAATTCAGATTTTTTGTATGAAGCTATATCACTTGGAAAAGAGTATATCTATGTGGAGGGCAAGAAAATAGTAGACACATTTCTTGTTATTAGTTTTGGGCTGTCCTTTATAAATGTTCATCTTTCAAAGGCTGAAATTCCAGATGAATATGTAACATTTAATACCTGAAGGTTTTCTTTTTATGCTAGAATGTAGATACACCCTATAGAAGGGGTTTTAGGATCTTGGGCAAGAAACATATGTGTATCAGTGAGTTGTAACCTTGTACATTTTCTGGAGTCATAAATTAATTTACAGATCTACTGATCCTCCATCTGATGTTGTCTTATTTTTTTCTGAAAATCATTAATTGACATACTTAGCATTCTAAGAAGTGCCCACAGTCATCTGAGGACCTACAGCAAAGACCACCATGGGCTGGGGTGGAGACAGAAGAGATAAATCCATGTTAATACACACTTACAATGATTACATTCAACCTCCAAGTGCAGACTGAGCAAGGTCTTTACATGCCCTATGACATTTTGCTTTACATGTCCTATTGACTTTTGCTTGTAACCAACTTCTTCATCTCAAACTCTCTTCCCTCGGGTTGAGGGTTTTTACAGCTACTGATCTATCTCATCTCTCCCAACTAGACATCCCTTTCCATCTCACCAGCTCACAGCAAATTTTCTGGCCAAATAAATGCACTTTTGCATGCTGAAAACTAGAAACTCATATCAATTTATCTCTTTGTAGCCTCCAATGCACAGCAACACGGTTGTCTGATGCTTTAAATTATTAGAAGGGACTATGTCCCACAAAGTTTCACTTGTGCTTAGTAGCTTGGAGCTACTGCCTGGAGCTGAAATGACAGAGGTCAATGTTCTGGCTGATACCAGATCTTCCTTGTTCTACTCTGCCACCTGTTCTTCCTGCAGGATAGGAGAATGCAGGGTAACGGAGCACAAGCTAAAAGAATGAGGTTCTGCAGTGGCTACATTTCTCTGGGCAGAGCACAGCACTTAAGTGTTAGGCTATCGGGTGTTTTCCTTAGCAAACTTCAACTCATTAATTCTGTTGTAACATCATAGTTCCAGTTTTTACTCAAGGAAGCTTGCAAGCCCTCATGGCTGCACACAAAGAAAGTAAAAAAAAAATTATCCTAAAAGCAAGAATACATGAAGGATCAGGAAAAAAATTGGTTTACCACTTCTAAGTCAATATGCTGGCATCTTGCTTCTGACCAAAACTTTTGCACATACTTGGTTAAAAATCTTAAACATAGTGCAATTTTATGATAACCATAGACCTCATGGAAACATTTCTGTTTCAAAAGAGTTTTACAAACTAGGGAGCAGCATTTCCCCTGGATTCCTGCTACCTCATCTCTCCCAGTGAGCTCTGCTCACTGAGGTTTCTGGCCCTGGACTATTACTTCCCTTCCACTGGGACTGCCTCAGGACCAAACTGCCCTAAATTAAAGCCTCAGGACCAAATTGCCCTAAATTAAAGTAGGATTTTTAAGACGCCTTAGCAAAAACTCCAGCAGTTCTGGAGTACATGGAAATTAGATAGATAGATAGATAGATAGATAGATAGATAGATAGATAGATAGATAGAAGAGATATATATACTCTGCTACACTGTCACACTGTCAGCCAGTTTATTAGGTATAATGCTACTTCTCTGCTCATATGTGTTTCTTCATATGTGTTGAGGCAAACTCTGCTCTGTAGTATTTTAATTTGCTTTTCTCTAGTTCCAGAAGTGTAGATGATCCACCTCCTACCATTAACAGACATGAGTGTTTAACCCAACACATGACTGAAGGGAAGGACTCTCATCTCACAGTCCTCAGTGCTACTATGTCCTTTTTTAAAGAGATCATGCTGGTAGATGCAGCTGTAACTTTTCTCAGTGAAGGGTTTTGTTGCTCTGTTTCTAATAGGACAGACATATTGCTTTATCCCTCCCTCCAACAGAGAAAAAAATCTGTTCAGGCTGTGACTCAAAATAAAAGTGATGGCCCCACTGAAGACCACTGCCTCTCCTTTGAAGGCCATGTTAGATGTGATGTAATTACATGATTTTTAGGCATATAATTACTAGTTGGTTTCCCAAGACAACCTGATGCTGGCACCACATGCTGTTATACCTTCAAGGCTTGATTATTCTAGTTCTGCCATTGCCACTTAGAGAAGGATGTGATTGGGAGCCCTAGAGCTCCTCAGGGCATTGAAACACCCTGTCCTCTCTGCATCCATCAGCTTCCAGGATGCCAGCCCAGAAAAGGTAGACCCCATTTTTCCTTTCTTCCAAAATGCTAAATAGAAGTGAAGTTATAGTAAAAATGGTTATAGTGACATCTTTCCTACCCAATGAGTTTCCGCTCCCAGCTATGACTTTGTGACACTCTTCTGCCTAAAAATCTTTCTCAGAGGTATATTACCTACCTGAAAGCCTTCTCCACTTGTTTATGTGTTGCTTTTGTTTTACTTACCTATTCACCCATTTCTTGAATGCAGAGTGCTTGTATCTAAATGAAAATTTTTAATGACTGTGATTCAGCAAATGAGTTTTTAAATTAAACTTCATTGATGTTTATTAATACACCTTACTAACATTTAAGGAGAAAATACAATTGTAGAACAATTTATAAAGTTATTCCGTTTTTCTAGGAACACAGAAAAGCATAGAATACATCTAAACATGTAATTTTTCATTCAGCATCCCTCTCTCTCTCTCTGACACAAAAATGCTTACTACCATATTACCAGGCAATCTTTTTTCTTTCATTAATCTCATGTCTCTGTGGTACCAACCAATGTTGTTATTATGGGTATCCAGAGAAGGAAATACTTATCATGGAGAAAAAAGCACAGAATCCCATGTACTTTACAGAAAGAAAAATTATTGATTGAAGACTGACTTCTTCAGAAATTTTTGAACTTTTGTATAGCTTGTAAAAATTCCCCACCCACATTATTGTCTTTGAAGTTCTCACAGAGCTGCTCCTTCCACTTCTTGCCATAAAACTGTCAGCTGAGTGTTTCATGGTGTGATACAGCTCTCTATCGTACAGGAAATTTACCTAAGTCCTTTTCTTGCAAGTATGAAAGAAGGAAATAAACTCCATTAACCCTTTCAGCACATGTTATATTTACACACTTGTAACCTTCCATGCCTTAAAACAGAAAAAAACAGCCTCAGTGGGAAACAACAGTGGGTTTTTTTTTTTTCTTTATGAACTTTTTGTTCTACTCATTGGGTAATTTATTTAACCACAGAAAATATTTGTGGAAGTTTTCATGATCTTTGCAACATTGCTTTTACTAACAGCTACAACATATTTTTCTCATACAAAACTTCAGCATACTCTTTCAACCTAGAAAATTAACATCTATTTTTCTTCTCTATTTGGCAGCTTAGTATGTTCTAGTATTCTGTTGAAACAGAGCTGTGCCATGAGCTCAGACCCAGCAGTAAATTATCAAATCATGGTAGGTATTTCTGATTTAGCTCTCTCTGAAGTCTTTTGCTGGATGTTTAGAGATGGGCAGACTGCAAGAGATTAGGAGCTGTGAATAAGACAGTGCAAATTCACAATCCTTATCTGAATTTTCCTAGACATCTAGACAAAGAGAAACTGTGGAGCTGTAAGGATATCTTACACTGTGGAATTCTTAATGATTCTTAATGTTCTGCAGACAATGGCTTATCAAAAAGATGCTCACTTAGAAGTATCCTAATATTCCATATGGATAAAATTTGCAGTACAAAGGGCAGAGGTCCTTAGCTTACACCATAACAGGAGGTGAGCAGTGATCATAAACTCAAGATTCAAACCCCAAAACATAACCGATTAACTTCATCTATCAGAATGTTTTGTTTACTACCTGTGAGTTTTGCATTCTTTTCCAAGAAATCCTTTATCTATGCTATATTCTAACTGAAGTCTCCTGTTGGACCCCCTGAATAACACCAGGTTGGAAGGAAATTCAATTACAAGATCAACCTAATCTCACTGCATCTGACCATAGGGCAAAGTGAGTAAACACAACCACCAAAGAGAATACATGCAGCTCAGGAAGGAGCAGCATGTGAATCATCTTTCAAGGCAAAATAGGTCTTATTTCAGGGAAAGGATTTTTGACTTTCCAGTAACATTCAGAAAAAGATACATGCAGATATGCCCTGAAATATTACCAACTCTTCTTTTGTGAGGAAACAAGAGGTTTGCCATTCTTTTGCTTTGTATTCAGTCTTACATTCTCATATCTTCTGCACTGCTGTTCTGCTTCCCACACTTTCACTGAGGATATGTCACCATGTACTTTTGGAATATAATAATAATATTTCAGTAAGTTCAAACAGTGATTATTTTTGAAGCCAGATGTCCTTTGGTCCAGTTTCATATCTAAAACTACTTATCTGGGGAAAGGTGGGAACAAGAGAATAGAGCATTTCTTTCACAGCACTAACTTGGCTTATGCAAAAAAACCTCACAATTACAACCCTCAGAAATACAATAAAACTTCTGAGACAATAAATTCCACAGACTTGCACAGCTTAAGTGATCAATAATCTATACAAATGTTGTTCTGATTCCCAAAAATTTAATTCTGACTTTTCAGAAGGAAGTAATAAGTAAAGGATTATTACCTGGTCTGTCCTTGGGGGCATTTACCTGTGACCGACACATTTTTCTGTGTAACTTGTATAAAAATCATACAACTATTGTTCTGACTACTCAGGATACTCTCAAATGCCACACAAAGAAGGCATACAGGAGTAAATGGCCTACAGATAGAAAGAGCTCCCACAACTATGAAGGCAGTCAGAGTTTTCTGTTTTCCCCTTCCCTGTGAAAATACAAGTGCAACAGCTGGGCTAGGATGAGAGAAAAAAATTCTCTTTTGATTTTGGGTTGAAGCTCAGCTGTGGTCCCAGCTAAGAGATGTACTGGATGTTTTAGCTTAGTGAGGAACCTAAGGGGTTTCTGAAGGTCTTTTCTCCAAGCTGGAGTTGTCTTGTCCTATGCCTACCAACAACAAGGGTAAAAAAGCAAAAGAAACATAAAACATCCCTGCTTAAGGTTACTACATATTTTTGTGGTCCCAGCTTGGACTAAACACACTTTTGGGGTGATTAACTTCCTCAGTCATATTTTCAATGCCTAATGCAATTGTAGACTATATTATACAACTGAACAGGAAAGCTCCAATAAGTTCTTCCTGAGGAGACACATGGAAATTCAACTTTTCTAACCTCTGCTACAAAAGCATCTTTTATTACTTCATTACACAGGCAGCACTTCCCTCTCCTCGCTCCTTTTTCCTCCTGCCAAGCCCAACATGGATTTCTCTTCTGCCTGTCCTATATTGTCCCTTTCTTCCTAGAAAAAAAATGGAAAAAGCATGGATGATAAACATAATGAAAAATAAAGGACTGTATCACAGTCTGCTAGAAATTAAAATTACTGAAAGCCTGGTTCTCCTTTAAGAATGAAAGGCCGTAATAAAGAAAACATCCAGAAACTATGCAAGCTCCAACTGTAAGTTGAGGATTCTGTTAGGAAAAATTACATTAGGCTATAAATGCAAACATTATTCTTTGATGCTTGGATACAATTCAAAGCACTTAAAAATTACACAGAATATTTAGGCATTAAAAAACATCTTTTAAATTATACCTGAATTCTATTCAGTCACATTTAGACTTATCCAGGATGCATTAAAACCTATATTTTATGACCATAGCCTATTCTGCCATGTAAAGTTAATCTCAAAAGCAATTCACATTAACACCCAATTCCTTCTTGTATTAAAAACTGCTTGCTAGCTCCAGTTTTCCTTGCTTTCTGGGGCTGAGTTTTTCCTTTAAAGAAGTAGAAGAAATCTCTTTTGCATAGAATCCAGCTTTTCAAGCTGTTTTCTCCATCACTGCTGTGTCTTTCCAGGGCTTGGGTATAGAGACTTTGGAGTTCTGATGTCCATTTTTTTTACTGGAACACCCTCCAAGCTGCACTCCACCATCTGCACCACCTATTTCTTGTTCTGGTATATGCTCCTAGATTCCTCACTGTCCATTTTGACATGAGTGGAGGAGGACCACAAGGTTTTCCTGAGCCTGCACATCTCCTGGGGCACTGGCTCTAGCTCTAGGTCTTCAGGAAAGAAAGGTTCCAAGTAGGTCCTGCAGAGCATCTTGGTTTTTGTGGCAGATTTAGAAAGCAGCATCTCCATTGCAAGGACAAGAAGACAGGCAAGAAAGAGAAGGCACTGTTCATCAGTTTTAAAGCTCCACCAGAAAAGGAAGATAGATCTGAGCAATCACATTCTGTCTTCTCTTTGTCTCATCAGTACAATTTCATTATCACAGTAGTAGGCACTTAAAGAGTAACTTGGGCAGAATTTTGGTGTCCACAAGAAAAACATATTTTCTCATAAAAGCAATTAATTTTACTTTAAGACACAGGATCACATAACTTGAAGTGCCAGAAACTGTGGCAAAGGAATAGAGGAAAATGGGGAGAGATTAGTTTAAAAAGCCTCAAATATCCATTTCAAATGTTTTAGACTAAGCAGTGTGACAAGAACAGATTAAACCATATAGAATACTTTTTGGCTAACTGAAATGGTAACATTTAAGGAACTTTTGTTCAAAAATATCTTATCTAATAAATGTCAAAATTTCCATGAAGATATTAAAAGGGTACTGAAAATAAAAATTTACAGGCAGCTTTCATTGCAAAGACAAGTTTTAGCAATTTTTAACTTTTCAATGGAAAAAGCCTCATTAAGGAACAAAACTTATTTCAAAAGGGAGAAGATAAATCTGGACAAGTCTGAAAAAATTGCAGCTAATTAAATGAGAAGCTTGCTACATCTAGATTTTTATTACGTTTTCCAGTGGCCCATATTTTAAAGCTCTGCAGTTACTCATGGAGAAACTCTGAAAATGATACTTCTGTCATTAAGCAACTTAAATTAAACCTAGCATTTCTACCTCCTTCATTGTCTATTTTTAAATAGAGCCCAAACTGTGATTTGCTCCTGTCTCTGGTAAATTATTTTGAGCCCTAACCACTCTGACCAGTGTCATACTCAGCTCAAACTCACCTTGACTCCCACAAGTTTTGGAATGGAATCTATTCCTTGTATGAATATATTGCTCACAGAAGATAGAAAACCAAAGCATCTTTGCCTTGTCATCCAGGAGATTTATGTTTCTATGTAAGCTGGACATCTAGAAAGACTCCAGGGTGTTTTTTTTATATTCCTGCAAGGTGATATTGCTTTGGGCCTCAGAGTAGCCACTGGAATCATATGAACACACCTGAAAATACAAATAGTGTTTATCCTCTCCCCAGAAATTTTGCTGCACCATACTCAAGTGCAGAACCATGCTGATAATTGCTGAAAGGTGTAAAATAGAGTTTAGGGAGTGAAACCCAGAGGAGCAGGAAGAGAACTTGGGACAACCTCAGCAGCACCCCAGACCACAGAAATGCCACCAGACCACCTCACAGCATCTGTGGTTTGAGCATTTGGAGCTGCTTTTCTACCTGCCTTCAAACAAATGCATGTACAGAACCCTAAACAGTCTAACCTTAATTAGGCATCAATACCTAGTTGACAGTTATCCTGCTAAATAACCAGTGCATGTTGTTCTTAGCAACATTAAGATTTTATATGTTGTTTAACCCAAAATTCTGTATCAATCAATGTATCAAGTGGTGTTTTTAAGCATTTAAAATAATCCCTTACAAACCTGGTCATTTTTTTGAGTGGCAAAAGGAACATAATCTTATTGCCTACAGAACTGCAAAATTGTGATATTTAATAAGAGTTGAACTCCAATTACCATCCTTACCACAAAAGGGAATTTTAATAATGTCTTTTCTAATCGCCACATTTGTTTTCACAGAAATTATAGGAGAAATTATCCTTGAAATACCCCTTCATCATCAAATGTGTTCAAATTAATCTCTGATTTCAAATTATTAGAAAGGAGACCAAAAGATATGCTCACAGACATACGAAATAATTCTCTAAGTCTCATCTCCTTAGGTTTTCAATTTATACTAAAATCAAGTGAATCAAGCAAGTTAAAAAAATTAAAATAATTTGAGGTAAAAATTAAGAAATTGTCTTGTAATATGATCAGGTTGGACACAATCTCAGTGTCTAATCTCACATTCCTTCCCATAAAATCTGGCCCCACATCAAGTACCACATAGGAGATCACTGGGGATGAGGACCAAGTAGATCAGGATTTTTAAATTTTTCCTCAGGAAGTGCCCAAGAGAAATCCAGCCTTGTTTCAAGCCACAGATGCAGGAAGGACATAGAGAGGGCATACAGCATGGGCAGTAGCAGTGTTCCCAAAGCAGGGGGCCTTGGAGACAAAATTTTTGGTGTTTCCAAGAGCTGCTTTGCCTGGGATGTGTCAGGGAAACATCACAGCTTCCAACTCATCTCTATAACCATGAAAGCCAAACTCTGTCCTATTGTTAATGAGCAATGATGGTCTGATGGAACCATGGAAGGGCAGATCTGAGGACAAACACCAGAAATTTATGTGGGCTTACTGGGGAAAATTAAGACATTTGTAATCACACACCTAAAACAAAGAGAACAACAGTATGTTTAAGATGGGATTTGATGGAATTTTTTTCCTTATATTTCAGTGGTAGGTAAATGGAACTGTTGTATTAGAGATGGAATTTGACAGAATTTTTTCCTTATATTTCAGTGGTAGGTAAATGGAACTATTGTATTAGAGATGGAATTTGACAGAGTTTTATCCTTATATTTCAGTGGTAGGTAAATGGAAGTATTGTATTTCAGACATCTTAGTGATATATAAAACAAAATATTGTTAAAAACATCACAGAACTTCCAAAGTTGAAGGCAAAAAGGTCCTGTATTCACAGTGAAAATGTATTAACTTTGAAAAGATACAAACCTTGGTGTCTGAGCCACCATTATTGCTGCTGGAAATTAAAATAAACTGGATTTTTAAGGCTATATGTTTAGAACCTAAGGACTGTATAATACTGTATCTCTTGTCCATTTAGACCAACCTGTCTTTCCAGTCATCTGCAGTGGTCTTTCAATGCTGTTAAAAAAATGCTATATAATTTTAGTAACAGGTTTCCACAACCCACTGGTTTTCAGTCCTCCACATAATTTCACTAAAGTATGTCCCTGGTTTTAAAGGTTTTGCAGCTGTTCCAGCTACAGCTGTCCAGTGTCTCTGAATATTTCTTAAGGCTTTTTTTTTTTTTTTTTTTTTTTTTTTTTTTTGTGCCTAGATCTGCTAGGGTTAATTGTTACACAAAAAGTCCATGCAGGACAGACCTGGATATAAAAGGATTATAGAGAAAAGTAGGAAATGCCTCACCACAGTGAACTCCCTCTTCAGTCAGAAGATACTGGCATGAACTCTCTCTCTCACAAAATATACCCACAACCTGTTTAAGTCTACCAGCACCACTAAACAATAATTTGCATTTATTATTAATATTATTACTCAGTTCAGAGGCTGATGTCAAGATGTCTGAGGCAAGGAAAGTACATGGTGCATTTTTTAAAAATCCACAATTTCATTGGAGTTTTCTGTTTTCCTTGGGGTTTCTCTGGTTATTTTTTTCTTCTTCTTTTTTTTTTTTTTTTTTTTTTTTTTTTTTTTAAGCTCTGTTCTAAGAAAAGGAAAGCGGGGGATTTACTCAAAGCAGGGCAAGTCGGTTACTTATGAGTCACCTTCATGACTTATAAAGGGTCTCAAGTTTTTTGGAGCGGGCTTTCTTCACCTAACTAATGCTGAAAGGATATCAGGAGACCAGCCAGACCAACACATCTCTGTGGCAACTGCTTCATTTTTCATTGACCTTCTTTCTCTGTCTCTCTCTTTTACTCTCTCTCTTCTTTAAAAGGGAAAAAAAAAAAAAAAAAGCCAAGCTGAGTGATCATGGTTAACCTGTGAGATGGAACAAAGGAAGTCTGTGGCCTTCTTGCTGCATTGGTTTTGCTTGTATCTCTGTGAGGACACTGCCTCATAGCAGGTAGGTTTTTCACCTTGGTTCTTTGGTGTTTGTTTATTTTTGCATGCACTCTTTTTTAAAAATGAGAAGCTCGTGTGCTAAAAGAGACGGGACCAGGCAAAGGGAGGGGCCCCTGGGGCAGGGCTTAGAGGACTCAAGGGACAGGGAGGTTGAACTTCAAGCTTTTGCAGACATGCAGAAATACTCTAGAAGGCATCCTTATGGAATATACTCCAGCCATCCAGGCTCACACAGCCTCCAGGGAATGCAAACAGCCCCCATGCTGGTTTTGAATTCACCTTCATGGTGCCCTCATTGACAGCACACACAGGAAAGGTGCCTGCATGCTGCCTGTCAGGTCATGCTTTTTATTTTTTAGTTCATCCTTCTTTTCTTCTAAGGTCAATAGTTTAAAAGACCATACAACATGGAATAGAATTTCTACAGCATTTCAATTGCCTACATGGAAGAGTTTCGTGATGCATCTGTAGTTACTGTCTTGCCTACAGCTTGTCAGAGGCATTTTGAGGTGTGCAAAACTAACTGTGTGACTTTTTTAATTTTGACCAAAGAAGTAGTTTTGGATAATATGTCAAGTTTTTGTCCTCATTTCATAAATAAGCAGCAGAGAAATGCCTTCTTTAAAGTATACCCATTAGACTTGCATCATTTCTTACGGTTTGTTTTAATTATTTTTAAAATTAACATGATTCCAATGCCGATACAAGAACTCAACATAGCTTTCTCGAAATCCCTAATAATATTAACCAAACAGGATCTCAGCGTTAATACCTGTCTGTTGAAAACTCTAACGTTCTATTTGATGATAAAAATTTGCTCTGGATTCACATTTTGGCAGCAAATATCTAGGATCAATAATTTATTCTACTAGATTTTCAATATGGTAATTTTTAATTTACAAAGGAGCAAGCAAAATAGCTGAAAGTTAGTATTTAAAAAAATGTATTATCCAGCTACTGAGCCACAAAGTGGAGGCATGTTTTATTATACAGGAAAGTTTTCGGCAGAGAAAAGTTTTTCTATCTACATAAACATCCTTGGAGCTCTCCCAGTATCTTAAAAACCTGAATTCAATATTTTTAAAATGTTTTTTTTAAATAGCTCTACTTTCTGAGAAATTACATGAGAACCTCCTGAAAATGTAAATAGGGTATCTGAAAATGGATGGCTGTATACTGTTCATATGTAACAGTCTTTTGTAGGTGATTAAGACATTAATAGAATTGTTAAGTATATTAACTCTAATTCTCTTTCAGTCAAAATTAATTTCTGCTATTCAAAGCTAAAAACACCTCTGAAACTGGTACATTACATTTTGGTCTTATTTTTTACAAAAATAGTTTTTTCCATGACTGCAGAACAATAAAGATTCAGAAGACACTCCATACTACCAAAGCATCAGGCTTGGAGTCTGTCACAGTCTGATTCTTCCAACATGACTGTGAGTTTGCATACTCATCTGTGAGCACTGCAGACTTCTGGCCTTGGTGAACTGATTTTCCTCCCACAAGAAAAAGACTTGTTAGGGGTGACAGCACAGCCCTAAGCATCAGCAGATAAGGCTTCCCAAAAGGCAAGTTCTAAATTCTTTTTGCTGTTTGGAGAGCACATTTTATCATTCTAAACTGGCTACTGAATTTTGCAGAGTTGGTATTACTTTCCTAAGCTGCACATGCTTTTCATTAAAAAAAAAAAAAAATTATATTGGGAAGTTCTACCAAAGCTTTCATGTCTTCTTCCTATCAACCCAGGGACAAAAGGTTGGATTTTATTCCAGATTTATGACAATGAATCCCCTCCAGTTGGGCAATAAGTAAATAAGAATTTGGTCATTGGAACTGTAGAGGCAAAACTGGCTAAGACTCACATGACTAATGAGCTAGATTCTTCTAATCCTTCAGCAGACTGCCATAAATCCCCTCGGAACCTTTAGGTATCATACAAAAATGTCCAAATGTACAGGTGGGGAAAGAAGCATTTGTCACAGTTTAAGTACTTTGAACGACACTTTTGATGATACTTCTGAAGGGAATCTGACTTTTTAATTGGACAGCTTCCATGGAGGCAGTAGCATGAATGAAGTCTTAAAATGAAAATAAAACAGACACCTGTCTGAGGTCACTGCAACAGATGAAGGAACAGAAAAGCAGATGAGTGGATAGGACCTAATGGCCAGAGGTCAGCAGATGAGGCAGGAAGGATACATGTTTTATTCTGATTATAGGGGAAGAAAGACAGTGCTGGAAAAGAGAAGAGGAAAGTCACACCAGATCTAATGAGCTTTTTCTTTATTAATGTTGCAAGGAAAATAACAGGGGATTTTATTTTATTGTATTTAAACCTGAGTAGATGGTCACTGTTTCCACCGATGTTAAGGCCACATTTTTAGAGCTCTTTGAGAAGACAGCAGGGAGCAACACAGGTATTTGTTCATGTAAAGGAAACCTGACAGCTATACAAAAGTCTGTTACAAAGGTTCAGCAAGAGGAAACACGTGTCATTTCTCACCACTTCCTGATAAAGCATGTTTTGTGTTTCTGCCTTTAGCACACAGAAGACAAACAGTTCACAGTGTTGGAGGTGCTATGCAGCTTTTAAATCCAAAACTGAAATGCAAGTATAGCAGCCTAGGCAAAACTATCCCATTACATAAATCCAAGATCGTGGGAGTAGAAAAGCCCCAAAGTAAATTCTCATCTGTGGTTATGGCCTTGTGCTTTTGCCAGGAAGGAGTAAAGCTGCAGAAACCAAGTGCTGCCCAAAGTCTCTCACTTCTATCACTGCTCAACAATACTGCTGGAAGTTGGCATGGGCAAGCACAGCACTCATTCAGCTTCTCTAGAGAAACAATGATTAGATGATATTCAAGTGATCAGTTTCAAAACTATCCCTTCTCCAAGTCTGAACACAGGCAGACTGAAGAAAAAAAGTACTGTCAACTACAAATGGCTGCTGCAAACCACAGATAAAAACATTTGCTTTTTAGCAGAACCCATTTAAGACATGAAATAATTAGAATTTGGAAGCATAGTGTAAAGAATAGCAACCTGGAATACATTTAAGAGAGTGAAAATTAACAAACATATTCTACAAATATTCTAGGGGCAGTAGACTTGGATGTGACAGAAGCTTTTGGTATGAAACTCTTGTCCTATTACCAAAGTGATCCTTATCCAAAGCTTAATAAAGACAAATTTAGTGTTTCCACAAAAGGAACTGATGTTTTTCATTGAGCCCTTCATATGTACCTTTGCCCACTGGATGACATCAAGTGAGTAAGGATTTAGGGACTTAGAGATATTAAAAGCACAATAATTGAATTCAAAATTAATTTAGGTTAAAAAGATTCTCTGAACATCATCAAATTCAAAGCCCTCCTCAAAGAAGGTTCAATGCAGAATGAATTTAGGTAAGACAACCTTTTATTGACATAAATTACAGGTTTGCCTTCTTTCCATAAAAAAAACCAAAAACCCAAAAGCCCAAAACAAAACAAAAACAAATCCCACCAGAATTAATACCTTAACTTGGATCTTTTATCCTTCTCCCTGAGGGCCTGTGTCCCTCACCTTATGAACCCATACCACAAATAGACACACAAAATTTTATCACAGGTTTAAAAACTGTTCACTTCACTGCCCCAAAATGCAAATCTTACACCACAGCTCTCTGTGCCCAGCTTCAGTGGGAGTTTACTCTGAACACTCACCAGAGCTCTGAATCATCACTTTAAACCTGAGGTTTGGAAATTTCTAAACCACTTTTCTTCTGCCTACCAAAATTTTGTATTCACCTTGGAATTTTTGCTTGCCACTCACATATTGCAGACATGTATGAGGCTGGTTTCATTTAGAGTGGCACAAAGTGAAAGGTAATTTCCCTAAAATCTCTAAATTAGATCACACTCTTACTATGACATTTTAACTTCCTCTTAAAACATGTGTTAGTAACAGTAAGGAAGTTATAAAAGTACATCAGTTTCTTTAAATTTACATACACAAAAAGATCTCCAAGACTGCCTCATATATATTGTCTCATTTATCATTTCTCTCTTGTTACTTTTTGATTGAACAACAAAAAGGTGGTTGTTGTTTTTTTAAGTGGTTACTGGGAGACAAAGAGAAAACAAACAAGATTCAACTATTTATGAACTCTGCACAGGAGCTGATATTTATTTCAGAAGGATAGATAAAGAAAAATATATTTCAATCAAGACATACTTAGCGGAGAACAAAATGGGCATTACTTGGGCCTTTTTAAACTGCTTGGAAAGACTGTCTCAACAATTCAACCCTTATTACTGCTGTAAGTAATTGAAAATTGTAAAAATAAATCAGGTAGTTTAATATATAATGATGATTCTCCATCCTTGCTTTTACTGAGTGTATTTCCATTTAATTATGTGATTTCTTTGCATATTTTTGAAATTGCTGACTTCTAAAACTGTTTCTCCTTGTTTGTTTCCAGAGGAGAACTTATAATAGGCTGAAATAAGTAAAAAAGTGTTCAACTTTGGTCAGAAAGATTCAACACATTAATTTTATGGTCAAAGCATCAATTAATGGTTAATATTATGAAGCTATTAGCAAGCAGTTCAACACAGACAATTATATTAATTTATCTCATTCTAACCTACTGGTTAGAGGTAGGTACAAGGGTGTAGGAGGCCTGCATATGGATTCTAGACCAGCAATTAAATCTCTCCAAAAGGTTTCTCCAGAAGGTTTTCTTTCTGCTCATTTATACCAGAATCCAAAGGAATATTTATTACCTCACCAACCTTGTAACCTGATGTAACTATGATTATGTTTAGTGCTGTTTCTCACATCCTGTTAAAGAGTCAGCTCCCTGAGAGGCACTTTTTCTTAGTTAAATCAGAATAAATAAAGTAATTTTTCATTTTGTTTTTTGGGGAGTTTAAAACATTTTGAGGAACTAGGCGTATATCAGAAGTCTTCATTAATTGATATCTAAATGGATACAAAATTGAGCAAGACCATGCTGCAATCTGTATTCTGCCTGCTCACAGCAAGCTCAATGCACTCACTGCTCAATACACTCTAGTTCTCTAACTAAAAAAATGGCAAGTTTGACTGGGTGTGGATATACAGCAGATGGTTCCTGTGTATTTAACTGCAATAATTCCCTCTCTGATATTTCTCCATCCTCTGCCATAATTTCTTGATACATTTTTTTTCTTTTTTTTTTTTTCTTTTTTTTTTTCTTTAGGTCTGTCAAGGGGAAAACCCAGTGCTTTGTGTTCTTTATGTCTCATACTCCAGTCTCTGGAGTTCTTCTGTTGGCTGTATGTTGTTAATGCTAATCGTGATAGGGGTTTTTACCTATGACTGACTCCTACACGTTAGCATTAACACTGTACCATGCCTCTTACCAGAATTCACATGGAACAAACTGTTGCTGTGGGAGGAGAACAGAAATCATGAATCAGTCAGTGCTATGCTGGGAAAAACCTCTGCTCTACATATAAAAAGACAAGTTGTTCTGCATACAGGCATGCCTGCTAGAATGCATGCTAAGTATAGAGCCTGGAAAACTGGAGAAAAAAATAGCAGCTCTGTGTATTATCAAGTCCTTACTAGGATGTGCAACATTGTGAATGCAACAACCTGGATTTTACTTTATCAAATTTCAGCTCTTTTGGTTTTGCTTCCTACACAAATGTTTCACTTCTTCATTTTTATTTAGGAAAGAAAAATGATGGATTAAACTTCTGGTGCATACAACTTCTATTAATTTCCATAGAATTTTATTATACATAAGAGAAAAACTGACAGAAAATGTTTCTTTGAGATTCCATTGTCAGTTCTTTAGGAGAAATGGGTCAATGGGTCATTAGGAGAAAATGAAAGTATCTTTAGTTCACTTTAGGATTACCTGTGCATTTCAAACTTTAAGAAGTCTTAGGAAATTGTAGAGAAACAGGAAAGTATTGTTATATTTATTTTGTGGAAGGTCAAAATAGTTCCTGAATATTCAGTCACAAAACCTGAGTGACAGAGCCAGTCCTTAAAACTCTCTTATCTCTACTTAAATCTGCTTGGGGAATAGTTTAGCTATTAAACAGTAATTTGATGGGAGAACAAAAGGGAAAACTAAAAAACTCAAAGTACTCACCATAAATTAAGAAATATGTTTAATGTTTGTGATGTATCAATATGAACACCTCTTTCTGTTATCAGTGTTCTGCCTGTGAATCCCCAGTACAAGGAATGATTACAGAGCACTCAAGACCACAGAAATTTACAAAGCAATGGTCTTATAAAAAAGTGTCCCATACAAAAATTCTTGCTGAATGTGATTTTTACACTCAGACAGAACTGCTGCAGGGCATAAATGTTTTCCAAATCAGGCTCTAGGTTAAGTGGCTCCCCCAGGATGCATACAGCTGGGGGGGAGCCATAATCACCAAAAAAGAAAAGCCACTTTTATCCCTTCCAAAGTCAGAGCTGTGGCTCTGAGAGGGAATTCTCAAAGTGGTGCAGCATACTTTAGTAAAGAAAAGCATACTCCTATTAACACTCCAGAGAAAATGGCTTTAAATGCAGGAAGAAAATTGTGGCAAAACAGAGAAAATTCCAGAGACAATCTCATTTCTTGGGTGACACTGAAGCTCAGTTTGATTTCCCTGTCCATTTGAGGCCACATTCAGCAGCACTGGTCTGCTGAAGCAAAGATGATCCTGGAGCATCTGTCCTGCATAGACACATCAATAGAAGGTATCTTAAGGAAGAAAACAGATCTTTCCCCTCACCATCCTAATTCATAGTCATGCCATAAAAATCAAGTATTTGTTCCCTCACATTTTCTATCTTTAAAATGTGACTAACATGCAAACTTAAGAAATAGATAGCAATTATAAATATGGTCAAATATTAGACCTATTATGTGTATTCTTTCTGCATAGCTGGTTCCCCAGAAAAGCAGACATAGTTAGGTTGTGGATATTATAATAGCAGATATTAAAATAATAGGTTTTCTTTTCACTCTGAAAAAATGTTAATGCTGTCCATGACTGGGGTTAGGTCTCATGAAAAACCACAGCATGATAGCATTACCATTTTCAGATGGTTGGTGTTCTTCAAGAAATACCCACTGTCAACTCTTCCAATCAAACACCTTTATGCTGCCAAGTTCCTGTGTCTGTAAAAACTAATAAAATAAATGCAGCAGGTTAACTGGCTTCAAATATAACAAAGTACTGTGCTGAGCGGAACAGTGCTAGATAAGTTAACAAAAAGCAGTAGAAGATTACTCCTTGACAGAAGTTAAAATAGAAAGGGAAACTTGTTCTGGCTGCTGTCATGAAAGGACTTGATGTCTACTGATGATTGTTTTCATCACTTGCATGTGTTCAATTTCCCAGGGAAGACCTTTACTGCTGGGTAAGAAAAAAATAACTCTTTCTTAGCATTTAATTCCTTCTGTTATTAAGTAAGTCATACTATATCCTAATTGCCTTTTCTATCTCCAAAGTCCATGATAACATGAAATACAGAATATTTCTTCGGAAGAAAATTTCTCAGTTGGTTACATGTGTCAGCTGAAACTGCTCAAGTTTCCTTTTGCCACCTCTTAGGATTTAGACACCATGTAGCTTTAGCCTTAATATAGGGTTTTCTTTTCTTGGATAAAACCAGCAAGCAAAAACGAAAAATTAAAAGTTTCAGCTTTTTCAAACAAGATGCAGAAAGAGGAACAACTTGAATGTGAGAAGCCATGAAGAGATGTGCAACAAAGAAGAAGGCTTCAGTTCCTGCCTTTTCCCCTGTCACTACAGAATCTTGGAATGGGTTGGGTTCAAAGGGACCTTAAAGATCATCCTGTTCCAAGGCCCCTGCCATGGGCAGGGACACTCTCCACTAGATCAGAATGCACCAAGTTCCATCCAATATGACCTCGAGCATTTCCAAGGCTGAGGTACACGTGAGTTCTCTGGACAACACGTTCCAGTGTCGCACTGCTTTCACCATAAAAAAAAATTCTTACTTATTCCTTATCAGAATCTGGCCAGTATCAGCTTCTGCTCATGTATGTTGGCCTAAGTGACCCTGCCCTCCCCTTTCTCCACTTCACAGCATTGTGTCCTCCTAGATTCTTCCTTTTAGCTTGTTCTGCAGTTCTTTTGCTGAGTAAAAATTGCCTCTTTACACACAGAAATTTAATTTTAAAAAATAGCCAAGAAGGGGAATTAGCAAAATTTTGCAGTGTCTTTTGCCCATCTATCCACCCCTAATCCCTGCAGCTTCCTATAGTGTTCAGTATAGAAAATGACAACATCTGCTTTTATGTATCTTTTTGAACTGATCAGTGATGGTGTCTTCTGACTATTTCCAATGGAGAAGATTGGACCAGGCCCCAGGGTAGGCAGGACAGTGCACAAACATCCAGAATCCACACTCAGTCAGAGCTTTGCCATACACATTTTGGTATTTTGCATAACCCCATAGCTTTAAGTTTGGTATATGGTGATAGTTGCAGGTATGTGTGTGAGCACTGCTCCAAACAGCAGCTGGAGCCACCCTGCAGTTCAGCTGAAGTTCAGAAAACCTAAGTCAAAAAGAGAAAGGAAGCACCACTCTAACTCAGCTGCTCCAACAGCCTTCTCAGCAGACAATTTCAGCATTTTATGCACCAATAGTCAATGGTAAAATAAATGGCCTTGAACTCAGAGTCGTATCTCCCTGCTGCCCTGTGGCTGGGGAAACTGAGCACTGCTTCCATTTGTTCTCACACTCATTCAAGGAATGTTCAGAATTTTTCTAGCAGTGCCATCACTTAATACAGATCAGGCAGGGAGTACTCAAAATACCCTATAAGCCAATCCCCCCAAAAAACACAGATGTTCTTCTCTGCACATGTGGCTCTGAATCCCACATTGGCAGAACAGACTTCAATCTACATTCCTATTTCAAAATGCTAAGAAATGAACACTATTGCCCAATTCTCTTAACTGTTGCTGTGCTCTGTGAGTATCCTGGTGCTTTTCAAACACATTCTCCAGTTACATCTCTCCCTAAGGGAGACCTGTCTTCAGGACCCCATGGAAGTCAAGGTGTGAGACAGCACAGAGTTCTACAGAAGTTTGAACTTCCACCATTTTATGCACAACCTTCAGGGAAGGGTCTGCTACAGATGTCAACATTTTCAGTATTGCTGTTGCACACTTGCAAAAGTCCTTTTTGTGAGTATTCACCTGTGGGATAACTTTCCTGCTCCTCCAACCAAAAAACCTCACACCCCAAACATAACAAACAAACAAAAAAACCCTCTCTCCCCAGCCCCCAGAAAAGCACATACCAGAAAAGCTCTGAAATTCCAGCCAGGGTTAAAAAAAGTATAGTCCTAAGTGATAGCATCCCTCTCACCTTCCTCTGCAGCTGGTGGAATCCAGGAGGAATTCTGGATATCCAAAAAAGCAAGCAGACATCAGGGGGCTTTCTAGGTTGTAATAGAACAAGTTTAAGATTCAAACCAGACCACCTGGATTGGATCCCAATGGCAAAATTTCTCTGTCTTGGGTTAATCAAAGATGGCAAGTACTGCATTAAACAACAAACAAAAAACAGCCAACCAAACAAGCAAAACTGAAAGAAAACCACAACAAAACAAAAAAAAACCAACACAAACAGCAAATTTTTGTGTTTATCAAGACAAGAAACAATGCCTGCTTCTTCAACAGCACCAGAACAACAGGTTCAAAACCAAAGTACACTCCAGCAAGTTCAATTTAATGAAAATATACAGAATGTGTAAATGCATTGTGTACATTGAAGGTAAACTTTGAATCACAATCTTATTTAAAAAAATAAGCATCTGATACCATTATAAACAGTCCTCTGCAACATTAATCAAGAGGAAAAAGCCCCATATGTTTTCCAAGCATCCTGAGAAGACATGGGTTATACCTAAATGTATTTTACTGAACTACTACCCTGCTCTCACAAAACTGTGGTGTCAACTGATTAAGAACCATGTGACAGAGTTAATGGTAAAAATAATAATTGGGATGAAATTCAGAGAAAATATTTGCACTTCAAAAAGTAGTAAAATTTTCCTCTGGTATAATAAGAACAGTTTTAATGAGTTAGGGATAAAAATACAAAACATCAGAAAACATCATCTAACAAAACCCCCTTGCGAAATTTAATTGAAGTCACCATAAATATCAAAGAAAGAAAATGCATAATAAATCTTAGTACACTAGGGATCCAAGTAATGAACTAAATTATTGGTATTATTCTGGAAAATTATCTTTAAGAGCACTTGTGCAGCAGAAAGAAATCATTGAACTCCAAGAACTTTCTGGGTTTACATTCTACTATTTTTGTATTGGTAAAGCAATGGCAATTATACCTTTACATTATTTTAAGGGTATCTTTTTAAGATACTATTTGTCTCAACTTTCAGTTGCAGTAGGCAACAACATGGATGGACACATGCAATTGTTGTTGTCATGGTAAGGACGGGCAACTTGAAAGTTATTGCAGATAAAAAATTACCTTCCTTCCACTCCCCCCTTTTTTTCTTTGAGGAAACCTTTGAAGTGGACTGAAACATCTTGTGTATACTTGTGTCTATACTTATCTATGATTTAGGTCACAGAATTCAAATTAATTTCTGTCCTAGGGGGAGGTTATGATGCTTGTATCCCCAGTTGTGTGTTCTGTTTATGCTGGATATTATATTCTGTGCCTTCAAGACTGGCTCTGAGAGCGAAGGCTCACAGAGAAGAAGCACAGAGTTTGTTATCAGCCTCTACTCACTCCTCCACATTCTGCTGGACTGTGCTTTCTGGGCATGGACAGGGCAGAACAGAGTGCTCCTTTGCTTTTTAGTTAGTTTAGCTAGCCGAGGCAAAGTTGTTTTCCCTGGACTGGTTTTCTTTCCCTTTTCTTGGAACTGTTTGAGCCTGTTTTAGACTGGGACCTGGGAAATACCAAGAGCTTGCACTTTGTGGTCTACCAGGGCCTGCTCTGGGCAGCAGCTTTTCCCAGTGCCGGAAGGACTGATAACAGAGCACCACCCACTGGATTTTCTGAATTTGTCATCTCTTCAGAGCAGCAAATGAGTTTTGTCATCTGGTATTGTTCATTTTTTGTGCTGGGGAGTGCTTTGCCTGTTTAAATAAACAGGTTTTTTCCCACTTCTCTCCAAGGAAATTTTTCCTGAACCAGTTGAGGGGGAGGGACTGTGTGGGTTTGCTTTCTTGGGGGGAGCCCCATTTGGAGGTTTTCTCCCAAATTTGCCCTAAACCAGCACAATTACCCAAGACATTTTTCTAAGAGGCACAAACAAGTAATTAAAAATACATATTTTATTATTATGTACATTTAGAGGTTCAACTTAATTTAAACTGATACAGGTTTTCCTTCTTCAGTTCCATCTTTTGCCTCAAGACATGATGCTGCTGCTTCCAAATATTCTTCTTCAGTGACCTGCAGAAAGATATCAATTTTGTAATATTTTTTAAAATTATTTCACTCTCCTTGATCCTGAAAATCCTCTGCTCATACTGTCACTGTAACAAGAAAGGACAATCTACAAAGACTATTATCTTCTCCAAAATTAAACAACCTGAAGGACAAGAATATTCAAACTAAGTTCAGGGAAGATGCCATATCCATGGCTAACAAGTTTCAGAAGACATTAAGTAGTTTTTTTTCTGTCTCTTGTTAAACAAGTAAGTTAAATTATTAATCAGAAGGCTCTTCAACAGCTGCTCTTTAATTTTTACAAAGACTTCCTATGTTTAAATATGTCTTGATAGTGGTTATTTGGTTATGATATTTTATAGTTCCGTTTACCTCGAAGTATTTTTCAATTGGACAAATCATATCAACCAAACAGTATATGTTTCTTAAATGGCACAATGCTTTTTAATAAGAGACCTCAGAAACAGTGCTACCATGTCCTCTAATAAATAAGCAGTTAGATTTCTGATTTCCATTCACCTGTGAATATTTCCATTCCTAAATATATGTTCTTGAGTATACTACCTACCTGTAATTCAAAGTGTCCTCTATCAGAGCATACCTTGATATTTGGTAGCCTGTACTTCACCACTAGTGAACTTACCAGCCTCTTTGATCTTTCCAGCAGTTTGTGCCACACACTGTGGTGAGCCTGTGTGAAATGTCATTAAATTATGTTAGTAGAGGTAAAAAATAATCTTATCATAGAACAGATTTGACAAATGTATAGAAATGATGGTAAAAACCATAATTATGTCCAGTTCAAATGTTCCGTTTTACCAACTTAAAATTTTGGTGTCCAATTTGCCCATATTCATGTGGGGGACTTGAATAAATGTCTACCCATCACATGCCCCATCCCTGAAGTGTTCATGGCCAGGTTGAATAGAGCTCTGAGCAACCTGGTCCAGTGGAAGGTGCCCCTCCCCTTGGAAGGGGAATTGGAACTGTATAAATTTTAAGGTCCCTTTTAACCTAAACCATTTAATGGTTCTATGATTCATCCACTGTGTGGAATCCTTGAGGAATTAACTGGCAAAACTGGGAATTATGCTTAGGAAGGGAACACAGAGATGAGCTGAGGAACCCCTGAAAACTTCCCCAACTAAGACAATAGTACATGTGCAGACCACAAGGTCAAAATTGTGTAAGTCAACACGAATGGGAATAAAGACTCCTGCCTCCACCTTCAGTTCTGCAAAGCCTTTGTTTAAGACTCATTAGAGCTAGGAAATTTTTTGTTGCTGCTACTTTTTACTTTGGTGTAATGAAATTCTTTGATTGTATCTTTATCACAAGTTTAAATACAAAGCTCTTTTAAGCACTGTCAGTAGCCTAGATGTAAGAAGACTGACATGCACAACTTAGGCAAGCAGAATGAAATATCCATGCAGGAATTATACAACCAAAACAACCTTTCCATACTGAAAAATAACATCATGGGTCCTCTCAGGCAGACTTTTCTAGTTCTGACTGTACATCCACAACTGTTTGAAGAAAATGAACCCCAAATATCCAACACAGTCACCATCAAGGCCCTCCCTTTCTACAGTTCTCAACTATGAAATCCATTTAGCTACCGACACAGCACCTAACAAAGATGGAAACACAGGTAAAACGCTCTGATTTAAAGAAGGAAAACCTGTGCAAAATTAATTACTTACCTTCAAATGGACTGGCAAGGACACACCCTGGAATCTCCTTATCAATTCAGACTGGTCAGTCTGAAGATTATGGGCTGCTGTTATCTCATACTGGAAACAGAAACTTGTCCTTGGAATATGAGGACCTTCACTAACATCTACAAAGTCACCAAACCTGGGAGGACAAAAAAAAACCCCAGCTTATATGCCAAATATATCTGGAGCAAAATACAAGGAGATGAGGTTTTATTTTTGATTATCAAATTCCAATCAACAGAAAGAAAATCCACGAGAAACCCCAAACCAAATCTAAACAAATCTCCAGCTCAGCATTTTTAAGTTTCCTAAATTAAAAGTACTTATCAGATCACACAATTTCCTTAACTGAACTTAGAAAATGTAAACCTCAGGTCTAGGAAAGGATCTTAGGTTAAAAAAGTTTGATGCCATGTTGGCTCTACAACTGAGATAACTGTCATTCACCAGAAAAAGATTTGTCTCCAAGATCACCTGTTTTCCACAGTGTTTACAACCTGCACAGTTATTTCCCTTTCCAGTTCTTGGAAAACTGCAAATCAATTAAGAAAAGAGAGACAGCATAGTAGAGCAAAGAAATACTGAGAATGAACCTCTCCCAGAAGGAAATAGGTAAGCCCATTTTCCCCTTTATTGAGCAAATCAGCGTGGGAGGAAGGAGAGAACAACACAACATTGTTCTAAAATTTCAAGAACCACCACTGCAAAGTCATCTGTTCCTTTAGATAGATTATGCTCCTTAAGACAGAACAAAAACAAATTAGGAACTCTTTAGACATCTACGCAACTGAATATCCTACAATAGCCTAAGACAGAGAATTGCCTGAGGTACAGGTAATTATCCTGCCTCCAGACTAAGAACTCTGCATCTTATACTGTATCCCCAGGATGCTGTTCTATTCTCATCTCCACCACTACATAGCAGAAGATTGCAAGTTAGGAAGATCGTGACAACTCTGAAAGAAAAATCCATTATACAATGCTAACTCTTGTTTTCAAACAAGTATTTGATTTGTATTTTATTTAGCCTGTCAAGCTCTACACATTTACTTGGTTTTCATGTAAAAGTACTGAAAACAGTAAGACTTCTCTAGCACTTACCATCCTTAACATACCAAGAAACAGAAATGTAGTATCACGAAGTATCACAAAATAATGGTTATATTAAAAAAAACAAGCAAAGAAACCACACCAACAACTTAAGACAGACCACAGACATTAGATCTTTAAATTGAAAACTATCCCAAGTAACTTGCTCTTCTCACTTGCAGAGAGTACTTGCAATATACTCAAATGTTCCAGTGAATCATTACAGAATGGGAGTTCAGTTTTTCTTACCTATATAATGGTACAATTCCTTCCATATTCTGAGCAGCTTTTCTTTCTATCATCTCCATTTTGTATCTGGACAAGAAAAAAAATTATTTTAAAAATCCTCACCTTTAACACCTTGCTCTTATAAAGACACTTCAGAAACTATTTTAATTCATTTAAAATTCCTAAAAATCATGCTTGTATTTATGTGAGTTTTGAGACTGGTTTAAATTCCTAATGAGAACACATATTGACAAATTTCATTAACAGACCTGTTAGTTAACCTCAGTTCATGGAAAAATTACAGAGATTTTACTGAGCACTACTGAAAGGCACTTTAAAAATAGTGCAATCATCAGGCACAGTCAACACAGGACCCTGAGACAGGATGTTTGGGAATGGTTTAATGCTGTGCTGGAAGGCAGTTCAAACTAGACACTAGGAAGCATTTCCTTAGGAGACAGTGCTCAAACACTGACCAGGCTTCTTGGAGAGGTGGTCAATGCCCCAAGCCTGTCACTGGGCAATGCTTTTAATAACTTGTTATAACTTGTCAGCCCCATATCAGCCAGGCAGCTGGACTAGGTGGTTGTTGTAGGTCCCTTCCTATTGAAATATCTATTCCAGTCTATTCCATGCATATTTTATAGGTGAGCCATGCTCCCACAGCAGTTTTACTCAGGAAGATACAATGGACCTACTACTACAAATAAGAGTTTTTCAGGTCACCTGTAAGACTAGAAGACACCCTGACATCACCTAAACTGACTTGATGCAATGTGTAGCCCTTAACATCTGGTTGCTGCAATGCAGGAAAATGCTCTCTGTGCTTTCTATACACGATATCTAAAGGTACCATCTAAAGTCAGCTCCCACCTGCTGTCAATGCAGATCGGTATGTCACAGTAAAATTACCTTCAGCATTAAGCTAAAAAATTTGCTATTTTGAAACTTTAGCTTTATTGTAGTTTAATTTGGTTCACAAAATTATAAATTATTTCTCATATTCCCCCTACACCTCTCCAACTGCCAAAAAGCTGTGGACCAGAAACATAGCTGAGGTATTTTTTTTCAGCAAAGAAGACAGGAGGTTTTGAACAAACCTATTTTTATAGCACAGACCAAAGTATTTTACCCATTTTCCCTTGCACAGTTCAAAAACTGCATTTCATTAAATCTTCATTTCAAGGTACCAGGACATGAAAAATATTCATTTCTTAAAGTATGGAAGCCTTTCAGAAAAGGCTACCATGTCAAGGCTAACCACCAGAGTTTTAATTTAATAACAGTGGAATCTTGAAGCTCACTAGTGAACAAAAGAAGTCTCAGTCTTCCAGTTTGTCACAAAACTACATCCAGGAAAGGTGCCTGGTGTTGGCTTCTGAAGAGAACAGTAAGAACTAAGTAAGTTGGTGAGGAAAAAGAATGAGGCAGGCTCATTCAGAGCAGTGGGAGAAGTACCTTCGTACTTCACCTGTCACATCTTATTTTAGATTTATAAAACCAAGCAAAGATTTTACAGGATTTCTAATTGCCTCTTTGAAAGAAAGGCAAATTCAGACACTCACACATTATGCTGAAACATTTCACGTGCTACTTTTGCTTCAACATGCAGTGTTTCAAAGGGCAGGTCTTGATGGATTAGCTTTCTGGCATCCCTTGTAAGAGAACAGAAGTTGTCCTAATAAAAGAACATAAAAACTGTAACCACCTTTTCATAGCTGTAGTGAACAGAAAAAGCACAGCAAACACTAAATATTAGTCAAAGCAACAAAGATCATCTACTATAAACCCTAAATATAGCAATTTTACTGTAGGAGTGTCTTACTATTATCATAAGAGCACTATAGATCATCACTGTTTTAATGCCCAGTCATTTCAATGAGAAATAGGCATTTTTCCATCAAAAACAATACATATTAATTAAACTGCCCATGTAGGCAGTTTAATAGTAGGTTTTCCCTACATGGTACTACATACAGAGTCTTGCTACTGTTGAATACTCATTTATAAATCTTGTTTCCCAGGGTAGTGTCTTCACTTATAAATAAGCTCTAATGATGATAGGTCAAAGTGAAAAAAAGGTACTGAATATTTAATAAATAAAAATCTGTCACCTTGAATGGTTCTGCATAATTCAGATTTGCTCCTAAGTAAGAAATTGTTATGCGGTGGAATTACATTTAAATGTCATGTAGAAAATAATTCTAACTAAATTACTTCAGCCACAAGATCATACGAAAGAAAAATTCTGTATTGTACCAATATTGCTTTGCTAGCCATACACCCCTCTGGTGGTTTTTGGGCACAAGAACAAGAATGGACACCAGATGGGTAAAACATTTGTGATCACAAATGCTTCTGAGATTTACAGTATTCAGATTTAGATTTACTGCAGAGCATGAAACATAAGCAAGCTATTAAGGAGAGCTGCAGCTGAATGCACTCAGATTTTATTCAACAACAAACTGCTTCTGCTGTAAACCACCAGAAAATATGCCTTATACACACTTTTATTTTCAGAATCTCTACTCACACAAAGACTGTGGCTGCATCTACATTACCAGGCAAGAGCAGCTGAGGAGGAACAGATCTGTACAGTAACAAATATGGCACTGAGGTCCCAATGGCCCCATTAACTATTTCTGAACTTGTATCAGACTAGAATTTTCTCTAGCTCCACAGACCTAAAGCCTGAAAGCATGTGGAAGACAGCACAAGGCTTATTTTTGTCTGAAAGGAAATGCAAGAGCATTCTGCCATAGCACCAGTGTGTGGTAAATGCAGAGATCAGCTCCCACAGACTACTCCAAATGTGCATTAACTAAAAGAGGAAAAAAGCTCTGTCTCTTCTCCCCTATTAAAAAAGAACAACTGGTCAAGGACACAAGCGATAGAACTTTTTGGATTTACGCCTGAGAAGTGCTTACATTTGTTGGTTTCCAGTCATTCAGTTTATTGTCCAAAACCACATCACAACAGAAAGCTCCAGAGATCACTGCAGTTCCATTCCAAAGATAAAAATATTCATGTTTGTAACAAAGTATGCATTTTACAGTCATACTATATTCTTACAACAAAATAAATTAGAAGAAAAACAGAATTACTTCTAGAAATTCATCATAAGACAAAAGTTTTCAGCTCTGATTATACTATAAAATGACAGATTGAAGTTGTGTTGTTTTAATTTAATTTCACTGAATGAGAAGGTAATTTGAAAGGAGTTTTAAGGCAATGTCAGTATAACAGAATCCAAATAAAGAGGAGAAAAAATAAACTGCTTCACAAAACTGCACCTAAAACTACAGAAAAAAATCAAAACCACTCACTTTAGAAACACGTCACTCTTTTTCCATTGTAGGCCTCATACAATAAATGTGAACTACTAAATTATAAAGAGGAATTTTTTGCATAGTGAAATCAGACAATATTAGAGCTGTTTATCCATGATATAAGCATGGCACAAATTTCTGGTAAAGGCAACACAAATTTATCTGACAGTGGTTAGATATTTTGTGTATATTGAGTAATGGCTATTTAGAAATCAAATCTATGAACCCAGTGAAATCACACTATTTCTATACATGCAGTAAAATGATATAGCTGAGCATATCCAAGATTATTCCAAATTCTGGTAGAACTGAAATATTTACCTGTGCTTATCAATCATAACAAATGCTAAAATGGCTAAAAAGAGAAGCAGTTATAGCACTCCACATGACCAGCAACCAACCTTCTCATATATTAAATGCATAGTTATGCTGATTTTGTTATTGAAACAACCTCTTCTATTGTGCATTTTCTCACTTTTCTAAATCTTAGATCACAGATGAGCAGAAGCTGTTACTAAGCTTGTTTGTATCTCAATAATCTTCCAATTTGGTGTAGACATTGCCACTTTTAGAAACTGAAGGGATGGACAAGGTTATGCAGTTATTAAAGCAAATTCCACAGAAACATGTCACATCACATCTAGAAACCTTGCTCATGTAACTTCACAATACAGAGGTTTAGTTACTAATTTCAGCTATGAAATCCTAAGTGGTCTGAAACCCAGAGGCCACATGGACCTATTTTCTGAACATTTGCAACAAAATTGGTTTTAGTGTGGTTATTATAAATTAAAGGCAACAGCATGCAATACACGTATCAATGCTAAGTATCATCAATCACTGGAAATAATTTTTCTCTAAGTTTGGTTATTACACTCGCTTGAGAAGCAGCAAAAGACAATCAATATAAAGCACTTTTATCACCTGGCACTTCTGGAGTTTTAACTAGGTTGACTGAGTATTCATCCTTGAATGCTCTCTCTAGCACACACGCCATGATCATGGCACAGGAACGCCAATATGCCTGCAAAGAGAATTTCAGAAGAGGAATTTAATGCCTAGAAGCTAATTATTAAAAAAAAATCCCCCAAAACTTAACTGGATGATGCACTAACCTAGCTGCCAACCCAAGCATTCCACCCCTGGAAGTGTTCAAGGCCAGACTGGACAAGGCTATGAGTGACTTGGTCTAGTGGAAGGTATCCCTGCCCATGGCAGAGGGTGGAACTGGATGAGCTTCTAATGCCCCTTCCAACCCAAGCTTTTCCATGATTCTATGATTACTTTCTTTAGTATTTAAACTTCTATTCAGAGATGATCCTCCAAACAGAATTAAATTTGAAAAATCAAAACTGCACTTAGAATGCAAGCCAGATGTAACCCTGGAGATATTTAAATCTGAAATCACAGAATAATACAACAGTTGAAAGGAAAGCCAACAATTCACCTAGCCCACACACTAGTCCAGCTAATAATAGCCACGGTGCACCATTAAAAAGACATTAAAAATGTCTGAACTTTAATGACAACAAAGTTCAAGAAAGCAGACAGGCATGGAACTGAAAGGTACACACAGAATCAAGTGGTCGTAATTAGGGCCACTTGGAAGACAAGGTACAGAGAACCAGGGTCACCTACAATGGAACAGGATAATAACTTACCTTGTTTACTTCCTCTGGATCTTCATCTTTGAAGGTAAGGAACTGAATTTCACATGATTTGGTCAGGGGTCTGTACATGTCCCAGATTTCACCATCCACAGAAGCCAGAACAGAATTCTTGCAATGCCATTCACTTAAATCTAAAGAAAGTAAAAAAAAAAATCTGAAGTATTAGTTAGTTATTAACCATATTTTTCAAGATCAGCAGTTCAGACTGCTGCATTTCTAACAACTGCAAGTTTCATATTTGTAAATGACCTGGAAGGATGAACTGTGAAATAAGCCTCCAAAAACTAACTGTTTTTATTTCAACTGACAGCACAAAATGATGGTTAGTTCAGAAGCCCATCCACTTACGCATGGCACAGTTGTACGGCGTAGACAGAGCCTTGTTCATGACAAACACACTGCCATGGTGCAACTTCCCAGTGTATTTCACTTCAATTTTCTCAATCCTTGGATGAAGAGACAATTGTCTCTCTTTCTCTTTGGTGAAGAGCTCATTACGCATCCGAACCACCTCGTCAGGTGTCAGCCGAGAGAAAGCTGGTGTGGAGATGTACCCTGGTGACAGGAGAGATATTGAGTAAGCAAGAATCCTGGAGTAAGCAATCCTGGGGTGAGTCCAGCAGAGCATTCCTCTTATGAGAAAGCCTGAGGGAACTGGGCCTGTTCAGCCTCAAGAAGAGATGAGTGAGAGGGGACTTCATCAATGCGTGTTAGTGTCTGCAGGGAAGGGTCAGAGTATGGACCAAGCTCTGCTCAGTGCTGCCTTGCAATACAACAAGAAGCAAGGGGTAGAAACAGACACACAGAAGTTCCACAAAAACATGAAGAAGAATTTTCCTGTACAGTGACCAAGCACCGGAACAGATTTCCCAGAGAGGGCATGGAGTCTCCCTAACTGGAGATATTTTAGAACCATCTGGATGCAACCCTGTGCCATGTGCTCTGGGATGATCCTACTTGAGCAGAGAGGTTGGACCAGATGACCCATTGTGATCCCTTCCAACCTCAACCATGCTGAGTTTTCGAAGCCTTTTTACAAGGTTTTGGTTTCTACAACACTGCTGATCACCCACCTGTCTGTCTCATATGTACAAGACAGCACTTCTGCAGCTCCAGCAAGTGACCATGCTGGGCCCCTGCACTGCCTGCACAAAGTCACAACAGGGGACTCTAAGGCAACAAAAGGGGTCAAAAGGATAATGAGGGGTTTCAGGCATCTCTCTTATGAGGAGGGACCATGGGAGCTGGGCCTGTTTAGTTTGGAGAGGAGAAGACTGAAAGGGAATCTCATTAATGCACATAAATATCTCAAAGGCGAGTGCCGAGAGGTTGGTGCCTGACTCCTTTCAGTGGTGACCAGCAACAGGATGAGAAGCAACTAAAACACAAGAAGTTTCACTTCAACATGAGGAAGAAATTCTTTCCATGTAGAGGGGCAGAGGAATAAGCTGCCCTGGGAGGGTGTGGAGGGAGAGATTCCAAATCCACCTGGACATGCTCCTGTGTCACCTGCTCGTGGTGGCCCTGCCCTGGCAGGCCTGGATGATCTCCAGAAATCTCTTCCAACCCTAACTACTCTGGGTAGTTGGTCCTATGCAGAAGTTAATGTCGCTCCCCGGCTGCAAAGGCCCTTCCCTTTTATTATGCGTGGCCTAATAAGGGCACCTCAGCCCATTGATTTATTAAAAAAATATGGATATTGATCTAGTACCGATATCCAACTGTGACAGACAAAAACTCTCTAACAGTTTGAAGTTAGAAAGTGTGTGTTAATTGAGACACCAGGCAGCGTGTGGGATAGTTCCCAAATACACCCCACGCCTTTCAGGTGAGTACAAAGTCCTTTTATCCATACAAGTATTGAATACATAAAATACAAATGCATATTCAAAATTTTGGTACATCCCATTCCTCGCTTTGTATGCTAATCACTCCAAAAGCTATTAAGCATGCGTAGTTTGTTCCTCGAAATGGGTCAGTTGTCCCTTTCATGGGGAGGGGTCCCAAAATGAGGAAGTAAATCAAGTCTTCATTGTTCTGACCTTTCTACCTTTTCAATGCAAATATGACAAATGAACTCTTGGTAGAACTCCCATTCCTTATCTTCAATTGGTTTCAGAACAGAGGAGGCCCACAATTGTCTTATGTTCTTAAAATCTATTTGTCAGTTTCTATATTCTTCATTATAAACCCAGCTAACTAAACATTGTGCTGACAAGCAATCAATTATTCGTTATAACTTCATCAAGGCCTACTCATTTATTTTAATTAACTCTAGTACGGCTTATCCCTAACTAAAATCTCAGCTCCTCTAAAATCTCTAAATTCCTTAAAATTTACGTTTCACCATGGAAGCACCGCCGCAGTACACGCCCGAGCTCGGCCCGGCCCCGCACTCCCGTTCCCCTCCCGCACTCCCGTTTCCCTCCCTCATTCCCGTTTCCCTCCCTCATTCCCGTTCCCTCCCTCATTCCCGTTTCCCCCCCGCACTCACGGCTCCCGGCCCGCAGCCCGCGGCCGGCCCAGGGCCCGGCCATGCTCTCGCAGCCGCGGTGCCGCCTCCCCGCGCTCCGCCGGAAACACCGGCAGCAGCCGCGCGGTTCCGCCGCCTGCGCCCCGGCTGCCACCGCCACCTTCGGCAGCCCCGCCACCACCCACAGCCACACAATGTGCTGTTTATTATTTACTATTTACTCCTTATTCTGTTGGAAGGGAGCAACGATCATCGCACGCTCTCATGCTGGTGCGTGAGAGGCCGGACATTGCTCGGCCGTGAAACATCCAATGCCGTGGGCATTCCTCTGGGATTCCTCAGAAACCCACCCCCGTGTGCTGGGCTCATCCCAAGCCCCGTGGGCAGCAGGGCAGGGAGGGTCATTTGTGAGTGATCTCTCAACCCTCAAGCCTTTCACTATATTTTTTTTTCCATGTGCAGTTGAGGAGGGCAGTGATAAAGTGGTTTGGGGAGCACTTAGTGTCCAGCCAAGGCCAACCCCTCACATCTTCCAACTGCCCATCCTCCCCAAAAGATGGAATGCAAGGAGAAACTAGCTGCTGCCCATGTAGGAAAACCATGGTTCACATTAAAAAAAATAAATGTATGAAATAACTGATGAGTTCATTTGGATGCTTTACAGTTTAGCTGATGATATTGCAATCCTCAGCTGGCAATGATATAAGTAGCCATCATGAAGCCAATGTCAGACAGTTACACTGAATTAGTGTCATTAAGAGCTATAGCATGTAATTAAACTCAGCATAAAAAAAAAAAAAAAAAAAAAAAAAAAAAAGACATGGAATTTTCCACTGTGGAAACACATCTGTGGAGCAGTGGGACAGCTGGGTCCCCTTGGTTTGATACCTGGCACCAGCTTCCCTCTCTACCTGGGCTCTCATCCATAAAACCAGGGGTGTGAGTAAGGTAGATATTTGTGCCCTTGGTTACATTATTTGATAGGTTAAGAATTTCAGCAGTTCAATCATCCTGCTTCCTCATTTTTAAAATTAGTTAAATACAAGTTACGTAGAATGATGCCAATATTTGTGTAAGTACAGCTCAACTACACCATTTCTTCTGTTAACTCAAGGAATCATATGCAGTCAATAATCACATGACATAATAATTTTGGTTTAAATGGTTAAAAAAACCCATTAGGTTTCTTTTAAAAAACCTTAGGGGTGATGGCTGATGAAAAACTGAACAGGAACCAGCAGTGAGTGCTCATAGTCCAGAAAGCCAATTATGTCCTGGGCTGCATCCAAAGGAACCTGGGCAGCCCATCTATTTATCCCTCAATGCCCAAAGGAAAACAAATAAGAAATCACTTAACAGAACTGTCCAAGAAGAATTACAATCTATCAGTCTTCATAAAGCCCTTTAACTTTCAGGAAAACCATGTCTATTATTTTATAATGGTCACAAAATATAAGGTTTCCCTCTGAAGCAACAGGAACCCTGTAATTGTTCTTGACATGGGTCTTGGGGTAGAACAAGCTGGATTTATTCCTGCACTCCCAGACAAAACTGGGGTGGGGGAAATAATACACAAATAGGGTGTCAAGGGCAACAGGACAAACACAGAACTCTCTGGAGAAAGAGGTAGGGATAGGGAGGATTGACAACTTGGAAGGAAGGAGGTTTGGGAAGGGCTTGGGAAGATTGGCAACTGGGGAAGGGAGGGGATTAGGGAGGGGAACAGGGGGCAAACATGGATTCAAAGCAAAACACGCCACGACAGCTTAAAAATTCCTGTGCCTCTCTTTGCCATTCTTTTCTGTTCTCACTGCTCATCCTCTAGGTAAACTGTAGCAGCACTGTACAAGGCACTGCATGCAAGGTCACTGAAGTGATACAATTTGCAGGATGAGTACTGCTGAAAGATAATGTTTTATTCATATTATTAACATAATTTTCATGAACAAGCAAAGTGAAAGCAGTAATTCATGGCCAGAAGCAGCAACAGCCTTGTAAGACAACATGCAGTTTAACTACATCTTAAGAGGTGTACTCTTCATAACACCATAGAATTATAGAATCGTGGAATCTTTGAAGCTGGATAAGACCTCCAAGACAATCAAGTCCAATCTTTAACTGAATGCCACCACATGTACTAAACCATATCACAAAGTACCACGTCTACTTATTTTCAGAACACTTCCACCACTTCCCTGTGTAGCCTCTTTCGATGCTTTACAACCCTTTCTGTGACAAATATTTTCCTAATATCCAACTTGAACCTCCCCTGGCATGACTTAAGACCATTTTCTCCTGTCCTATCACTTGTTACTTGGGAGTAGAGACCAGACTGGCTACACCATCTTGGGAGGTAGTTGTAGACCTTTTTTCCAGGCCAACCAACTCCAGGTTCCTCAGCTGCCCCTCATCAGACTTGAGCTCCAGATCCTTCCCCAGCTTCACTGCCCTTCTGGACATGGTCCACCACATGAATGTCCTTCCTGAATTAAGGGGCGCAGAACTGAACACAGGTTTCGAGATGTGGCCTCACCAGTGCTGAGTGCAGGGAACTGTCCTGGTCCTGGCCATACTTTTTCTGAGACAAGCCAGGTGCCATTGGCATTCTTGGCTACCAGGGCATGTGCTGGCTCACGTTCAGCTGCTGTAACCAACACCCCCAGGTCCTTTTCCTGCTTTGCAGCCTGTCCTGCAGGGGGTTGTTGTGACCTAAGGCCGTTCCTGGTAGTTGGCCTGGTTGGACCTCAGAGCACTGGCCTCAGCCCATTAATCCAGCCTCCAGCAGATCAACATTCCCACCCAAATTGGTGTTACCTGCAATTGATGAGGGATGCACTCAATCCCCTCATCCAAATCATTACAAAGATATGAAATAGAGTTGTCCCCAATACTGAGCACTGGGGACACCACTGGTGACCAGTTACCAACTGGATTTAACAGCACTCACCAGAACTCTGGGCTCTGCCATCCAGGCATTCTTTTACCTAGTGAGCAGTAAAGTATTATGAACACTGTGCCAAAATAATTCCGAATTCTTCACCAGTAGCATTGTGGCTAATGCATTGTCCACTGTTGCTTAGGCTGAATTGTGTCCCCTACAATGCCATCCTATGAGATGGATCTTTTTTAGAAATGTACCTTTATTTGCTACTGAGCTGCCTACTCAGTGGCAGTAATCTTGCAAGTTCAGTCAAAAAAAAAAAAAAAAAAAAAAAAAAAAAGGCATTGTTTCTGTACTTTGCAAGTCAAAGATAAAATCATAGAAGACATTCCAGAAAATGAAGGTGGGCTGTAGGGGTTTTCACTGAAAAATGCTACTGAGAACAAGTGTTTGTATTGCTCTTTTCTTGTTCTGCCCTCACATTTTGTGGCCTTCTTGATTGAAGTTTGTCAGTCCCATTAGGTATGAAATATTTTAACAGTCTAATAGCAATACAGTGTTCTATCACTACTCTAGTCCATTGCATTACAGCCAGGCAACTAATCCATGGCATGGTCTGTCTTTAAACAGCCATCAATGACAGCTTGAAGAAAAAAAAAAAAACATATCTGAAAATATTTTTGTGCTTCTTTTCTCAAAAATATACTTGCTCACAGTTTTTAGTTTCAAATTACAAAACAAGCAGATAATTTGTCAGATAATCAGTTTGTTTCCCCGGATGTGAGTTAAAACAATTTGCATGAAGCAGCTATAAAAAGTAATAAAATGCCACAGAACTCAAAAGGAGACAAGGCCCTGGTTACAGCCAGGGGAGTGGCAATCATTAAAGCAATAACCCAGGACATTGTAAAAAAACAGGTGCAATGATAACTAAAATTGCAAAAGAAAATGTGTCCCTTAAATTGGAAATATCAGCCTGTCCACACACTTACATATGGTTGTTGATTATTCTTTACACTAAAGGGCAAGGCTTTCAAGCTGATAGATTCAATGTACTGCAGGCTGGCAGTCAAAGCTGCCCAAAAAAAGGTGCATAGCACATCAATAAATGGACTTTAGGAAAAAAAATTATGATATTGATTGAAAAATATGCGGATTGGCAATTGAGCTAAATTAGATGGAGTCTGTTTTAGCAGTTTTATAAAACAGTTTTCCATCAACTTGTCCCATAGCTATGCCTGGAATCACATCAGAATGGTCACTTCACAGCTGTGTGCTACTGTATTCAGCATTTATTAGAGCAAATATATGTGACAACAATTTAGTGTGCTGAGAAAAAATGTGTACAGAAATATTATGCACAGGCTGTGGCACCAAATCTCAAATGGCACCTCTGACCATCTCAAACATAACATTTCTCTTTTTAGAAATATGGGAAAATCTGTTTCTTCTTCTTTAAATATGGAAGCATATTCTAAGGTGTCTTCTTGATCAAAGCCTGAACCATGTAAGTTCCAATAACAGTAAGCTCTCAACTGTCCATATAAAGAATGATAGGCATGCTTATTCACAGGAACAATTTTTTTCTGTGTCTTTCATTTTCTCCCTTTGTGGCTCCATATTCTACCTCTTACCCACTGCTACTCTTCTCATTATCAGGCACAGTTATCTACAAACTTGCTGGGTTATCTTCTATTATAGATGAACCAAGAGACACTAAAACATTTAAAGAGCAATCATGGTAGGAAGAAAAAGGGAAAGCAGCACAGAACTGTAATCCTTTATGCTTTCACTGGCATTTCACTCTGCAAACAAGAGAACAGCTACTACCAGATCACCACACATCTATACTACCTGCTTGTCAACGGGATAAAAATATGTGCTTTCTTACATGGAATGAGGGTTGCATTATTTAATCTTCTTAAATTCAATGAGTAAACTTGAGATATGCCTGAATGTGACAGACTAGGGAAACATTGTCATTCATTAAATTTTTTTTCTAAAGTTATTTTTAATGGCAGTAAAGGGATGAACATTCATTATCTCTTCTAGTCTGGCATGTGTAAGCCATAACAGAGAAGGGATTCCATAGAAATTAGCATCTTACTCTTCAAGGTGCTAATTAAACAGTGAGTTTTCTTCATGTACTGCACAGCTTCACCACTTTTGCCCCTCTTCTATGCAGGTTTTTGAGAAGCAGAATCAGTCATCTTCCTCGGTAATCTATCTGTGATAGGTTTGAGTATCTGCATTGCAATACCTTTCCAACCAAATTTAGCAGTTCTAATTTGTTATACTGATTTTTTATTGTTGTTATTTTACATCAAAGCTATTCTAGAAATCAGCATGTTAATTGTAGAAGAATAAATCTAGAGGGGTTTTATTCCCCTCTGCAAAATAAAATACATTTTGAGTAGAGAAATCACCAAAAGGAGGATTCTTTTAATATAACTTAATTTCTCTTTATTCATTTTTAGCATTCTACAGCTAGGAAAGATAAAATGTTTCCCAAGTGAGGAGCCAGAGGCTTATGGTCTTTCACTGAATTTTTACAAATTATTTTTCAAAACAGTTTTTCTGTTAGATGAGGAGAACAGAACTCTTCAACTGTGTGTCACAGACTGAAGCGGTTCATGCCTTAAACATTGTTATGAAGGCATTTTGCCCATTATAGCAAGAACTGTATTCCTGGGATTGTTACAAGACATCCAAATCTTGAAATCATGTTGCAATTACACTCAATTGTTCAAGGCTTTTCTATACAAAGAACTTGACTAGAACAGCCATCACAAAGTAAGATAGTTATTGCTGATTAGCATTTTGTGTGCAGATGTTAATTATAGACTATTTTTATTATTCTAAAAAGGAGTGTCTGTGGTAAGTTCTCCAAGAATAACTGTTAAAGTGAGCATCTCAAACAAATTCTTCCATTTTGGGCGCTATGTTTTATTTGATGAAAACATTTCTGCTCCAACTTTAAAAGGTAAAAAATATGGATAGCAGTCTTGTGCCCTTCTAACAAAGTACTTAACAGTATTTTTAAGAATACAATTGTTGAGCAAAGTACATAGAGAAAAAGTGTATATATTAAATGAACTATATGTATTACAACCATTTTTCCAGTAATTCTGTAAGTACCTTCAAAATACTAACATTTAATTGCTGGTGTTTCCTGTAGTAGTATAAAGCAAGTGGAAAAAACATAATCTATTCATTACTGAAATAAAAGAAGGGAATGAAAAGAAAATATGAACTGTACTAGAAACAGAGAAATGTGGGGGAAACACTAGGAATTTGCTTCACTTGCAAGAGAAATAAAATAGTGAACAGAAGAAAGGAACTTTAGTCAGGCCTCATGCTTGAATGGATTTGCTCTAGTATAAGAGCTGCATTAATGAATCACAGAATCGCAGAAAGGTTTGGGTTTCCAACCCAAAGTTTCCAACCACTTTAGGTTGGAAGGGGCCTTAAAGTCCATCTCATTCCACCTCCTGCCATGGGCAGGGACACCTTTCATTGGACCAGGTCGCTCAGAACACTTGAACATTTGAACCTGGAACACTTGAGGGATGAGTCAGCCATAGCTGCTCTGGGCAATCCATGCCATCATGCTCACTGTAAGGTTTAGGTTTATGTATAAACCTAAAATTTCCTATTTCAGTTTGAGCCCATTATTCCTTGTCCTGTCACTACATTTTCTGATGACGAGTCCCTCTCCTGCCTCCCTTCAGATACTAGAAAGCTGCTGCGAGTTGACCGTGCAACCTTCTCTTTTCCAGGTTGAACAACCCCAAATCTCTTAGCCTGTCTTCATCAGGGAGGTACTCCAGCCCTCCATCACCTTGGTGTTCTCCTCTGGACTCACTCCAGCAGGTCCCTGTCCTTCCTGTGCTGGGACATCAGAGCTGATGCAGCCCTGCAGGTGGGGTCTCAGCAGAGTGGGGCAGAGGGGCAGAATCCCCTCTCTTCCCTGTTGCCTACTGGATTTTGGATGCAGCCCAGCACAAGGAGGGGTTTTGGGGCTTCCAGCACACACAGCCAAGGCATGTTAGTTTTTCCTCAGCCATCAGTATTAATAACATCCTATATTGCCTATCCTTTAATTTCATTCCATACTGCCATTTCCTAACATTCCCCATGTTTATAACTTTTCCACCAGACTCTTGCCATATTTAAATGTGATATCAAGACAACATTTCCATCATTGTCTGACTAAATAGTAAAGCAGTTCTACTGAAATCAATGAACCTTTGTACTTGCCTAACGCTATGATGTGCTGGGACACACAAAAAACTTTTCTGTTTTCAATGGGACAGTTTTGATTTTATAAAATGCGTGTCATGATACCAGTAATATATACTGGACATACATACATACATACATACATACATACATACATACATACATACATATATGTATGTAGGTTTTTTTAAAGAAATATTACTTGTATACATTTTTTTTTCCACGTGAAAAATTAACTAAGATTTTGCCATGAAGAGCATCATGGCATCTTACTTCCTTGTTCTCCATTAAAATAGCTGTTAGAGATTTTATCTATAAAAGATCTTTCTTCATTTTGTTGCCCTCTAACAAAATATAGCTATCATTGCTGTTCTGATTACAAAAAAAAAAAAAAAAACGAAAAAAAAAAACCAACCAAACAAAAAAAACTTGTGATACTTTTCTTGTTATAGAACTGCTTTACATCAGTGGTAATGCATTTTTAAGATGTCATTGGAAACTACTCAGATACACTATTAACTGTCAAGATGAGTAATTTTCCTTGATTCATAAATTTAAAGAACTATTACACCACCTGTATATTTAACAAAAAACTCTCATAGTCTGGTATAAAACAATAACATAATAAAAACGTTTTGAAGGTCACCGTGTGACCCATCTCCTCCTGTAGGTGGGATTCTGTCCAATCCAGCTGTATAGACAGGCACACAAGGAGTCACTGTGACTTCTTTCGCCTTAAAACAGCGCCTCGCCCTCACATGGCTTTTTTTGTTCGCCGGAATATCCAAATGTTTGTTCCGTGATTTCACCCCGTTATCCCTCCTTCCTCCCTGGGAGGATTTGCCTAGAGGGAAACGCACCGACAGGGACAACGCTTTTCTTAGAGACATTCAATCTTTTCCTAACGAAAAGTTTATTCTGTTGCAACAAATGTCCTTGAGTTTATGAAGATGTTACAGCTTAAAAATAAACAAAATGGAGAGAAGAAGTGCTGAGAAGAACAGAGTCCGGGGGATGCGCGGGGGCATTGCGGGGGCGGCGGAGGAGAGGGATGCTCCCGGAGCCGCATCCCGCCGCGGCTCCCCGCTGTCGGGCGGGTGTCCAGGGCACATCCCCGCCCCGGCTCCTGCGTTGGGAACGGGGAGACGCCTCCTCGGACACGTTAAAAGTTTGAGGCGGCTCCGGCTCCGGCTCCGGAGGAGGCAGAGCGCGGCCGCGCACTGCAACAGCTCCGCGGGCGCGGAGCCCCCGGCGCGCCGGGCACCGCCCCACGCCGATACGGGAAGATGGCGAGCCGCAATCCGCTGCTGCTCCTCCTTTTCGTGGGGTTCTTCAGCTGTAAGTGCCCGCATCCCTGTCCCACGGGGTTAGCGCGAACCACCCCTCGGCCAGCTCCCTAATTGCGGGGATTTCCGACCCGCTACACCGCTGGGCTGTGCGGGGGGACGCTCCCCGAGGAGTCTCTATGTGTGTGTGGAGGCGGATGGCTCCTGGAGGTGCCGCTTCCCCTCCCTCATCCCGGAGCGGAGCAGCCAAACAGCGTCCCCCGTCACGGCCGGAGCGGCGTGCGCGGGTTCTTTCCGCGTGTTTTCCCATGGTTTCGCTCGGATGTAACCTGTTAAAGGCCGACCTGCTTAAGTGCTACCCAGCCGCCGTGCAAACTTTAGGATGTGGGCTGCATACTTTGTTTTTCTGGCCTTTACAAGGTGAATGAACGAGGGGCGGGAGCGCCTTTTCTGTTGCCAGCACTGGATGCTGCATCTTCAGAATAGTTCTTGAGTTTCCAGTATTTTTATGGTCCGAACTCCTTAAAAATAAAAGGGTAAGGTTACAATAAGTTGAGCAAAGATTATAAATAGTAGGAAAAAGCAGATATGTGCAGCCCATACCTGCGGAGAACCACTGAATTATCACAGTGTTAGTAGTGATAAGACTGTCACTTTCAGATCATGTCTTACAGTGCTTCTATTCTGTGCTTTTTGTGTCTCACTGATGTTTGGGGAAAGGGCTGTACATGAAAATAGTGTTTTGAAAATACTTATGTTGCACCATCTTCCAATGAAATGACCACCTAGGACCAGCCCAGGATGGGTTCTCTATCCATTGTAGAGGTGCAACATCCATGGTACTGATGCTGGGTATATTTTGAGGTTTACTTTTCATTCCTCTTAACAGAACATTACCTAACAGAAAGCTCTGTGTATATAAACTCCCCCCCCCCCTCCCCCCCCCCCTTTTTTTTTTTTTCCAGAGTCCTGCAGTGGAGATACTTGAAGTTATGCATATCTGATAGGGCTTTGGCTTGGAAATTTTTTTTCCTCTCTTTTTTCTCCTACAAGACCTTATGGAAATGTTGGGCTGTTAAATGAACAGCTAATGCAGAAATTCTCTTTCACATAGTAACTAATTGTAATGAACAACATGGCTTGTCCTTTTTTTTTTTTTTTTATTGCTTAATTTCTTCTTAATTTCATGCTATATCTGAGGAGGTGAAACTGCTGTGATTTTTTTTTTTGGTGACATTTCAGTATGTTCAGGCTGCTCAGCCTTCTGGTTAGTTGTCTGTTGGCAGTGCTGGCTTTGACTGCTAAGGAAATGATAGAGCGTGCAATACAGTGCATCAAAGTCTGGTGCCTACATCGTTATCAGACTTGGAGGTTTCTTCTTGGTGGGCTTTTTTTTTTCTCCTTACTGTCCCAATTCCAAAGAAACACTAGGTGGAAAGCAAGTTTACAAGAAAGGTGTTGATAAGAAGTCTTTTCATTAAGAAAGTGATTGTAGGTGCATGAGTGTGCAAATGCCGACTGCTTGTGGGAGCCAGAGGAAACCCAGGAAGAAATCCAGGAACCAGAAGTCTGCTGCTGCTCCTGTGGCTGGAATGTGTTTACATGGACAGTAAGGTTGAGTAATTCAGGTGTCCAAGTCACCTGAATGGGCTGAGCAGTCTCTTATGTGGGACCCATGTGCTCTGGAGATGGTGGGGAATGGGCAGAAACTAGTGAGGAAAAGGAAGCAGTGATGCCTCACAAGCAGTATAGGGGTAACGTGGCAAGAGGACACACCTCAGGCTGAGTCAGGGGAGGACCTCAGGAAGAACATGGAAAAGGTTGTTAAGCATTGGAATGGGCTCTCAGGGAGGTGGTAGGGTCACCATCCCTGGAAGTGTTCAAGAAACAGCTGTATGTGGCACTCAGTGCCCTGGTTGTGAAAGTGGTGATTGGTCAAAGGTTGGACTCAATGATTTTAGAGATCTTTTCCAGCTTAAATGGTTCTGCAATTCTGTGGTTAAACTGTGGAGCAGGTATAGAGAACTTTTTTGGTAGCTGCAGAAATTAAAAGCTGTGTAAGTTGGTCACAAGGCATCAGCATATCCAAGGCAGATGATGTTTGCTTTTCATTGAGAACTTGCTAAGAAATATTCGTGCAGAAATTGTAGTTTCTGTGAGTTAATCTTCCCTTCCACCTTTAATTTAGGGAAAGTAAGGAAGCTGGGAGTCTTTAATCATGTTCTCTCTCAGCACAAGCTTCTGGAATTGACATCTCAACGTTGAAAAAGGTGCCGCAGCATAAAACTTGTGAGCTCTGTTGGCAAGACAGAATATGTACAGAAAATGTTATTAACCATCACAGCTTTATGGGAGGAGATAGTATATACTGACCAAATGGCCTTTCTGAGAAGCATCTAGGTGTGATTTTTCTTAATATTTGTGCACACTGAAATGAGACTTCAGCTGGCAATGCTGGAAGCAAATGCAGTACAGTATGTGTGTGTGAGGACAGTGCAGAGGCAATAAATAGTAGTCTTACCTAAATATTTGATGGAGATCACTGGGGTAGTTTGAGAAGTAAGTAAGGTGATATTTTGTTGGGGTTTTTTTTTTTTTTTTTTGGCTTAAGAAAACCCCACTCCTTAATTCTCGGAAATCCTTCACTCACATACAGAGATTCTAGACCAAAGAAGCCTTTTGTTTCTTTCCCCCCCCCAACCCCAACAAAAAAATCATAAAGCATGACTGCATTGCTGTAGGAAGTGACGGTGGAAGTGTTTAAACTGTGCTTTCTTGACTATATGTGATAGACAACTGATGTACTCAAAATGGAGACTATTGTCAACCCTCAGCCTTTTGTTGAACCCTCTTTGCTGGATTGGCTTGGTAGGAACTGATTTCTAAATTAGGCCATATTCAGGTGAGATGGGATTTCTTAAATTTGTAAGACTGCATACTTCTCTAGTAATACCTGTTCAACATAATGCTATAAAGCAGACAGCCTGATTTTGGAGCAGGAGTGGGGGAAGAGGAATTAACTGGATGTTCATTCTCTTGCTGGTTTAGGTGAGAAGCAGTATTTCTTTGCTAAAGGCTGCTCAAGGTTTAGAAACATGCACAGACTCTTAGTCACTACAGTGTAAGTTGTAGGAGGATAATAAACTGCTAATATATAAACAAACAAATGAAAACTAAGTACAAAAAAGAAATACTTGTTTCTAGGCTTCAGCCTAACAGTTTTCATTTATGACTGTGGTGAGACTGCACAAGATACCCAGATGCTTCTAAAACTGACACAAATTGATGTGGTAGGAAAGACTGTTTCTGTCCTTAAAAGGGATACATGCTTCTCTCTAGCTTATTTAGTAACCTTTACAATTTGTCCCTCTTGCTTAGATCCTCACACTTCAGAAGAAACTGGCTGTGAGTTACTGATTTCTCCCAGAAATCACGGCTTTTGCAGCATTTCAGCAAGTCATGCTGCTTTCCTGGGCATGCTGCTTAGAAGGGTCTCTGTTTTCCTGAGAGGGCTCAGGCACAAGTGTTGCTGTTCTGTCTCCCTCCTGTCTCTCTCCAGCAGAGAGGAGGCAGAGAGAGCAGCTCTTCCTTGGTTGGCCCCATGGTATCATTTTTCTAAGCTGCTGGCACCACAGACTACTTTTGGATGTGCAAAAGAGAAAATGAGGGTGGCTGTCTTCCCTCACTTTATACAGGAGACAAGAAACGTGTCTGGAAATGTTACATCAAGACAGTTGCAATTCTTTGTTTCTTTTTTAAGGTGGACTTTGTTATTTCTTGGCCTCAGAGGTCCTGTTTTCTCAGCTTTAAAGTTGCAACAACTCTTTGTTCGTGTTGTAGGATACATATTTCTGGTCTTGTGAATATCATAGGGCATCTGGCATTAATAATGACAATTAAAGCTACCACTGGGATTGGCAGATCTCATTGAGCCTGGATGAGGTCTTCCCATTGGCTATTTAACTGAATTACACAAAGATATTTATGTGATTATTTCCTGTATTACACCTGTAATTCCTGCTGCAGCCTATTTTGGTAGCTTCCAAGTTCTGCTTCAGAAAATGGCTGATGCCAGTGCAAATGATTTGGTGAGAATACAGAAGTAGTTGTATTTTGACATCATCTTTTCAACTGATTGATTTAACAGAACACCTAGTTTCATCTGTCATGACCTAGAGCTAGCAAACCTTTTCGTGTTCACTAAGTCCAAATGTTATTTGGGATGTGTGCAGACCTGTTTTTAAAGAAGTGAACTAAAAACATTACAGCAGACACCCTTCCTTCAAGGGTGTCCCAAGTGCTTTTTACTTCTCAAGTGCTCGTGGTCACTAGGGAGAAGTCCTCTTATGAAGTATGGGAGAATCTTCTTGTACATCTGATACTAAGAAAATTCAGTTTCCTCATAAATTCACATGAGTAAATAATAGTAGTATTTCTTCACTGAATATAGACAGTGACATGCATGTGAACCTTCTGCAGTAGCAGTAAGTGAGCTTCCTTTGTTCGAGGGGGAATAGATTTGGGTTGGTAGTGCTTTTAGAGAGCCAGGAACAACTAGTAATATAGTTCTGCAGTTGGGATGTAAAATTTTCCATCTGGTATGATCTACTTAGAATCCATCAACACTCAAAATGTAATCCTCATGTTGGAGCACTTCTGAAGACACTTGCTCCCTGCACATGGTGAATCCTTTTAGGAACACTTTTCTTAAATTAAGGCTTAGTGTCATAATTTCCCTTAGAAATGCTAGAGGTGACTCCAGTACAAATGCTTATGTAAAGGAAGGTTACTTAAAAATGTGCACACAGCCAGAAATGTCCACAGTGCAAAATAAATGTCTTGTATATTAAAGCAGGTGGAGCCCAAGGCAGACATATGTATTTGTCCTTGCAGACTGTTTTCCAGGGCCATATGGAATGGCTCAACTCCCTTGAAGTTATATAAGGATACCAAGCAAAACAAAATTTGCATAAAATAGTGTCCTTGTGGATGAGTACAATGAGCTGTCTTACTGCTGTTTTTTCTTGTTTTGCTGGGTTTTTTTTTTCTCCACCATGTTAACTTTGTGGCAGTTTTGCATATGTGTGGGAAAAGAGATGGTTTACACGTTCTAACTGGCTACTTCAGTGGCTAGTTCAGTTCTAGTTCAGTACCATGGGGAGAGCACTCTAATGGAAACTGAGGGAAATGTTATATGGGAGCTGTTTATTTGGTTTCAAGTCATTCATTCTACTCTGGTTAGCTCACCCCCTCTCCCACCCCACTTTTGAAAAGCTAGCTTGGTTACAGTTTTACTTTCTAGCATGCCTTCCCCCATCCCCAGTACTTTTGAAAGAACCATCAGTTTCAGCAAAATATTTCTGCAGAAAAGCCTGTCACATATTGCTCAAAGCACTGTGATTGTTCTGTTTTTAAACTCCAGGAAACTTAAAGCAAATATTATGGTGTCTTGTAATCAAGACAAATTATTTGTTTCCTTCATCTAAATGCTAGGGTTTTTTAGAGAATGGAATATGTATTTCAAAGAATGAGACAGCAGAAGAAGCTGTAGAAGCATTTGAATGATTGCCATTGCTTGTGCTCACCTGTATTTCCAAAGTCACTTTTTTTTTCCTGGAGGACTCCAGCTAGTTTTGTCACCTTTATGCTCACAATATATCATCAAGCACTCAAGTACTTACATAAAATTTCTCAAACTGGGCAGAAAGTAAGCTTGGCAGCTGAACATCTGGTCCTGTTCACTTGTCGGTTTCTAACACAGTGGGAGGTGGAGGAGCTTTTGGAGAAAGACAAAGGGGAAAATGGCAATTTCTGAAAAGAGCAAGTCATATTAACAGTCTTAGTTGTTGAACTACTAGTAAGCCTGTAAACCTTTCTGGTTAATAAAAATTAAAGCAGGCATCTAATTTCTCCCAAGGATTATTTGCAGGGAAAACATGAGAAAAAAAAATCTAGTACTGAACCTTTTTGAATTATTCCTTTTTAGAAGTTCAAAATTTAGTGGTTTTCAGTAAGAGATGTGAAAATAAAACTTAAATTGAAATAGCTACAATTTGATTCTGATTGTTTAAAGAGGTACAAAATGGTGAGGTTTGAGCTGGAAAGAACAGACCCTACAAGTATGAAGTTCCAATAGATATATTTCATAGCTCTTAGGTGGATTAACTTCTTTAGGATTAAAAATGCTTTTGACCCCATCCAAACCCTTTTGATCAGATTCAAAGGGGAACAAAACATATTATTGTCTGGATGGGAAAATGATGTATTATATGTTTTTTTTGATACTAGATAATTTTAACAAAAGAGTGGTATTATTTTGTCTTAATGTAATCAGGACCAGGGCAATGATTGTCCTGTCCTGGGCACTGGTGAGGCCACCCCTCAAATCCTGTGTCCAGTTCTGGGCCATCACTGCAAGAAAGACATGAAAGTGCTGGAGCATGTCCAGAGAAGGGCCACAGGGCTTGGGAAGGGTCTGGAGCACAAATCTGATGAGGAGCAGCTGAGGGAGCTGGGAATTTTCAGCCTGGAGAAAAAGAGGCTCAGGGGGCAACTCCTCACTCTCTACAACTCCCTGAAAGGAAGGTGTAGCCAGGGGGGGCCATGCTCTTCTCCCAGAGAACAAGTGAGAGGACAAGGGGAAATGGCCTCGAGTTGTGTAGGAAACATTCAGGTTGGGCTTTGGGAAGAAACTCTTCTTGAGAAGTGATCTCAAGCATTGGAACGGGGTGCCCAGGGAGGTGGTGGGGTCCCCACCCCTGGAAGTGTCCAATGAATGACTGGACACAGCACTCAGTGCTCTGATCTGAGAGACAAGGTAGGGATTGCTCACGGGATGGACTTGATGGTCTCGGAGATCTTTTCCAACCTTAATGATTCTGTGACTTCTAAAGGAAACTTTAAGCAATAATTGTGTCACCCAAGTTTCTAGAGCATCAATATGCCATAAGCAGTTGGTTATAAGGGGAATATAGGCAGAAGTAGGCAAAGGAGATGACAAAACATTAGCTTAAAGCAGTATATATGCTTATATGGCAGGCATGGCTTAATAAAATATGTTGATCTATTGACTCTAACAAGTATTCTAGAAATAGAATGTTGATTTCTTCTAATCAGTCTTGTCCTTTGAGTGTGAAAAACTTCTGTTTGTTCTAGCTTCTGTAGGCATATGTTAGCTTTAATGGAATTAGAGTGGCTTCAATCCTGTTCAAATGTGCCAGAAGATGTTTCTATAAAATTTGGTATTAAACAACTAAATTGATGATATTATATGTGTTATTGAGGTATTGCAGACAGACATTTTGGCCACCAGACTTTTAAGCATGGAAGTTATGCTGTAGATAGTAGCGACTAAGGGGGAAGAATCCTTAATTACATGTGGTTTACTATAAAAAAAACACATGGCTTTAAAAAATATTTTTATTGTATTTTTACAGAATTGCAGGATTGCTGACATCTTTTTTTTTGTTTGTTTCATTTTTGTCTCAGTTTGAGATGACTTAAAGGAGAATACTCTGGAATGAATTGCCTCCTCTAAAGGGTTCCAACAATTCCTTTCCAGCAATAGGAAATGAATACTAATAGATGAAAATGAAAAAACTGCACAATAGTTTATTAAGAAACAGAATGCCCACAAGGCAGGGAAAAAAAGTAAATAACTGCTAGATATCAAACTGTTAGATTTCACTCCCACACACTCTGGAACAAAGACCCCAAATGCCAGAGACTACCTGCTCTCAACATGCAATATGGGATGGTGTCAGCTTCCATCTTGGGAAGGCAGAAGTTTTCATGGAGCAGTTCCAGCAGCAGACAGAGGCTGGGTGACTCATCTGGCATCAACCTTCTCCCCAGGGCAAAGTACAGCAGATCACATCAGCTGCAGCAGCTGGGCTGGAGCCTCTCACTGTGTTTTCCTCCCATCCAGAGCGTGGTTCGCTGTGGTTTGCATCAGAGTAGGGCAGCTCCACTCCTGCTGACTCAATGTCCCTGGTCTCTGACAAGGAGCTGCTCAGTTCACCTTCAGACAGCCCAAAGACTGCTACTGCAGCATCTCCGAGCCAAAAAAAAGGAAAAGCTTCTTGCCTGGGCCAAAAACCAAACCAGCCCAGCAAAACCCATGCCACACAGAGCCATGAAAATGCTGGGTAGAGGGCTTTTAAAAACACTCGTGCAAAAGCAAAACTCTTCATCCCCCTGGTCCCCCACACACCAGGTCTTGGGCTACAGGGTCCTAAAGATACAATACCCATTTTGGGGCACAGAGCAGAGGATTGTGGAATACACCATGATAACAGTGAATTCCACAATCACTCTAAGACAGTTTTGTATCACTCTAAGACAGTGAAACAGCTTAGTGTAAGAACCTGCAGACAAGATCATCAAATCCCATTACATGAAGGAGCAAACCACTGAATTGTGAATATTGACTCATTTACTGAGCTTTCCCTTCTTCTGATGCAAAGCTGCAAAGTGTTTCATCAGGGAAATACTCTTTGAGGATGTGGCTCCTAAAACATCTTTCCTGTGGAAAGCTGCGATGATCACTGAGTTAAAATTTATGCCTGATTTAAAAATAGATAAGGAATAGAATTTGTTTATTCTTTTTTCCTGTGTAACTTTCCAGTGTTGTTCTAATGTTTTATAATCTGAATACCTGTATGTTGCTTTGCTTGTGTAGCTTTTACTATGATGAAGGCTTTTGTGTTTTGTAGTTGGGTTTTTTAATTTTCTTTGTTTCCTTTAAGGAAACTTGGCACCTCTTATACTGTGACCTATTGTTCCTACCTCTACCTTCCGGAGGATTTCTTCTAATCAACCCTCTCCTTGGAGTGTGAAAAACATCTTCTCTTTGCTGTAGCTTCTCTTGGCATGTGTGAGGCTTGTCTTGTTCAGATATGCCAGAAGATGTTTCTATAAAATTTTCCATTAAACAACTGAATTATCTATTAAATAGAATTAAAGTTAAAAATATGCATTCATACTATAAACTACAAAGTTGATTGAAGTTACTGGTCATCAAACATGGCTGTTAGTTGATTCTGCCAGGAAAGGACTATTGAGCAACCTTGGCAATGTAAAAGAACTTATGCGTGAAAATGGGATGAGCAATTTGGCCGTTGCATTTGGATTTTAGGAAGGGATTACAATATTCTGTTAGCTGTGAGAACTGGTCATCATGTTCCCTGCTCATATTGGCAAAGAACCTGGTCTTTAGTCTGGAGGACAAAAAGCTTAAAAACTAAGTTCAGTGCTATCTAATGGGATGCAGTCCTAAAATTCATGGTTCAAGTGACATTTACACAAGGGAAACCACCACCCCACCCCCAGTTACTGGAAACATCTCAGAAACCCTAAATTCACAAAGCGTTGCACAAGATCCTTGCAGAGTATTTAAAGACCATCCTACCAGTGTTAGAAGGACCTTTTTTTTTTTTTTTTTTTAATAAGCATGCTAAATACAATGAAGTCATAGTAGTGTGTCCCAAAGTCAGCAAAATTTGAATGAGAAAAAACATATGTAGCACCCTTTAAAAAACTCACCTCAAGGAGTTACATGGAATGCCTATAGAAGTATATTCTAGGTCAATATTTGCTTCAGAGAGAATGGGTTTTTAAAACATTTAAACTATTTCAGATGTTTTATCTCCTTCATTGGTGGAACATAGTGGGAAATAATGTGGCAATGCTGACTTGGTCATTATATTTTGCTGCAAATGAGACATTTGTCTGCAGTTGGCCAAATTAGCTATCCCACCTGCTATTTGAGATGTTTGCTGTGCACAATTCTGGTTAGTTAGCTACTCCTATGCCTTTAGAAACCAGAACTTAATACAGTGTTGTATGTACCCATCCTCTGTAGTGTGTTTTATAGAAATATTGAGATTAATCAAAAAAGTGTTGAGAAGATCCATTTGAGAGGGACTGAGGATGGCAGACAGGTTGAAACTGGATGATCTTGAAGGTTTTTTTTTCCAATCCAAATAATTTTATGACTCTATGATGCACAAGAAATTTGGTTCCAGCTTAAATTAATAGGACTAATTACAGGATGAGACAACTCACTTTACCAATGTATTTACTTAGAACAATTTAAATTTATACTGTCAAGGTGTTCCTCTTAATCATCTGGAAACATGCTCCAACAGTAAGGGGACTTGTCTGACTTCACTGGTTCTGAATGAGCAAAGACTCCAGTTTCATATGGAGTATACTGGAATTGTAAGTAACACTGGTTGATACAGTTTGAACGTAAACTAAATTTGTTCTCAGGATTTTAAGATAAATAATGAGTGTATTTATAGGTTTATAAATGAGGTGACTTCATGAAAGTGTTTATTCTTTCCAAATTGTTTGGCAATTCCAGCAAAAGTCACTTCAAGGTTGTAGGAGACTTCAGAGATCTTTATGGCAAATTGAGGACCAGAATGGTTGTGTTCATTTGGGGAGTGGTGGGGTATTGTTTGTTTCCTCTGGTTTTCCAACTCTCTTGTGTTTCAGAGCTGATTTTACAGTTGATGTAAATCAGTCTTGGTACTATTGACTTCAGAGGAGCACGCTGGTTTGCACTGGGTACCAAAGCTTTATTTTGCAAATGTAATAACATTATACAGTTTCACGAGGTGTTTGCACAGGGAAGTCTTTGTGCTGGATTGTTACCCCTAGAAATGCAAAGGGAAATCTGTTTGTTCAGCTTCAGCTTTGCACTGTATGAATACGAGGGGGATGGGACAGCAGTGGTAAGGGGCTTCTACACCAATGGACTATTCACATAGTCTTTTGAAAAAATGATGGCACTAGACACATGTTCTCAGCATCTTGATGCATCTTAAAATAAGCAACAGCTGAAGCAGCTATAGGCTCTCACTGCATTTACAAGCTGTCTTTGAGCTGCCAATGAGTTGCTGTGGAAACCATTGCTGAGCAGGACCAGGAGATGGCTGGAAAATAGGCTTTTTTTGAGAGCCTGACTGGTTTAAACCCCCATCCCCCATTTGCAGAAGCTCCTTCTGAATTGCCATGGAGACAAGAGGAGTACTGGTGTTTTGAGACTTGTAAAAGTGCGAGCTATAAATATTTATTTGGCTAACAGCATATGCTTTCTATGATGTCTCTCTGTTAGAGTAAACTCCATGCTACATTGAACCTTTGCAACTTGCACATTCTGTGCATTCAAACCCTTCCTCTCTTCTGTGTGAGTAGAAAAGAAGGAAGCAATATAAACACTGAAGGGAATTGAATTTTACATTTTGAATATTAATTATAAAACATTAAGTTATAATTTTTTCCTCAGTATTTCCCCCTCTCATGCAGTACTCTTTCAGTGTTGGAGACTATGGAAAGCTCTTAGGAGGCTGTTGAGTTTATCTAAAATTGTTGTACTTCTGTGTTTAGTTTTTCAGAAAGGCTGACCTAAATAATCTCTTGCTTTCTTGCCCTGTGCCACTTGACTTTTTTTTCCTTCCACTTTCTTCTCTACAAGCACTTCAAGTTTTGTGTTTCCAGAGCCAACTGTTCCTTGGGGCTCTGAAATAAAATTAACCATTAACATGACTTTAAATTCTTAGGATTCCCACTGATAACTTTAGATAATTGGCTTTGAAAACTTCAGTCTTTTGTTACTTTTATTTTAAAGATGTTTTAAATTTTTTTTTCTGTTTCTTAACTTGAAAACTAAGACTAAAAACACCATGATGGATGTGCTGGCTTAACAGTTTCCACAAATCTGAGGATTAAGGTAACTGAGTGACTGAAATTGAGTTTCTTTTGCCTATTTTCCCCGCAGTGATGTGGGATAACTTCCTCAACTCTTGTTCAAAATTTGAGGTCTTAATGCTGTGTTTATGTTGTTAACTTAATCACAGGGTCACAGAATGGTTTGGATTGAAGGAACCTTGTTGGAGACTGAAATGTTATGGTTTATGGCTTAAACATCTTTATGAAAGACTTTTGCCTGTTATAGCAAAGGTGTTTAACAACACTGCACCAGCAAAGCCCACCCTGGATGGGCCTCCTGACTGAAAACCCTGAACTGTGGGTTAAACCACCTAAGGAAAATTGAGATAAAATTACACTCTTGTATGAAGGATCTGGAACAGCATCCACGACAGGGCCCAGCTCAGCACCTTTGGGGTAGAAGCCACAGCCCCAGGTTTTTCTGCTGCCAGGCTCCCACAGATCCTGACACCAAAGCAGGGAAGGAGGAGAGGTTTTGGGTGTGTGATGTGGCCTCTGGCCAGATGCAGTGAATACCCACCCTCCCCTGGGCAGACTGGCACAGCTGTGGGGTCTTCCACCCCTGGAAGGCCACATCTGTGTGAGGGACAGCCATGTGAGGGACAAATGAGGGGGTGTCATGGCTCATCAAAGGCCCCCCACCAAAGGGGTCCCCAGACCCTGCACTGTGATGCAACAGATTCACAGTTTGCAAGGGACAATGTCAAACTTGCCTCCCTCCAGGAGGTACCTGTGTGCTCCCACCTGCCCAAATGGATATTCATCCATTGGATTCTACACTTTTTGGTGGGGGACCCTCACTGCCAAGAAGATGAGATGGAGGGAAGCAGTGAGACATCACTGGGAACTTTGGAAGGGGTGATATGCTTCTGCTTAACCTCTGTCACTCCCTGTCCCCCACACACTTCCTTGCTTCCTTCCTTCCTTCCTTGCTTCCTCCCTCCCTCCCTCCCTCGTGCTCTCCTTCCCTCTCCCTTTCTTTCTCCCTCTTTTACTATTAAATACAATATATCAACTTTTTAGTAACAACATCTAACCTTGTTTGGTTTTAATCACATTTTTTTGGTATATTCAAACTTTTCTGCTTTCGATCAGTTTTTTTTTTCACAGTGAGTTAGTTCCCTTTCCTCTTCTCTCTTAGAGTGGATCGCAATGACCTTAAAACTCATCTAGTTTCAATCCTCTTGCCATGGGCAAGGACATCTTCCACTAAACCAGGTTTCTCAGAGCTCCATCCAGCCTGGCCTTAAACACTTCCAGCGATGAAGCGCACAAAACTTCTCTAAACAACCTATTCCAGTGCCTCACCACCCTCACAAGGAAGAATTTCTTCCTAATATCAATTTTAAACCTGCCTTCTTCCAGTTTAGAAACATTCCTCCTTGTCCTCTCACTACATACTAATGTAAAATGTTCCTATCCATGGGTTTTGTAACCACTTTAGGTACTGAGAGGCTGCAATAAGGCTCTTTTCCAGACTGAATGATCCCATGGTGGAGTTACCATTCCTGGATGTGTTTTTAACAAAAGACTGGATGTGGCACTTGGTGCCATGGTTTAGTTGAGCTGTTGAGGCATAGGTTGGACTTGATGATCTTGGAGGTCTCTTCCAAGGTAGTGATTCTGTGAATTCTGTGAAGTGTGGCAAAAAGGGAGCCAAAACAGGTGTCCTTATATGGCATGAAAATGGCAAAACTCCAGGTGTCATTTGAGTGCCTGTGGTAGGTAGTTCCATGGCTGACAAGTTTGCATCAGCACCTAATCATGTAGCTGAGGCTTCACCCTGAAGTGGTCACGTCTGAAGGATGCTGACACCAAACAGATGTCTGGTTTCCTATTCTCTTTCAGGGAGTTCAGTAAGAGAACTGCCTTTATTCTTGAGACGTTGGACTTCCTAAATTTACAGTATCCTCAGGAACTCTTTGTTAAACTTTGCTTTAGACCACCTGTTGTTTAGAACTTGGCAAAACAAATTCAAAACTGTTTTTTCTCCTGTACTTTTAACTTTGTTTTGATTCTGTTCTCATGTAATTTCTTCCAGGCATACTGTTTCATTTGGTTTGACTAAAATATTTTTCCTTAATGATTCATCTAGCTAGTAGTTTCAGTTTACAGCTGTGAGTATTTATCAAATGGAAAGTGTGGGTTTTTGGAGTTTATTTCCAAACAAACATAGCTACTGACATGTAAAAGCAGCTTTTTTTTTTTTTCCTTTTTTTATTTCTGGTCTTTAAAAAGCAGTCTGAATAGAAGGTTTACTGGTACTGTAATATGTCATCTTTTCACTATTGCTTTTTATATGGTGAATTAACAATCCAAAGCTGAAGACTTGGATTCTGAATATTTGGCACAGATGTTTCTTGAAGGATGTCTAAGGGAAGAGATGCTATAGCTTTAAGCACTTCTCCTATCTTTCTGTTTGATCACAATAGATAATGGTTTTAATACAGTCAGCTGTCTCTGCACCACCTTACATTAGTGTTTGAACTCCACAGCTTCTTGAAAATAGTCATGTATATGTGTGGTTTGTGTGTGTGAGGAGGAGGGTTGTGTGTATGTTGAACTTCTTTCTCTCCCTTTCTCCCCCTCTTTCTCATATTTTCTACTTAATTGTATTGTATAATATAATCTCCATGTATTCTATAAATCCCTTGATGTAAGGGTAAATAAGGAGACTTTATGCAATTGCAGGCTTCCAATAAAAAGCATGCAAAGTAATTCTGTAATGACTTCCATAGTGGAAAGTAAATACCACGGTCCTGCTCCAGAAGTCCTAAAATGTGTTTTCCTTTTCTGGCTTCATATTCTGTGAATATTTTGATCATTGAATATTTTGAGCTGCATGACACTTGTATTAATGAGAAGGAGAGAAATTTCCAGGCCCATGAAACAGCAAATATTGGTGGTGAATTGCATGTACTATAGCTGTTTTGTGTCCAGACTGAAGAGGTTGATGAGACAGCAATTTGTAAATAATTTGTAAATTATCCACACATTAGGCACCTAGAAAGGCTTGCTTTTGAAATGTTACCAAGTGTTAGCTGCTGTCAAGAGTCTCAGAATATAATGCTTCTCCCCATCATGAAGGAAGATGCTATTTCAAGAGATAAATGTGATTTGTTAACTGTTGGCATCTAGAATATGGGGCAAGAGGGGGCAAGAGGGGTATTGTTCCTTTGGGAGGAGCTGGAGATATGGTTTCCTCCTCTGCTTTCAACAGGGTGTGAGGGGGCTTATACAGAGGACTATTACAATTTCTTTCTTTAAAGTTCAGTAGGAAAGTTTTCTTTCTTGGAGGGATGAAAAAATTTTCTAAGTGCTATTTGTAGTGCAAATATGTTTTTGCTATTTCAGTATTCTCAGAGTATGTAAATGTCATTGCTAGAATTCTTCATGTCTTATTTATTTCATATTATCAACTTCTGATTATAACTCTTTGGGGTAACAAAGTGGATAAAATTGAAACCTATTACAGACAGGATAGCTATACACAATTTGCATCTTTTGGTAATGTGCACACATGGAATTTCACTTTGCACTGTCAGGTGAGGCTTTGTTCTTTTAGACACAAGAATTGTTGGACATGTATTTGGAAGGGCATGTATGATAGCTAGAAAGCACCACAGAGAATCCATGATGGAGCAGGCTCCTGGCAGTAACTGTGACCTATAGAAAGCAGACTATGCTGGAGTAGAGGAGAGCATGAAGAAGAAGAAGCAGCAGAGAAGAGCACATTCCCACAACTACTGCATTTACTCTGTTTTAAACTGGCAGTAATTAGTTTTTCCTAAATTTAGTCTGTTCTGTCCGTGATGGTAACTGCTAACTAAACTCCCTGAGTCCCTTTCTTTCTCTTGACCCACGAGCTTTTTAATCTTATTTTCTCCTTGGTCATGTTGAGGAGGATGGGTGAGAGAGCAGCTATGTGGGTGTCTGGCAGCCCCCCAAGGTCAGACCACCACAATACGCAGTGAATGAATAACTGAACTCTTGCTACAACACCAGGGACTCAGATACCATTTCTGAGTGTTGCTCCATGACTCAGAGGCAGTGATTATAGATACCTGTAGAACTGTAATTTGTATTTTTAAAGGATGCTGAAAAAACTCTAGAAAATTAAGGAGTAAAAAGGCCATAGGAACAGAATGAATGAAGAATCCCCTCTGTTCTGTTGGACTTAAACCATAGGGAATGATCTTTAATTGAGAAGAAAACTATGATAGGGTACTATGGTTATGGGACCAGTGCTGTTTAATGTCTTCATTATTGACATAGACAAAGGGATCAAGTGCACCCTTGGCAGATTTGCTGGTGACACCAAGATGAGGGTGCTGTTGTTCCACTTGAAGGTCATCCAGAAGGACCTGGACTGGTTCAAGAAGTGGCCCATGGGAATGTCATGAAGTTTAAAAAGACTGAATTCAAGGTGCTCCACCTGGGTCAGGCCAACCCCTGGTATCAATCTGTTGCACTAGGACACAAAATAACTTACACACTCACACTAAAATTAAAAGAGTAAAAGGAAGAAACTTTTATTTCTGACTTTGTAATATATAGAATTTTAAAAGTGATAGTGGATTGGAGGAAGAAATTGCTACCTCTCTAACTACACTGCTTAAGCTAACAGTCTACCAATTCTCTCCTCCCACAAAGAATGGAAAACAATAATTAATTACATGAACAGTATGTGAGAACTGTAGTAGAAATCTGTAAACATCAGAAGGCATAGAAAACTTTTAAAAGAACTTAAGAATCAAGAGATTGTTAATTTGTTTGTGTCTTCAGGTCAAGACTAGATATTCATCTGCTAGGGTATGTGCAACTCTTCCCCTATCAAGCAGGAGAAAGAGAAATTAATTATTTAGGGATAGACGAAGGAGATGTGTGCTTAAGAATGTCTAATCTTGATATTTTCCTAGTTTCTGTCAGTTGTTTTTGACTAAGTCAAGTTTCTAAACATTGATGGAAACAGGTTCTCAGTTCTTGTCCATACTTGCTGTAGCAATTGTTCAGCTGGCTGATGCAGACGGAGGAAATGGACTGCATTAGAAGTGTCTGTGCTGTCTTCAAAACTAGTACTAAACCAAGAGAACTTGAGATGCTTTTGAGGAAAAAAAAAAAATTAGACCTGTGTAAAGAACTGTGATCAGCTGTGGTTAAGCACTTGCTAGCCTGATGTGGATTAATTATAATATCTGTGCCCAATTCCTGGTAGCTGGGTGGGGGTTGATGTAGGTCTAGTGGTTATTTCACATGTTCTTTCTGGAATTTCAGTGCTCCCACTACATGAGTGTGAGGAACCAATTTAATTTTGAGTTCTGTCTCAATATTGTTTGAAATTATGGGAGATGTGGGGGAAGGGGCTGTACAAGTGCTACTTGCAGGAGGCAGCTAGGAGAAGATTTCACATCATTCCATCCTCAGCCATCTGTTTTAGAAGAACCCCCTGCAGTTCCCCCTTAGTGGAATGCAACAATGAGATATCCAAGAGTGTATGGGGATTTTTTTTCTTTCTCTGAGTTAAAACTAGATAAATCTTGATTATCTTCCTTCCCTTTTCAAGAAGAATTTGAGATAATTGCCAATTACTGTACATATTTTTTACCCTTTAGAATCTCTAAGTGGTATTCAGAAAATGTGCATGCCTTGTAATAAGGATGTTCTAGAAAATATACTTATGGATTAATAGATATCTCCCCAGTTATAAACAGACATGACCATAGCATAAAATGTTTACTGTTTATATAGAACTTCTTACACTTAAATATCATTATGCCATTGTAAAAAATAAATATTACTTATTTTTTACAGATGCCAGAACCTGGAGAAAAAAGATTAACTGTTCAAGGCCAGCCCTGGTCTAGCTCTTTGTCTGTTCTCCTTCTCATAGGCAATGTCTAACTTGTACAGTGTGAGGAGGTCTCAAAAATATTGCTTGTAGCTGCCAAAGCGCATGTGAAATCACAAATGTTTATTGCTGAATTGTCTTTTTTTTTGCTGTCCCCTTGCAGGTCCTGATGTGTCTGGAATCTCCATTGAAACAGATAACAAAAATGTAAAAGCAGAGGAGTTCAAGGGTACAGTATGGGCATTGTTGTGATAATTTTTATTGTATACACAATACATGCAAACTATTCATACAGAAGCTGTGCAGCTATTGAGGTTGTCTTCCTCTTTCCTAAGGGGTCCTGTGCCTACTCTCTCCACTGATTCTGTGTTATCTTGGTCTTGTCCCCATTTTCTCTTACTCGAGGTGGAGTTGACCTCGGTGCTCCCCAGAGTTCCTTTGCAGCCTCCCCTGTTCTATGGTTCTGTGACTTGTGTGTCAGCCCTGTAACTTCTGCCTGGTTTCCTTCCACACAATGTCATGGGAGCTGATGGAAAGGAGAAACATTAAATATCTTACAAGACAGAAAAGTGAGGGACTAGAGAGAACAAATATAAGTTAGTTAATTGCAACTAACAATAATTTAATAGCTGTTTTTACTTGTCAGTAGCTGTAATGGCTATTTACATAGTTATATATGTGTATATATGTGTGTCATATATAAAATAGCAAAATACTTCAAATAATGGGGTGGAGAACTTAGAGAGGCAAAGAGGAAAACCTGTTTGCTGGGTAGATGAGAAAGGGGAGTACTGTAGTGTGAGGTTTGTGGGTTACGTGGGTTTGTTTTTTGAATTTGGTTGGAGTGGAGAGAGGTGGGAATTTGGGATCAAAAAACCTGTTCTCTGAGCTTTAAACCTTATTCAGCTTCTTGAGGTAATAATAAAATATTTTAGAGGTCTCTAAAATTGTCATCTGGACTTCTGTTAAGTATTCTTTTCTTGACAGAATGCATTTAGAGCTAAAGGCAGGCAAAACCACAGAGAAATGTTTCAGGTAATACTAAAACTTGATCAGGTTTTGTCTTTTCATGCGGTATATGGCTTGTATTTTGTCTTTTGTTACTTGTACATTGGATGGAATCAGTTTAGCACAGCCCAGATGCCAAGCCAAGTTCTCCATGCGTAGCAGCACTAAGGAATGGTAGGGCCAATAGGCAGTTATTCCACTGTGGGTGCAGCTGGTCTGAAATGCATTTTCCTTCTCTCCTCTAACTCCTCTTACTGTAGAAGAGGATGGTCAGGCACTGGGACAGGCTTCCCAGGAGAGTGGTCATGGTACCAAGCCTGACAGAGCTCAAGGAGCATCTAGGTGACACTGCTGGTCATGGTTTTGTTTTAGGTAGTTCTGCAAGGAGGAGGGAGTTGGGCTCACTGACTCTTAGCATTCCTTCCAACTTGAGATATTCTATAATTCTATCACCAATGATAGCCTCCAGACCAGCTGTAAATCCAAATTAAATATTGTGCAGATCTCTCCAAGATTCCAGAGGGCTTTTGCAGGCCTAGCAGTACCAGTGCTGATGCACAGTGTCCTGTGGACCTACCTTAATGCAAATCAAGTACCTCTCCCTGACTCCATTCCTATGGGAAAAAGCAGGAGAGGGGAGCTATAACTGAGGATGATTTTACTGTGTTGTCTCTGTTCTGTGCACACTCCCTTTCTTCTATCCATTCCTTTTCTCTGAATAAGATTAGTGGGTGGGCATCAGTGCTAGGTTTTTTCTGAAACAAAAACATGGGGCATGCAAGAAAGGGGCAGCTCATTTGGGACAGAGGTGACTTGTTCAGCTGGGAACACTTCAGCTGAGCGGTCTCTGGGTCAGCTAACACAGACCAGCTCATTTGACAAGCCAACTGTCACCAGGCCAGCAGCAAAAGCAAGCTGAGCTTGAATGATGGTTTTTCTTTGTTAGAAGGAGACAAAAACAAAATGGAAAGGAAACTAGCAAATCTTAATATTCAGGAAGCCTCCACCCATACACTCAACCTGAAGTCAGGAACCTCAGACTTCCTGAGTGCACAGTATGTTTTTCAAAACAGCCAGTGCACGTGTAACATGTTTCTGGCAAGGAATGCTCTCCTGCCTCAATTTTTCTTTCAAGTCTGGATATTTTTTTTTTCCCTATGAGGTATCACCAAGGCTACCAGTCTGGGTTTTTGTTTCTTTTCAGAGCAGACCTAGGAAATCAGACTCTGAAGTGCAAAGGAGTAGATCTGTCTGCAGCTCTTAATTACCTTCCAGACTCATTTGTTTAGACTGTAAAGAAATATGATGGTTGATTATGTTTGAGCAGTGCATGTTAGATTATGAAAGCTAGACAGGCCTTGTCAAAACTATAAAGGATTTTATTTTATTTACTCTGGATATTATGGCCTATATTGGAAAATTGGTAGCTTACAGGTAGCAAGGTCTATATTGCATTTGTTTCTTTAACCATCTTACTGGAATATTTTTCATCTCCATTAAGTTATACATTTAAACAGAAAAGCTATTGATACAGAATTCAGAATGGTAATTCAAAAATATGTTTATAACAGGGTCAGAGTCCCCTTTTTTTGGGATGATCTGCTCAGAAATGTTTAAACTAAAATGAGGGTAGTAATAAAGAATGTAATTGATAAAGTAGATATTCCTATGTTAGATGGGGAAAGTAATAAACCCTATCCAGCATGGGAATCCCAACATCTGAGGTTTGACCCAAAAACCACTGAAGTATAATAAAATTACTGGTTTCTTTCTCCCCACCGTGTGTAAATCTGGAGAAGGATCACTTTGATATCTAGCCATTGCTGACTGTACAAGTTCTTTTGAAGGAGGAACATGAATTTCAGGGAACTTGAATGTATACCAACACAATACTAAAATCTCTAATTTTCCCTTTTTGCCTTTATTTTTTTTTTCTTCCCTCTAGAGGCTATTCTTAGTTGCAAACACAAATTTTCAAAAGGGATGAGTTTAAGAATAGAGTGGAAGAAAATCCAGTCTCAAGGAGTCTCATTTGTCTACTACAACAGTGAATTTACAGGTACAGTACTGCAAACAGATGGTTTAACATGTCATTCTCCACCATAGCTATTGACTCTTTCTTGGGAAGCAACACCAAGAATAAGACTGAACAAGAAGGCTCTTGGCTGTTCATATAGATGAGTTGTCCTTTTCAGAAAGAGAATTCTTCTCGGGGGGGAAAAAAAAAGCATTTCTTTATAAAATAATCAATTATTATTTACCTTTTAATTAAGTTAAATAGAATAAAATTAAAGACTAAGAAAAATGGTACTGCAGATTCCTTGGGATTTTTCAACAATGAAATTACATGCAGATGTAAACTCCCCTAAACTACTGCAGGCTCTGCACTCCTATCCTAAAAAGAGGTTTCTCAAGTCTCCTGTAAAGCAGGAGGCTTAGATATGAATAATGCAGCATTTTTTATATACATAAAATATAAACTCAGCTGTATATTATAAATTATTTGTATTCTTTTCAGAAGTAGAATTTCTCTTTTTATGTTTTGAAAAGGATTTACTTCAGCTTTGTGTGTTGGAGAACATATGAGTCTCTGTTACATTGTACACAATAAACAAAGGTTGAGAAATAAAATAAAAGCACAGAGATTTTGTTAGTTTGTAGAGCTTGCAGATGTGTTGACCTTGATGAAGTTGGTTTTTTCTGCATATATTTAATTTAGAAAAACACTCAGACTCATGCTTCTGTGTGTGCATGTAACTTTCATAATAAGCTGTAGAATTAAAAAGACTTATTCATTGTAAGAAGTCTGATGACAGTGTTTTTGTAAATCCATCAGGTTTTTCTTGCCAAGTTATAATGTCAAATACTCTGCTGTGGTCTCACTCATAACTTTTTCTTTAAGGTAATTAAGTTAGTGATTGCCATGTCTCTAGTGGAAAGGGATGTCTTTCAGTCACCTCACTACTGTTCTATGCATTTTCTTGAACCACCTGCAGAAAAATGCATTCCATCTTCCAAGTGGATAATGTAAGGTAGATGGAGGTTTTTTGAATTGAAGGTGTTTTTTTGGACTAAATGGAAGGTTCATACTGTTTTGAGAAGGGGATTTCATATTGCTCTTTGGTGATACGTAACTAACACTGAACAAAAAAACAATAGTTTTATGTACAGTATGATGTAAAATGTCAATAAATTGTACATGATTCCAGAATAAGCCAATGAGCCATAGATATTTGCTTCAGACTGAAAGAGAAGAAATTTATTCTAGATATACAGAGGAAATATATGAAGAAAATTCCTCCCTGTGAGGATGGTGAGGCACTGGCACAGGTTGCCCAGAGAAACTGTGGCTGCCCCATCCCTGGAAGTGTTCCAGACCAGGTTGGATGGGGCTTGGAACAACTTGGTCTAGTGGAAGGTGTCCATGCCCATGGCAGTGGGGATAGAACAAGATGATCTTCAAGGTCCCTTCCAATCCAAACCATTCTGTGATTCTATGATTCTATAAGCAAAGAGCAGAAACCTCTCTGTCTTGTTCTCCCTAAAGGTGATCTTCGAGGCCGAGCAGAGATGCTGAATACAGGAATCCGAATCAGGAATGTGACTAGAAGGGATTCTGGCACCTACCGCTGTGAAATCAGTGCCAAGAGTGAAGAGGGGCAACGCCTGGGAGAAGCTACTATTACTCTCACAGTATTGGGTACAAATTTTATTACTTAGGCTTTTTAAAAAACTGGATGGTGAGGTGTTGGGGTGCTGAAGGTAGGGTTGTCCACACAGTGTGTGGCTGCTGGGTTTTTGGGTCTTCTTCGGGCTGGGTTTATTAACACACTTGCACACAAACATTGTACAACGTCACAAAACAGCTTGGCAAAAGTCACACTTGCATTAGTAAGGGACTTAACTAGGGTTTTATTAAATCAGAGTGTTTCAGTTCTCAAAACTGAAATCACGCAGTGACTGAGAATCTGGATAAGATGATCATGGTGTTTGGCACTGGAAAGTCAGCATCTGTCAACACTTATCAAATATTCACAAGCAGAAGTTCATTCCAATATGCTACAGTCTCGTCCTGGTTTTGGAAGGAGTTTTTGTGCAATGACAGCCAGAGAGCTGGCAATCAGTGGGCTTTATTTACAGGAGAGATGGTGGTGCCTGCTGGGGAGCAGTTGTTCTTTGTGGGTCTTGCTTTCTTTCCCAATTAAGGAATTTATGGAAAAGTGAATACTGAGCACATTGTTCTCACACTGGGTTTGGTATTTGTTGCACTGGATGAGTGGTAGAGGCCAATAGTTTTCTTTTTTTTGCCTGTACAAGGACAAAAGAAAATACTTGTTTTTGTAGACTCTAGATTTGTCCTATTAAAGCTAGTAATAATTGATCATTCAAAATTATACATAAAGTTTCTAAGTTCTTCATAAAAGATGATAAATGCACAAACTTCTGATAATCATCAACAATGAGGTAACCCCACTTTCTTTACTTTCCCAACAGCTTTCCTGTTTTAAATGTGACTTCTTAATTTAAAGTTGAAATCTTCAAGGCCAAAGAGAAGGGAGGGGTAGCATAACTTTTTGAAAGTTAATGTGAATTAGTATTTCATTTGGTTTTCTTTATCTCTGCTTTTTATCTTAAAATCAACCAAGAAAAAACTATCTATACTAGTTAAGGTGTCAGTTGTTCTTTTAATGTTCCATGGATGCCTCTTCACCATTATTTTTCTTCTATATAATATTAAGTACCAAAAAAAAAAAAAATTAAGTTCCTTTTCTGTTCATATTAAAAATCAAAAAAGAGACATTCATCTTCATAGGAGAAGGAGCAAACAGTTCTCCTGCATCTCTGGGGGAATGTAATTTAAACTGGAATGTAATAACCAATTGGTTTTGGTCCTCAGATTGGGGTTTATGAAGTATCTATGATGGTTGCCAAAGTCTCGGTGAATCTTTCTGACATTCACTTCTCAAAAATTGACTCCTTTTAATACAAAAACTCTTTTTCCTCTTCCTCACTTAGGTTTTTAAATACTAGGGTAGGGAAGGGGCCAATTGCTGGACTTCAGATTCTGCATTATTCCATCTGTCTGTGAACAAGAGGTTGCATACAAGAAACGAAGTGAAACAAACTCTAGGGTTGGATGAAAGTGCACAGACTGGAGACAGGATGACACAGCATATGGTGGGGGGAGGCTGGCAGTAAGCATCTCCTTCATTTTTAGCAACTCATAAATTTTACTGTGCTCTCAGTAGCAGGATTGTGCCTTCCAGCCCTTCTCCTACACCTCATTTCATTGACATGGTAGTTATCAAACATGCACAAGTGCTTTCCTCCTCACAATGACTGTCAGCCTGATCCATGATCCCATTAGTAAAGTTCTTAAAAATGCCCCTGCCTGAATTAAGGTGCAAATGAGATCATATGCCAGTGACAATAGTAAATGTATGAGAGAAGGAGAGAGAGAGAAATAAGAAATAGGTGGGAGGGACAGAGAGTAACAAGGACAGAATAAGGAAAATACCACCACTCCATGGATCCCAATGATGTTTCACTGATCCTCTTCAGCTGGTCTTCTTGGTGGTGAAGGTCCCCCCTGAAAGCATAGAATCTAATAGGTGAATAAATATTCAGTCTAGGTGGGAAAATCCAGGCTCCTCCCTTGGGGAGCAGGGGGAGTTTGCCATTGTCTCTTACAACTTGCTGGGTTTGTTGTATCACATACAGTCCAATGGTGCAAGGCTTCAGGAATGACACTGGGGAGCACTTTAGGGGGCTTTTGATGGATTAAGGCTGCCTCTCACATGAATATCCCATGGATGTGGCCTTCCCAAGATTGGTGGTTCCATAGCCAGTTTGTGTAAGGGAGGATGGGTTCCCTGCCCCTGAGCAGAGGTTGCAACACACCGAAACTTCCTCTCCCGACATCAGCTGGGGGGAAAATCTGTGCAAACCTGCTCCCAACCTGCTCCTGTGGGCTACTGTGACAGCTATAGCTGGTCTATAGCAGCACAGATAATTAGGCCATAACAGATACCAACTCAACCAGCCTAACTCGTTAGAGAACAAGTAGTAAACAAGTCCCCAGGTTTTAAGTCAATAGGCTGAATTCAAGTTCAAACAAGGGGACCCCAGCCAATCCCTTTGAACCAGGAATGCACCTGTATCATTGGCCAGTGAGCTGTGCAGAGTTAAGACTTTTGACCAATAATATCTGTAAGCATGGGAAATTCCAAGCCCCTGTGTAAGAGAGCACACATCGATAAACTCTGGCTGTTGCTGCATGAACCTCGGTGGGTATACATTGCATTCCTATCTCCATCAGTGACAGTCTATGGCCTCCCTCACTCCAAAGCAAGCCCAAGATGATTCTTAGCATGGCTGCTGGGTTTGGCTCACATTCTTTTCCTTGTTTACTTGCTTGTTTCAGGTGATTAAGAATGAGTTTTCACTTTATTTAATCTCAGCATTTGACTTTCAGTCCAAACTCCAAGTCAGGTATCTTTGGGGAGGCTTCTTTGGTTGTAGCTTCTTTATACAGTTTTTGTTATAATGGGCAAAACTTTATATCAATGTTTGAGGCATGAACTATTTCAGACTCTGACACATGTGGACAGTATAAGTACGTGTGTAACGAGTTCAATTTCACTGTCCAGTTGCTCCGACTACTCCAGTGTGTGAGGTACCCAGCTCCGCAATGACAGGAACGGTCGTGCAGATGAGTTGTAAGGAAACTGAGGGCTCCCCTCCATCTGAGTACCAGTGGTACAAGAATGGTGTTGCCTTGCTGGAGAAGACAGGAGCAGCCAGTGCTAGAGCAGCAAACATTACTTACACCATGAATAAAAAGTCTGGCACTCTGGTAAGTGTAAAAACCAACTCTGTAATAGACAGCTATCAAGGAGACCAAATTTACTGTTCATAAAATTATCTAGGGATCTAAATCCAGGAATTCACAAGGTCTTTGTTGGAGGTCAATGTCATGCTGAAATGTGCTGAGAAATGCAGAAGGTGGTTTCTGCCTCAAACCAGTGACAAGCCATAGACATTGAATGACACGTACAAACCGGGTGAGGTGCGAGGGTGCAGTAGTGATAATTGAGAATTTAGAAATACATGACAAATTTTACCTTGTGAGCTGGTAAACTAGTGCCAGGTGAGAATGAGGTCTCAGTATGGCAACAGAGATATATTTGACAGAACCTTAAAATTTGGAATAGTAGCTTCATACACTTCAAGGGGAGTGCAGCACTCAGGGCAGTACAGAAACTCTGCAATCCAATGCTATTTACAAGTTCCCATCCAGGACCTGTGAAGTCAGTGGGATGAGTTGGGACTGTAAGTAAGCTTAGTTCTTTGTTTTAGTTGTAGTTTGTTTTGTGGGTTGTGATGTTGGATTTTATTTGCCTTCAGAGCTGGCTGTCTCTCTCATTCTTACCCCATTAACTGATCCTTCAAAAGAACTTGATGCTACTTAGGAAGCTGAGATTTTTCAGAAGTAAAGTTATTCTAAGAACACTACTCTTGTGCAAAATCAAACTGAAACTGAATGGAAAATGGAAACTGAAGTATGACTAAGCATTCAGATGTTCTGAATGCTCATCACGGAAATCAGGTGGACTATTCAGACTTACTAATCACTTCTGAAAATATCTAAGTGTGGCATACATTAAAAAGAAACAGTTAACAAGTCTAATAATTATGAAAATAGAAATACTGGAATTGACATGAGGTCAGTTTCTATCCATCTCTTTGTTATGGATCAAGTGAGAGATTTAGAAAATCCCTGCCTTAGGCTTAGATTTTTTGCAGCAGCTCTACTTAGGTGACCTGAACCTAAATCTCTCTGGCTCACAAGTTCTTAAGAGGGAACAGTTAGGTCTATTATAAATTGAGTTACTTAATGAATTGGCAGAAAGTAACAGACAAGAGGACTTAAACACTTATTTATTACACGGTGTAAAATAAAAGAACTACTAGGAGATTACATAAAATTGTGCATGACTTCAAGGTACCTATATTACAGCTAGCAAGGAAATAGTACAGGTTAGGAGTCAATGTAACTTACCATCAAATTGCTGATAGTGTACAAAGAGTTCTTACACTCAGCCCCCAGGACAGCAACCACAAAGTGGGGTACTGACTTTGGTGAGGAAAGCCCACACATTTCCAGGGAATGTGCAGAATATTTTTGCTTTGTGAAAATATGGTGTAGCTTTTACAATTTGTGAAGTGTATGTCAGTCAGAAATTCCAGCTTGTCTTTCCACATCTGCTTCCACAGCAAGATGTTTACTGTCAGCTGAAAGCATCCCTCCTATGGCAATGAAATAATTCACTACAAGATAAACTGTCCTGATTGAGTTACTTCACCAAGGCTCCTGTGAGGCTCATGTGAGAGCAAGATGCTCTGAGTTATTGCACCAACTAACGAGCAAGAGATAAGCTCTTCTGTGCTGGAGAGAGATGTCCTGCTACAGTCTCATTTTCATTTCATTTTCATTTTTACAGTAGCAGTATTTAATAAATAGTATGGAGCATTTCTCTGTTGGAAGAAGACAAAGTGCATTTTTGAAGGGTTGAAAATCACCCAGACACTCTTCTGAAAAATTTCAGTTGACAATGCATCATAAGTAGTATGTGTCAAGTTTTTTGAAGGATCAGTTAATGGGGTTATTGTTTTGATAAAATGAAGAAACAGTTTGATTTCAAGTATTCTGAAATTAGAGCACATCTAAAAAAGTGGATATTATTAATATTATTTAAAAAGTGTAAAGTTCTGCTCCACTGAAAATTAATTTCCTTGTAGATATACTCCACTGAGTTTAAATGTCCATCTAAAGGAACCTCTTAGGCAACAAGCAGAAGTTGAAGGACCAGGGAATGTGACTAGGAGCAGTTACAAGGTTGAAATGGAACAGAATTTCTTACTTGCCTTCAGGGTTTCATTTGTTTAAAACAAACAAATCTACATTGAAATGTCAAAATTTCTATCCTACAGGATTTTTTCGCCCTGTTCTGATAATGGTTTTGGACTGTTTCTTAACAGCTGTTTAATACAGTTACAAAGAATGACACTGGAGAGTATTTCTGTGAAGCCTCCAATGGGATTGGACTATCTCAGAAATGTTCAGTGAAGCGAATGCAAGTTGGTATGTGTTAAAGAAAATAATGGTGGAAAACAATCTTGCAGTAGGATTTATGTAATTGCATGGTGTAACTGAGAATCTAATTGATTTCATTGAATTCAATCTTTTTATTTGATTATGGCATTTGTGGGGAGGAGAAATAATAAGTTCCTTATTGAGTAATTAGCTTTTAGATTGCTAAACACTAAACTTCACAGAAAAGCATCAGCTATATGAGAACTTTAATATTTCTAAATGCTTTTGTGGAAGGCTTACAGAAGAGTGTGCCAGATCACTGGGGTGTTTTCTTTACATAAGGCCTCCCTTTTGGGATTCATTCATGGGAAATCTTAATGTAACAGTCTGTAATAACCCAAAATGTGTGAGGGTTTTTTGCAAAATATACAACTGGTTCTTGCATAGGAAAGCAAATGGTAACAAATCCTAATAATTACTGCAGGGAAGATCCTGTCCAAGTGTTCCATAAAGCAGCACATGGAACTGCAAAGTTCCATATAGTGCTTTCATGGAACTTAGCTGAAAATCATTGTGCCATGGGTTTTAATGCATTCTTGGTGGATTATGAGCAAATTTTCCTCAAGCTACTGAGATAGAATCGCTTTGTGAAAATATGCAGTAAATCCTAAACTGCTGTCAGCCTAAATTGTAAAAAAAATTGTTAGGTTTTGGGGTAAAAATTTCAGCCTAAAGTTGGGATCCAAATAAATGGAAACAAAACAAAAACCTATGAAAATGTTTTTCCTTCTTGATCATTTTGGTTTTCCTAAAATGAATAAGTTTGAAGCTCTTAGCGATTATGTCAGGATATGAGTATAGTCTTTGTCATGGTTGAAGTCAAGCCATCACTTTCAAAATAAAAATGGCCAGATGTTTCAGTAGCCTGGTGTAGTTTAACTTCAGGAAACTCAACTTTATTGTGTTTTATTTTAAAAGCCTTGCTATTTAAAAATGTAAAAGTCATTGAGTTTCAAGTAACTCATTTGAAGAGTTCTCTAGAAGTGGAACTCAATTGCCACCAGTTGTTTCAGTTGTGTTAAGCAAATGATGAAAATTACTTTAACAATTAAAAAGATTTCATTATGTTTTTCCTCAGAGATACATGACTTGGGTAATATTTATCTGGTGTAGATATGATAAGGAATATGTATCCCTTGATCCTTCTTATTCTTTTCTTAATTTTGATCCAAACTAAGGAGTTGATGTGTACCAAGCACTTCTGTTAAAGTGACTGTGGCACATTAGTGTTTTTTTACTGCTTACTTACATCTGTTACTAATTAACTTATGCATCTTGGGCCAAAGCCCACCTATAGATATGAAAATGCCTGTGTTAATCAGGGAAAAATCCAGCCAGTGGAAATTTTTACAATTTAGAACAGAGGACTTCTGCTTTATAATTACAGATGACCTTAATTTAAGCGGTATCATTGTGGCTGTAGTATTGGTGGCTCTGGTGATGGTTCTATGTGGCCTTGGAGTATTCTATGCCCAAAAAAAGGGCTACTTTGCAAGTAAGTAGAATAAAATCACTCCTTTCTTGAGTCAAAAAATCTCTTTATTTAGCAGTATTTCCATTACATTCTGTCTTGCCTAGAGAAGCTGTGGATGCCCTGTCCTCAGAAGTGGTCAAGGACAGGTTGGAGGGAGTTCTGAGCAACCTGTTCTAGTGGAAGGTGTCCCTGCTTATGGCAGGGATTTAGAACCAGATGATCATTAAAGTCCCTTCCTTCCCAAACCATTCCATGATTTTATGATTCTGATGATGTCCTCCTTTCCATAAAGGTTCTAGCTCCATGGTACTAAAGCTAGAGAGCATTCAACCAGCAAATTTTGTGCAGACATTTTTATTCTGCCAACATCTACTGCAAAAGGTACTTTGAAAATGACATGGAGATGTTTGCACAGTTGCTTAAGGCTACCAAACAACAACCTAGGGAAAACAACAAGCCTGACTCTGGTTCTTGGAACCTCTCCACCCTAGTTTTGATAAGGAATGCCTAATAAAGGCAAAATAAAATAAGCCCATTTTAGTCAACAATGCCTGACCAATTAAATTCTGATGAAAGGGAAACTAAATTAACTGTCTTCTTCCTCTGGGTCATGAAAAAAGTTTGCTTTTAGGGATTGCTGCATAAATCCAGCAACCCTCTCTGTAGCCTTTTCATTGGTACCTATAGGCTTGAGCACGGCAACAACAGATGCCAAACATTGGGGTCTGTAAAGGTCAGGTACCTGAAATTACCAGAGGCTTCAGAGCTGCTCGTTCACTTGGAGCTTCATTTACCCTTGAAAGCAACCTAATCTTTCTTCTGCCTAAACTCACTACACCAAAAAGAGACATTTGGGTCAGAAATTCCTTCTAGAAACTAAAGAGCTGAATATTCTAGGAATAACTACTTCAAAGAACTTCAAATCAGCAAAGGAAACTATTCCTGTGCTAATTCTTTTCTTTTCTTTCTTTTTCAGAGGAAAGTTCTTCCCAGTAAGTAAGCAAGTACATAAATCACTGCAAACCTCATTTACATTTCAGATTTTGTTTGTAATTATAATGATTTTTACAGCCTTTCTAACATAATTTTTGTGCAATAGCTTTCTTGGCACTGAGATAAATCTGATCCTACACACTAGCTGCTTTCTTAAATAGAAACTAGTGTGCTGGTCAGAAAGTGAATCATTACATTACTGTGGTAAATACACAGAGATGTGTCTTTTTACATAGTTATAGCTTACACTCCTAACTCAGCTATTCATGTGTCTCCTCTTCAAACTAGACAAAAGACAATCAGAACCAAATTGAACTGCTGTCATATCCATATCTATGTTATTTCAGGAAGTGTTTTGTAAAAATATAACTGGTGGAAACTTTCTGACAGTGCCTGGTCTATTCCTTTGATATGGATTTAGTTCACTCAAATTTCTTAGTAGCAAGTCAGAATTCCTCAAGCTATTTTAGTTTTGGTCATGAGCTAGAGAAAAAGTGTAACTGGAAGACTTGGAAAGACAAGCTAGAGAAGGTGTTTGGCAGTGGTTTATGAGATCATGACTGATATTTAAAAGCATTCAATGGATTTGTTACTGTAAGTTTTTTCTAAGAGGAGGGGGAAAAAAAATCCCTGAGGATTACTGGAAATCTGGAAAAATGCATTCATATATAAGGCTCCCAAAGGGAAGTACTGGAAAAGTATCTATTTAACCTGTATTCATTCCTGCTCTGTTAACAGAAAGAAGACGAACTATCAATCTACAAGTGAAAAGGCAAGTCTTCTGTGTTCAGTAGTGTATTTTAAAAGCTTTAGATCTCTTCAAAGTTCCTTAGATCTGTCATGTCTTTCCACATGCACACAAACTCCTCACTCCTGCCATGCCCATACCTGGCAACACTTTTTCTGCATTTACAGCTTCCTATTGCATAGTCTTAAGTGCAACACAGGTGCAGCATTTTGCTCCATACTTTGCATCTTCTTGTACACATTGAGTAATTAACTGAGACACAGACCAAGACAGCAATGAGAGAAAGATTTGCCCCTAACTCTTCTAAGAATAATGTGGGTCAAAAAACTTGACTAAATATGGAAGCTGAATTTACTACTTCCACCCCCACTTCCTTGAGTCGGCTCCAAGGGCTTTAGCTACACCTACATCATTCCAGCTTTAGAGATTGGTGCAAAAAAGAATAGAGTTCTAAGTAAAACTTCCACTAGGAGTGACTGAATATCACTATCTACAGTTTAAGGACATTAGGAGTTAAAGTAGCATGAGTACTACTGATGTAACCTTTAAAGATCCCTGAACACTGCCCATTTCCTTAATTGAAACAAAACATACTAAACTGCATAAGCTTAATCCTTGATCTAGTATGTAAATAAGAAACTCCCTGAGACTGTCTGTTTGCTCTGAGTGAGAAAGATAAACCTTTGAAGAGCTATGGTATCTGCTTATCATTATTAATGCACTTAAAAATCAGATGCTGAACAGAGCTGTTTGATACCTGTATTTATGTGTAGAGTGCACTTTGTAGACCTCCTGTCTCAGAAAAGAATAAACATTTACTAACAGTACATCAGATGCATTTCTTGTCAAGCTCAGTGCCTTAGTTTCTTCTGAAATGTACACTAAATATTAACCTGCTTAAAATCTTTGAACTATTATTTATTGTAACCTTGTTTGCTTCATTTAGGATTTCAAGCATACCAAGTCCTTTTTTATTTAGAAGATTTCAGCCTCTGTGAGGGACATCAAATTACTACTTGTTATACAAAAGTATCAATGTCCTGGTTTCAGCTGGGATAATTTTCTTCATAGTAGCTGTGTTTTGGATTTAATATGAGAATAAAGTTGATAACACACTGATGTTTTAGTTGCTGCTGAGTAGTGCTTACTCCAAGTCAAGGAGTCCTCAGATTCCCATGGTCTTCCAGTGAGGAGCTGCAAAAGAAGCACGGACAGAGCACAGCTGGGACAGCTCATCTGAGTTGTCCAAAGGGATATGCACAGAATCACAGAATGGGAGAATAAACTGAGTTGGAAGGGACCCATCAAGATCATGAAGTCCAACTCCTGGCCCTGCACAGGACGCCCCAAGAATCACACCATGCGCCTGAAAGCATTGTCCAAACACTTCTGGAACTCAAACAGGCTTGGTGCTTGGTGACCACCTCCACGCCAGAATATCATGCTCAGTATTTAAATTGGGGAAGTTGGCCCGGAGGAGCCAACTGCTGCTGGGGAACAGGCTGGTCATCAGTCAGCGGGTGGTGAGAAACTGTTGTGCATCACTTGCCTTTCCTGGCCTTTACTCCTCTCTCTCCTTTTCACTACAATTCATATTATTGTTGTTATTAATATCATTAGTATTATTAGTATCGTATTTTACTTTGTTTCAATTATTAAATTGTTGTTCTCTCAACCCACCAGTTTTACATTTTTTTTCCCAGTTCTCCCACTGGGCAGGGGTGGGGACAGTGAGCAAGCAGCCACATGGGACTGAGCTGCTGGCAGTTCAGTTCTTTTTGGCACTCAACATGGGACTCAAAAGGTTGAGATAAAACCAGATCTGACTAAAGCATGTTAAAACAAGTTTGTTATAAGCCTTCATTGTATTGGTTTAATAGTTGCTGGTCACCATATTGATTCATTTGCTCTAGGCCCAGGCTAAGGTTATCACTGTGTTGTTCTGTGTTGTACTGGCTTGTGATATGATGGAATGGCTGGTCAGGAGCCTGTCTGGTGTGTCCCCACTGCCCTTTGGGAGCCATCTGGTGGAAACTATCCATAGTTACATCTACTGCTGTTCACCCTCAGAGAGCAAACCCATGGGAAAAACATCTTCCTTCCCCTCCAGGATGAATACAATTTGAGCATTTGAGAATTTTAAAGACTTTGCATATCCTGTGACTATCCTTGAAACCAGCCTGGTCCTTTTGTAAGAATCAGTATGTTCTTGCATATGGTTCAGGCCTTCTTTAGGGTTAAGAAACGATCTGTGGCTATCGAAACCCCAACAACACATTCTGTACCTACACAGACTTCAGTAACAGGCCAACAAGAGGCAACCACTCAAAACTTATTCCTGAGTGAGCTGCAGGATATACATAAATATTTCAGCTGTTGTCCTGATGAGCATACTACCACCCAGCTGTTCTGATGCTGGGATAATGGGACTAAGGGATTGGAATTAGAGGGTAGGAATCACTTTCTAAGAAAGCATGCATTGACAAGGCGATTGCAAGAGAGACACAAGTTACCAGCCTCTGGAAGCAACTCCTGTCAAACCTGAAGGAAAGGTATGCTTACAAGAACGATGTTACATGTCACCATGCAAGTGGAAAGATATCCAATACTTGAGGGAATTAGCCATGACAGAGATTTATTTTGACCTGGACAATACAAGGTTCCCCACAGATCCAGACCAATTTGTCTGCATGTCACCCATATGGTGGAAGTTTGCAGAGTGTACCAAGAGTACACACCAACACACTGCCAATGTTACTCTAAAAAGACATCACACCACCATCTGTGGATACAGTGGCTTGCCATCTCTGGGAATGTGAAGACAATCTCTCTTCCTCTCTCATCTGTGGAGAAACTATCAGGTAAACTGTCCCAGGAGTTTCAGCAGTTCAAAGAGGATATGTTCTATTCCCCACCTCTACAGACCCATGCTAATGACAGTAAGTGTTGGCTCAAGAGGAGGTACATCCCTGTGGGTTTAGCTGAGACCACAGAGAAGGCATGAAGAATTGGGATGGGAGACCTACCTTGATCTTAGAGATATGAATTGTAAGGAAAACAATCCCAAATGGGTGTTCTTCCAGGAAAGCTGCTACTCCCGTCTCCAGTGGATGGTTTCCCAGGCAGAGTGGAACGGCTGAATTTACTCCTAATCCTATGGAAAGGAATTCTAATCCATTTCTTCAAAAAGTAAGCTCTCTTAGATATGAATTTTTTGAAAATGCATATCCTGAACTATGTAAGCCCTCTTTATGAAGTGATTCAGAAGAATGATTTCTGAGCAACACCACCAACCTTTTGAACAGAATGAACTAGAAATACTTGGAAAATACTCACAGATGCTTGGGCCAAGGAACATGGCATTTAGTGGGTATATTATATCATGCACCAGCTGAGAAAACTACATGATCCATTGGGCTGTTAGACTACACTGAGAGCAGTGGCCAGGGCAACCTTCAAACATTGGGATGCACATTGGCAAAGGCCACCTGGTGAGTCAGCACTACATCTACCAAGGGGGCTGGCCCTGCCCAATCAAAACTTTTACTGTAGAAGAGAGTAAAGTTCCTGTAGTGCATATGAAAACTGTGCTGCGGAAGACAGTCTGGGTTGTGCATTGAGTGGATTTGATTGAATAGCCAGTGCATTGTGTGATGTAAATTGCTGTGTATTAGCACTTCTACATCAGCTGCATGCCCATGACTGCACTGGGCACCTCATGGTGCCTGTCTCCACCCCTCCAGCTTTGGGAATCTGAACCCAACTCCCCTTCAACTGCCGTATTAAGAATGAATGTTGATGTAACTGGACAAACAGAGCAGCCAATGGAATCAGAACTGGCTTCAACATGCGACAATCCAACACTCACAAGTCATGACTGTCATAAGCCAAAAGTCACAGACTAAATTAATTCAATAGACTTCTATGGGAATTGTCTATAGATTAAGGAAATGGTATCTGTGTGTGCATCTTTAAAAGATGGGAAAGGTGGTCGCATATCGGGAAGTGTGGGATCCAGCATGACAAATGATATGGAGTAAGCAGCTACTACTCTTCTGGTTTCAGCTGGGAGTTAATTTTTTTCCTAGTAGCTGGTACAGAGCTGGTTTCTTTAATTAGAATTAGAATAATGTCAATAACACAACAATGTTTCAGTTGTTGCTCAGCAGTACTTACCCCGAGCCACAGACTTTTCAGTGCCTGATGCTCTGCCAGTGAGAAGGTGCTCAAGCCATGAGGGAACAGGGCCAGGACCCTGACCTGAACTGGGCAAAGGGATATAACATCATGCCCAGTATTTAAACTGGGGGGAAGTTGGCTGGGAGGGACCATTTGCTGCTGGGGAACAGGCTGGGCATCAGTCGGTGAGTGGTGATTGGCACTTGCGCTTCTCAGGTTTTCTCTCTCTTTCCCATATTATTACTTTGGTTCAATTATTTAAGTGCTTTATCTCAACCCACAAATTTTGTTTCTAATTCCCTTCCCTACAGTAGGGGAAGGGGACAGGGAGTGAGCCAGAGGCTATGGGATACTTAGCTGCCAGCTGGGGTTAAACCACAACATCAAGGGATCTTTTGACCTCTGCTGTTTCCATGTCTTATGCGCTGGAAATAGAAACTACCAATATTTAGTCAACCTAGCTGTGATGGCATTAAAAAAACCCAAAACTTTCAAATAAACTTAAAGACAAATTAACTTGTCTCTTCAATTTAGTTTTGTGTGAAAGCTTCTCATTTTGTTGATATGTATATGCAGCAATACAAGATTCACTCTTGCAGCTTGGAACAATCTATTCAAATAATTTTCATAGATGATCTCACTGCTTGTGTCTCAGCCATTGTCAAGGGCTCAATTCCTCCTGCAATTCTGATTTACTAGGACTTAGAGATGATTTCAGCAAATCTGATACAATTTCAAAGTGTGTATTGTAAACTAACTATGCTGATAAAAGAAATCCTCCTGTATTAAAAGCTCAAGCAGTGTTTTAATGTTTAATGTGGAAGTCTCTCTCTCTATGTAGACTGTGTATGTAGTTTCATTCTGAAAAAAAATCACGTCAATACAATTCAAACTGTAGTATGTAGACTCTAACTGTCGAAGTGTTTATGTAGTGTCTCAGATATAATTATAAATAAATAGCTCCTCAGAAGCTAAAGTGTTTGTGTCAATAGTTCAGTCACAGAAATTAACACCTTACAATCTCTTCAGCAGATTTAATTTTCTTCTGGAAGATTAACTTCATCACCTTTGTGTTCATTGATGCAGTGTAGAATTATGGCATTTGTGCCTATGCTTTTGACTGTGCAGCTCCATCACTACTGTAGGGCTTTGCTACAGACTTAAGGTTCATGGAGACTTGTTTTCTGCAGAAGCCTTTTGGATAAACTCAACAGAACAAGTAGTTCCTTCCTGGCATATCATTATAAATGTTATAATATCTAATTAAAACATAGCACACAAAGGAGTTTTGCAGTTAACACTGAGCAGCACTATTCAGCTGCCTCTTGACATGTAAGAGTTGGTGATCACAGCTAGCTACACTCACCACGCAGTTAAAGCTTCTCCACACCACTGAAATCAAACTGGAGCACTACATTTATTAAATTACAACTGGTGACATTTTCAGCAACTCCGTGCCTGTGCATTGCTGTTTGGTGTACAAGCTGCAGAAATCACTTTGGAGTCTCCTCAAACTTGGGCTCTGCAGGAGGAATGGGAGAGAGAAAATTCCTATTAGTCTCTTTTTATTCCATTTTCAAACACCACAATTAATCTGTAATTCAAAGAAAACTAACCACACAATTTAAACTCAACTTGGCAAGATACTCTCCACATACAAACACTGACCAAGGAGTTCTTGATGTCAAAGCTACAGGCTCACAAAGGTTAGGACTTTGGGCTACTAATGCCTGCTGTCTTTAATACAAAGTCTTAGAGGCAAGGCTCAGCTTATAGTAAGCATCCCTAAGGTAAAAAAATTCATGTTTCTACTCATATAATTACTCATATTAATTACAATTTGAAACCTAATTGAAATTAGATCAAAGATAGGAAACAGTGGCAAAAGAACAAAGTCATGTTGTGTCTGTGCTTTGCTCTGTTCCTATGGTCACACAAATTCTTTTTCCTTACAAAAACAAGTAAAATATTAATATGCATAGTTTCACATATGACATGGAAATAAAACTGAATGTAGAGAAATTACATCCCTAAAATTGTGGAAAAATAAAAAAAGGAAAACCATAGATCCTACTTTACAGGTACTCTGTTTTATCTGCACCAGTAACAACCTGATACCAACTTTACCCAACTAAAATACTTACAAAACCCAAAACATTTTCAGGTGTGTTCCAAGTCTAAATTAGAATTCCCAGACAGTCTGATCAGAACTGCAAGTTGCTGACTACGGTTGCTTAGCCTTGGCTGGCTGCTAGGTACCCACCAAGCCTCCTGCTGTCTGCCCTTTCCCTTCCACGCTAAAACAAGCTTAGAGCAGTTAAACAGAAGTCATAACCAAATCGATGAAGAAAAATATGTGGCTTAATATAATTCAGCCACAAAATATTCATAAGTAAGGAAATTAAATCCTATGTTCATTTTCTGAAATCAGTGGCTTTCCAGAGATGCTTACAAAATCAAAAAAGTCACAGTTTGGATGATATTAAGACTGATATTCACATCACAGTCCGCTGATCTTTTTGGCAAGATGAGAAAAATACAGACCCTAGGCTACTTCTATTTGAGCTCTTTCTTTAGGATGTCCTTATTTCTGAAGGACAATTAAGATAGCCTGATCTGACTGTGAGTTTTGTTCATCATTAGTATAATGAAGACCACATCTCTGCAAGAAAAGGCAAATAATCAAAACAGGAGTCACACGGAAACAGATGCGAACTGTGCTAAAGCATAACATTCCCAGAGGGCATTTTACACAAAATTAATTGTACAAATATAAACTAAAGGGGAATTTAACAAACCTGTGAGTGAACATGCCACTACTTGCAATTAGAATTCAGTAAAATTGTTAACTCACCCTCAAATTTAAATTCTGGAAACTTGGTGAGATCTCCCTCACCATACGCCCGTTGGAGTCTTGCAAGGGATTCATTCATATCTTTCTGAAAGTCAGGTCCTGCATCAACAGGCCCTCCAGCTTGCCTAATAAACATTAAAAGTTGTGATTAACAACTCAGTTCTAATATTTCACATGGAAAATTCTACATTTTCAATCCCATTTATAAATTAAAACCTTCCTAACAGCCAGTCGAAAGAAATAATTTAAAATATTTCCAAAACTCAAGATATGACACCTTAGGGCCTCCTTACCTTACACACAAACAAGATTCTCAGAGTAAAGGTTTTCTGCTGTCAGTGATGAAAATCCAACTATCAGGGATGAAAATCGAAGCCTTTTGAGACAAAAGGTGGTCTTATGAGGCAAAAACACTGATGAGTATGGAGGCTCTCCAGGCTCATAGTTTTTTCTGTTCCAGGTATGAATTCGTAACAAAATTGCGATTTGCAACTCTTGTCTCTGAACTAGTTATCTCAGCTAGCAAAGTTTAACTGTTCTTACCAAAAAAATGCATTTTGAATTCTAAAGAAGCAAAACTCCCCTCTACAACAGGAGCTTCTTGGGATTCAAGCATCAGAGAACTAAAACAGTAACTCTTCAGATTGCCAGCACTCAGTTGTACCAGCACAGGATCCATGCTTAGAATTGGTAAAACCATCAAATATCTGCCTCCCTGCACAGATGGGTTTGTAGGTAAGGACAGACACGTCTTCTACCAGTAGAGCTAAGAAGCATCTTAATTCCTTCCCAGGAATACTTCCCGAGAACAAATTACACAGAATTACTATAGTTTTTGTTTCCTGGTCAGCTGTTCATTCAAACATTACAAGAATCTAAGGTTCCATTTGAAGGAACTGCTTATTAACTTAAGATGTTAAATGAACCATGCTGATAATTCCATTAATTCTCAGCTGGTTTTGGTGGCTATTTCCATTCAGCTTCTGCAAACAAGACTAAAGAATAACTGTTTTCCCCAGCCAAAAAAAAAAAAAAAAGAAAGAAAGAAAGAAAGGTTTGTTTAGCTTTTTTCCCCCCTATTTATAGAGCATGTAAATGGGTAAAAATTAACATACCAGTACATTCATGCAACATGCAAGAGACTTTAACTGTGTGGCTTAACTGCCCAAGAAGACTGACATCACATTTTTTCTTTTTTACGGGAAAAAAAAATGGTATTTTCTATTAGACATGCAAGAACAACCTTTCCCACCAGTGAAACCATAAGTGTTGATATTTACAGACCAGCCTACAGGAGTATCAAATTGTCAAAAACCAACCACTTCAGGTCTGATGTTCTTATGTCAAAACCAACAGATTTCTCCCTTTTGCCATCAGCCCCCTCCTTAAGACAATTTCTTTTACTTACTTGCTCTTTGTGTTGTACTCTCTGATCTTGTCCAAGAAGAGCTTCTGGACTGGATCGAGTTCTTTTGCCTTGTTGAAGACAATGGCAGAGAGCCCAATGTTCCTGCGCACGTGAGTGGCCACGGCGGAGTGGAAAAGGGAGGAAAGCCGCAAGATCTGCTGCAGGATCATGATGGCACTACTACTTTAACCACTAATAAAACAGGAAAGCAGGAATACAGAATTAGTCACAGCGATATAACAAACGCATTCAAAAAGCAGGGAAAAAAAAATAGCTTGGAGCTGAAACTAGAAAAGTATTTAAAAGATATTTCCTTTAAGATCTTATAAAGATAAATGCAGAAGAACGAAAGAAAAATGTACTTTGGGGCTGAACTTTAAAGCAGAGGTTATTTCAAAGGAGCATATTCAAAGGTTATATATAAAGGTTATATATAAATATATATATATAAAAACCAGCATATTCAAAGATTTATATATTAAAAAAACAGTTATATTCAAAGGTTATTTAAAATAGCGTGGGAGGAGGGGAAATTCCAGCAACCACTGAACCCGAGGGCACCGTGGGTCCGCGACCCGTTCGGTACGGAACCACGACAGAACAACCCAGACAAATATATATATATATATTTATATATAACCCAGGTTATATATAAATATATATATATATATTAAAAAAAGCATATTCAAAGATTTTATATATATATTCAAATGTTTATAGATTTATATATAAAAAACCCAGTTATATTCAAAGGTTATTTAAAATAGCGTGGGTGGAGGGGAAATTCCAGCAACCACTGAACCCGAGGGCACCGTGGGTCCGCGACCTGTTCGGTACGGAACCACGACAGAACAACCCAGACAAATATACATATATATATATATATATATATATATAAACAGCATATTCAAAGATTTATATATATATATTCAAATGTTTATAGATCTATATATAAAAAACCCAGTTATATTCAAAGGTTATTTAAAATAGCGTGGGAGGAAGGGAAACTCCAGCAACCACTGAACCCGAGGGCACCGTGGGTCCGCGACCCGTTCGGTACGGAAGCACGACAGAACAACCCAGACAAACCGTGAATTCCGCTCTCCGCGCTGTTAAAGCAGGAAAAAGAGGTGACAATTTCAACCCCAGAGTCACCTTGGCCGAACCACCGCCTCAGCCCGGCCCCGCCGCCCTCGCAGTGCGCGCCGGGAATCACCGTCCCCATCCCTCCCCCCCGCGCACACCCGGCATCCGCACACACAGCCTGGCCCCGCCGGGACCTGGGAAGAGCCCCGGGAGAGCCCTGCACGCGTGGTACCCACACAGAGCCGCTTCCCACCGAGAGCCCAGCGCCCCTCGTACCCACACAGCCGCTTCCAGCTGAGGGAAGGCGGCTCGGGGCCTTCCGGAGCCGCGGGGGCCGCCGGGACTCGTAGTTCGTGCGGGGGCGCGGCGCTGTCGCGCGTTTCCCCGCGCTGGGCCTGCGCGCCGCCCCGATCCCGGCGCTGCCCGCTCCCGGAGCCGGTCCCGGAGCCGGAGCTGGGCGAGTTCCCTGACGCGGACGTGCGGCGGGACGTGTCGGTGCGGCGGGCGAGGGGACGGACGGACGGACGGTGGCGGCGGCAGGTGAGCGCGGCCCGGCCCGTGTTTTGTTTCCGTTTGTCTCCCGGCGGCTCCGCGGCCCCATTTCCGTTTCGGGTTCAAACAACGACGCGGAGGCGCCGCGGGAAGCGGGGCCCGCGGGGAGGTGGCGCTGGGCGGCCTCTGGGATCAGGAGCCCAGTGCTGCCGCCGCGGGGCTCGCCAGGCCTCCCCGGCCCGTGAAAAATGATCCCCGCTTGTAAAAAAACATTATTTTGGCTGAAAACGTAATAGGATGTGTGGCGTCTTGTGGTTCTCCCCTTGAGAAGCCCCTCGAGTGATGTGGTTGGAATTGTGAGCCACGAGAAGGACACTAGAGGGGCTGGAGCGAGTGAGAGAAAGGCAGCGGAGTTGGGAAAGGGTCTGGAGCGCAAGGCTGATGAGGAGGAGCTGGGGGGGACTATATATTATATTATCCCTAAATCTGTTCACAATTCCCAGACAGGAGGTTGCAGCCAGGTGGGGGTCGGGCTCTGCTCCTCCGCAAACCGGTAATAAAGAGTCTTAATCTGTGCCAAAGGAGGTTTAGGTTGGACGGTAAGAGGAATTTCTTCGCTGGAAGGGTGACTAGACATTGGAACAGGCAGCCCAGGGAGGTGGTGGATTCACCATCCCTGGAGATGTTAAATGAAAGATTGGATGTGGCACTTAGTGCCATGGTCTAGTTGACAAGGTGTTTAGTCATGATTTTGAAGGTCTTTTTCAACCTAATTGATCCCGTGAATCTTGCATAGTTTGCTTCCTGATGTTCAGCCAGCTACATGCTGCACAGCCACAGCTCTCAGTTTGGCTTTATTGTCTCACTTCAGGCTGTTGATAGGGAAGTTAAACACATCAAATCTGGTGTGATTTTCCCCCACCCTATTCAGTGCTTCACTGTTTTCATCATAAAACTGAACTGGCTCATGTGTTGTAAAAGTTGATCTGTAAAGGACAGGCTATCTGCTTTGTATTGGTATCTTAAATTTGGATAATACGGATGGATAGGAACTGTGTGCTGCACACAGCAGAGCTTCTCTGGGGCACAAATAACTCCAGTGACTGGGCTTCAATATCAGCTGATTATGCGTATGAGCTCCAGAACTGAATCCCATCTCACCTAATGGGATAGCAAACATAATTCTGCTCAGAGAGTTTGTGCCCATTTCACAGTGGGCTCATTACTTAACTCCTTGTGTTCTAGGGAAAAGATGGATCTTAAACAAAGCAGGGGTACTACTGTCCTTACTGTAAAAGATACTGGAATAGCACGGGGTTATCACCTGGGAAAAAAGGCTCTGTTGACAGGTGCCTTCTTGTATGTTAGTGGAGGTCAGTCTTCTTCTTGGCTACCAGGTAAGTCTTAGGGCTTGTTAGGTTGAAGGAAAATGGAGAAACAAGCAGAAATCAGTAGGCTGAACCTTCTGGGAATCAACCAGTGGTTTTATGTTCCTCTGAACAAATGCTGCTGTTGTGGAGTTCCTGCCACATGAACCTTCCATGCAAGCCAGGCTCTTTGAGCCTTCTTGTCTCTCAGTAGCCTTCAGGGAAGGGGCAGGCAGTTCAGTCTCATCTAAACCTATATTCACTTTCAAACTGCATCATCCTGTAGGAGCAAACAGCATTCTATTGTAAGAAGATTCTATTGTAAGAAGCATTCTTACAATGCTTCTATTGTAAGAAATCTCTTTATGCTAGTATAGGGAAGACTAAATAATTTTCCCCTTTAAGTTTCTACAAACTTTAATAAAGTTATATGTTTATATTATGTTGTTATTCTTTATACCCATCTCCCTTCTTTGTATGCGTGCTCAGCGGAACCATCTTTGTTCCTCTTTGTACACCTGCTCTTTGTGCCTGGGCTCCTCTTTCCTGCCTCTCCAGGGATTTGGAAATACAGCAAAAAAGCCTGAGAGATTCAATCATGAACTGCCTTTCAAGAGGGAGTGAACAGTTACTAGTCCCAGCTGCCAGTTTGGAGTCCAATCCATAAGGACTTCTAAATGCCTTAACTAACTGTACTGCTACTCTGAGCAGTAGTATTTTCTCACTCTGTATCACTCTGGATTTAGCTGTATTGAATAATTTCTGCCAGAAACATCGAGGTGGTGAGTTCTTCCTCTAAGTTTGCACTGTTTTCTCAGTAAATAATGTATGAATATGTCAAAGAACAGAAGTCCCAACCTAACCCCTTTGTGACCTTACTGGTAAACTCTCTTCATCACAAAAAAGACAATTTACCTTTGTTTTGTGTTTTTAATCTGCTAATACAGAAAAACACTCACCCCTTTTTTATCATATCGGTTTGCTTCTTTGAGAGCTTTCAGCAAGAAACATTGCTCAAATATTGGGTTTGAAATATTTTTTAACAGTCTGACAGATCACCTGTAACCATGTGGATGTCTGTGCATTCAGATATTTAAGCCTGTCTGCATTGTTCAGAAGTTGTGTTTCAGTCTTTCCCATTCATGAGAATAACACACAAGATTAAGTGATACAGGAATTGGATTCCTGGGGCCCTATTCAGTGGACACTACACCAGACCTTTGGAGATTTTCATGGAGCCAGATCTGTGAACAGGTTCTGGGTTTGCTTCTAGTGGTGAGATGGCGATAAAGTGATTTTTTACTTCCTAACCTTGGTAATTTCTTACAGAATGAACCACATGGAGCACTTAATTTCTTGACAGCTGATCTTATAAAACAGTTTTTGAAGGAGATGATGAGTAGTTTGAATTTTTTTAGACAGTTTACATAGCAGCTGTAAAACATAGTTGGTTACTATTACTTCTGAGAAGATTTAAAGATTAATGCATATCCTTATTATCTTGTCTTCAGTAGATACTAAAGTTGGGGTGGGATAGAGTAATACCTGGGAAAGGATGATTCCAGGATGGAAATCTTGGTGACCTCTTCTGTTTTGGATATTTAAATAGTACTAATGTCTTGCTTTTTCTCCAGTGGTTTTTTTTTTTTCTTTCTTTCTTCCTATGTACTTCTAATTCCTACTTCTTTTGCTATGAGTTCATGTTGTTATTTATTGCAAACTGTTAATATAATTTGGCATGGTTTTTATTATATGTATTTTATAGTTATGGTATATGTGCTGGTTAGTGAAAAACAGTAATAACAGACTATGTCTTTACAGACCAAGTGCTGTAATTCTTTTTTTCCCACTTATTTTCCCAACAGATTACGGTGTTCTACAGGGCATGAAAATCTGCAGTGTTAGTGAGAATGTTGTCACAGAATAGCTTTTCATTTCATTACTAACGTCCTGCTTTAGTTTGGGACTTCACAAGATATGTTCATTGTGCTCATGTTATCAGCTGTTCACCTGTGGGAGGCACGGGTGAAAAGAAGGGATAGTCAACAAACACTTTGTTGTTGACTTTATTTGCCTATAAAGAAATCATGCATCTTCTTCCTAACTGCCTCCTGCATCATTTCATGTAAAATGCTGCTTAAATTTATAAGCATCTTTCAGCCATGTTAGGAAGGTAGTTTGGATTTTTAGATGTGCTTTGCTGTAGGTGGCCAGTAGCAACAACAACAAAAAAAAATCCATAAATTTGAGTGCCTCTAAGAGAATCAGGCTTTGGGATCTGTGCAAATGTCTTAATAGTCTCACGTTTGCTTCTAGAACATTTATTTGAGAACAGGTATAGTAATATATTCTGTGAAATATGTATTAGCTTTTGGATTTATTTTTGGCTTTAAAGGGCTATTCTGGTATTTGATTTAAAAAAATGTGTGATAGGGCACAAAATATTGTCTAGTCTTGTTGGTCTGTGACTTAGACAAAAAATTCTTTTCTGTTCATAGCTCTGTTCTTGAGACATTGCAGCCATGACGAAGAGAGAGGCAGAGGAGCTGATAGAAATTGAGATTGATGGAACTGAGAAACAGGAATGCACTGAAGAAAGGTATGTACTGTCTTTGCTTTTTGGCATCTTTAGGCAGCAGTTAATTGACTAATTAGCTTTTCTGTTTCTTGTCTAATTAAACAGCGATTTTCCAGAAGTTGATATGTATAGGAAATCAGTATAGTGCTGTCATGTTCCTCAACCTTAATATCTAAATCCCAAACTGTTTTGGTCATCTCTTGCTATGTTATTAGTACTTTACTTTTCCTATTTTCATGTAGTGGTATGTCGTGTGTAGTAGTATGTCTGTGTGTGTGCTGCAAACCTTTCAGCTTCAGTGGATCCTTCTGTAATTGAGATCAACCTTTCTATATCTCCAGTCCTTTGCTTTACTGTTACACAGGATTTGTACGGGATGATTTTTTTTTTACAGAGCAGAAATGATGCTGGGTATCAACTATACTATTGTTAAGGGCTATTGAAATCGTACATTCTGAAGTAGGATAGCTTCTGATGTAATTACCTCAACCTGGATTTTTAGTTTTGAAAGCTTCCCTTCTAATTTTCACTACTGTGTTTGGAAGCTCAGAGCATCATTTAATGCATAGGATAGTGTTGCAATCCAGTCTAAGCACAGAAAAGCAAAGAAAACTAATTCTCTCTGAATAAAACAGATAAAACCCGAAAAGGAATGAAATATACCCCAAAACTTGATTAAAATCAAATGAGCTTAGATGTTGATACCAAAACAATTGATGTATTTTATTTAATACTGTAAGAGGTAAAGAGAAAGAAAGAACAAAAGAAATAGAAAAAGAAGTGGTAGGTGGGGTCAGGGAGAGTGACAAATATTAAGTGGAAGCATATCACTCTTCCAGGGGTCCCAAGGATATCTCATTGCTTCCCTTCATCTTGTCTTCTTGGTGGTGAGAGTCCCTGCTGAAAAGTGTAGAATCCAGTGGATGAATATCCATTTGGGCAGGTGGGAGCACACAGGTACCTCCTGGTGGAGGGGCAGGTTTGACACTGTCCCTTGCAAGACTGCGGATCTGTCGCATCTTGGAGTATCGCATGCAGTGCAGGGTCTGGGGACCCCTTTGGTGGGGGGCCTTTGATGAGCCATGACACCCCCTCATTTGTCCCTCACACAGATGTGGCCTTCCAGGGATGGAAGACCCCACAGCTGTGCCAGTCTGCCCAGGGGAGGGTGGGTATTCACTGCATCTGGCCAGAGGCCACGTCACACACCCAAAACCTCTCCTCCTTCCCTGCTTTGCTGTAGGGATCTGTGGGAGCCTGGCAGCAGAAAAACCTGGGGCTGTGGCTTCTACCCCAAAGGTGCTGGGTTTAATCCTTTTGTGATAGATAAGTAATGCGATGGTTGACTCTCACAATTAAAAGGCAAATATTATGTAATATTATGCATATGTTAAGAGAAGTCTTATTGTTATGCTTTACCCCTGTTGTGTTGCTATTATGGGGTAACCTGAGTAGTTGGGACATTGGGGAGGGTCAGCTTGTTACTATGGCAGTGCCTGACCTCCAATCAAGATGTAAAGAAGTGAACTCCACCACTGGACAGTGAAAAAGGATGATAGAGCTTTGGGAGGGGCTAAATGGTTAAAAAGCAAAATATCCATTGTGTAGATGAGCACATGGTAGGAAAAATCCTTTGCTTCTGGCGCTGTAATATTTTATATTCAGTCTTCTGTTGAATTTTGGTAAGGTTTAAATAAACCTTTTTAAATTGTTAGAAGTGAATATCATTTATCACACTCTTGTGAATGTATTCTTTTCTCCCAGCCCAGACTTAGGTCACTTTATCTTATCTCTGTTAACTTACAGTTGAGGGCCTCAAGTCAGGAGGCCCATTCAGGGTGCAGTGGTGCAGTTCTTGTTACCCACTTTTGCTATAGTAGGTAAAAGTCCTTCATAAAGATGTTTAAGCCACATACCATAACATTTCAGTCTCCAACAGGTAGAAAGAACTGAGGCTGGTTAGGTTAACTACCTATTCTGGAGAACTGATTCAAAGCCACTTACTAGTTTCTTACTGTTCTAAGTTCCTTGTGTATTTTTGCCACTTACAGGCTCTATCTTTGTACATTCTGGTTTCCTTCTTTGTAAATGAAGAGGCTGTGTAAGGTCATTGTTATAAAGTGTCCCATAACAATGACATTTCCGAATAGTTGTGCCAGTACTGTCTCTGTAGAGTGGGACAGCACTTCACATGACTAATAGTTCCTTCATGGCTCCATGTTGCTGTACTTCCTTCTGATTGTCCCTTTTATGTGTTAAGCTTACTATTCTTGTACTGACTGGTGAAAAGACATGGAAAGTTGCTATGTATGAGTGTGAGCATTTTTCCCTTCTATTGTCCCTGTGTTTGCTTTTAACTTGAATATCTTTTAAATGCAGTCCAGGCAAAGCAAATAAAATTAGTTTACTCTACATGCAAGTTAACAATATATAATATGCTAACCATGGCTTACTGTCTTGAAAAATGTGATCTGAATCTTGGTATTTACCTGAGTTTTTTAATGTTGAGAGGGTGAAAGAAGAATTGCACAACTGTAAAATTAATGAGACCAAATTTAGTAATTGACTCTACTTAAACAAAGAGTACTCAAACTAATACTGCATGATACTAAGATTTCAGAGTCATAATTACTCTTTATCTAGTTTACTTCCAACTTTTATTAAGCTTTCCTATACCTGCTCTATTAACATGTAAGTAATGATTTATTATATTAATTTGCTATTTAAGCATTGTTGAGCAAAGCTACACCACCGCAGAATTTGTGAGTCAGGCTATTGACATCAGTGAACCCATTGGAAATCTAAAGAAGTTGCTGGAACCCAGACTGCAGTGTTCCTTGGATGCACATGAGATTTGTCTGCAAGATATCCAGGTAAATTGAAAGGTTATGAAAGATTTAACTTCGTAATGGAGAAGTGGTTTACATACTTTTTCCCTTTTTTTTCCAGTATCTGTGGAATTCATGCTTCATATGGAATATTAACTACAGTTAAGGGTTTAATTCTATGTCAGGTTCATTATCATCTGACCATTTAATACATGCACGCTAGTTCAATGTGAATACAGTCAAAATATTCTTGGAGTTCCTGGTGTGAGGTTAAGAAACCACCTTGCAAGTGAAAGAAGAATGAGGGCAATGACCATACTACTTTATTTTGAGGTAGCCCACATAATTTGTTGCTGCCAGAACTTCCATAATTCTAATCTTGTTTTTAATCTAAATGAGAAGGTTTCTATATTATTGAGGTATGGAGGTAGCAAAGCATTACTCAAGAATTTCCCTCCGCCCTCTTATTTACAGGCATTGACACATGTTAGACAGTGTAAATGTTTTGTGTTATATTTGAAGTTACAATCAGACATCTGTGGCTTTTGCAGCAACAACAGGAAAATATAGTTATAAAGGTAAGAATTTTTATGAAGGTGTTCAAAACTCAGAGAAGGAACTGTAGATAGTTTTCAGGTAGAGGAAGGTATCTCCCCCTATTGCATTATTTCTTTTACGTCAAAAAATGTTCCTGTAGGCAAAAATATCTTAAACAGAACAGAGTGGGAAGTTTCAAATACAATCAAATTTTTTCTGTTATGTACTATGTCTGGACAGTACTAAAAATATTTGCACACTTCTTCTGAAAATTTGCTGCAGGCACCCAGTGTTTCTAAAATTTAAGGGAGACTAAGTTTATTGTATCTATGAGACTAATACATATTTTTAACTTTTAATGCCTTTATCAAGCTGGACCCAGATAGAAGCCTTTTTGATCAAGGAGTGAAAACAGATGGAACAGTGCAACTCAGTGTACAAGTAATATCTAGGCAAGGTAAGCAGTTACATTTGTCTGTTGTACAGACAAACTAATATTGCATGAATACTTGTAAGCAAACCTAATCTCCTATTCCTAGCTGTAAAATTGAGAAAATCAGTGAATTGTCACAGAGCTTCAGAATGTCTTTTCTTATTGTGTACTCTAGTTCTAAGTAGTAAAATTAAAATGAATGTCATGCACTAATGCTATTTGAAATGTTTTTAAAATAATTGCATATCATTTTTATAAGTAATAAAATTAAGCACAAATCCAAAACCCAAACAACTCTTAGTCGAGTAGTATCAGTTACAGTATGAGGTTTTTCCTCAAGGTTGAGTAGTTACTCATATCAGACCAAATATCGACACAGGCAAAAGATTTTTGTGTAGGTAGGTGACAGTTTCATCCCTGTGAGGTGAGTGAGCTTGTGTGCTTTAGGAACAGTTACAATTTGAAAGTAAATGTGGCTAACTGAAAATCCTTATCAAGGTCCATAATCTCTGTCTATTGTCTGTTTTCTTTGGATGAGAAGTCAGAATAAACCATTGTGGAAGAGGAACATTAACCAGTTGGATACGGATTTGTTAAGGCATAGTTTTTATTTGTATTATTATCTGGTATGACAGGATTTCCCCTTGTCAAATTCTCAGAAACTAGAAGCTTCATTGTTTTACTTTTTGTCCTAGTTTTCTGCTTTGCCCCCTCTGTATGTCTTGAGTGGAAGGATAGCCAGACAGCCACCACTCTTCATAGACCATTTACATGTAGAGCTGTGGGAACAGCTACAGGTGATTTTTTAATAATGATAATGAGAATTTTTGCCTTTGAACAGCTCATCTTTAAAACAGTACCCCATAATTAGACATGGCCCATAAACACAGCTGTGGGAAAAGCTTGTAGAAAATGGGAGGGACTTGAAGATTACAGATTTCCATGGGCAACTGCTATTCGTGACAAATTGAGAGACATGAGTGAAGTGGGCTTTTTCTCCCTTGTGGGGAAGTCTCCATAACATTAACAAGAGGGACTTCTCTCCCTAAGTGAACTGAAGAAAGACTATTCTAGGGGTGGTAAACTGTTTGAAATTTTAGGTTTTGTTTCTTTACATTGTCAGTCGGAAAAAAAAGGTTGTGGGAAGGAGAAGTGTTCTGAAGGTTTTGTTCTGATTCTTATAACTCTTGCTTTTAGTTAATGTTAATAAATTTTCCTTTGTACCCTTTTAAAGTTTTGAGCCTGCTTTGCCATCCTCCTAATCCCACCTCACAGCAGAAAGTGAGTGCATTGGTGATTGGCCAGCACTGAACCCACCACACTCCTTGGTGCACTATCCGGGAAATCTCAAAATTGGCAAAATATCAAATTGGCAAACCAAAACCACTACATGAAATTGGTGTTTCTGCCTGGTTTGGAACTGAAACCGCCACAATGTTCTTCCTGTGTTTTTTTTTTTCCCCTTTAATGTAAAACTGAGGTTCATGATCACATAGCACAAGGAGCTTCTTGCTCCCTGCCCCCATCAAACCTTGTCTCCCCCCCCTCCCTCCCTGCTCCCATCTTAAAAGAAACACTTGAATATTAAGTACTTCTGTGTCACTTTGGAACACTCCTCAGTGTTGTTTTTCAGGCCTTGATACTTTAGCAACTCATACCTGTTTGCTGAAGGCATGTAAAATATGGCAGGGCAGAATATCAGAAAACAATTAGCATTCATATAAACAAAAGGAAGATACTTGGATCACTAACAACAACATGGACTTGTTACTCTTGACCACAGTACCCCTTTGAGCCAGGTGGGAAAAAATGGCTTCTTACTCCATCCTCATATTTTACATGCATGAATGAGGTTTTGAGAGATTCTCAGTTCGCTTATATTTATTTTCCCCTCACTTATGTAATGTATAGAATTCAGCTGAGAGTAATCAGTGATGCTAATCCTTGTGGTGGATTGGACTCTCTTATTTTTGAAAGAAAAGCTGCTATGTCAGTTCAAATGTTCTACCAAACTTTGATGAGCTGGTTTTAAACTCAAAGACAGCAGGTGAAATATAGTTCTTCTATAGTTGAACTTGAGTGTAGGTCTTTTTTAGCATTTCATTCTACAGCAGGTAAAATAGCATTCCTATTTTTTCATTTTACTAATAAGACTCTTAGGAGCTCTGCCTTGCCCTAACACATTTCCTCTGGAGGAATGGGAATCTGGAACTGGTCATCTCTTATGCTTTAGGTAAAGGGAGAAGAGTTGTGAGGAGAGATGCAGGAAAACCCAGGGAATTAATGTTCTAGTGTTGCAGTAAGTTAGATGGCAGATTGTTAATTCACATTTTTACTTACAAGGTGGTCCTCTACAGAGACTCATTGCTTTGATCTCAATGTTTGTATTGTGAATGAAGCACAAAGTTCTTTTGACATGGAGTTGTATGACACACATACAACAAATTATTTTGTTGAGCAGTAATGAACTGTACCTCTTTTTTCTTTACTTTCTTTTTTGAAGATCAAAAACAGAATCTTAACCCTTAGTAGCTTCCCTTACCTATTTTCTTATGATTTTGAAAGAAGCCTGTGTTGTGCATATTAATTTTTCATAGCCTAGATAAAACTCTGTCCTAAGTAAGGTATTTGTTTCCTTTTTCTTCACATTTAATTCTTCATCTGATCAACCACCTACTGGTTGTCAACATCTATTTTCACGTCCTTGATTTCACATTGCTGAGTTTTGTATTCCAGGGTCTTTATAGTGTTTGTTCACTTTCTAATATTTTTTTCAAGCTGAATGCCTATTAAAATCTAGAGGAATGCTTGTCTGAAAAAGTCTTGTTTTTTCTTACTTGTAATACAGGTACATACTCCATTTGTTTTCCTTTACAAACTATGACTGGATTGTGGATTTAGCATTTAAGGCTGTTACCTGCAGAACCATCTCATGCTGTGCTTTAATATAGATTAGACAGGAAGCACACAAACTAATATCTTTACAGTACAAGATTCTGAAGTTACTCTGGCCATATAATGTTCTGTGAATCCTACTTTCATCAGCCTAACCATAGTCAAGGTTTTCAAACTCATGATAAAATAGAATTGTAAGGATTCTTTTTTTATGTGAAAACAAGTTTGATAAAAACCTCTTAAAAGAAATGTGGTTGTTGGCATTATAATGAAAATTTTATGTCACAAAAATTGAAATAATTTTTAAAAATCTTCTGTGCAATGTATGAAAATTGGTGAGGCACCAGCTGGACAAAGCACCTCAGAAGACAGCAGAGAAGGTGGTAATACAAAGCATTAGTGAACGTGTTCTTTCTTGCTGCAGAATAGATACAGACATATCTTGTTAGCTCCATGATCTAGTATCTGAAATAACAGACAAAAAGCTAAAATATTAATAGCTGATGAAGCCTAAGATGCAAAGAATTTTCTAGGTTTCTTTTAATTTGCTGTTTAACACACTGCCTGCTTCAGGGTACTGAAAGAAAATGTTAACTGCTTTGTGTAGACCCTGGAGATCAGGGAAGTATTGTAAAGGCTGAAAGAAATGCCTTATGGTTGGAGTAAAGCTGGATACTTGTTCTGGGTCCTTTTGGAGGTTGCTTTTTCTATTTGTTCTGGGGTTTTTAATTTGGTATATTTCTTACAGACCAAAATACTGTACTTTATGCTCACATGCTGAATATTCTGTTCAAGATCGTGAAATAGATCACTTAAATAGAACAGGAAGCTGTAATACTGGGGGAAGAAGGAGGGACAGCTTTTTTATTCACCTTACTGAAGTATATGCTCTATAATAGAGTGTGTAATTTTAATTTAGGACACTTACAGAAATTTGATGACGCTCCTGTGTCCTGCTTCTTTCCTAGCCCTACTAATCAGAAAGCTTCACAACAAATAAGTTTCAAAACAAAGAGTTTGCTAGCCCTACTAATCAGAAAGCTTCAAAACAATGTTTTTGTAATATTTGCATTCCTGTCTTTAAGTTTTGTGATGTTTCCATGCTTAGGGATAGAGCCCAAGTTAAACATCCTGGAAATCGTGAAGCCTGTGGAGACCGTGGAGGTTGTGATTGATCCAGATGCTCATCACGCAGAGGCTGAAGCTCACCTTGTTGAGGAAGCTCAAGTGATAACCTTGGATGGAACAAAACATATTGCAACGATCTCAGATGAAACATCTGAGCAAGTGACACGATGGGCTGCAGCATTGGAGGGCTACCGGAAGGAGCAGGAGCGCCTTGGAATACCTTACGGTAATGGCGCTCTGCTCTGGGTGTGTTTGTCTCTTGTGTGCTGTGTGAAATTGGTGCTCAAGGACCTCCGAGGAGAAAACTTGTGGTGTGGGTTAGTACAGTGCAAATATTCTGCATTAGGGAATTGTAGAATCATGGAATGGTTTGGCTTGGAAGGAGCCTTAAAGACAATCTAGTTCCAATCCCCTGCCAATGGCAGGGACAACTTCCACTTGATGAGGTTGCTCCAAGCACCGTCTAGCTTGGCCTCAAGCACATCCAGGAATGGGGCAGCCTCAGCTTCTGTGGGCACTGTGCCAGGGCCTCACCCCTCTCACAGGGAGGAATTTTTTCCTAATGTTTTCCTAATCTAAAAACTGAGAAGTAAAATGAATGCCCATAACAGTTTCATTAAATGTGTGCTTTTGTGCCATAACTACCTGGTCAATGCAGTTTTTAGAAAGCGCTTTTCTTTCTGCCCTCCTTAAAAATGTGTGTGTTAGTGATAAAGCTCTTCAGGTGTGTGTGGAATTGAACAGACTCGGTATTGGGGCATTGCCTGTAAAGTTGCTGAAACAAATAGTTCGTGGACTGGAGGATGTTGAATATACTGTTAAATGAGATTTTGTGTGAGAAGCTGTGCTGGACTTCATCATACTGGAAGAAGATGATTCAGCATCTTCCAGTAGATAAAGAAATATTTATTTATTTATTTACTGGAAATAAATAAATATTTTTAAATTTTTATTTTAAATAATAAAATAAAATAATTTATTGTTTTAATAAAATAAATATTCTTCTAGACAAAAATAAATATTCTTCTAGATGATCATCTTTCTTTGGAGTTAATTAGCAGGTTACTAATTAATTAGCAGGTTGCTAATTAATTGCATTTAGCTAATTAGTTGCAGTTAATTGTTACTTAGCAGGTTGCTCTTTTAATGTTAGCTTAAAAAACATCTTTGAATGTCTGCTTAAGATGGAACTGGAACTGTGGGATGTAGGCCTATGTCATGGTTGGGAGATTATCCAGCTGAATTGCTTCTTATGACTGACAGAAATGTACTGTCAGGACATATTCAGAAAGCTGTTCTATATGAGCAGACCTGTAAAACTGGAATATATATTGGCTAGGGGGAAGTTTGGAAGGGTTTAAGAATTCCAATCAAGTCACATGTCTTTGCAGGACATGTAGCTTGCCAATATTTACAGCATATTTTTGATTACTAAAGCAAAGGCTTTTTCATGGCTTTTTAGTTTTCTCATTGGTAAGCACTTAAAAATAGTTTTCCTCATGTTATGTCTGTTGATAATCAGGGATTTGATGTGTAATATTTGAAAAAAAAGTGAGGTATTATCATAAGCAGACTAATACTGTTCATCATGCTATCACATTAATATTAAAATAAAATTACTTAAACCAATGTTGTTATGTTGAATAATATTTTTAATAAAATTGAATAATGTTGATTCTTTAAGAAAACCCTATAACCCACAACTGTGACTTCAAAAGTTCAATTATTTTTGGGCCATAGGAGTTCAGATTTTTCAGGAAAATCGTATTAGTTTATTATGACAGAGATCCGTAGATTATGAAAAATAGTGTTCTCTTGATATCAAAATTGTGCTAAATAACATTCCTAAAAAGAATAACATTTAACTGTTTTCTGAGTAGATATTACAGGATCTTGGACTGAAATGAGGTGCCCCTACATTCTGTATTATAATCCAAAATTATTTATTGAATGTTTTCAGAAGACAGGATGCATTGATGTTAAGAGTCAAGGCTAGTCAATAAATAATCATCCAGAGTCAATAAATAATCATCCAGAAAAGTAGTGGTTCATTGTCTTCATCCTTACAGGCTTCTCTGGTTTGCTGCAAATGGAAAACTAGCATTTATTAGGTCTTTGAAATGTTGTTTTATGTTTATGTTATGTTTTGGGTGGATTTTATTAGAGATTATAAATATTTTTTCTGTTACAAGTATTTCTGCTATTAGAATCCAAATATTTGGTACCTAGAAGGAAGGAAAATACTAATTGTTATGAGAACTAAATGCAGAAAACAGAGCAGCAGAAAGCTTGGAAACCACAGAAGTGGTTAGAGAAAGTAATGATTTGTTTCCTTGCAGATTGTGTTCTCTCAATGAGAACAAATTAGCAGCTTTTTGATGGAAACTCATTGCTGCTGATGTTTGGTAGATCAACCCTCCTGTGCTGTGCCTTTTGCCACAGGATTACATTGCATTGTTTTAGGTACCATTAGTGAAAAATTATACCATGTAGCTGTTCTTTGTTAACCAAAATTAAATTTATAGCTCCTAGATAAATGTTTATAGACTTAGGATACTTTGCTTTCTCTAAATCTTAATTTTCTTATTTTTTCTTAATGCTTAATTTTATTTCTTTTAAAGCAAAAAAATTGTCAATGTGATATGTGCTTGGGATATCAGAATTTAAAAATACATAATCTGAAAAGTAGATGTCCTTCTTTAGTTTCTTGTTTTTGCCTGTTGACATATTTTAATACGTTGTATACAACGTTAACATCCCAAAACTTGAAGCTCTGGCTGAAAAGGTCATGCAGAAGCAATCACTCACCTCCAGTAGGCCAATGCTCACACAGGCTCTGTGCAAGGGATACTTGGGTGTGGAGGGTGTAATACTGAATATCAGATTTACTTGAAAATCATTGATATTACATGGGATTTCTGGTTTAGTAGAGTGATACAAGATACATTAAAACCCAGCACAGAGGTAAGATATACTTGAATTAATACAGCAGTTTCAGAGCATTGCACAATCCCAATTCTTATCCCAACAGGATTCCTGTTACAGGTGTCTGTAATAAACTCACCATCACAAGGGTAGGTGTTCCTGATGGCCAGGAAGGAGAACATGGGTTGCAGCCAACTCAAGCCCATTGTTCTCTTCGAAATTCTCTTGCTAGTTTTGTGGTTTATGTTTTCTGTGTTGGACTAAGCCACATCTTTGTGGCCTCTGCAAGCGCTGCTCAGCAGTGGACAAAATATCTCAGTGTGTTATTAACAGGGGTTTGGTCACCAGCCTAAAGTACAATACAATAGTGGCTTCTGGGAAGAAGATTAATCCATCCCAGACATACCCAGTGGTGGTTTTTGTGAATAGAAATTGAGATGATGTGAATGAGTTCAGAATGTAGTATTTTGTCATAATCACAAACTGATCAACATTTTTGAAGGAGAGTATCCTTCTGTGAGACAAGGTACTCTTTTCTTGAAGCTAAAGACCTGTGGAGGAAGAAAATTATTTTTTTGTGTTTGTCAGGCATAGATCTGATGTAAAAACTTTCTCTACTTTTCTGTCACCCCACCAACCCACACCATTCCATCACCATTTTAAGTGCAGTCCACAACTTTCCAGGTAGCTTTGGTCTCAGTAACTCTGCTTCTTGATGTTGTGCTTTGACTCTTATGGAAGTTATTATATAATAACCTTGCACTGTATGATGAGGTAATTTGCAGTTTCATCCATCTTTTCCAGACCCAGTTCAGTGGTCAACAGATCAGGTGCTCCACTGGGTGGTGTGGGTGATGAAGGAGTTCAGCATGACTGACATTGACCTCAACACACTCAGCATTCCTGGGCGGGACCTCTGCAACCTCAGCCAAGAAGATTTCTTCCAGCGTGTCCCACGTGGAGAAATCCTCTGGAGCCACCTGGAACTTCTTCGAAAGTGTATGGCATTTTGTTTTGGTTTTTTTTTTAACACTTTTTCTTGAACTATGAAACCAATTATGAGCAGTCATTTTTCCTTTACTTGATTTGAATGTAAAAACAAGAGTATCAGTACAAGATAAGAGCAGGTATTAGAATGTCTGCTGCCGTGAAACATTGTCTGCATACTGAACACTGCCCGTCTTTTATCAAACCCCATAACTGGTAGAAGGTAGTGAATGATTATTACACCTTTGTTTTTTTTAAAACTTCATAGTTTGTGCAGACACTGAATGTATTAGTTCAATAATTAAATATTGATTTTGAGTTATTAAATGTACATTTCTGTGTCATATTGAAGTGGAGATTTTTAAGCACAGGAAGTGAAATCCTTAGATGGTACACAACACAGCTGCTAAGTGATGCACTGTACGTGCATACTACAGGAACATATATGTGCATTTCACATGTACCATGCTTGCAGGTAACTCGCCAGATTAATAACTATTTCTGTCTTCATTTACATAATATAGCAGAAGGCTTTTGGGGATGGAGCTAGTGGAAATTTGCCATGCACACCCTTCTAAAAATGAGTGATAGATGTTAAATGTCTCCACTTATAAGACCATGAACTGTACATATCTCTTGCAAACTGACACCAAATTTTTATTTCTTTTTTTTTTCTTTTTTTTATTTCTTTTTTTATTTCTTTTTATTTCTTATTTTCTTATTTCTATGAAATAAGAAAGTATTTGATCTTCAGGTGTCTTACTGTTTGTGAGTTAAATATAAACCTGCTGGGTTTTTTTTTCCAATTTGTAGATGTGTTGGCTAGCCAAGAACACTCTGGAGAAATAGCAACTGTTACAATTGATCAGCGTAAGTACTTCTGTCAGCATTAATTCACACAATTCACAGTGTGCAGGTTTAGCACTGTGCTGTAGTTCAGGAGGATGATAGTATACATTTAGAAAATCACTTCAGAGACTATTTTTCCATGGGAAAGGGAGGAGGGCATATTTTAAACTTCAAAACATAACATTGAGTTTCTCTGTATTTTGTTACTGGCTGAAAGTAGTGTTTGACCTGAACAATGGAAGTTTATAACTTCAGTTTTGGATGGTAGATTTTTCACTTTCTTGAAATAAGCTGTGTAGGATGCATATTTGAGGTTCTTAGTTGTTTCAGGGCTTTAGGTTATATATTGCATTAATGAGTGAATCTATTTAAATATTAATTTCAAATAAAAAAGTATTTCAAAAAACTGAAGGGTTCTGTGGAAGAGATTACTTACTTAGAAACCAGTATTAGAAATAGTACATTAAAGTCACTTTCCAGTTATTTAAAACTCATTCTTTCAACTAAGCAGTGTCATCAATTATTAAAATGAATAAATTTTCAGATGACTTATAAGCATCTTATATGTTAAATAGACATAATGTTTATTGCATCCTGTGGTTGTGTCTAGTTAAAGCCAGCTTGAGTGAGGCATCTGTGTCCTCCTACACCATTGCAATAGAAGGTGTTTGCTGTTTGATTATCAGGTATGGAGGTTGTGTAGTGGCTGTAGAGAAAAGGGCATTAGGGCAGATCATGTGGGAACAGCATGAAGATGAAAACAAGGGTTTGAGAGAGTTTGGGTTCTTTTGGTGGAAGTATGTAATAAACTAAAACTGGTGTTTTATCTGTAATATGGCACTTCTGCAATCAGTCTACAACTGCAATTTTCATATAAGAGGTAAAAAGGTCTTTAAATTATACTTAGCATTGTGACTTAATGCAGTGTGCCTTTTTAGCAAAGGAAAAAACTAGCTTCTGGATGTTATGATAATACAAGTAATAAATAAAATATGCCTATTTCTGTGTGAGCAATTTATAATTGATGTTCTGCAACATTCTCTGCTCTACAGCTGTGCAGATTATACCAGCATCTGTACAGCCTGCTACCCCAACCACCATCAAAGTGATAAACAGCAGTGCAAAAGCAGCTAAAGTACAGAGAGCTCCAAGGATCTCCGGGGAAGATAGGAGTTCCCCTGGGAACAGAACAGGTATTGCCTCCAATATTTTTACATGCTAATGCACTGAACAGTAACAGTAATTAATTTGAATTGTAGTTTGGTGAAACACATCTTTGTAGCTCCAAATGTGGGGTTTGTAGGAGTCTGTGTGAAGGGAGTGGTGTGAAGGGAGCCATAGGTAGGAAAAATCTGTGGTAAGCACAGGCAGCCCTGGCAGGTTGGTCAGCTCACACAGGCACCATGTCAACATGATGCTGCAGTTTTTCCATCCTGCAGCAAATAAAATGGATATATTTCCTCATCACTTAACAGTCTGTCCTCTCAAACCACTGCATGGCATTTATTCAAGCTTTAGTTTCTTTCTGTTTGCAGAAAGGGAAGAAAATAAACTCCATGTTGTAAAATGTTGCCTAGCTGCTACTTGCACTGTCTGTTGTGCTCCTCTTCTGTTTTTCCCCAATCTGGTGACTTCAAAATTTATAAATTTTCATATTTTTTAGTTAAATGAATGCATGTCTGGAAAACTGCACACTAAATTTGTAGTTTAATTTTGGAGTTACTATTATTTGTGCATACTCTTTGATTACTAAATACTTCATTTTTTCTTGCTGTCATTTTTGGTTTGCTTCTCTTTGATGTTGTGAATTTTTCTGTTAAATCATTTCTTCTCTTCCTCCTTGAGTCTTTATTTGTTTTAGACTCTATAAAGGCCTCTAATGATATAATTCAGAATTTTAAGGCCAAGTTTTTATTGGCTGACATTAGTGAGGAATATGCTGTGTTTCTCTCTTTAGTTATCAGCTATTCTCTCTTTATCTCGTTGAGAATTTAGGAATTTTACTGCGGGTACTTGAGCTGGAAAAAAATCTTAATGATTAGATGCGAAAGATGCAACGTTGATATAAACTGAAATTTGGGGGTTTCTTTTGTGTTTCTCATATTTCATGTTGAAAATTTGAGACCAGATTTTTTTTAAAAGAACAGCTATTACACATATATGTGTGTGTGAAGAGGAATTAGCAGCTCTTGATAAATCTGTTCTATTTTAAAGACAGATATGCATCTAAATGATTATGTTGGTGGAGTTGTATTTTTTAAGTTCTAGGGAAAGAGTTATGTGAAATCTTGATTAATTTCTTCCTGTATTAATAATTTCTTAATAAAAATGGGTACTGATGACTTTGCAGGAAAATATTTGTAAGAGACTCACTAGAAGGGATTCATTAACTGGAAGTTTTCTTTCCATCATATAGTCTGTGCTGGTCTGCTTTAATATGTTGGTTGCAAGGTTTTAGCCATGAGTGGAACATATAAAGGACACGTTGAAGTGAAACTTGTTATTCCTATTTTAACAGGGAACAACGGGCAGATCCAGCTGTGGCAGTTTTTATTGGAACTTCTCACAGACAAAGATGCTCGGGACTGTATTTCGTGGGTTGGTGATGAAGGAGAGTTTAAGTTGAATCAGCCTGAACTGGTTGCACAGAAATGGGGACAGCGCAAGAACAAGCCCACAATGAACTACGAGAAGCTTAGTCGGGCTTTGAGGTAAGCAACTTAAGGAACTTACAGGGTATGATTTGCTTTCATTTGACTACCTCATTTTTAATTAACATAATGCAAAACTTGCAGCTTTTTTAGTAAAGGCAAATCTTCTGAACCTGGTCCTTGCAATGAGATGCTGCTAATCTTAAAGGAGAGGTATTTGCTGGGCTTTTTGCCTTTGTTTTGGTTTTTCTTTTTCATTTTTAAAGATGCTGGTAGAATAATTTCTTGAAAATAGATTTTCTTTTTTCAAGATCATTAATTTGGGCTGCTCGCTTCCAGAAATATGCCTCTTTTTTATTTATCTTCAATATTTATGCTTTTAGTAGCATGCCAAACAATATTGATTATCGATGAAAGAGACAGAAATATGTGAATTATTAACTTATTTTTATGTTCTACTGTCTGTGTTCCTCGTGCTCATGTTATGGAATAAAGCAGATACTTTTCTGTAATTGTTAGTGATATGCTGTATGTAAGAACCTTTTCTAACTTCAAATATCCATTGTTTCATTTCATTGTTCTTATTGTGTGGATCTTAAATTGAAAAATACAGTTGACAGCTATGTTCCAACAGTTGCAATTCCAACATCACAGTGATCTGAAAAAATTGAAGTGTTTCAGTATCTTCATTTCATTGTGATTTTTAGTTTGACATTGATAAAAGGGACTTGTATGATTGATTCACTGTGGGTAAGGTACTTGAGGAGGGGGAAGCGTGCAAGTACCTGAATTTTAAACTACTTTTCCCTGATTATTTTAGTCTCTGAAATAATTTGAAAATTCATCCACGTTCTTTGAAATCATTGAGAGTGAACTTCTGATTTCTTATTCTGATATTGTTACATATATTTCTCTTGATTTGTTTTCAATAAAGATATTTTTTGCCTAATCCTGCAAATTATTCAAGCAGGTTTCAAAATTCTTTTTGTGTGAGTGAAGTTACATTTTGATTGAGGTCTGTGCTTTACTTACTAGCATTTTCACTTTTCAATATGTGTTGTTTGCTTGATTGTTTTTTTTCAAGTAAATTCCTCAAGCATTATATAAAAATACCAACTTCTATTTGAAAATGCCACTGTAGGAAATGATGGTAAATGGTACACATGCTGAACTGTACCCTTTTGTTTGTTTTAGAACTTCTTTAGGCACAGTACTTTCAGATGCCAAAATTATTTTATGTGTTTGACAGACCAGTGGAAAAATTAATGAAAAATAAATATTTTGAATTATATTAGGTATTGAAAGATGCAACTTACAGGAGTTCCTGAGCCTCAGGTCATTAAAAGCAAGGAAGAGCATTTGGTAGATGTTTACTCTCATGCTTTTCCTTAGGTCTCTTGGAGTCTTGTTTCTTGTTTCAGGCTCCTGGAGTCTATTCCTGTTCTAGATGGATCTTTAGTCTGGTCTTGTATTGCTGTTCTTGCATTATTTATATATTAATTAAAATGTTAATTTTTTCCGTAGAATCACAGACTTTCTTGTGTTGGAGGGCTGCAGGAGGTTTCTGGTCTAATCTCCTGCCCAAAGCAGGACCTTCCCAGTATAGCTCTTCCCCTGCCTGTATTGTTGCAATACCATTCCCATGTTTCCAACATGGGTATCTGTGACTCTGTGTACAAAAGGCATATCTGAAAACCTTCTGATACATAAAAATAATGTAAAACATGCTGATGTTTTTGGGTTTCGTCAACTTAGCTCCACAGAGGGTGCCAAAGGCAGCTGAAGAACTTTGGAATAATGTTCTTATCAGTGGGATATTAAACACCAGTTTGCATAAATCACTATTAGAAAAGTTTCGCATTTATATTTTAGTCACGGAATTACAGAAATCACATTCATCAAAGTGGTGTCATTTTGGCAGCTGCATCAACATTGACATGTTTTCTAACAGTTTAATGTCTGAAATGATATTTAATGCCTCTTGCTACTCCTGTGATAAACACTGTTGCCAAGCTGAAGTTTAATAAATTATTACATGTTTTGTTTACTAATGTATTGAAATCACTGTGTCAGTTATTGATTAATACAGGAAATTATTGAGAAATAAACTGGCTCTTCTGCCCAGCTGTAGGAAAATCAGGCATATAGAAACTAGGGGAGAGAGGCAGAAAGGGAAGAGCAGCTTTTTTTTGTTATGCATATCTTGGTAAATGTTGTAAAAATCCAGATCTGTTTAGTTATCCAGTAGGGAGGTGAGACTTGAAGAAAAATAATTCATCTTCTGTATTATTCTGAAACAAAGTTTCCATGTGTCTTGGAATGTTCCAGTAACTTTGTGAACTTCCATGGGTATTTAATTGTATGTATTTTTAGTTTTCTATGTTTTTGAGTTGGCAAATGCTGTAATCAGAAATACATTCAACATAGTATTGAAAATATCCTCTTGCCACGTTAACTAATTTTAACTTGAGTGTTTTGAGCATGAGATGTGGGAATCTTGCATGTTTTGGGCCTTCATATAAACATGATCTAATTTCTTGTGATTCTTTTCCTTTCTGATCATATCAGTAATGTGGACTAAGTCATTCAAAGTATATTCAGTTTTTTAAAGCATTTCTCTACAGCATTTTTTGAGATAGGAATGATTATGTGGGACTGTACAATAAATGGAAAGGCTTGCACAGAGTTAATGAACTTTAAAAAAATGATGACCACTGCTGCTTGACATATGCTTGACATATTGCAAACTTTGGTTTTCTGCTTCATATTGCCCAAGGAGAGCAGAGCTCAGTTTCTCTGTGTCCTCTACCCTGTCATATTCAACATGAGAGTCTGCCCAGTGTTCCTTCACTGAACCCAGTGCTCCCTTTCATACACAAGGGACACACCAGGTTATTATTGCTCATCCTTCTCCAATTCTGCCCAGTACTACAAGATTCTTCTTCAAAACTGAATTTAAATTATGATCCCACCCTCATGTTTACAGAGTTCATTCAACCCACTGCAACTAAACCTCAGTAAGAGGCTGAAAGTGCTGGACACCATTCCACAGCAGTTCCTTCAGCTGAGATGTTTTGGAGGGCAGGGCTGGTGTGGAGAATTGCTGGGTGGAAGCAAGCCAAGAGTAAGCAGAGAGATGCAGAGAAGGAAATGGAGGAGTTGATGGAGGCAGGTAGTAGTTTGAGGGGTTGAGAGAGGAGGACTAAAAAGGAAGCTTTTTTAATAATTGTATGTCATTCAGGAGAAAGCTGAAGGAGAGCTTTAGTAAACAAACCACACTGTCTTTACCCACAGAGCAATAACAAGCTACTCTGACACTTCCTGTCCTCTGACAGACCTCTGTGGCTTCTTGCATGATTTCAGTAACCAACAGATTTACCAACATTGTTTTCTACACAGTCTGTCTCTCATCTGTCTTTGGTTCAGCTGCTTAGGTCCTTACTCTCAAAAGTAAGAAATTACAAAGTTTTTTTTTTCCAGAACTTGAGATGTCAGAAGAATTTGCTGGGATTCTTAGTTACTTACCTCTTTTCTACTAGAGCTGGGATTCAGAAGTTTGTCTTATAATTGACTTAATTTTGCTACTGAACAAGTATAATCTTTGCTTTATGAACATGTCAGAGGATTTATTTTTAGACAGTTAAGAAATCTGGATTCATTTGTTCTACACCTGGGTGATGGTTTTGAGGAAATGATATTGTGTGAGTTGTGTTTTATTATATTCCAAGTTTATCACAAGCTTTCAAGCTCATCAAATCCAAGTTACATCTTGGTCACTTAAGCTTCCTTAATGAGAAATGTGATATACATTTTATTAAAGCTTGTAGTGAGAGAAGAACAGCAAGAAAACTGCAAAATTCTAACTTCTGTTTTATTGGTGTGACCTAAACTGTCTCGGGTGGGGGGGGTGTCATGTAGACCTTGTAATCTCACCATATTTCTGCCCAATCTGATAATTCTTTTGTTATACAGTATAAAAGATATTTATAGTTAGAGAACTCACTTTTAGTTGTAAATAAAGGCAAAGATGTAGTTTTGACAGCATATGAATTATAACCAAAAAACCCCAACCCAACAAAAAACAAACAAAAAAACCGAAACCAACAAAACCCCACAAATCCAATCCATGCCTTTATAGCTTTATTTCTGTCTTTGAAGACAGTATGGAGAGAATAGCTGCTTTCATATCATAGAAACTGCTGGGTAATTTTCATCCTGTTTCCAGCATTAATTTTTTTCTTCAGAAAAGCAAAGCAAAGGATCATAATAAGGGGAAAGACAGTATTTTCTTATTAAGGCAAATATATAAGAGATCTTCCCTTCCAAGACATATTCCTGAACTGGTGCTTCCAGTAGCCTGTAAAATAATTACTGTGTTTTATTTCTCCTTAATATACCAAGATGTAGAGACAATTTTCAACACTTCCCTTTTCTCATATTAGAAAATGCCTAAGCAATATATTGAAATATGAAATTATGAGGATCTCAGTGAGAAAAATAAAAAAATAACGTTTTAACCTCTGGTGACCTTAAGTAAGTAATGGATGCATATGAAAATTGCAGATGCTAAAATTCTCTGCTGCTGATTTCTATTTTGCAGGTATTACTATGATGGAGACATGATCTGCAAGGTGCAAGGCAAGAGGTTTGTGTACAAATTTGTGTGTGACCTGAAGACTCTGATTGGGTACAGCGCAGCAGAGCTGAACCGCTTGGTGACGGAGTGTGAGCAGAAGAAACTGGCCAAGATGCAGCTGCATGGCATTGCACAGCCAGTTACAGCAGTGGCACTGGCTACAGCATCCCTGCAAGCAGAGAAAGATAATTAAGCACTGCAACCTGTGTAGGTGGGAACCTGAGGCCTTTCCTCTAGAACCAGAGCAGTTGGTGCTCTTACCTTGATCGGAATTGGAAACTCTTTTGCTTCTTGATTGTACAATATAGAACGTGAATTTCTATAAAGAACTCAGACTTGCATAAATTTGCATCTTTTAACAGCATATATTTTAATGTAAGTTAAGGGATCACCCCAACTTCTGCAGCTAGTGAGAGGTGGAGCCTGTGACCACAGCTGTGCAAAATAATTTCTGCGACACTTACAACAAAAATTGAGTCCCTGTAGTCCCCAGGTTGCAGTTGTGTGAATGCAGCCTTTTCCAGTCTTTTGTTTTCTGCTGAACTACCAAATGAAATTTGATGCTTTCAAAGTTTACAATATGTTCATTATTCTGTTAATCAAGTGGAGCTGAAAGACATGTTAAATGTTACAAAGCATCAAGTTCTTAAAATAGCTTCTGTGTTTAATAGCAAAGGAAACTTTAGACAACTGGAGATCAGTGCTGAAGAAGAAGATCCAGGTTTAGATATGGCTTAAGTGAAAAGCCAGTTATGAGTACTTCATTGTAGTATGCACATAATATACATATATGAGGGCAAATACTTGTTTTGAAATACATACATATTAGCCATTTTGCAGAAAGCAAAGGTGAACGTCTTCCCCCCATGCCATCCCCCATCAGGTAATTCAAAAACTTGAAAGAACAGCCCTCACCCAAAGAGTAGATTGTTTTGGTGGGGAGTATTAGTGCTGTGTTCTGCAAGGTGCTTATTACCTGCATGGTAGTCAACCTTAGTATCCAAAGACTTAAGTTAATCACAGTCAGTAGTCCCTGGTTAGGAACAGAAAGCAAATTGAAAATAGTTTTACAAAGAACTGTAGTTTAATTTCCCAATCATTGTACAGTCTAACGTATATTAACTACAAAGAGGTACCTTTTGTTTAAAATTAAATTCTCTTTGAACTTCAAGTGATATTTTTGAAGCTTCTTAAGCCAAATGCATGCTCCAGAGCTGGGTGCAATTGAAGTCTGGATGATGAGTCAGAAATAGTTGGGATATATCCTGAATTCTGAGCTACTCAGTGCTTCTTGCAAACTTACACATGCAGTAAAAAGTAGGCTTCAGCTTTTGAGTTTCTGTACTGGTGTCTGTTAGACTGCTTCTTTTGATGTCTGAGAACGGTATGATTTGGGGGTTGCTTTTGCCTCTTCCTGCTAATAAACAGCATAATGACTATGTCAGCATTGATGTTCACCAACTTTTTATAAATTAAACCCCCTCTGGTAACACTTAACAAGGGAAGACCTTTAATTCTGTTAGGGATCGAGCTACTCTTAAACCTTAAACCCAAAGTTCTTGAACAGTGAGATTCTGAACAAAGTGTGTTTGTGCTGAGCAGTGAGAGCACCGGGCTGCTGCTCTTGAGCCGAGCAGGAAGGTGACACTTGCAGGCAGAAGGCAGAGACTACAAAGAATTGTGTGTATCCTAAAGATGTGTTGAGGACAAGGTTTTTGTAGGGGGATGATCATCTGCAGATAGTTTTTGCTTGACTAGAAGGTTTGCATTTAGTTCTAACTTGTGTTTTTTCGTCATTGACATGATTATAAAGTCAATGGGTTTTTTCTGGGTTCTTTCGGTAACTCTTACTGTTGTTTTCGTCCTTGAGTTCTTACAGCATTTCATCTGCTGAGCATGCTGATGTAATTTTGCTTTTAAAAAAAATTTTAAGCCCTGAGCAAAAATGTAAATGTATCTGTCATGAAATGTCAATATTTTCTTGCTGTTAGAGTTGATGTCACTGATTGGCAACTGTTGGAGATGTCTTGTGCAGGAGATGCTGGTTTGCTTAACCAAAAATTGTGTGAAGTTGATGTTTGAGGGCAGCAGCTCTGCTTGTTACAACATTCTGTGACTAAACACAAATCCAGTACAAGTCACTGGTTCTAGTTAGCAGAGTTCTTGAGAGGCCTTTTTAGTTAAATACAGGATAAAAAGAAAAGAAGCTTAAAATACCAGCTTTCTATATAAAACTGGACTGTGGGTAAACACACAGCAAAATTGAAAAGTAGTATCAATACTTCATTCCCCTGCCTCTTCTTATTCCATGGTAAGTCCCAGGGGGGAAACTTCTGCTCCCATCCTTTGTTTGTGATTACATCCTGTTGTTGCTTTGCAGCCTTTCAGCAGGAGCAATGGTCCTTGGGGTTCTTTGTTGTGGCTCCATCTGCTTTTCCACCATGTTCTAATTAGTAAAGAAAGAACCTTTCAAGCAGTATAAAATTATTATCACACTGTCTGTAGTTGAGGGAGATATCTGTGACTAACTTGATGTCTGCAGTAAAACAAAAGATGTGGAATATATTGTCAAAGGATTTTCTGTTACTGCCAGAAGGAAAACATAGAATATTCACAGCTTTTGTAAAACAGAAGGGGTTTTGCATACTTTTTACTCTTTAAATAAAGAAACTTATACTCTGCTAATAATTACAAATTTCTTTTGTGTTTTGCCTATTTTTTTTTTTGTAATTTTCCATGAAACAATTATTTTCTATTTTTACTCTGATAAAATATTTGTGGATAAAATGTCAATATAGTAAAATAAAAATGTTATACCACTAATTTGCCTTCTTAATTTTTCAGACATTTGTAATGTCTTGCAGGGACAAGCAGTTCAAAGATGCATACCTGCCTTTTATTCTCTTTTCTCTTAAAGTCAGAAGCTCAGTACAGAAAGAAGGCAAACTCAGCTTACATTCTGAAGATGCATCTTCTTTGACTCAATATTTGGCTGTGTGTTTCTACTTTTAAACTGTAACTCGCTGTCCTTTATTTCTGTAGCAGCTTTCTTTAACATCTTAATTGTAAATCTCAGAATGGTGCTTAGATTAAACAAATTCTGAAAACTCAGTAGGACAGAATGGAGCCCTGTGAAATTATTCCATTTATGCATTTATCAGTGTTGAAATCAGGAAGGTTCATGTTGACCTGTAAACTTTGGACTTTTTCATTCCTGCAGATGGCCCCATTTACTTCATGTGGCTCTGCTAACAAAACTGCCAGTGCTGTCCATGTTAAAAACAAGATAAAATTCTGATTGTACTGCTCTTACTTTAGTTCTACTGAGACACAATTTAATAGTATTCTCATTTTACTTCTAAGCTCCTCCATATGTACTGCCAAATTCAAGACTGAAATATTTTGTCATCTTTATACCTACCACAATTTAAAAATGTTTATGTTTAGCTTAGCAGCAACAACATAATATTGACGGAAAATACTGGTTTTCAGACATTTCAGTAACTTGCTGGACCTGATGATCTTAGAAGTCTTTTCCAACGAAAATTAATGATTTAAAGTTCACTTATGAGTGCTCTGGTATCATATTAATGGAGGACCTATTATTTGGGTTTATAGCTATTAGTATATTTATCCAGTGTGAGTTCCTTTTGGGATTCCTACCATACAGAAATTGTTACTGAAACAATGTAGGGAATTAGAACTAACAGCTTGCAATGTTTTCTTAATCAAGATAAGCTGACATGGGACTCTACTGCCTGATCAAGAAACTGTTGTATGGTACATTAACACAGGTTTGTGGGGAATACATTTACTGACTGGACTGGGGTGTCTTATTCTTCAAGGTCATACATATTCTTAAAGTTTGTATATTTAATATTGCTATGTCTGGGCTGTTAAAATATATTTGGGTTGGAAAAGTAATTCTTAATATGAATGATGCTAAACAAGGAAAGGAATTAATGGTTGACTGGTTTTGAGGGTTGTAACATGGAACCCCACACATTAGATACATTATTGCTCCATTACATTTTGCCTCATTATTTCATGATTGGAACCCATAGAATCTAATCACGCACTGATGTAACAACGCACCAAACTGAAATTTTACCATCTTGCAGTTTTAGAGAATTGACATCTTGCCCATTAATAACTTGAAACGAAGGTTAAAAATGCTGAAGAGGGAGAAACAAATATTCCCTGATATTACAGGGGCCTGATTTTAATTTAAATTGCCTTTTACATGTGAAACTGGGCTTCTGAAAACCAAAATTAAATGTATCTAGTGGCAGTTGTATCAGAAGATGGACCTGGAAGCCACAGAACAGTTCTCATTTACTTTGAAAAGACAGAGGATCAATTGTTTTGTTTGTGGTTTGTGGCACACAATGTCCATGTAACTTCTTTTTGTAGGTGGTGTCTCTGTAACCAGCTGTGATAAGAAAAAAAGAATCCAAAGGAGTAATTATCGTAGTTTTAAGCAACTTACTTGTGCAGCTACTTAACAAAAATGAAGTCAGTTTAAAAGAGAAGATAACTATAAGAAATAATTAGAATCCTCATGTAAACATTTATCAGAAAAAGTGAAAAAGTAAGCTAAATAGAGCATTAGTTTTTCATAGTCCAGCAGTTCTTGACTTACAAAACAACTACTACACATAATATATTTTAAAAGATCCATTTTTAGTAATTTTCATGTTGCAGGAGTTGAAATATTTGTTCAGAAAAAACAGAGAAAGTGCTTGTCTGTTTAGCACCGCTTGGGGGAGACTCAAAATTTGTCGAAATTTTCCATTTTTTCTACTGAATTCCTTCAAGTATTTGTTACTAATGATCAAATGAGCTCACATAATAAAAAACTTACACTGTGCATCCATAATAGGTCTGAAATCATAAGATTTTCTTTTCTTACCTCTTCAACTTGCCTTTTAACCTAAATTTATGAAATTACAATGTATTTCTAGTCCTATGGGACCTACCTCTCAGAATTCACTAATCAAGGTAGAATACCCCCATCTCAATAGATGAAAAGGAAATTATAGGAATTATACATGAGTATAATCAATTACTAATTGTAATGGAAGCAAACATGGATGGCATTAAAAAACCTGTTTCTTAGAAGTTTCATTATTTACTTGAAATTCCTCCCAGTTAGGGAACTGTAATTTAGGATGAAATGATGTGAGTTAGCTGCTTCCCCCTTCATCCTGGTAAGATTTGTTTTTCAGTATTCTCATTTTCAAGGACTCTGCAAGAGCTCCTTCATATGAACTGCTTTGCATAAACCTTCAGCTACAGAAACCAATGTGTTTTATACAAATTTTGTCAGGGTGAAGCTGGAAACCATGCATGGAAAAAAAATTAGTCTGGAAGAGTGAAAACACAAGACATAAGATTTAACGAGATTAACTAGACATTAATTAGACACTTGCAGGGTGCAGTTCTTTAAAGACTGGCCACTTGCTGAACATTGCTCACCTGCAGAAGCAGGAAAAAACCAGGGAGCTGTTATTCCTGGGCTTGCTTGTGTCAGGATGGAAAAGCCTCAATTATTTTAGAAAACAGCCTTCAACAATTAGTTTAATTGTTACTCCTGTAATATTTTGTCAAAAGGAGACTAGTCCTTCAGTGAAATACAGTAACTAGACAGAGCACAGTACCATGCCAATATCTGGTTTAGGGTACTAAACTGGCATTAAACTGGAAATAGCAATATGAATTCATTTTATTAAAACCAGACAGGTGGCAATGGAGTTTTGTCTCAGACCAGAAGGCAAACTAGACCATGTTGGTAGGTAGAAAGAAAATAGATGACACTTTACAGCATCTGCTGGTCCATCTTTCTTTAGGTTGATCATGCCAGTACAATGCAGTGACAATCTGAATTTTCTCTCTCTACTTTGTGACTCTATTCATGTGTCCTACAACCCTTTGGAAGGTGCTCTCTGCTTAGGGAACTGAATATGCATTGGAAAGGGTCACACTGGGGATGTGGTTGTTTCTGGATAAACTGCAGATTGTAAACAGAATTTGCATCATGAATGAAATCTTTTTGTGGCTCCAGGTGCTTCCTCCCCTCAGAAGAGGCTGTGAGTTGCTCCACTCTGTGTGAGCACATGAAAATTTAGTGTGCTCTGGCATCAACACACTTTTGATAGAGGATGTCCTGACACCTTCTCTGGACCAGGCCAGAATTATAGCATTGGGGCAGTTCTGGGCAAGCAGCAGAGAGAGACTTGGCCAGTCCTCCTTGGGTGAGAGCACCCCTTCTTTGGGGTCTGTCATCAGCTTGCTCCTCCTGACTTCCCCTTCATTTAGGGATTTTTTAGGGGGCATTGAATAGAGAATGTCATTCTCCATATCTAGGGTTATATACCTTCTTTTACATCGATCATGTAAAATTTAGGCTTTGCAAAATGCAAGCTGTTGACTGCAATTCTCTTTTGGCTACTGAATTTTGGCACTTCACAGACATTCAGAGCAGATTTTCTAGTATATCTATTGTCAGAAACAGCCAAATGCCTTTAGTTTGGTTTTTTTTTTTTTTGTGCCAGGGAAACAAAAGAAAACTGTACTACAACACTTTGTATAGGTTATAGGGTACAAATTATATTTAAAAAAAAAAAAAAACAACAAAAAAAACTTGGTTAATTGTACCTCAGTCTTTTATTGCTCATTTTTTGTGTTATTTCTGGGGAGACTGTGTTGTTGCAAACAATGGGTTTCTAATGAAGGTATCTGCAAGGCAGGTGAAGATCATATTTCGTAGCACTGTGTCAAGATCACCCTGGCAACAGACCAGGGACTTCATCCTGACTCCCCAGGTGCTAAACCCACGGGCTAAATCAAATTCCCAGATCTATCCCTACAGTGCCAACAAGCACAGTGTCCCCACAGGTCAGTGGGCAGCCTGAGTGTCAGGCATGGAGTAGGATTCCAGCCCCCACTGCTGCTGGTGTGATTCTGTAACCCAAACTTGTCAGGAGTGGGCTGGATCCCGGCTAACATAAAACACTGGCACACACCTGAGTAGCCTGAATATTACAGACACATCCTTGGCTGTGCCAGGAACACTTGGTGAAGGAGCAGAGAGTTCAAGGTTGGTTGGCACAGCCACACAGCAGGTCAGATACAGGGCTTGGAATTCTGCCTCCAGGTAATCACAAATGAGTGCCCTCAGCCTGAAGTTTCATCCCAGCTAGGAAGGGAAGCACAGCCTCCAGCACTTCCCCAAGAAGCAGCCAGTTCACATACACACAAAAAAACTTAAATAAACTGCTCTCTTTTGTCATAAAGCAGGCTGAGAGATAAGGCTGTTGAAAGGAAAATGAAACCACACTTCCCCACTATTGATTTGGTTTAGGTTTGTGAGAAACGAAGCTCACTACTCTGTTAAAATTTAAATTAAATTTAATAAGGGACAACAGGGGACAAGGTCAATAAAGCAAAAAGAACAGTGCTGGGTACTCAGCCCCAGCCAGAGGCACGAGTGAACACAGCAACACCCCTTAAACACCCTGGGTAGTGCATCAGCCAACTATATATTCATAAATGGTCATACATATTCAAACATTTTAACACAGTTTCTCCTCTGTCCTTTTTGGAGCACGTGCAGTGGCCTTGGTCATGGTCATTTGTTACTTTTCAATACATTCAACAGGTTTTGATTCTGTCATTGGCTAAATGTTAACATTACAACAACTCTTCATCAACACTGGTATTACAATACAAGATAGACATGAAAAGAACTCTAAACTTCAGCAAAACTTCTGTTACAAAAGCATTATAAAACACATAATATTCACTCTAACAATTGTGAAACCCAACACTGTAATATATTTATCACTGGTTTGGGTTATTTTTCTTCTCAAGGGACTTTAAAAGTCAAATTACGACTCCAGAGCTCAGTTGCCTCCCAGGTAGGGATCACTCCTGGCCATAGCTTGAGTTTGCTCTCATCTCTGTGCAGTAGCTGGAGGGACACAGACTTTTCTCCATAACCCCTTCTTAGAGGAGCACTGTATGGGGTAAACAGGATTTTGCCTGTTTCTTCCAAGCCATCTCATCCCAATTAAATAGAAAAAAGATCTGTGCTTGAAACACACCCCAGAGCTACAGCCTTAAGTAGTGCTTAGACACAATTAGATGGATTTGGTGTGGGACTCAACCATAATTACTACAACCTGTTTTGGAAAGTCACAGATATTTCAAGTATCTGCTTTCTGCAGGTGCTGATCAGCCCCTGCTGAGGTGTTTCTGCCCTGTTCCAGCTAGTTTTCTTCCTCTGTCTCTCTCTCTTTCCTTTATTTATTGATTAGCAGCATTTTAAAAGACCAATTGTCATGATTTTAGAGACAAATTTCTGGAGAAAAGGCCATGGAATGAGTGTTTCCTGTAAAGAGAAAAGAGCTTCAATAACTCCCTCCCTTTTATTCTGTCAATGAGAGATATTGGTACCAGGGAGTGAAAGTGAAAAAAAAAAGTAGTTTAAAAAAAAAAAAAAAAAAGAGGGCGAGGGGCATGTGCCCACAATGCACAGAAAAGGATTGAACAAATGCTAGATATGGACTCCCTTACTCTGCACGCCCACATCAGAACAAAAAAAACCAAACCAAAACAGAAAACAACAACAAAAAACAACCACACTCAAAAAACAAAAAATGCCAAGGAAATAAAATTACTTGGACTGACCATGTGACCTGGAAAACTAAATAGCAACTGTCTCCGAGAAGGGGAAGAGAAGTTCATGTAGCAGCCTGGAGCAAAGCAGATGGGAAATCTGTTGAATTTCTGGTGTGGGTCTCCTCCTCACAGCAGCCAAAGTTGTGGATTTTAATGTTCTTTCTCGTGTTGCTTCAGCTCCTCTGGGTCTTTGGTTCAGGTTGGTCCTGCTGGCACCCCGGACAGGCCAAAAACAAAAACAAGCCAAGCCGAAAAGAGTTCAAGGGAACAAAAAAAAGCAAAAAGCTGCTGGGAGGATTCCCAGTACAGCCTCCAGGCTGGGGAAGGGTAGGGGAAAACTTCTTGCTTTAAGCAAGCAAAAAGCCCAATCCAACAGAAGTAAGAACGCGGTGTCCCTGGTCCATCTGTCCAGAGCACGCTGGAGAGACCGAACAGAACCCACACCCAGCGCTCCCAGGTCCAACCCTGATCAATCTTAAAGATACTGCAGCCATTTCTGGGCATAAAGCAGATGATTAGGGAATAAAGTTATCATGATAAAATCACCCCAAGACACCAACCACCCTTTGACCTAGGTGGTACCCTATCTGAAACTGCTGCGGATGCACTTCTCGAACGATCTTCCTTAGAGAAACGAGGTTACAAACACAGAACCATGGACATGTCAGGGTTGGAAGGGATCTCTGGAGATCATCCAGTCCAACCTCTCTGCCCAGGAAGGGTCACCTTGGGCAGATGACACAGAAATATGTCCAGGTGGGTTTGGAATATCTCCAGATAGGGAGAACCCAAGACTTCCCTGGGCAGCCTGTTCCACTGCTCTGCCACTTTCCAGGGAAAGAAATTCCTCCTCTTGTTGATGTGGATCTTCAGGTGTTTTAGTTTATAGCCATTACTTCTCATCCTGTCACAAAGCACCACTGAAAAGTCTGCCACCATCTTCCTAAAAACCTAAAACCTAAAAACCTTGAGATATTTTTATGTACTGATGAGACCCCCTCTCATCTTCTCCATATGAAACATGCCCAGCTCCTCTGGTGTCTCCTGAACACCATACATGGGAGGCACTAGTTAGGGAGACTTGCTTTCTAATTCAGTGTCCAAATTCAGCTTTAACTAAGAATCCTCTTAAAGCCAGAATATTTAATTATTTCTATATAAATCTCAATACTTCTACTTGGAACCTTGAAAGATTTTGCTGTATAGTCAGCCAAATAAATTTCCCAGGACTGCAGAGAGCTGTGAGGAATATTCAGTGCTTACTTCTTGTAGGAAGGAGGAGGAGTAGATAATTGCTGGAAAGCAATGAGAGAGAAGAGCTATTGTAGCCTGACTTAATTGAGCCACTCATTTTCAAGTGATGGAAAAAGTGCAGAGAAATACAAGCAGACAGTGTTATTTGTAACCTGTTCTTATGTATACTTAGGGTGTTTTCATGCACGCTGCCTGGAAGCACTTTAACAGCAGCTTGCCTACTGCCCACAAGATCCATTTGTTTAAACAATAAAAATGAGCAATTTGGCCACACAGTGAAGGCCCTCAAAAATTGCTTTGGTAAGTGCAGACACAATGAAGATGGAGATTTGGAGAGGAAAATACAGCTGCTGTGAGGTGTTGTCTGCAAAGGCAACGCAAAGCCTTGGTTTGCTTTTCCTAGATCACCATGTGGCCAGAGAAACACAGCACCATCAAGGCTGGAAAGACGCTCTCAAGATCATCCAGCACAGCTGTCAACCCAGCACCACCATAACCACCCCTAAACCATATCTCCAAATTGTCAGAATCTGACGTATTGATGATTCTGAGATTGTAGCAAGTCTCTGTCTTTCTGCCCTGTTGCCAAAGAAGAAGCCATAATTCGCCTGTGCTGGTTTCAAGGTTGTTTATTCTGTTTATCTCTAACATGTTCTGCTGCCCTGCCGCAGCTCTGTCCTGCAGGGCAGCGTGTGGGGCTCTGCCCTCAGTGGGATGTTACAGACATTAAATACCAGAAACTACCTGTGCTGGATTTACAATAACGTGCCAATATCTGTCACCTACGTTGGACAGTGTGTCCCCAGCCTGAACCAACAGAAAATGCCAACACCACAGTGAAACATGGAGGGCATGAAGAAGGAGGAAAAGGACAAGGCACACCCAATTCCTCCATCTTGTCCCCTCTGAACCCCTAATCTAGAATCCTAAAATTTTACTTTTGCACCCATGCCACACTTAATTATTACTAATATCAAACACTCAGAGCTTGTAATTCATCCTGTAAGATTGAAAACTCTTTTCCATGGACAGAGATCAGAGACAGTGTCTCTGGGGGCTCTGTCCAGGGGGGTTCCTGACCCCTGCCAGGGTCCCAGGCCCTCCAGGGCAGCCAGAGGGATGCTATGGACTCCCACACCAAATGTTGGTTCTCCAGTCTGATTTGGAGGCAGATACTGAATGCAGAGCATGGCACATTCTGTGGTGGCTCCACTACCATGTGCTCGAAAATGTCAGAAGCTTCACCTTGCACCTGGTACTCATTAACCTGAGCAAGCCAGTGCAAGCCAGCCCATGCAGGACCCCAAGGGCTGAGGAGGCTTGGGTGGCTCTCATCCCTGCCTGGCACCACTCTCCCTTGCCAGGGACCACCCTCACCAGCTCTGCTGATGAACCTGCAGTGCAAACACTCTCTAACCATGAAATGAACAGGCTAGAAAACTTCTCCCATTTAATAGATCAATTCAACAGACAGAGATATTTTTATTTTATTTATTCCCCCACCCCTCCAAGAGTAATCTCCTCAGGGCTGGGGAATAGCATTTTGTTTCCAGTCCATGGCTGCATGCAGTGGCCCTGCCTGGTTTATTGCTGAAGAGGGTGATACCAAATCAATCCCACACTTAGAAGCAAAGCATTCAGCTACTGTCCTCTGTCAGCTTTTCTACTTTGTGTTTGCTCATTCATACCTAATATAATCTTTCCACAATAAGGAGCTTGCATGGCTAAAGGTGGGCAGAATGCTGCCACTTTCACCTGGAAACATCAGCTTCCAGAGTTGGAGCAGCTGTGGGAGAGTTTCTCTTGAAGTTTTGGGAACTTTGTTCATGGTTTGTGCTTTTCATGCATATCACGGTGTGCATTTATTGCCTTTCTTTTAAGAGAGTGTGTGTGGAGGGAATCATAAAACCTGATCACCTAATCAGTGCACAAACCAGCAATTTATTAACAGCTCATGCACAAATAGCAAGAGCAGCACCAACATCTCACTGGACACATAACCCCACACCAGGAGGCTTGACTGTGTGGGAATTGGTGTTCAAAGCAATTGCATTTTTCTATAACTGGGATTGCATGGAATTATGGTATTATAAATGAAATTTGCTCTAAAGGCCAGTGGTTCTCTGTATCTTATGGATTACTCCAGCTTCCCCCCAAATGAACTTTGATAATCCCTCTTTTGTTTTGGATTTAATACAATCCAAAATTGGATGTAATTCAATTTAGCCCAATGAGACTAGACTAAATTGAATTGTGTCCTGTCTTCCCCCTGAAGTGGGATCTTCTTCTGTGGTACTGGTCATGTGCACAGAAGATAATCCTACGTATTCCTTTTTAAGTGGTATGTGTGACACCTACACAGACACAAGCTTAAACCTAAATATTTATAAAATAATTCTTTTAGCAGTTTTGGGCCTAAAATGTGCTTATCAGCACACATTATTCTGGTCCAACCAGTTTAGTTTTAAAAGTGGAGGAGGTAAATCCTCTGGGAGTGTTTTGTAAGTTTTTTGTAAAACACTGGTACTCCAAGGCCTGCAAATAACACCAACCACTTCCAATTCATCCCTTGAGATGAATTCCCTTGATACAGTAGAGATGGAATAGCAAAAGGAATAAACATTTTGTTGGTAACAGGCAATGGGAAGCTCTGCAGTTTTCCTACTACTGGTTCAGAGTAGCTGGTCCCACCTCACTATCCTGAATCTCCACAGACAGCTCTGAAAGGCCCTGACCTGGTTGTTCCCTCACTGACATATCATCCCTCCTGGCCAATCTGCCAGCATGGCTGTGTTCCAGGCCAGCAGGTCAATTACCTGAATAGGTGAGGTTTTGTGTAAGATCATGGAGGGGGAAGGACTAGTGAGCAACAGAACTGGAAACTATTATTTTCTCCTAGCTGAAGTCGGGCCCGACTCAGCCATTTGCCCGAGCTGTGCAGCCCCACTGCAGCCATGCCTCATCTTGCTTGCTGTGAGACAAAAGCTGCCAGTGATGCTGAAGAAGAGGCTGCCATGGCTTGCACACAAACTGAATTACAAGAGGCTTTCCCTGAAGAGATCATGTTGTCTTCATTCTGCTCCTAGTTCTTCCTTCAGTCCTGTTTTACCTAACCCATTCACTGTAGAGAAACAGTAATTCACTTTCTTTTTCACAAACACACCCCTCCAGTTTTATTTCAGAACCCATTTCCAAGTTTGAACAGAAGAGTCCTTATTTTGGAGTGGGTATAAAAGCTATCTTGAAGATCCCCAGGTCCACTCACTGTGTGAGTTACTGTGCTCTCCCTGTGCCCCAGGACTGCTCCCGGAGGCCAGGAGCTGAAAGAAACTTTCAGGCAATGAAGAAAACATGCTGGGCTGGGGGTCATGTATCCCAACTCACCAATGGCTTTGCCATCTTCCTGCAGAAAAAAATTCCTGGTGCTGCTGTTCTGCCCCTCCTGGGCACTCAGTGTGAGGCAGCAGAACCAAGCTGGATGCAGTCTGGGAGGCTCCTCCTCGCCTTCACCAATATAGCACATTGCAAGGCATGGATCTTGCCAGAAAGCCAGCAGAGGTGTGGGGAGGAGAGGGAAGAACTTGCTGGTAAATCACACCAGGGGATGGCCAAGAAAGTGGGAGGTTGGTTAGGCATCCACATTGTGCTCCTCTGCATGAGCACGGGCAGCTGGTTGGCACAGAAACGCACTACCACAACAGGGCTCCTCCAGGAATGTATTTATTTACATTAAAACATTGTTATACAAACTGAAAGTAAAAGAAAAGGAAATAAGGAAAAGACATCTTAGAGGGTAGCTGTGCCAAAGATGGCACTTCCCACTTCCTGCCCTATCTCACTGCTGCCTTCCTTCTGCTCTAGTCCCATTGTCAGTGCCGCAATCCCTATAGGATCCCAACTCTCCCTCAGTGTGAACACCCACGTATTCTGTTTAAATGGCTTTCAGAACTCTTTGTTTTCTGCCTCCAAAGAAAACTCTTGCCCACACATTCTTTTCTTAATTTATTTATGTAACACAGTGTAGAAAGCTATCAATTCATAAGCAATGGCTCTGTACAATCATCCTGCAGAGGACTCCCGTTAATTTTTGGCCAGCAGGCACTTCTTCCCCCAGAAGTGCTCACAATTAACAGGGACTCTTTTTAATAATTTTTTTAAGATCAAAAAGATACATGGAAAAGAAAATAAAGTTTACCTTTCCATGCCTAAAGTGTGCACATAAAACAGGCACAACGAAACAAATGTGTATTCTCATGATTTCTACATCACTAATACAGCAGGAGCAACAATCCGTACAATAAAATGCAGTTGCAGACGAAAAGAATTTCAATAACTCGTCTGAAATACTTTTAAAAAATGTTGGTTTACTTTAAAATGCATAGTGATCAGAAAAAAATGCTCAGCAAAGAGAAGCAGCTAAACCCCACAGACACAGAAAGCATCCCCCATCAAGTCTTAAAGCATGTTTCAACTAGGACCTAATTTTTGTCACAAATCACAAGAATAATATACAACTGGCTAAGGAGCTACATGATAAATAATTGGGAAAGAGAATCTATCCATGCACTAGTTAAATACAGCTAACCTCTTTACAGTACACAAAAAACATTCATTAATAATGTAGTGTAAAGACTGAAATGTAAAGAGAAAGAGAGAGAAAATACATTACCGATTTTATTAATTCAAGTTCAGGCATCTACTTGTGTTACAGCACAGCTGTCAAAAGGCGAGAATGAGTAAATAATAAAGCAGAGTGTTTCTCTTTCTTTCCACATTATAACTGAACACCAATGGGCAGTGAAGCAATTATTCTTCTGTTCAACTCATGAGGCTGCTATGATGTCCTAGTTCTGCATCTGTTCAAAGAACTTGTATGTGGGATTTTCGTAGCCATTTTGCTGCATCTTGGAAAGGTGGCGCTCCTCTGGTGTCACTGCAGCATCCACCTGTCAGGAGAAGGGACAACTGGGGTCACATTCCTGCTTAATTTACAGCATACCCTGTGTTTCCCCACTTCATGGTCATCCAACATATTTTATACCTTCTGTGTTTGGGCAGAAAAGCATCCTCTGGCTCACCTTTTGAACAGAAGATGATAATGCACCAAGAGCAACTCTGCAACTCAGGAAGCAACTCTCCAAAAAAAAAAAGGGGGGGGGGGGAATGGAGTTTGCCTCTCTCTGCTAGTCCCTCACTAAGAGATTTTTTTCCCCCCCCAGCATTTACATCAATGTATCAATGTCTATATTTGGGATCAATTTCGGCTCTAAAGAAAAGGAAGACTAAAAAGCAGTGGCTTGAGTCTGCCTTCTGGCTGTATTGTGCTCCCAGATCTGCTGCAGGTGTGGTGGTCTCAAAACAAAAAATTAATTGGAAAACATAAAATGAGAGTAGCAAGGAAATGCAAAGCAGCCAGGAACAAGGTAAACAAAAAATCCTATTTCACTTCTACCTCCAAGGCTGACTTTGGCTCAGTTTAGTGACAAAATCTGCACTGGTTTAAGTATTTATACTTAACAAGAATGGACCTTTCTTGATTACTTGGAAGACAGGCATGAAGCTGAGTTTTGACTTCTCCAATCAATACCTGCATCTTCCCAGATGATTTTCTTCCTTCACTGAACATTACAATAATATACTCCATCAAATTAGAGTGGGTGAGAAGTCTCTAAATCTAAATTAGATAATTTACTTCTGCTGTATGAACTCAGTAGCTGTGTATTCAAAATCTACTGAATCCTGGCTATCTTGCTAAGCACCTATGAAAACAGTCTGCTTGTCAGTAATTTCATTTGCTACCTCATATATCTAGTGCATGACAGCTCCTAAAAGCAAAGATAAAAAGTGAATTTTACAGTGTCTAAAATCAGGAAGGTGCCTAAACTCTACTGTTAAGTATTAGGTATGAATATTTTCCTGTGGATTCCTGTAAGCAGTGACCTCTTGGAAATACAGAAGTCACCTTCAGCAAAAAACTAGCCTTTAAGAAAGGGTAGTATTCTCTCAAGAAACCCTAACTTTCTCTATCTAACCTTTTAATAAAAATGCAGATAAGTATTGATGTCTGATACCAATTCAAAATCTACTCTGCAATACTGGAAATATCTCAGCCTAGTGAGGAGAGAAGATGTTGGTAAGTTGTTCCCTGATATCCTGGAGAAAGACTGAAGGTATGTTCTTCTTATGCTTGGGACTAACAGAGGGTGTTTTCAGCTTATTTTTGCAGCTATTCTTTCATTGCAGCAGGTTACAACACAGTACTGACCACGTTTCCTATAGTCCTACCAAAAAATGGCTCCTCCCAGAGCCATCTCCAATTTATATGCTCGTTTATTTACCATTTAAGAAATGTTTCTCTGTGGTGTGGCACATGCATTCAGTCACTCAGATGAACTGTTAACTGCAAATTTGATCCATTTTCGTATCTGTGCCCCTTTTCATGTGCTGACTCTCTAATTGTATTTTAAATTAACACTGTATCTCCCATCAGATGTGTTTTTCTTACATAATAATTAGACATTTTCATGAGATATCCAACTTAAAGGTTGGTTTCTGAGGTAGGCTTCTGCCTTCCTTAGCAGACACCTGTCCTTCAAACCAAGACATTCTGCAATAATGGTATGTCTACATCCAGTGTCTGATCTGGAGTCTGGCCTAACAAGGTTCCTGCTTTTTCCATTATTACAAAATTCACCCAAAGGAGACTCTCTGGTGGCACAACTGTTGGCAGCAGATATCCACATATCCACTAGCTTGGTTGATTAATACTAAAATCTGCTTCAATTTTCTACAAAATGGACTGAAAGCTATCACATCAAAAGCTAAAGCTGAGATTCCTGCTAGCTATTTTCTGCCTCTTTGTCCAAAATTCTGCACAGGTAATTCTGTGTAAATCACCCCACACTGCTGGTGATTTTCTGACCATGTCTCTTTGGAAAATTTCAAACCATATGGATAACCAGTGTGGACACAAGGATGCACAAGAATAGGCTTAAGACAAAGGCTTACACAATAATTCTTAAGACCCTTTGTAATCCCAGACAGTGGAATAAATGCATCATGAAGCGTGCATGCCTCCAGCAAGACCAAAGCAAGGTTCATTTGACTCAAGATTAAACCAACATAAACTGTGGACTTGATCAAGACTTGGGTTTCAATCAAAAATGTAAAATACTATTTCTAAAAGGCAAAAATAGACACGTGTCTCAAGTGCTTACTAATACAAGTACTATCTGCAAACCAGACATTCACACAGAGAACTAAATAAGAAGAGAGAGAGTTACATGAATCTCTTTCAGTTCTCATAATGAAGTTTTTCTACTTACAGAGAACTTATCTTAATGCCATAAAATAGATAAAATATCTTAAATTACTGTAAATTGACCACAAAGCACCTTGGCAGACTGAGAAAAGACAAATATTTTCATCTTGAAAATCCTATATAAGAGTCTTACATACTATTTGTTTCTCAAAAGTATGAGTTTCAGATTAGCCATAAATCCAAAGCTGTTTATGGCAACAGAAAGTCTTATTTAGAGAACAGAGAACAATAAAATACATGTCTGGAGAAAATCCTTGCAGTGCAGAGCAGAAGCTATGGGAGGGTCTCAAACATTAAAGCTAAACAGAAAAATTGTTGTGTGAATTCCCAACTGTAAAACCAGATTTTTCCTCTTGTGCAGTCTCTTCTCATTGGCTACTGTTGAATTTCTTATAAAATGAACTTTCACATTATTAAGTGATTGGTCTGGAACAGTTGCAGAAGAAAGTTTTGTGGTTTTACACCCACTTTAACATGGTTTACATTGTGTTTGCATTTACTAAATAAAGCAAATTGATTCCACACTGCTGGGTGTAACAATGCCAAAATAGCTGAAACTACAGTTCCTTCCTTCATAAGTTAATATTTATAGAGCAGTGTGTTGACTGTGCTGCAGAGGTGACACCAGTTGTGCTTGGAAGTCTTTTCTTACCTCCACAACCCCGTGATGAATAGATGTGTACTGCTTCTTCTTCAGCATCACCAAAGTAATGACAATCACTGTGGCTATGACAACACCTCCCACCATTAGTCCAATGATGGCACCTTTATTTGAACCCACATCTTCAGCAAAGAACACCTACAAAAGAAATAAAGGAAGATGGCTAACAAAAAGCTCACTGAAGATTTGACTAACCTGCCAAGCTGCCACAGCAGTGGAAAGGCTATTGAAGCATCAGGATTGGAATGGCCCTGCATGTCTTGGCAATCACTCAAACCTGGATTTCTGTGCCACAAAGCTCTGAAAGCTGGACAGGAGCAACCTGAGAGATGTGTATGGGCTGTGGTGTAGCACTGCTGTGTAAAGAGGGACTCAGCTCCATGTTCAGCTCCACACAGCTCTTAGACAGTAGCTCCCATTTTTCCTTCAGTAAGAAAGTTAAGCTAATTGAACAAGTGATAGACTTGGGTGGAGTAACCCAGGAGCACACACATTTCTTTATTTTCAGAATGCTATTCATGAGTGTGGTCATAAATTTACATCTGTGTGGCCTGTTTGGACTATGATGCATTTTTTGGATAAAAGAGTAGTGAAGGACCTGTTAACTACAGAGAAACCAGTACACAACCAGCTGGGAGAAAATTCTCCCACCAAAGGAGATGAGCCAACAAAAGCTATCACTGATTTTAATGACCACAAAGGAGTGATTCAAGATTTTGCAGGGTAAAGAGAATATCTACATGATATACGTCTGTGAGACCTAGGAGGTAATAGTTGTGTGAAAACCAGAGAAAATCCACTTGAATTTTAAACACTGATAAGGTGAAACAGAGGACAGCAAGATGCTTTACTGAGCATCTAATACGACTGATTTTATAAGCAGGAGCAGGTATGAAAAATGGGTGATTAGTCTTCATTGGTTTCATATTCAAAGAAACAAAGGATTATTTCACATCTGAACATACATTACAATCCTTTTGTCTGCATGCCAATAGCAGGCTATATTATTATTATTATTATTATTATTATTATTATTATTATTATTATTATTATTATTATTATTATTATTATTATAATAAACCAAAATGGGCAAAAATAATTAGAGAATAAATTACATTCACAGAATTGTACAACTATCTCATGCTGAAAGACTAAATACTTTGACAAATATTTAATGAAAATATAGAGGGAAGCAAGAAACCAGCTAAGAATTATACTGAGCTGTATAACATTTGCACTCTTTAACAAACACAACCTTCATTAAAAAGGTATTAAATAAAGCATGCAGTATAAATATTTATACTTTTTCTAGTCACAAGCAAGAAATGTGCTATAACAAAGTTAAAAATTTACTAAAATAAAAATAATGGATAGTGTTGGCATGAACCAGTGCAAAGTAGTAATTTCTTCCATGAATTTTAGCTGCCTAGGACTGAAATTCTGTTACTATACTATTTCAGGAACACTGAAATGCCCAAGCTAATATACATGCACAAGAGAGGCCTTAAGCACTCCGAGTCATGAAAATCCATTTACAGTTCAAACATGAACCTCCATAAAGGAGAAAATAGATGCAATTTCAACCCAAAACAGAGGTCTGCATGTAAAATACCATGTGCAGCTAAATTCAAAGCAATATCCTTAGGAGACTCTTCCAGGAAATTCTACCATGGCACAGAATGGATGCACAGAGCAAAGTGTTTTCTGCTCCCTGCTTTTGAATTAATGCTAAATGTAGAGGGGCATTGGAAAGGACATGGTGTGTGCAGGGAAACAAGGCCTTGTAAGCATCAGTCCTGTACTTGCTCAGCAATACCAGAATCCCTGCTCAGTCTCAATTGAAAAGATAACCTAGAAGACAAGTCACTAATTTTTAAATAGTAGTTGTACCTATCAGCAAAAAATATGGCAAAAAAACATTGTGAAAAGCTAAAAAGATCCCATTTTGAGCATGGCACAGATTAGCATGTGCAGGGACTGCAATGCCCTCCCCATCAGCCACCATGGTATGGGCAGTTCCCAGTGCCCAATTCCTTGAGATGGTATCAAACCACTTCCACACTGAAGGGTGCTGCTGAAAACTATGAAGCAGGAGGCAAATTTGAGTCCCATGATAATTTTGATTTTCAGCACTACTTAGCTTTAAAAATATATTAAGGAAAAAAAGCTTTCAAGTTTAATATCAGGATATTGAAAGCTATGGAACTGAAACCTCATCACATAATATATCCTTACAAAGAAGAAACAGAACAGGTTTATAGTCAACATTGTTGTCTGGGTTCTTCATTGCTTATTAAGCGACCAAAAAAAAAGCTTTTAGAAGATGTTTTTCTTACCTACAGTGCTTTTGGTTGTCATTTTTATGTTCATAAGAAGCACAGTTCAAATGGGGAACAATATTTTGCTCCTAACTGCCTTTCCCCTGTTAATAATAACTTCATATACCTTAAGGAACAAAACACACAGATACAGCCAAACACAAATTACAATTAAGGCCGGTGGGGAATCTCCTTTTATTCCAAACAGCCATTCTTGTGAAAGGTTGTGCTCCATGCATACCATCTGTTTTGATGGGAAAGGATTATGTTTCTGAAACAGGGTCGTTCTATCTCTTGCTGCACTGTGCTGTGGTATCTCAAACTCTTTTTTTTAAACTCAGCATTTTCCATCCTCTGTATCCCTTGTATGACACAGAGAGACTATGAGACAGATGGACTGTGGGACAAGTATTCCCCATATAAGCACATCCAGTGACATGGTACTGCAAGGACAGGAACTGTCAGAATTTCCTCTCATGTGAGGCTCAATGACTTTCCATCCTCTCTGGTGACATTGTTCCAGGTTTACTCTCATTGAAGAAAGAAACAGAAAAATCATAATCTTTTCACCTTTTTGTTGGCACTTTCAGTGTCCACATCACTCAAGCAAAGCATGGCTGTAAGTGACTCACTAGTTCAAGACTGAATCAGCATCTCAAGCTGCACTGCATGGAAAGCACTGTTTGATCACCCACCAGCTTTTGATGATGAACTTCGTATCCTGAGTCATGCCGGAACTCCGCGTCCATCTTCACCTCAGATATCTCCTCTGTCTTAACATTGGTCAACCCGGAACCTGCATTGCACCACAAAGACAATTTGTTCAATTCAGGATTCAGATTCAGGAAGATTCTGCTTAACCCCATTGCTGGAGAGCAGAAGGCAGCAGTGCCATTCACACGGAGGAGGTGTGATGCAATGTGAAAAGGAACTAGGAGGGAAGTGAGGTGCATCTGGTGTTTCAGTCCCACTGAGGTGATACAGGATGAGCTGGTAAAGTTTCTCCTCTGTTAAATGTTCCTTAATCCTCAGCAGCTATATTAGTACAGGCATTAAAGGCTTCCAGCATGAAACACTGCATGAACTAAGCTGCGAGGGACCAAGAGACCTCCTGAATTGGCTCACAAGCTGCATATAGATCTGCTCTGACAGCCTCTTTAGCAATGTCAAGAAAATTTGTTGTTTAGGCCAAAATCTTCCTCCTCCCTCAGCTCAGGCTGCTGTGAGGAAAAAACAAAATACTCATGGTGTAAGAGAACTCCGGATATCTTATTTTCTTGCTTCCTGTGAGTCTGTACCTTTTCCACAAACATGCACAAGTTACTAAAATGTTTGTGGAGTTTGCAGTTTTCAGATTTCATCCTGCTCAGAATTAATGATTCTTCTCTTTTCTGAAAGATGATAACTGTCTCTCAGAAAAGCAAGTGACTACAGCTTGGAACATTTACAGTCGTGCATAGTTTAGAGTCCTGGTCTCTTACGGGTGTGAAGGGGAGATGTTGCACTTGTCCAGCTGGAAAGAAGGCCAAAATTTCCTCCTGGAAAACAGCCTTAGGAGAATGAGTGGTGAATCTTTTATATGTCTAAGAATCCTGAAGAGCTGGCTCTGGCTTAGAAAGAACATAGGGGTATTCATGGAGCTGATTGGTTTCCTTCTCAGTACCAATGTTCCCAACATTTGTATTTCTTGGAGGTAAAACACTGCAGAAGAATGGTGTTTATGAGATGTAATTTCCTCCCTCCACTGAATATAGTAAGAAAAAGCCAGTTCATATTCCTTGTTTGTGTTTATTTCAGCATTTTCTCACTCCCAACTCCTCTCTCCAAGGCTTAATTCTTATAATCTTGCACTGAACTTAAGTTTTGATTAAGAGGAAGAAACTCTTTTAAAATTCTCAATACTACTGACTGCTCCCATGCTCCAATATCTCACTGGACTTCAATAATAATTCCTTAAGAATTCCATATGCCAGTGAACTCCACAGCCTAAAATAAAACTCAATCCGATATTTGTTTTTATTGCCTTTGAATGTGCAATTTTGTTTTTCATGAAGTGGTGGTTTATTTTTGAATTATGAACTAGCAAGAATAGATCTTCCCAAAAACTTCTCTGAACTGTACAGATAACCCACTCTAAGGTTCTGATCTTTATTTTCAGAGGAAAACATGCAAAGGAGAGAATAAAAATCGTCCTCAAGCTATAACGAATTTATGGTTATTTTTTTGAAGAGTCTGACTGCCCTATAAATTTTACCTTACTTTTTTTTTTTTTTTAAGGAATCAAGAACTTCAACCCCTCAAATCTATTAAATTAATTAAATAATAAATAAATAAATAAATAAATTAAATTCCCGACTTTTGATGCTACATAACAGTACTGACAAAAATATATTATGACATTTATGGGACACCATTTTTTAAATGCAAGAACTGTAAAGTACATAAGGAATTGCAGTCTGAAAACAAACAAATACCTGTGTGTTCCCACCTGCCCGAATGTATATGAATCCATTGGATTCTATACTTTTTGGCAGGGGACCCTCACCACCAAGAAGACCAGATGGAGGGAAACAAGGAGATGTCATTGAGACCCATGGAGGGGTGATATACTTCTACTTAATTTGTCTCTGTCACTCTCCCTGTCCTCCTTCCCCCCACTACCCCATTTCTATTTCTTTCTCTCTTTTCCCTTTCTTTCTCTTTGCCTCTCTTACTACTAAACAAAGGGGGTTTTTTTTTGTATCAACATCTAACTTATTTTGGTTTTAATTGCATTTTGGGGATTATTCAAACATCCAGGTTTGTTCCATTTCATTCAGAGAGTTCTCTTTGACCTCTGTGATTAGAGTGGATCGCAACAAAGGAGAACAAGGAAGCAAGAAAGTTCAACCTGTCAACCCCTCCTGCCTTTTTGGTTTTAGGATTAAAAGGGAAGGGGAAAAATTACAGTAGTGGAGTACCAGTGCAGTAGCTGGGGGGAAAGGGCTTTCCCAGGACTTGTTTTACTGTCCTTGGCTGCAGCTGGAGGTGGCTGCTCTGTCCATGGCCACCCTCACTGCCCTCGCAGATACCCTGGCAAAAGCACCACATGGAAATTCTAACAAGGCAAAGGCCTGGAGAACTGTACAACTTGACTGCTTGGCTGAAGCTATAAATATTGATTAGAATATATCCACACACATATAAGATAAATCAGTAAAGAATTTGCTTGTCCTTTGTGGAGGGAAGCCCTACCTCCCAAACTCCTGCAGGTCACTGGAAGAGTTAGGAATCACATGGGAAACAGTGATTCTGCTTGGAGTGAATCTGGATTTCCAAAAAAGTTTTGAGAATGTCCCTGATCAAAACTCTGGCAGAAGCCAAGAGCCAAGCATTAGAAGGGAAAGTCCTACATTACTTTCCATAACTGACAAGGAGAAAGGAAATGAAGTGTAAGTACACATCTGTTTTTCACAATGGAGTTATATTACCAGTGGGTCTCATAAGAATGTGTGCTGTGCTGTTTGTGATCTGGATAGGAGATTGAATAGTGACACAACAAAGTTTACTGACAAAAAATTCAAGAAAAAAAGAGGATAGTCAAAGTAAAACCAATTGCAAAGAACTGCAGAAAGAACTTACAAATTCCAAGCGCACAATAAAAGGGAAATTATATTGAGTGTTGATATAAGGCAAAATGGTGATTATGGGGATACACAGCCCTAACTACACATACAGTTATAAAGACTAATTTAGGTCTGTTCAACTTGGGACAGGGACCTTGCAGTCACAGTGGGTAACTGTGAGCATTTGGCTCAGCAGAAGTCAAAAAGGCAAATAGCAATTATGAGAAAACAGAAAACACTGTTACAGCACTGTACATATGATGCATCCTGATTTTAAATCTGGCTATTTGTTCTGGTCATCTCACCTCACAAAAATGCACAAAAGATACAATGCAAGGAGACACAGATGATCACAGGTATGGAATGGCTTTTGTACACAAAGGACTGAAATGGTGAGTCTTCAGACTAGAAGAGGCACATGAGGTGAAACACAACAGAGTGTGTGACTGTGAATGACATGGGGAAAGTCTACAGGAAATGGTCATTCATTATTTCTCCTAAGAAATATAGGACACTAACATGGCTATGATACAGCAGACTGAAAAGCAACACAAGACAGTGTATGTACATATATATATATAAATAAAACTCAGTACAATGCAAAACTGGACTGTGGAACTCACTGGCACAAATCATGAGGATGTTCAAACTACAAATGAACAAATGCAAAAAAGATAGGTTCCTTCAGGGTTACTAAACACAATGCTGAAAATACAGTTTTCAGTCCTGGAACCTATCAAATGCTACCTGCCAAATGCTCAATGGATGTGCTGGGGTATAAGGTAGAGGTGAAATCTATACATATTCTGTTTGTACCACTGCTAGAGGTAGGAAAATGGACATGAGCACTTCTGCTTTTGACCACTTTTAAAGCAAAAAGTAAACAGTTTTTTTTTCTGCTTTTGCCCACTTTTAAAGCAAAAAGCAAAGCTGCACCAGCTGAGTTTGCAGGTCTTTGTCAGCTTCTGTTCAACAGCCCACAGGCAGGAGTTACAGCGAGCATTATGGGGCAGAACATAAATGGGCACCAGAGGGTGATAAGTTCACCAGCAGTCTAAGCTGCTGGAAAAACAAGTTAAACAATGGGATTTTGCCTTGAGATCAGGCAGAATTTTTTTTTGTTTGGGCCAAGTTACCAAGGCTCCACAAAAATGTCATGGAATCTGAACACAAGGTAGGATCTGATATTAGGAAGTTAATGATGTTAAGACTTACTGAAATTTGTTTTTGCCAACTTGCACCAGAAAAAGGTCAGAAACAGAATAATCTTTTTTTTTCTCAGCTGTTGCACTAACAAACCTGATGGCAACTTTTTCCTTCCTTCTACCTCCTGCTTTCTACCTCCCTTACAAGTGAGGAAAAAGACTTCAACTAGGGTAAACTGCTGGTCTTCTGCAATTAACTGATTATACAGTAAGGAAAAGTATGACATTGCACTAGAATCAATTAAATACCTGGTATGAGATAAAAATATACATGGGAGTTACACACACCTTTCCACAATGCTATAGAATTGAGACTTTTTGTTGAAGATATTCTCTCTATTACCACTTCATTCACTTTAATATCCTAGTGACCACACATTTAGACTTGCATGCTAAAATCAAATATATACTTTTCAGGGGTAGTAACTGAAGTAGGAAAAACTTCAGGGTCTTTCTAAAACTTCGATCAGAGGTGAGATGCAAACAGTGAGGGATTCCTAATACCTCTTTACCCTTGCACTGAAGACAAGCACACAAAGAACAGTTCTCTCTCTGACAAGAACTTTTATCCTGACCTCAGACAAAATGATGTTTTTCTCATTACCAATTCTAAAATACACAACCTAAACACAAAAGCCAACGTACAAGGTGAAAAGTGAGAGCAACAACCTCATTGCAAATTCACAGATAATGATGAGTGCTACCAGTTTTCTTCTGAATTACATACCACCTTTAGGGAGCTGCAATCCTAATCACTTCAATTTAAAAATGCTTCAATTCGGCTGACAAATACATTAACTCACAGCTCCTTAGAAAAACTGACAAAACTATTTTGTTATAAAAACCATGGGCTTTTTTAAAAGCTTCTAGTGAAATGCAACAAAATGAGCTAACTATGATGGGCTTCTTATTGATATTGCTTTTAATTAGCAATATTAACTGCTTTTATATATCCATGTGTACACATGCATGTGTGCACACATACATATCCAAACATAAAAAAACAGAGAGTTTGAAACCCCAATTCTTCCTTGCCTTAATGAGAAAGAAAATCTCATGGAGTGAAAAACTACTCATATGAAATAAAAACCAAGTAGCTGCTCTGGGGGACACTTTATACTAATTATAATGAGATTCTGTGTTTGTGTAAATATATATTTAAGCTTTCAGAAGACTACAAAAAAGAGGTTACAGTGAATCCCACCAAGGATATAATTAGATGCACATTATATGCCATACTGCTTGCAATTACTTCATCTACTGGTCACTTAAACAGCTAGAAAGGTTTTGTGATATTGTCTTGCACAGATCAAGGAGTGTTAACTGTGCCTGAGGTTACATCTAGAGTTAAAAATTGAATCTCCAAGTGAAGCACAGCTGAAACAACTAGACCTGGGTAGTCTCTACACAGAGAAAATCAAAGTAGCAGTTTGAGTGACTGCGGTGCTGACTCCATGCTGGACAACATTCAGCTCCATGTCCATGAACTGCGCTTCAGTCATGGCAAGAACAAGAAAAGAGCTGCTGAATCAAAGCCCCGTTACACGTGTGGCAAACAGCTTTATCTGGGTTAATCTTCATCAAAGATAAAAAGGGTGGAAGGGAAGGAATGCAGTCTTTGAACAAACCCCCAGAGAAGAGAGCTGCCTGTTCTAACTAGAAGTTCAACTATTACTTCCATATGACTTGGTGACTTTGTGCAGGTCATTTAATTTTGAAATGAAAGAAGAATGTATACTGTAAACTCATGAAGATGAAAATGAAGACAATACACTCTTTTTTGTAAGGTTAACTCAAACATCTTTGAGGGATATGCACTTTTAAGACTGCAAGGAGCTAAAACTTTCTGGTCTCTCCTAAGATGTCATTGAACTGCTGTTTCACTTTTACTTCATGGATGATTATGAGGCTCTCAAATTGTAAAAACAGAAAATAAGTGCAACAAAAGCATTATCTTTTTTACAATAGAATCTCATTGGAATGAAGTATAAAATAATTATTTATCAGAATACATGTGTATAGAAATGAATAATCAACACAAGTAAAATCTGGTTTGATAATCTTTCTGGCATGTCAATCCAGATGCTATACCTATGTACCTATAATTGCATTCACAGTTAGCAACGATCTCATAAAACAAACCAAAACAATCTAATAGAAGAAAAAATATTAATTATTTTTATTTGGTAGCTGCAGACAGTTTGTTTAAAGCAACTGTATTGAACCGACATCACAAAGACAAGAAAAAAATACATAAGCAGTTTCTGACAAGAAAATCATAAAAAATGAACTAAGCTGCTCTTGCCCTCACCTCATACAGACATTGGCATGTGTGCCAATGATTCTGCAGAACAGCCATTAGGTTTACAGAGCCTCTGCATGAGGGGAAAAAACCCTCAGTTATTATGTAATGTAATAAAGATATGTCATGATTTATTAGCAGAAGGGCCAAAGACACAGAAGCAACTTTATGTACAACATTTCCCCAGAATAGTGAAATGTTTGCAAAAATGATCAACTGACAAAGAGCTGGAATAACACAAAAAACCACCAAGTCCAAACTACACTACATGGAAGAAAATAACATACTTAATAGCATAAAATCCTTCCATTGTGAATTATGGGCATCCTGTAAGTGATGTATTTACAGCTGTGAGTGTATAATTACAACTGCAACTGTGCAACAGATGAAAATATGATCTGCCCTGAACAAAGCATTTGTTGTTTATCACCTTGAATTACAGAAAATATGCTAATACTAAGCAATGTCCCTTCTGATGGCACATTTTCTAATCTTCACTCAAGGTCCACAAATCAGAGCTGCTGAATTAATGTAAGTAAAACAAGCTTGCTCATGAGCATCTAGAGATTTTTTTATATGTATTTTTATGTGTATATGTCTCAATATGTACAAGTGCACACACACACAAAGAAAAAGTTACTAATAAACAGATACCCAAAATTGAGTTGCAAGAGATTAAGTGCTCATCATGAAAAAGTGACTGCTGGAGCACAGGAGAAAAGGAAACACTACTGAATAAGTTGTTGCAGTGAGGTTATCAAGAAAAGAAGTACTTGTTCTGTCTGAAGTTCTTCCTATGGAAGTTCTCAGGCTGGACTGGACATCTAACATCTCTTTGTATAAAGCAATTTATAAATAGCAAGAAGTATGTCATAAATATGTTATAATTTTGTGCTGTATTAAAAATTAGTGCACTGATGACTACTTAGTACATCGAAGTATTTTTCTTCCCTCTGACCTTTTACCATCTCATTTACTTCCTTTTTAGGAAGGAGATGATAAGAAATGGTTTTGGGTATAATTTTTAAGTTTGTTTGCCCATTTGTGAATTAGGAAGGGGAAGGACAGTAAGTTAAGGCACTAGAGTTCTTTTCTAATGCCCATGTGAACCACACAGATGTTTTATCCATACTAGAAAATGGGATCCATCAAGACAATATTATTTTCCTAGAACTGATGTAGATCAGATTCCAATTCAAGCTTTAACTGTGGACAGCCAAGGTGGAGCACAACAGAGGTGGGGGTTTAGACAACTGGCATAAATTTCAACAAATGCTTTAAACATGGTCCTTACTCATAAACTTTTCTACTCTGTGAACTGGACAACTCATTACTTTTTCTGGCTTGACTCACGGACTTCATCTTTTGAAAGAGAATGATATGGGTGAAGGAAAAAGATCCTAGGTATCATAAATACTACTACCACCTAAATACTTGTTGGACCAGATGATGGTTGAGGTCCCCTTTCAACCCAGTATTCTGTGAGTCTGTGACTATTCTGTACTGTGACCAAACGATCTCTCTTGCAAGAAAGTGACAAAGATGAACTGCATGATTTTGATCTGCCTTTAAGAAAAACATACTGATCACTATAAGAATGTTGTGTGAGCAAGGAGTAAATAAATTGGAAAAGAGAAAAAAGGGCATACGTTTGCACACTTGTCTTAGTCCTTTCAGAGCTCATTTTCTTAAAGAAATTCAAACAGCTACAAAATATTCACTTGTTCTTCTTCAGGCTTGGAGTGTTACAGACTGACATGACACCAGTATTTCTATCCTGAAAAAGCAGGTCACTTGAGCCAAGCAAGGAGAAGCCTCAACTGAAAAGTCAGGCCCACAGAAAGGGCAAACCTTTCAGGAAATCAAGAAGCTGGGCAATTAAAACAAAAAGTCACAAGTAGCTGGATGCATTAATCTGCAGGTCTTTCATTTATTCTTTTTCACTCTGCAGTAATCTATTATATTTTTATATTATTCTTCAATAATAGCCCCAAACTGTAAAAACAGACTATCTCAAAAGGACAATTACGGAACAAAAAGTATTTCTTTTCCTTTTTCAACCTCCAGTATAGAAATTTTGTTTGTAATTAGAAAGTAAAGTAAAACAGTTTTAAAGCACACACTTTTAAGCTATCAGAATCTCTTTTGTACTTTACAGTTGAAATAAGCATCTATTTGCTTTTCACTATTCCTAGTTAATTTAGATATTCAGACTGGAATAACTTCTCTTTTAAAATTAAATTTTGTCACACATAATTTGCTTTTGAAGGATGATGAAAAACCACATGGACATTTATAGACAGAACCTGTATCATTAAGAATTTTTTTTTCTAAATCTGTAAATGGTGATTAAAGACACAGGAAAGTTAAGCACTACTTTTGCACTTTAGCAGAACATTGAGGAAATATCCCATGCAACTTTCACAGTAGAAAAATTAAAGCATCCACCATCTGCCAAATTTCAAGCCACAATGGTCAGATGCTGAAATATTTTTTTACCTATCCTTAGTAGACTATTGCACACATTCACCAAGATGACTCATGACTTGTCACTAGGTTTATAGACTTAGGTACTACTTGTGTCAACACAACCAAAAAAGCATTCTAATGCAGTTTTTTTTTGACTAAAACATACAGTTTCACTCTGAAACAAGAGAGTGGCAGTGAGAGAAAATCCTTTCTCTAGAGAAGGGACACTAAGGATTTCTGAGATGTGTCATGTGTGAGGGAACAGAAGGGAGGAAGGAATAACCTGCAGTAATAAATACGGGCCTCGTAACAGGATTTTTTTTCAACAGGAATGAAATCAAAATTGCAAATAATAATATATTTTAATATTATATGAAAACTGCTAGACTGAATTAGCATTACAGAATTTGGATTAAATGATGTACATGTTTCATCTGTGATATTTCTATTTCTCCTGGGGAAGAAGGTAGATAATGCAGGACTGAAGGGATTTTTTCCTGATCCCAAGATTTTTGGCATTGTAGCTCTGTACCAGTTTCCAGGCTCTCTTCATGGACTGAACTAAGACTCTAAACATAAGTAAAGATGTCAGACTCCTAAAACAGTGCTAGGAGCACACTACCTCACCAGTTCTGACACATATCCCAGTTGCTGCAACATATGAGCTTATTTTACCTCCCACTGTAGCAATTTCTGTAGTTACTAAACATGGGTGAGTTAAGATTTGAAAACACTTAGGAAGGTGCTGTCCATGATGTCATCTAATGGATGTTTGGAAGACAAGATAAAGGGAAAAAGGATACAGATCAATCAGTTTCATATGATCTGAAGGGAGAAAACACAATTATGATGTGACACTGAAATAATCCTGACCCTAAAATATATTCTCACTATATCAAAGAGTCAGAGAGTAGCCTCTTCTGAAATAAAAGGCTGTTTCCTCTCAATGGCTTTAACAGTTTCAGATAATTCTGAACAAAAAACAGAGGAAAAATAACCCCAAAAGGAAAAAAAAATTAGTATGAAAAATAGTTTTCCTTTTGGAAACTGGAATTGTCCCATTTTAACTTTTCCAAACATTTGCAGCTTGACTCAACCTAGTGATCTGCTATTGTTCTGAAATCAATACAAAGACAGAGGTACCTACAGAATAGAGACAATCACCCTGCTCTATCCTAGAATTGAGTGAATAGTTGTGTCCTCAGGCATCCTCAGGGAATCCAGAATGATAATACTGATTTTTAAGTATTTGGAGGTAAATAAGATAAGTATCACAGCAAAAAATATCAATGCCCCCTGCAGTTCTGAAACTGTACACATTAATTCTTCATTACCCCTACTCACTCTCCATAAAGGATTTGACATTTCTATTACACATTCCCAATTTAGAAGCAGTGTCTGTACTATGGGGTACCAAGTTTACCATCTCCTGCACCTGCCAAAGTGTTATTTCTGGAAAGGATGAGACTTTTGATACAAATCAGTTCTGGTTGTGGGGACCCACTCCTGCTGCAAGCACACATCCCAAACACCCTCAACACGACAGCACTCACACGGGGATCATTTGTGAGGGAATGGTGCTTCCATCATTAATGGAACAGCATTAAATTTTGTGAGCAGGGTACAACAAAGCAAAGGTAAATAACTGCAGCACCAGCAGACCATATGCATGCTGGAAAAAAATAGAGGTTAGGTAGAAGCCATGCGAGTCATATACCTGGTCGTGTGGTGAGTCCTCTGTCTGCAGCTGGGCGGGCATCAACGGGTTCAACTAGGCACGTGCAGAAAAGAAACAAAAAAGCAAACAAAAATAAACAAAATCCCCATAAATCACAAAGTCAAGGGCTCTTCTGTTGGGACAGTGCAGGAGAGACATACTGCATTAACAGTTACCAAAGCAACAACTAGAAAATATCTGCCTTCAGTTAACCCTGAGAATAAAAGGAAGGGATGGGTAAGACTTCACAAGGAAAGCTTCAGCACTGAGGCAGCATCATTTTTACATCATATTCTGGTTACTGCTTCAAGTCAGAAACCAGTAAGACTAAATAATTTCTGTCAAGAGAACAAAATCATATTCACTACATGCAAACTTTTCCCCATTGTCTGATCAGAACTGGCAGCCAGAATGGACACGATGAGTTCCTGCAGCTGCTCTTTATCAATATTGACTTAAAAGCCTCCTGAATCCCTCCTTTTTCCATTCAACAGGAAATCTTTACAGCACCATCTATAACATTTTAAAAAAGTAAAGTGCTTTTTGAAAATACAATCAGTATTCCTATATGTTCTGATTTGTGAACAGCATATTTATCTTCTAGTCTTCTGAAGGGAAAGAAAGAAGAAATACAAATTTCTATCCAAATGTGTGTCATATACAGTTTTATAAAACTCTTTTATTACCCTACTAAGGTTTTATCAGCTGAAACCTAAGTTGAAGTAGCTTACTGGCACTAATAGAAAAACAGGATTTGCAAAACCTAGAGCTATTTGAGTCACTGCCAACTACCTGAGTAAGTTCAAACATACTGGAAATGTTTACTAAAAAATTCAGATTCATTCTTTTGTTCCAATTGTGTTGCCTTCCTTATCTACTCAATCTTTGACAGTGTCAAAGAACTTAAATTCATAAATGAAGTGTTACATTGTTCCTTAGAATTTTTAACATATATTCTTATTCAGTTGAATTTCTGGACCCAGCTATGAGCCATTATCAGCAGTGAGATGCTGATGGACCCACAGTTTTCAATCAAGAAGAACTGCTCACTGGAAAATCACACAAACCTGATGATACTGTTGATATGAGCAATGGAACTGCCCATCTTCTCAGGAAGTCTGTGCCACTGGCTTAGTATTCCTGTGGGTTTGACAAACAACCTTCCACGTGTGTAAGTGAGAGCCTAAGTGGTTCCCATGTCCTTTGAACAAGAGATGACTGCACGAGCTCCTGCCTCTGAATAAAACCCAGTAACTCAGCTTTAGACTAGCTGCAAACTAAAAGCACATCAGCATATCTGACTCCTAAAAAACACAGTTTTGAGTATTTTCCTACTTATGTCCTCTGCTAGGTTTTTCAGTATTGTCAGCACCAACCCTCAGGTAGGTCAGCAGTAATTTTCAGTGGCAAGGACCCAAGGGAAGCAACAACCATGAGCAAATACTGCCCAAACTGCTCTTGCAGACCCCTCCTCTGCTACCCTGGCCCCCGACCTCAGATTAATGCTGCATATGTGGTTAGGTAAAAGTATTAGTAATGAATAATTCTTGTAATCTATAATTTTAGAAGCACTTTTCAGGAGGGAAATGTGCCTGTGCCACTGGCACATTTCATAACTGACACAGAAGTGAAAAGACCTGGTCAAAGAAACAAACCAGCTTCAGAGCAAAAACTGGAGGCAAATTAGAAGAGCCAAGAGTCTTCCAAAACAGATTGTGATGCCAGGCAACGTGACACAAAGAAAGGCTGGTTTCTGGAGAGCCCTGAGCTACCACCTTTTTAATTTCAGCCGTATTTTAAAACTTTCTTGCTCTGCCCCAGTACTGATACATGCACAAACAGCAGTTAACTCTGGAAATCTTGTCTGTGGTTTTTCTCACTGCTTGCACTCATATGCTGGTTTTGCATTAAATTGGTTTTGGTGAGGAGGAAAAACGTCAGCCACTGAAGTAATTGTCTGTAAGAAGCTGTTAAGAGCTTCCTCTGTGCCTAACAAAACCAATAGCTGGCTGGTTCTGAGAACTGACACACTGCTAAGCCAATTAGAGAAACTGGGACTGCCTCTATGATAACATCTTTAAGAATGAAAAGGGAGGAGGAGATGCTCAGAGCATTGGAGCCGAAAATCTTCTTTAAGCCATGATGAGGACTGTAATACAACAAACTGTTCCCCTGTAACTCATGAAGTGTATGGGGGGATGTAGTGTTCACCCACAGCCCATGAGAACTGGAGAATGTGGATATTGAAATGTAGATGGTGACTTGAGTAGAGAGACAGAGAGAACTTTTGCTTTCAGAGATAGAAAAAGAGGAACCTTTGGTCTTATACTAGAACAGTTCATCCTTAAAAACTGTACCCTATAAGCTGAAATGGCCCACAAAAGCAGCTGTGGGAAGACTGTAAGACATGGAAGGGATTTCAGGATGCAAACAGGGTTTTTCTGGGTGGACCATTAGCTGTGAAAATTGGAACCACGCTGGATGAGTTCACAGGGAGCTGTTTCCTCTTGGAAGGATTCCATGGCATAGTAGGGGAGACTCCTCTCCCAGAGTGAACTGAAGAAAGATTCTTTTTAGAAGTAAAACTGATAAACTGACTGAGCATCCCAGGTTTTGTCTCTTTGCATTGTCAGTGGGAAGGAAAGAAGGGCTGTGGGGAGAAAAGGTTTATTTTAGCTCTTACCATTCTTCTTTACTACTTTTAATAAAGTTTTCCTTATACCTTTTGAAGTTTTAATCCTGTCTTGCCCTAAAGTCTCTTCTCCTAAAGCTTATTTCAACCCCATGAGCTTTATTTTAACTGATTTTTTTTCTCCTCCTCCGCTCAGTTATAGCAGAGGAAGATGAGTAGATGATTTTTGTGAGTGCACTGGCGTTTGGCTACACCTCACTGGACCACATCATCACAACAGCTAATGAAGAGGGGAGAAATTTAAACCTACTACAACATTTATCAATAATCAAAACTCAAATATGTACTGTATGTTATTATATGAAGTGCATTCATTTTGAAGCTCTGGAATTGTATTTCTCTTGAATATACTTCCATGTGCACAGAAATAAGACTAAAAATGCACTGTACAAATAGACTAATAAAACTCAACTCATGATACATGTTTATTAACACTGACTACTCAGGCTTCATGGAGGCCACACATTCCCACCTTTACCTAATACTAACTCATCTCAGAAGAGCAAGAGAAAACGTGTTTACTTCTCTTTTCAAAAGTAAAAGTACATCAAAAACTGGTACAGGAGTAGGAGAGGAGTGGTATGTGATGCTCACCTATCAAGAACATTACAAATCACAAGGGTGATTTGTTCATAACAAACATTTGTTATGAAGAAATCATAAGGATAACACAGTACATTTACAGGAATCTCACTTTAGATAAATACTCAATATAGACATTAATGCTCCCTGTAACCTGCAAGCTAAAACACAAAGGGTAAGCCATGAAACCCAGTTAGTCACTGGCAAAATGCTCAGCGGGCTGGGCAGTGTCAGAGCTTCACAGCTGTTGGGGTGTTGCTGGGGGTCACCTCTGAAGATGCATTTTGCATTGCTGAAGTGCAGCTTCCTGACATTTTTCATGGTCCCTCTGTACAATTCTCAGAAAGTGTTTTCTTTGTTAACCTAATTTGTGTATAGATGGACATCTATACAGTGTTCTACATGCTGCTTCAGATTAACTCCTGTCGACATTTCCAGGGACAGTACTTCAGGGGAAAACAAGTGAGAACATACTTGCAGAAAATACTGAGTCATGCTAGACTTTCAAAGTCTATTTAATTTTAGATTATTTTTCACTTACTAGTCAGTAAAAGCAATTCTAGGAAAATAAACTATTTGCATAAAACCTAATAAATAAATAAACTATTTGCATGTTCTTAAAAACATGCAGTTTACATAGGGAAAATTTCAAATGGAATTATGAAACCTTAGGATTACATGACAACATACTGATCCAATAGATTATTAATATCTCTGGGTGAAACCTGAGATTAGATCATGGCCATGGAAGGAACAAATGTTAGTGGGAAGGGCTGTGGTATTTTAACTTCATCAGTTCATCAGAGGGAGAAAAAAAAGAGGAGAAAAGTATGTCAATTGTTATTAACTTTTTGCTACTTCCAAACAATTTATAAAAAGCCAGAAACATATTTTTGGAAGCAAGGTAGACAAAGCCTGAAGTAAGACCACTATCAAAGAAGAAAACAGGCATAGGAAGTGAAGACAAATGGCACAAACAGTCCTGGGCTTCTGGAACAATGAGGTAGGACACAAACACAAAGGAAAAAAACAAAGCTGTGAAACTCCTCTTTGATGCTATGGACAAAGGTATAGAAATGCTCTCTAAAGAAAGAAGGTATTATTGGCATGATCACATTAAGAACGTTGTGGTTTGGGTAGAGGACAGAGAATTATAAGGGGAAACAGGAAGGACTTAAAGAGGTTTAAGTCACCAAATGACTTCCACTTCTAAGTGTACATACTTGAACAATTATAGTGGTTGGCATAACTGAACTGACTGTTGCAATAAGTTCATGAAAAATACAATACAATCCTGGTATAAAAAACCCAAAACTAAACCCCAACAACTTGGAGACATGAAAGAATAATTGCTGCAACAAACCATATACTGCATTAAAACACACAGGCCTAATAATTAAGAATGGTATTCCAGGCAGGAGAGTTTTATTTCTTATTTGCTGCCATGCATTTTAAAAGGAGAACCATGCTCAGTATAGTTGCCTGTGGGAATTCAGGGTCACTTTAAAGTACCTTTAATAATTAGATCCTGAGCTTAGACAGGTTTCTGAAGGAAAAATATACTTTTGTGATTAAACTATGGGTATGTCTGAGGATGCCTGTCTACCTAAGAACTTCTAAACCTGATGACTGAAATCAATATATTTTGGAAGCTAGGAGGAAAGACATCAAAAACAATTAAACCCCACCATGTTTTATGAAAGCAGGCCACAGATAGAGAAACTGATGCCCTGGATACCTCAGCTACAGAAAAAAAATGGAGCAAGACCTGCAGCTGAAAATTCCTGCCCGACAGACATGAGCTAGACTGTGACTGCTCCTGGCAGACAGCCTTGATACATGTGCTAGGGGCAGAGGAAGCTGCAGTTCCTTCCCCAGGAAAATGAGGTTCAGCCTGCCAGCCTGTGAACCATCTGTACCCCTTGCCAGTGCCTGACGTGCTCCAGCCAGCTGCTCTCACTGCCTGGCATGCCACTTGGCTGTAAGTGCCCTTCAGACACAGCCAGAGTCCTTGTCACAACCTCCTGCCTTCTGGTTCTTCTGCCAGGGATCTGCTGACTTTGCTCTGGCTCTGCTCTTTTACTTGGTCCCTAACTTGCAGTGCTGACTCACTGGTACTCTGATTTTAGCCCTATTCCTGACCAGCTCCTCCTCTTGCTCTCAATTCTGTCAAGTATCTGCCTCACTGACCTTTGTGTAGGTCTTTTCTTTTGCCTGATGCTAGGCTTCTCTGACTCCTTGGGACAAACTTCGATTGAAAATCTATTTCTGATTCCACTGATTTCATCTGGCACCAACACCAGACCTAGCAAATCTGTGCCCCACACACCCAGTTGCTCACAGTCATCACATACTGTGCTGGAATGTGACTGTGTAAAGGTGACCTCAGAACTCATTCTGAGAGCAGCACAGCCTAAAACAGTGGTTTCAAAAGACTTGAGGAGAATATTAATGTCTGTGCAGTTCAGCTACAAATCACAGATTTGCCTGAGAAGACTTCTGCAGTTCCAGGCTCTGTATGTACTGTGGCTTTGCATTATCAAACTTTTACTGATGTGATTAACTTAGCACTAGTAACTGAGCAGTTGAAGAAAGGAAAACAAAGGCAAGAGGAGGAACTTGAATGACATGACTGAAGTCTCTCAAGTTTCTGATTTATTGGCTCCAGCACCTGAGTGAGCTACCAATTCCAGATTCTACATGGATTATTCAAGTAGCATGCAGTCACTTCTTGACTGAAGTAGTCCATGAACAACATAAAATACTCCTCAGGAAAAACATTTTCACTAGCCAAGTTATGCTGCTGTGCATGTAGGAACATTTCTGCATTACATTCCAGACAACTAGTGTAGGGAGTGAAATAACATTATCTGGGAGTGAAATAACATTATCTGTCTGCTAGGATTATGCTGGAACTGTAATAATTTTCATGCTAGCAAATAAAAAGCTCTACCTTAAATAAAACACTCATTTCATCATGGCACAAATCTAACAACTTATCTATCTTCCTTCAGTCATTTTCATGTATCTTATAAGACTTACTCATAATCTCCTAGACTTTCTTATGGTTTGTTTCTGAAGGCAAGTAAGCTCAACTCTGAAAATTACTGTGTCTAAATTACAGATATTAGTCAGGACCTTCTATTCTACCAGAGACACAACTGACATAGCAGACCAGTTCCAAATGTACATTTCAGAACCTCTATCCCACTTACACTTACTTATAAAAAAAAATATTAATTTTCAGGGAATAATATGAACAAAACCCACAAAGATCAGCTCAGAAAGTTCTGTGGTTTCTCCCCCTATTGTACTTACCTTCATTTTCTGTATTGGCTGGAACAGAATCAACTCCAAAGGGATGCCATGGCTGAAGGTCATCTAGGCTGAAGTCTCCATCCACTGGAAGAAGTTCAACTGTAGTCTTTGTTTCCGTCAATGAAGGCATAAGAGCATCATTTCCATAGCTGATTCTGGGTTCGCTGATCATATTGGCCAAAACGTCATCAGAGTAGTTTTGTTCTTTCTGAAGTAATTCATCTGCAAGGAAATTTCAATGAAGAAACTATGTGAAATAGCCAGCATATCTAAGGACCTGTTTTCAATGCTACTCAAGTAAGAATTCACTGTTGTGAGGTTGTTTTCCTACAATAAATAAAAACATTAAGGCTTGGAATAGTCAAAACCCCACAATAAGCACTGCAGCTAAGGCATTTTTTTGAAACATCAACCACAATTGCTCAGTAATGTTTCCTACCCACATTTCCACCACATAACAGATCACAGGTCTGTGCTATATACATAACAGATCACAGGTCTGTGCTATATACATTCCTTGGCTCTTCCCAACCTCTTTGAAAGGAAGCACAAAACAATTCTCTTCAACTCAACATGCTGCTGTAAGTCAACTGGCGAGAGATCCACAGGAAGGAATGTCTTTGTAATTTCTCCTTCCTCTTAAATGCTCACTGCCAAAGCTCCTCACAACTCTTAAATCCTCTATCTCCACTACAGTCACTGTATTAAATTGGGGTTACACATCAAATCTGAAGAAACATTTGATTTTTTAACATATATAATTTCATCATAACACTGAAGTAGTTCTTTGCTAAAAAGCAGTAGTACACATCTAGTAGTAGTCTTAATAGTAGTAGTAGCAGCAGGCAAATTATTTTACAAGCTACCAACACCTAAAGCTACACAGTATTATCTATGCTGTGGAATTGTTTTTCTTGAAGTAAGGTGAGGACAATCAAAGCACTTTTCAGTTTGATCAGGTGTATAGGACAAACTTTTCAACTCTGTGTTAAAAATAAGCTCAGATGTTGTGTGTGCTTCATTATTCCTACTCCCTTCTCACATCAAAGTTCCTCTACTCTCAGTACAGAAAAAACATGGACTTGTTGGAGTGAGTCCAGAGGGCCACAGAGTTGATCAGAAGGCTGAAGTACCTCTGCTATGAATACAGACTGAGACACCTGGGGCTGGTCAGCCTGAAGAAGAGAAAAGGTCCTAGAAGTCCTTACTGTGGTCTTTCAATACTTACAGAAGGCCTATAAGAAAGAAGGGCCAAACTTGTTATCAGGGCCTTTAGCAATAGGACATCAGGTGATGATTTTTAACTGAAGGAGAGTAAATTTACCTAAGATATAAGAAAGAAATTTTTTACAAGGAGAGTGGTGGTAGATGTACCTGTACTGCCCTGTACCTGGCAGTATTCAAGGCCAGGCTGGACAGAGCTCTGACCAAGCTGATCTAGTTGAAGATGTCCTTGCTCATTGCAGAGAGGGTTGGACTAGATGACCTGTAAAGGTCCCTTCCTACCAAACTATTCTACAATTCCATTCTTGACCCTTACTGCTTCACTGACATCTGTTTTTGTAGGAAAACCATGCTATTTGCAAGTATTTTGAGGGAACCTGCTGCACAAGAGCTCATTCAAGCAAGAAATTGCAACGCAAACCAATAATTGCTAATAAGGCACCAATAGTGAGCAAGTGCCACAGAGCTAAATAGCTCACAATAGGAGACTGTAGTAGAGTGCAAGTGACCACATGAGAACACACATGGCAGCTGATGATACAACAGCTTTCATTAGGACTGTCTTCCCTGCACTTCATTAAGGACACCCTGACTGTCACTACTTCACACCCACATCTCTGCCATGTAGCAAGTCAGGGACATGAATCACCACTCTGCTGCTAAGCCCTTCATGCCACTCCACAGGGGCTCACTCATTTCCTACTAATATCAGTGATGAAGGGCTTCTAAGTTTCTATACACACCACAGCTTTAGAAAACCTCAGCAAAATCTTTTGAATGCTGTGTTTCTCCCAGCTTTGCACCATGAAGCTTCATACCACAGAAGTAAAATGTAACCATGCAGCACCCTCAGAAAGGACCCTTACCACCTCACGAGCTTTAGAGGTACCACTGCTTCAGTGCCTCTATCAATGATGATCCAGTGGGGCTCTACTCTGTAATTCATCTCCCAAGGGCCACCTTGAGATAGCTGACAAAATTCTCTGCCACCCTATTCACCTAACACTGAATTCAGAACATCAAAAATAAAAAGAATGTTGCAATCTCAGCTCTGGGGCAAACGTGGGTTCTGAATCTTACAAAATAAGGTTTTAAAATAAATTTTCCAGTTTAAACAGCAATTACTTGAGCAGATGGTAAGACTAATGTGAATACAAAATTCTGTGATTTAATTTGCCCATTAAAATGACTTATTAGGACAGTATAGAAAGCCTATGTCAATCACACTGAATTGTTTTTTTTTATGTTCGTTTTACTGAAACCAGTACTATTTTATGACACCTACTAAATCTTCAGCATAGAAGTTCAATCTGATTTTGTCTCCAAATTGCACTTACACTACTCTTTTTTAAAATTAAACCATGTCCTTTCATCAGAAGACACCAGTGAAGCACCTTGATATTCTGAGCAAACATCACACGACATGTTAATTTTCATTAGATATGGATGAAAAGACTTTACAAAAAAGAGCTGGATTTTAGTGGCCTGAGGGAGAAGTCTGGTGTCTATGTACCTTGCAGGGTGCCACAGATGACAGCAGCTGAGAACTACTCCCACATGAGAGAGTATTACAGTACTCAGCATCTTTGTGACCACAAACCTTTCAAAACCTGGGCATTGGAATGGTTTTGGGGCACAGCTCCCCTTGTTCCTGCTGTTCTCCCCATCCCCAGAGGATGGTGTGGGACAACTGTAGAGACCTGGAGCTCAGGCAGCAGTGGCAGGGGATGGTGCTGGAGGAGCTGTGCCCCAGCCATTCCTTTGCCTTGGGCAGTGCCTGTCCTGTACAACTCCTGTCCGTGCTCTGCTGCCAACACTCAGTGTCACCTGCAGACAGCTCCTGCCCTTGGAAAGGGACAAAAGGTGCACAGAGGGGAAGGAAGAACCTGAGTTCTGGCAGTGGAGGAGCAGCACCAGGACTGGTACAGAACTCAGCAGAAGCCATGGTGCAGGCATGGCTGGGCCTGCCAGGCTGACAGACAGGGTTTCCAAGCTCCCATCATTATACCCAAATTTCTGAGGGCTGGGAATGGATCACACAGTCTCTCTCAAGGCTGCCCAAGTGGGAGCACATCCTTGCTGGCTCCATTGTTTTCCACTCAGCTGTGGTATACAGCATGGAGAGGACCTGCACAATAGCTCAAGTGAAGCAGACAGATATTACAACCAGCAGATTATGATCACATCCATTTTACAAGCAGGGAAACAATGGCCACATGAGTCAAGCCCATCTGACAGGATGAATCAGACACTGAATGACAGTGAGAAACTGGAAGTGCCTGGCATAGAAACTGCTGGAATCCACCACACTGAGGCAGCTGTGTCTGCATTGAGTAAATTATTCGCAAACAATTGCTTCAATCATTAAACTGCTAAAAAAAGTTTGCTTTAGGATTTCCTGTTATTGATACTACTGGCAAATCCAAGATCAATTCTTCAGGGCTGATTTTGTTCCAAGTATCGATGGCTACTTGAACCATCAGTTACACTAATGGAAAGCCATACATCTGTTCATTGACACAGTACTCCCTCCATCTGCAGCTGACAACTCACTTCCCCCACTGTGCAAAAGATAAATCCCTAAATAAGCAGGGAGCACAGACACAGCTAGAGGCTAGGATGTGCATTCAAAACTGTTTCAAGGGGTTTTATTTGTACTATGAATATCTTATCATTAGGTGCTGAAAATAGATCCTAGGTTGCTCCTCAAAATTTCATCTCACATCAAATCAACAGGACAGAAACACTCTGAGAATCTTTCTACAATAAATGTTTTTTGCTTGGCTTATTATCTCCTTGCAGTATTCTGCTAAGCCTTGCCATTCAGAAAAATAAAGAGGATGGGAAATCTTTCTGTCCATCTGAGAGCATGTGCTCAAAAGCAACCATGACCTCAGGAAAAGGCCACACCCAGTTGGGACCTCAGACCTCCCACTAGCTCTGAATTTGGTGTGAGGGCACACAGTTGCTGCTTCTCCTCCAGACACTCAAAATTCTCCTTCAGGCACCTAAACCTTTTCTTTCTCAGGATGAGAGACAGGCTCACTTCTAGTATTTTAATCAGATACCTCTTGGACTTCTCATAACACCTAAGAAAGTTTTACTTGGACTTCTCATAGCACCTAAGCAAGTTTCACTAATTCTTGGACTCACTGCATGCCTCCTCCATGGGTCAATACTTCTCAACAACAGCATCTAGAAAAATTGAACTGAAATATGTTTGGGAAACTGGATAAAAGTGTAATACCACTACAAACTACTTTCAAGACTATTCTCTTATCCCACAAAGAGGCAAATGGAGCCAAAAGCAAATAAAGAGCTGAAAAAATAAAATTGACTACAGACTATTCTGGTAGATACTGTGTTGTTAAAAGCTATTTGTCTACAATGCCCCAAGACCACAGTTCTATTTGCAAATAGCACTGTGCTAGAAACAATATCATGACAAATCCCAGCAAAGCTGATGGGAGTCTTGAAGTGGCAAAACCCATGTTATGAGAAAACCTTATCTAATTTTACTGTCACAAAACACTGTTTTAAATGTTGAACTCTGGGACATACTTCCCAGCCCTTAATTGGCACAGCTGTAATGACAAGAAGTTCATATGGAACAGCTTCTCTTGCTGTCCTGGAGTGCCAACAACCAGTTAGCTATCTTTTAAACAAAAATTTTTATTTAGTTCATAGTTTGTTTAAAATTTCCACAAATAACTATAACATTTGTTTGTTGTATTTTCAAGGAACCCACCTACTAGAGGAAAAGCTCTGCAATCACTATTATGTGCCAAAACTATTGAATTTACTTGAAAAGCAGCCTTAAAGTTGGCAATTGTAATTGTGGAGTTCTAGGAAACAACTTAAACCAGATTAGAAATGAGGTGTACCCAAAACACCTCTAATTAGGACTAGTTAAAATACCACCAAATTACATGCCATAGTTTTGACCCAACAACAAACTTCCTTTGTAAAATGCCATTTACAAAGCAGAACATATATTTGATCTAACAGAGATGGGCTTGGAATCAGCTCAAATTAACTCATACAAATGCAGAGTCTTATTGCCTCACTGCCTCACTTATCATCAGTGACAATTCAGTGTGAACTGAACATGTGTTTTTCCCAAAGTTACTTGCTTTTGAGCATGTGCTTTCAAAATGACAAAACTAATAAGTGTCAGCAACCTCCCTGTTCTTCTTAGCAGCAGAAATTACAGAGCAATTGAGTCACAGCAACAGCTTCATTTGTACTGGCACACATACTGCCTTAATCCAGTCTGAAGGCAGCTTAAATCATACATATGTTGTATGTCACAATTAGGATTCACTAAGAACACCAACACAATAATTTATTACAGCACATGTGGCAAGAGGTAACATGTTTAACTGCAGCTTTCACTTGTATGCTTCCTTTATGGGCTAATTCAATGTTATCTTCTAAAGCAGTTGCACTGTTGTAACACAGTCAGGTTGGAAGTAACTTTGAGTGCCTGTATCTTGTCAGCTGTATGAATCAAAACTCTCCCAAACTGGTAAATATGAAAACAAGACCTCCTGTGCCTCACAACAAAGAGCAAAGCTCCACTGAATTTCAAGTATTTTGTTATTTTTAGGTGTTTTGCTGAATCACACACTGCATGATCATGATGTTGCATACTGCCACAAGTTGTAGCTATAACATTATCAAGTTACAAAATATAATTCTGTGGTATTCAGCGCTGAACCTAATTCATTTCTATAGTACAAATCAAATATAATGTAGAGAGACTGATGAGAATGTTATTGAAAGCGAACTGCCTGCTGGAGGGTGGAGAAATGCCTTTGTTGCCTGTATGCTTTGAGGATGATGAAAGAGGATTGATATGGTAGATAATTCGTGTGAAATACTGGAAATGAGCCCAACCTTCAGTGCTCAGATCCATACTGACAGAGAAATGTGACCACGCCACCAGATCTAAGTTTTCTTCTCACCTCCTCGACAGCCTGTGAAATTATGCCACAGGTCTTTTTGTCTGGAAATTCTTTCTGTGCAATGTGTCTCTCCCTCATGGCTAAAAGGAGACAGAAAGAGCAAGAACCATGGGAAAAAAGCATTTCATAGTTCTTATTTTCTGTGCTGCAGAGATACTACCACTAGGTAAGAACAAATAGCAGCCAAAACCCTCCACATTTCAAAAGATTCCCGTCTGTTTGAAAACCTTCATCAGTAAGTTGAAAAGAGTTTGCCCTTTTCAAATTATCAGAAAATGAACATTTAAGGTATCATGAAACAGCTGACCTAAAATATTTTTTCTAGAAGTTAGTAAGAGAATAACCATCCCATGGCCTCAGACAACACCTTGATGGCTAAGAAAACCTAACTTTAGAAAAAAAACCCCCTAACTTTAGATGAAAAAGAAAATCTAACTTTAGAAAAAATACACATTTGAACTTGAGAATAGCTGCAATAATTAGAACCATGCTAAAAAGAACACGCTTCTACTAAAAAAAAAAAAAAAAAATCACAACTTTAGCACTTCAATTTTTTTCCCCTTTCTTGCTCCTTTTATTTCAGCACATGTAGATTTTGCTGTTTCCTGAATCACATCATAAAAACAACCCAAGTGAGTTTCCTCCTGTCATCTGGTACATGGAATAACATTTCAGTTAAATCTACCTTGCAGATATTTTGTCTTATATTATTAAAACCCCCAAAGATGTTCAACTAATATACAGAGACATTGTCCTTGTGCAGGTAAATCACAGGTTACAGAAGAGTCTTTAAACCTTGGGTAATCCAGTTCAGGAAAACACTCATCACCAAGTAATGATTTCAAAATGACCTTAGTGTCTTGTCCTTAGAGAAGGACTTCAATACAAATTTATTTTTGTACGTGCCAATGCAATTACTGACCACTCTGAGCAAAGCTTCATGACAATTTTCACACCATTTAATCAGTCTGCTATGAAACTCATGGTCTGAAATTTTGTCTAATTTTCTTAGATGCCTGGTATGACACTCTTTGCCTTCAGTGACAGAAACTTTAATTACTACAGACCCATAGTTATCTGACAATTACACAAACTATCTATTAACTAAAATTAAATCTCAATATATGGCTATAGCTAAGTGCATGTTAATTTTTTTGGTATTTAACAGCCAGTCATCTGATTAATAGCTACATTTCCTCCTCACTTCAAAGCAGAGAGTGTTGAAGCTTGTGTCATCTCTGAGAGTAATTTAACAGAAATTAAAAACCCTGCTCTTCCTTTTCACAACAAGTCTTTTTGTCAATTCCTGTTGTCTCTTTTCCTTCCTCTCATCCCCTCCTCATTCAATTTGGTTAAATTAGACAGGTCCTCCCTAAGTAAGACAATGGGAACAATCTAATATAAAGGTAGACAAGATAATGTTAAAAAATACCTGGGGAAATTTTTGAATGGAAATTATACCATAATCCAGAACATATATTGTATAGCGTCATCCTGATCCACAGAATGCCTTCTGTGACAAACTCCAAGTTTAAATTTAAGTCCACATTTAATTCAAAATTAACATTATCATCAAGTGCTTTAAAATAGGCTGAAGAGTCTAAATTAAAACAAATAAACAGCCCGACAAATGGTCACTGATATTACAGTCAGATGAATCAGCAATCAATACTCCTGCTCAGGAGTAATAGTTTACACAGTTTACTTGTGTAAAGTAGAAAAAGCCAAGTACCTTTCCCTCTTAAATACCTGATAAAGCTTTTAAGTGAAATTACTCTGCAAAAAACATTTATATGAAATACTGCTACAGAATTTTATTGTCTAATTTTCTGAAATTAATTATCTACTTTATTTATAAATTATTTGTTGGTCTTATTTACTGATAAAAATAATTATATTTACTTGCCAAACTTACAATACACAATACAATTTAAAACTGGAGCGCGACCTAAAACTACCACTTTCTGACACCTGAAAAAAGTCAGTTACCTATCATTTTCTACAAACACTTCTCAAGGTCAGATTGTGAATACCACAACAACTTTTGATGTGTCATCTTGGAAGCGCTCAATAATCCATAAAAAATATAAAAATCTGAACCATAACTTGTTGCACTGATGCTGTAAGATTTTAACTTTTGTATTTTTCATATCCTGTACTGCATTAGTGTATAACTCTGAACTCCATATGGAGTGTTAGTTAATTCTCTTTATATTTTAGTCAAAGCAATCCTTCTAGGCATCTTCCTCAGGCCCTGAAAAGTATAAACAAAAGTGAATTGGGGGAGAGGGGAATAAACTTCCAATCTGTAATTGGAAGATTAACACCTGATATGCTAACAGACCAAACTTATATCTGTCTGGAAAACTCGTGACCATTGTTCATTTTGGGTGTAGCCCCTTGGGGAGGTTTCATCTGCCCTTAATGTACCTGAAGGTCCTTCATTAAATACATCTGCTTTTATCCTTTTGTCTGGCCTCTGTTTCTAGGTACACCTGAAACAGGCATCAGCAATTGCTACCTTGGTCAAAAGAGAACGTTTTTTAACTGAACTCCAAATTTAGAGAACTGAATTCTGCAGTGTCTGCTCCAGATAATAAGTATTTTGCCTATTTACTAACTGCAGTTTTAGTGTTTGATAGGCCAGATATAGCCTAGGCTGCCAATCTAAAGATATGCATTTATTAAATTTATCAAATATATCTATGAAATGGGATGTAGCCAGTTCTGATGCCTTTTACTCTGTTTCTCACACCCATGATCTAAAAGGAGGAAGCAGAACAGAGCAAGAACTGGAACCCTGCCTAGGCATCACTATTCAGGAAAATGCATTTTTCAGTGAAGTTGGGTATATGAGAATCAGAGGCAGGAAGAAGCTGCATTGATGAAAGATCATTTGTAATCCCATGTACTTGGGAACTGACAGAACATTACTGCAACATCTCCATCAACCCAGCCATTCTGTAAAATCTCATATCCTCTGTAATTTTTTCTTTTTTTATCCCAACAGTAACAACTTGCCAAAGAAGAACACCACAGATACTCTTGCCCATAACAAACAGCTGTGAATTTTCCCTCTGCACTTCTGGAAAGCAAGCTATGCTTCAAACAAAATTTAGTACACCATTGGCATTAGAGGCTTATTTTGCTATCCCCCTCAGAATACCTGCCCACAGCGATCCAATTCAGACTTTAGGGTTTAAATCCCTTTGGATAACAATTCCACAGACTGACACACTAGCTCTGTAACATATTACATATAAAACTATATTACCTTGTGCTAATATAACTAGTCTGTAACTGGTTGTCAATGGAGACGTGCAATTTGCCAGCAGGTAAGAATTGGGATTATTCCTTTGTTTCTTTTACAGTCCAACACCTCCTACTAGGAATCTGATGTTAGAGTGAATCACACAGAATGACACAACTGTGCTTCCAAAACATGTTAACTAGGAAAAGAAAATCCATCTTTCAACAGGACAAATTAAGTAGAAGATGTTGGAGTGTCTGTGATCCCACAATTTTGGGCTCCTTTAATACTCTGGACATTGACATAATGAACTTGATGTAAGATGAACATATTTATGAAAAAAATTACACACATGTTCAAGTGTATAAAAAAAAAATCTCCAATAGTTCAGTATAGTGACATTTCTGTAAGCAGGCAACATTTTTACAAAGCCAGAGCCTCCTCTCAGACTGGAGCTACTCATTTGGAAAGTCACCTGCTCTCCAGATCCTATCTGAAAGCTGGACAACTGGAAAACATTTTCAGACTTTGGTTATCTATCCAAAAAAACAAACAAACAAAACCCCCCCAAAAAAACCCCAACCAAACAAAAAAAAACCCAATGACATTTAAATTTGGTATGTGATGAACTAACATATGAGTGCCTTAAAGCACAACACTAGAAGCAATTATCAGAAAATACTAATGAGAAAGTCTGCTTCATAAGACTAAAAGCAGGCTTTAAAAAAGTCTTTAAAAAGAACATGTTGGTTCAGGCTTTAAAAAGAACATGTTGGTATCACCACATGCTTTATCAGCATCATCTCAAAACTGAGTGCTTGGCTTTAGACTTTTCACTGAAGACACAAAAGAACAGGAAATCAATTCAACTAGATGTTTATGAGCAAATCTGTAGCTATAACGTAATCCTGACCGATAATGCTTTTTAAAATCAAATCTATCCAATATACAGATTTAAAATAATATACACTCTCCTTTAAATACAACATTTTCATACAATTGTAACCCTACTACCTGCAGAAACAAGTCTCTCCAAGACAGAATTTCTCAGTCTATTGTATTCATGACACCACAGAATGACTGTGTTTAAGAAGAAAATCCTGATCAAATCCACATGTATCCAATAAAATAAGAAAAAATTAGGAAAGAATACAGCCAAGGCAGCACCTTTAAACCTCTCCTGGAAATAGATGAATTAGTTAGATGAAAGATTTTTTAAAGACTCATTAAAATAGAAGATGCTCAGAAAATTTAAAAATTACTTCACTGATAATTTACAGGTCCATGATTATTATCAGTTTTCAGTTCTAACATGTGGATCATGAGTCCAGATTGTTTAGAGGTGCAAGTGAAACAGACCAGCATTATTCAAACCAAAGGAAAATATTATCTTATTAAACTTAGTAACTTCTATTAACTTTTTATTCTGACTATATTTCTGAACTGGAAAACAAGATGTCCCATATCTTGCCCTTAAGAAAAAGCCACCTCAGTCCAAAGCCACCTGAAGCCATTTATCCTTTTCTCAGTATCTGTGCACCCTGCACTCTTTTACTGACTGAAATCAGGTTCACAATATTTATGAGATGGAAAGGCTGCTTGTGCACACAAAAATCAGGATTCATGTCTTTTCTGGAGAACATTAGTGCCCATGATAGCACACAATAGCCCATTTAGCTATAAAAGATGGGGAGAATATAGTACATTGCTACTGAAAGCACTTCAGAACATCAGTGTCAGTGATAGGCATTTGTATCTATTTTCATCATCTACAATTCTCCACCTAATTTTCTTTGACAGTTAAATGATCTTGACAAAAAATAAGAGATGCTTAGAGGAAGAAAATGTTGGATTTATTTCCAGGATTTTTTCCCCCTCTTTCCTACACTGAAGCAAAGGACGTATCTTACTAGCAGACAGAGCTGAGTCACTTAAAAAGGTTTTTTCACTGTGAGGGTGACCAAACACTGGCAATTAGCTCTGGGTGGCCTTGCTTTAGCAGGAATAATGGAGCAGATGTCCTCCCTCCTCCAGAGGTTCCATCCAACCTCAGGCATTCTGTGCTTCTGTGGCATTGGCTGATTCCCTGCATAAACATCATATACATCACTTTGCTCCAACACATGGCATCTTATTATTTATGGTATTTAAATAATTTAAAGAATATTTTATTGAGATAACAAAGTGGCAAAACTGATAGCTTAGTAAAGACCATAGGCTTGTGACGATTAAAGAAAAAAAAACAAACACTTGGGGGAAAAAAAAAGATTCAGAGTATGTGTGTATATGTATGTATATGAATTAGTCAAATGCTTTAAAAACCAATGTCCTTGAGTGGAAAAGGTCTTAATTGCTCATCAGGCACTCCACCTGGGCCATATGTCAGTATTTAAGCATACAAACTCTATCTCAATGTTGCTGCGGAAAGTTTAACACAGAATTAATTTGCTTTTGTGGAAGGACTCTGCTATTTTTAACCACTGATGCAACAACATATTTTGCTAGAATCCTAACAAACCATCTTTTTGACTGAATGCTGTAGGCCTTCAAGGGACAAAATAAAGGTAAATAACCACTTCACAGAAAATTCAAATTTTGCTTGGAAAGCTGAGGTTACTGGATACACATAAATATGTCAAATCAATTATGGGGAGAAAGCACAGGTGAAGTTAGTGCTGGAAGTCACTTCAGCATACCTGTGCAAATACACATTCTCTGAAGGCTGCTTTTGACTGCTTGTTCTAGTTGCATTACACTTATGGGCACAAAGCAGAAGGGCAGGAATATGGGTCTGTATGGTACACCCCAGACACACCAAACAGGCTATTTAAAACAAGAAGGCAGGTCTTACAGAACCTTTGGAAAGACCCACATACTATTGTCCTACTTCCACAAACTGTTTAAAGTTTGCTGAGAAGTTTCTCTGTGGTGTAGATATCAACTAATCTCAACAGAATACTTGCTGTCACAGAAAAATGTGCTAGCTTTAAAGAGATGAGGGTGTAAATTCAATATTTCTGCTTTGGCAGAATGGATGTTTCTTTGCATCCAATACTGAACACTCCCCTACACAGTACTAGCCAAGTCCCTGGGGCAATTTAAAAATGACAATTCCATTGATCTCCAGAATGGCGGAAAGTAAAAAAACTGAACAGAAATTGTCCAACTTTCCCCATCTGTGGGTTTTTGCAACTACTGCAAATGCTCACTTTATTTACATTGTCTGGATGAAGCACATTTGTCAACTAGTGCAAAATGCACTGCCCTGATGATGAGCACCACTGGTGACTATTCATTATTTTTTCTCTGTGCCAGTTCACCGAACATGGTCTGTCTCAGTGCAGAAAAATCGTGGAGTGCTAATTCATTTACCCATGCCTCAACAACACTGTTTTACTTTACCAGAAAAAAAAAAAAGGCATTATAAGCACTCTATGCACGACATTATAGCATCAGTCAGATGCTACCTGTATTTTTGCCTCTAGTTTTAGAGGAAGACTAGAACTGGTTCCTATTAAGCAACCTAGAGCTGCCACGTCTACAAACAAAAAGGAATTTCAAGAATTTTCTAGTTGAATACACTCAAATTGAGTTACAAGGTAATAATTATTGTTCTTACTTGATATGAACTACACCATTCTGTATGATCCCATTACAATACTCTTGTGAACCTTTAAACAAGCTTTTGACACAGTTTATGTAAGTCAGCTACCCTTTATTATTCTGATACCTTGATAGCGCAACCCAACTTCAAATAAAGAAAATTCAGAAATCCTAAGTATTGCTTCAACATTTGTAACATTTTTGAAAGTGGAATTCTTTCATTCAGATAAATTTTAAGACAGAATGACAAGGAAGAGTTACAGAAAAAAAAAGACACTGGGAAGTCCCATTGCAGTCTGACAGACATTACTAGTTACATATTCAAAATAGCATTTTAATGGAGAGGATCAAGAAAACAATCACAGGAGGAATAGCACCAAACAAGAAAAGACACAGAATTTGCATTTGTAAAGCCTCCAAGAGCATATTTTGGTTTTGCAGTATCAGTCCCCAAACCACTCTGGTTGTGGTTTTGAACTGTCAGCCTGCAGCAAGAAACTAATACCATTAAACTTCCTAAGAAGTTTCAGAATTATTTGAAACAGTATCCCACTTCAATTCATGGCAAGAAATACAGAAAGGCTGTAGATTGACTACAGGTTAAAATTACAAGCTAGAAACAAAGAATCAAAAATTAGTCTAATAAATGCTGAAAGACCAGAATCAGATGAGGTAGCACTAGTTTTGCCCTCCACTCATACAGGTATTGGGCCTGATGACTAAAGAGGAAGTGTTGAAAGAAAGGAAGTCTTCAGACTTCTTGAGCCTGCAGCTGCTTCCAAAAACACTTACAAAAATCTTCAAAGGAACTTGCAAGGCAAATGTCAAGAGGCAAATGTCTCCTGTTTCAAATTTTGTCATTCTAAGTTGTAGCACACTGATGTTTAAAATAGCACCTGACCCACAGCACACTATATATATCTGAAAGCAGGCACTGATTTGGGGTCAGCCTGGGTTTGCCTTCTCTTCTAAGTAAGTAATGTGCATGTGGCATCCAGAAAATGCTGCAGAACAACAGGACAGGCAGAGTGGAACAGAATAATAAACTCATTACTGAATAGTAAGCTCATAACTGAATGCTTCTGAGCTTAGGTAACATACTGCTGTGGTATTACTACAGTGCTTAATATTTCCTCAGTGGTGGGCTAGAAAAGTTGAAGCTGAGGACATCAATTTGGAAACAAGTAGCAAACACAGAATTAAAAATTCAGATCACTGCCAACCAACATGACTGATGCACAAAGCTCTGACGTAGTTTCTGATTCAGAAGCTATGCCTGCTGTGCCACTCTCTGCAATAAATTGCCTTTTACACAGATGGATAAGCAATCTAATCAAGTAAGGATTTAAAGCAGGACGTGCTCAAAGGAACTGCTGATTTCTGTTAAAGCCTACTGTTGCTTTTTCTGGGTTTCCATACATGTTAAATAGTATATGAGATTTATCAGAGAGAAAAGGTGAGTACAAATACCTAGACAGGCAAATAATCTGCTCAGATTTCTTCCCGTGCCACTCTCCTATTCACGGGGCATATTCCTGCTTATAAGAAACTCCATTTATCACCAAGAACTACATCAATTGCCAAGAGCGACCTGGTTTTTAGCACATTTGCATCGCTGTCCCTTGAGAAATAATTTGTAGCCACAATGCCAGTCTCCTATCCAAATGACCTGCTTATTCTTTCCAAGCTTTGTCAGAACAACCACGCTCAGGTGACCTCTTTGTGCAACTCGCAGGCTGGCTCCTTTTCCTCTGCCCCAACATGAACAAGAGACAGACAGCAACATCCTTCCTCAAACATCTGGAATTTGCTGCTACATTACAATACCTGAAACTCTTATGGGGCATTTGCACATTACACATTGGCCAAATGCTTAGGATAAAAACCCTCATTTAATTTAATTTAAGTGCTGCTTTCTACCCTCTGGAGTGCTGTGAGTCTTCCAACTATCTACATGCTTCTACATTGTTAAAGCCAGTGGAGATGAGCTGGTGATGGACACCTGCAGGTAAGGACTATAACTCTGTTAAATTTTACCCTAAATTCCTACCATCATCTTTGCTGGACGTAAGAGAATAAAAACAAAAAGCTGTTCTTAAAAGGCATAAAAGCCTGTTTTAAGCATAGAAGCTGGATTTTTTATTTTGGATTTTGCACATTAAAACAATGGCTGTAAGCCTGCCTTTTGAGGTAGTAACTTCAAACATAGTCTGTATTTTAAGGAAACTCCAAATGTCCAACAGCTAGACTGTGATTTATCTGATTAACTGTGAAAAAATAGGTCATAATATTTTTAGCAATAGGAAAAATTGAGTGAAAAACAGCACCACATTATATGTAAGAAGAATTAAACCCATGGGACAAATTCATAGCAAACTAGATCTCATTTGTATCGCTGCTTATAGAGCTACTTGTTCGATTCAGGGGAAAACTACCTTTGTCAGAGCTCTGTTATCTAAAGATAATCCATTCCTCAAGGAAAAAACTTTTCATTAAGAACGCTACAGCAGAGTGGAACTAGAAACTAAAACTATAATTAAGAAAGAAAATTAAATAAAACTATTTTCAACCGTGTCTCCTTATATGTAATTTATTAGTCAGACACTATGTGTGAGATGTTCTTACCTCATTTTTCAAATTTTCTACTGACTCAGAATTTCTAAGTCAATGGTTCCAACAAAAGGTATTTAATCAAACATCTGCCTTTTTAATGAGAGTTGTAATATTTCTTGGAAATGCTACAAAGTGAAGTTTTATTAAAAGTTTACTTCTCCACAGATTTTGCAACTGTAATAGATGTCCTTTTACATGGGTTTAGGAAGAGTACAGAGACTAAGAAATTCAGTAACTTCAGAAGATCATTTGATACAGGCTGATCAGAGCTAGAAGGCTCAAAGCTAGAAGGATACTGTCTTCTTGAACACATGGGAATGAGCTCCACAAACTTTAATTCAAACCAACATATCTACAAGAAGAACATTGAAACTGAAAGACATTGCATTATGGAAAACTATTTTATCTAGAGCTGATATTTTACTCAGAAAAGAAAATAGTTTCATTTGTGTTGGTTACTAATTCCCAATTATGAGAACTTTGTTTTAATTGCTTTAAACTTTGCAATGCATTTAATAGTTTTTAGCACAGCCTAAACCACAAAATGAAAAAAAAAAAAAATCAAGGTAAGGAAAAACTGCTCAAGAGACTGTAACAAATATTTTCTTTTTGATTTCTTAGCTGCTCTCAATTTATTAGGAAATAATAGCTTACTAATTTTAGGCTCTTTTTTTGCCCCTAAAAATTAGTATTACACTTGAGATTAGGAGTCAGATTCTTGTAAACCACTCAGCAGTTACTAGACTTTTGGCCTCATGCCACTTCAAAGACTCTGAAATTCTTGTTCCACTTCAGTACATTGAAAGGAGAACAAAATTTATAAGAATATCCTCAGCAACCAGCATTAACATTACCAAGAATACAAGAAATTGAAATTTGAAGCAAATACCCCAAGGGAACGATAGCAATGCAAAAAGAAAACTAACTGAGCATCTCAAAGACCTCATATCATTTCCACAGAAATGATATGCTTTCAAATTATCAATAAGATGTTGTTCCTCCCTGAGTGACTCTACATCCACAGACTGAGACTGTTGATTGTGCCTTATAATTGTGGAGCATAGAAACACACAGTTAAAGACAATTACCAACCAGTTATGGACAGTTAAGGACAATTACTAATCAGTTTCTTCTGCCTCCCAATCCCTTCCACTATTTCTTGATCTCATCTCCAGCCCTCTTAAGCAGAAGCATATCTCTGTCATAACATCCTTTGGGCAAATGAATCTACCACTATTCCCTGTCCATCCCTCCCTGTGTCTGAAATGCATCCTAATCCTTACTGCACTGGTACACCTCCCTCCCTCGTATTTTGAAGAAATTGCTGACTTTTTTATTCAGCTCAACCCTGTTACTAGTGAAATGAATACATTAACTGCCAGTTACTGCCACAACCTGTGAAAAAAAGCTGCTCCAAAAATGATTGTCCCATCTCCGACCTTTACATTTAACCATGTGTTATTTTTCTTAAAGATAAACATTAGCAACGTGATGTCCAAAAACTGAGTGCAGTAGCAGCAAACAGCAAAGTGTGAGTGCTGTACTGGAGATGTCTGTGCTGCAGCAATGCCACAGCCAAGGGCAGGAATTTGGATGAAGAAAAGGCCATTCTCCCTCATATGTCAGAGCTATCTGCCATTACAGCTCTCATGGAAGAGGCAAACATAGGCCTGTTGCTACTGGATTCATCCAAGTCCAGCTTGTATGATGGAAAAAATGTGAGGAGCAGAGATATTAATTTGATAACTAAGAACTAAAAATGCATGACCACTACTGCCAAGATGATACCTACACTTTTCTCAGATGTTTGGTTCTGCAAGCAATTTTTTAGCTGTAGGATTTCCAAATTGTCTATATAATGTAAATACTTACCAGGTAAACTAAATATCCAAAGGATAGGGTTTACCTAAATCTCATTGTCAATTGATGCTTCCCTATACCATGGAAGGTTCCAAATGTCAATTAACATATTTCAGGGAAGACATTTACAGCAGTATGATGATGCCACTGCATGGGTTATACAGGATTTGTCTTCCAAGGGCTCATTATAATTTAATTCAAAATTTAAGAATGTTGCCAGGTTTACTCTTCTATTTTTCAGCTGAGGTAGTATATCAATAGGAAAAGTAAGATGATGTATGTTTGCTTTTGGTGGTAATTTCCCATCACAGAAATATATGTATTTTTCTACATTAGTAATTTGCATACCAACTTCATCCTGGATCTCCTCTGCCACAGCAGGCACATTGTAGAGGAAGGAGAGAGACTGGTTCATGCGTTCATATATCACACGTAGATGTGTCATAACCTATGGAAACAAAAATATTAGAAGGAGGGGAATACTATGGATAATTTGACATTATCACAAATTTCACAGATTATAGGAAGCAAGACCATTTTCACTTGTGCAAGTGTAAGATTTCAATATGCTCTATGTATCAGAACTGTCAAACCCATTACAAAACTCACCAATTTCCTACAGCTGCTAAAAAATACTGTTCTAGATCCTCTTCCATAGCCACCTGAAATCTCATGGAAATGCAGTAATTTAAAGTAGGGGTTTACATTTGCTGTGGGGCACACAAGCAGCTATTGTGGCATAAATCCACAGCTTCATTCTTCTCTCAGCAACATTTACATTTGCCCATACTCATAAGTTTTCACGTAACGTGTAAACCAAGTGAGGCACAGTGATTCAAAATATTCAAAATGTTTTAGGTGTTTGTGTTTATTTATTTATTTTTTATTTCGTAATCCAAATTCTGAGAAAAGAAACACCTCTCCAAAGAAAAAGAAAAAAAAAAGTAACATTTACAAATTGCAAGCATTTCAGCTGCAAATAAAAACATTTCCACCCAGAAGCATTACTGCATTCTCTCATGCAATTACAGCTCTATTGCCTCAAATGCCCTCACATTGTTATGGGTTGAGTTATGACATTATATGATATGTGCTCCCCCAGGGTACTCTTCACAAGTATCACCTTTCTTCAGTGGAAGGAGAAATTGAGATGTATCTTAAAAGACTTAGAAGACTGACAAAATAATTAGGCCTAAAAAGTAAAATGAGTTGCTGACAGCAATTTTTATGAAACAGCACAATGATTTCTTCAAAACTAAATATTTATGCTATTGAACAAAATATTTTGTTTTCCATTTTCCACTGAAAAACATTTCACAAAGAGAACTCCCAGGACACATTTCCCCAACCATCTGACCAATTCTAGACACAGAGATGCTATATCAACTCATCCCTACAGTGACATGTTAGACAATACACTGCACTTCTTGCATTTAATATGTCAGTTTCTGTTCTTCACTAGTGCTGTCACATAACCTGCATTCTGCAAAATTTCACTGATTTTTTTTATTAAATAATCTAATGAGAATTGGAAAAAAAGTCATGATAGATGTTTAAGACAAGGCAAAAACAATAGTCACTGCAAAAGACTTTTAGAAGTGTCTCTAAATGCATTTCTCACTCCAGCAATTTCAAGACAGCATGATCTCAGTGTACACATTTGGCTGAAACAGATGTTTGAAAATCTAATCTGCCATCCAGGGAGGTACATGGTTTTGTTTTTTCTTTTAGTGATGTCAGTCAATTCAAAAACTGTGGCTGGAACAGTGCTGCCACTGAATCCTACAGAGGGAACAGCAGCAGACTCCAGAGATTCCAGCACACTGTTTTTACAGCTTATCCATTGTGACTCCAATTTAATTGCTGTTTTGAAACCCAACTACATCTTCCATCTTGGGTGTTTTCTTTCTGCTTTCTTGTCCTCTATGATTTATGAAGACAAAATAAAAGATGTTCCAAAACATATGCATTGAGGACTACAGTAATATTCAGCAGTTGAATCCCATGAACAACAGTGTCTGTTTTAAAAGAACACATTAAACTCGAGTGCATCACAGTAACCACATTTATAGACATTACAAGTGCCTCTGCAGTGACCATAGAAAGGTTAGTCACAGTAAGATGGCTACACCACTTTGGGTTCTGCCACTTCAGCTGAGAGAAGCACAACCATGTCTTGTTGTTAAATCTAATACTGATGTTTTTTCCAGAGGTATTATTTACCAAAGCACTAACAAAGGGTCTCAGCATTAATGCTCTGGAAAGCTCCTCAGAACATGCCCATGGACTGACTCATGGTCCAGACAGACAAAAAAACTGTATACAGCTCTTCTCAGAAGAAAAATCGTACCTACATTACTCTATCATTTTGCCTTAATTTTTTGTTTTTGATTGCATTTAAAAGCTGTCCACGGAAAGGAGTTGGGCATTTTATAAAAAACAGAAATTTTACAATAGTTAGGAACTAACATGGCCTCACTAACCATCAGTGGGGATTACCTGAGATCTGATTTGGGCAGCTTTCTTTGGGTCTACCATGCGGACGTGTTCGAAGTGTTTGAGAGTGTGCTGTCTGTCCTTCTGCTCAGCACGCACATACTTCTTCAGCATGTTGAATACATGACGAGGCTACAGGGAAAGAAAAAGAACACAAAAACAAATTTAGAATTTATTTAGCATGAACCATCCATTTAGAATGATGCATGTTTTCATTTCTTGCACTGGAGAATGTTGTCAAAGTAATATTTTATATAGCTTTCCTGAGTACCTGGGGACTTGCATGCATTCGATACCTGTGGACAGGTTTATGGACAATGTATCTGGGCTACACAGACTACCTAGGGTGACAATGCACCATTAAAAACTAATATTCTACCTAGAACAGTAGAGAATATGCCTTGTCTCTTATTTGAAAGACGAGTCATTCTGTGGTCTTGTATGTGAGATCTAAAATGCCCATAATCCAGATTCTAGCAAGTTATATATAAACACACACACATAAATACAAATATATAAACATGCAGATGTCCTCCCCCCCCCCCCCCCCATGATCTCCATACTAATCCTAATCTGCTATTTCAGATTTTAAGGGAGTGATGAAACAGTGTAGTTTCACTGAGCTTGGAAAATGCAAACATCACATGTAGTTTGCATGGTCAAAACCTCTCCTCATGGAAGAAAAGATCTCTTCTTGTGGAAATCCAAAATACTACAAATAAACCACACTAAAACCATATTAAAGCAGTTCTGTGTATTGAAAATACAACTTCCTGGTTTTGTGCCACAGAACTTCCATGGGAAATTCTAAGCTGGCTTGTCATTTTGATCAAAATTCACTCTAAATCAGAGAGGAAACTTTCACAATGCTATTTAACCTTGTTTTAGAGAAAAATCAATCATCAGTTCCTTCCAATTACTGCTCTTGCAATGTGCAACAATTGCTTCTTTTCATTCACTATTCTGAATACCTTGTGTATCATATTCAGTTCATATTTCACTTGCTACATTATTAACTTGCAGGTCATGTTTCATCATGGAGAAGTAGCTAATTTTAGAAACATTCAAGAAAAGTTGAACTGGATGATTGCAAACAGTTACTCATGGGCAAGACAAATAAATCCCCATCCTATTCTGTGGAGTTAAAGATGCCTTCTCATAATTTCTACTAATTTGTAACAAAACATGTTATCTCACACATCAAAATCACACTGCTATAACGGTGCCCAAGACTTACATTTGCCTCCCCTCTCAAATACTCCTCTGGCAGCCAAATAAAATGAAAACTATTTGATTCAATATCATTATTTGTTTTTCAGTATTTCAACTTACTGAACTTGGACAAATTAAGACAAATTTTGTTTCTGCCCTCTATTTTAAAACTCTTAATTCTCAATATAACAAACCTGCCAGGGTTTAAAATGACACTCTAGAAAATTGAACTAGCTGACCACATTTCTTGAAATCTGACTTTGTATAAAAACAGAGCTGAAATCCATGCTATTTCACAAAAAAAGTACAAAATTAAGTATATGTGAAGAATTCCACAGCTGGAAATTAATGGGTTTGAAGAAGCAGAACTAAAGGATGGAGTATTAGAGCTGGAGTGTTGTTTCCTGCTGCACAGGAGGATTTTTATCACCAATTCAGCAGCAACACTTTGGCGTGCCTCCAGCTGCATATTTCCACAGCAACCTCCTTGGACTCAGGAAATGCTTTGAGCTTCCCAAAGAGCATGGGCCCCGCTGCAGATTCCTTTTCCCTGTCCAAATAGCCAAACCAGACTAGTTTCAACCTGCCCTGTGCTCTCTCTGTGAACAGACACTGCTCCCAAGCATAAAAAGTACAAGAGAAAATTCTGAAGAAAAAGAAAACATGGAAAAAAGCCCAGATGGATTAATGTACATTACAAGGTTGATCTTAATGATCTTCTAAGCAAGAATTTATATTTCAGTAAAATAGTGTGCATTTTAAACTGATTTTAAGGATTATATGCTCACTTTAATTTATGTACAAAGTAAAGAGGTTAATTAATTACCTATCTAAGTTTTCTTGTATGTTTCCCTCGCCTGAAACCCTTAATTTCATCAATTCTCTTTTCTGCTTGTCTTTGTCACCCACCACCACCTTCCCACAGATAATGAGCCAGGACTGTTGGTACATGATAGAGTGGCTTTGCAAAACCTCCTTCTCTCTTTCAATACAACTAGACAAATCATCCTGCTGAATTCAAGGTCAGTGTTTTCAAGTGCTTTGGCATGCACCTGACCAGCAGTTCAACACCTCAGCTGTCATCAGCTACAGAGCACACAACCAAAAACTGCTGAGGCAAGGACAAGATCATCTACAAGACTGAACAAGGACTTGTTCAAAGACATAATTTTTAAACTGTTCATCCCTGTTATTTTGAGATGAGTCTCTGTCTGGTAGCACTTTCAGCCAATGCTACCTCCATGCTTGCTGCCTGCTCCTTTCAGAATTATTAGCTTTTGTAGGACATATATAGGACATATACTCAATAGAGGATGCACTTCAGTCTTTCAAACAGTACCTTCAAAACTTATTACTGGGCTCATGTCACCTTTCAGGCCTGGTGCTCTCCCCCTGACACAGGAAATGTATCAGTAAAATGTCCTGGGAGCTGACTACAAGCTACACAAACACAAAATTCAAGTTTTTCTGGTCCCCAGAATCACTTAACATTTTTTCCCTTAGAGAATTCTGCAGCTGAAGTTCACTTTGTGTCCTCTGCATTCCACATTTTGTCAGCTGTAGAGATCTTTCTGCTGTTACGTCTGGTCCCCATCATACCCTTCAATAACCACAGATACCTGAAGAACCAAGCTTCCAGCCTGACACACACACAGCTTGAAATCAAATAATTTTACTAGGGTACTTTTCAGACAGGATTACATTTGTAGGAGGCTGAACTTCAAAGCAGGAAAGCTTAGCTCCAAAGCCAAATGTGGAACCCTACCTTTGGTGAACTACCCAAACCCACAGTGCAAGAAAGCAAACATGACCCACAGCCAGTCCATATACTCACCTCAGTTCTGAGCCACAGACTCCAGCTACTCAAAAGAAGCTGCATCCCAGTTTATAACTCACTAATCTGTCTCCTAATGAGTTCAAGCCTTTCATTTCCCTCACTGGGGTAGGAGGTTATAACATGCAACTCACACTCAGGCCAAGTAACATCCTTTACCAATTTAACATCAACTAGTTTAATTTTCCACAAATTACTACTGCAAAATACAGTCTCTACAGCTGACAACTATCTTGAAGTCACCCCTCAACACCTTTACCTAAGTGAAAGACTTTAATTTTTACTTGGTGGACATGGTAAAAGCAAGAGAGTTTTGTACCACAGGGTGAAGAAAAAAGTCCAATTATGATGACAATGATAAAGAACTAAGACAATGATCACTTTTCCGTGGTCACCAAATACGTAGGTTTCTCCTCAGAAGGAAATTTAATGAAAATATGTAATGTAATCATGTCAGCCATACTGGTATAAGTCCCTGTAAGGTCAAATTCACTAGAAGACTCAGCAGTGTAACCATGTTTTTTCCATCTAGGAAGTGTTCAAGAGGCCAGAGATACATAAAACCGCTTTCCCCTAGTCTTTTTGCAAATTCTCTTCCTCTGGAGGTCACTGACCAGCTATTATGGTATTGAAACAAGTATCAGAGATATAAAGTCATTAAATTCCACTCAATCTGCATTCTGAATGTACATGTTTACAGAAAACTTTGAATTGCTAGTGTGCTAACTTCATGCCATCCAAGAATCCTCACAAAATCCTTCATAAACACTTCAAAAGTTCAACAAACAAAATAAAAAAATCACAACCATCCTATCTTTAAGCTCCATGTTGCCATGATGAAGTATCTCAATGTGCATTACTTGGAGGGACACCATCCTCCTGCAGGATCTGTGAACCGCTACAATTTCTGACAACCAAATTCCTTCCCCGTGATTCGCTTAAGTATCTTTATTATGCATCTATCCATCAACAGGTATTCACATGGGAAGCTTGTTTAGGCAAACTCACCCTGGGTGGGACAGTCTGCAGGGCTGTGATGTAGTTCTCCAGAGCAATGCGCCGACGGTCATTCAGCATGGCTTCCACTCGTGCCATGTGAGTCTCCACAAGCTGCTGTCTTTCATTTGCTGCTTCTTGTTCCAGTGATTCCACTTTCTCCTGGAAATGCTGAAAAAAACCCCATCAATCACAACAGAAATAGAGAAGACATCAGCACAGATGGGAAAAAAAAAAAAAAAAAAAAGAGTAGAGAATAACATGAAATCTCCATAAAGTAGATTATTAAATTGCATCACCCCCAGCACCCCCTGTATCTTAACCTTAACCATCTGGGCTCCAGATGGTAAGGTTGTGGTTGCATTTTCCTTTACCTGGATAACAGCTTTCTTGTCGGCCTTTGGCAAGTTCTTTGCTTGGCGTTCTGCCTCTTCCCACTCTCTCATGACCTAACAAATAAAATAAGGAGTGTGACTTTGCTATTTTCCTCCCTTGTCCCATGGCTCAGCAGCAGCCAAGCACTGAAGCTCCAAGAGTCATAATTTTACATTCCTCTCCTCTTTTTATCACTAAAAAAAAGGCAGTTACAACATTTTATGAAAGTAGGATCCTGTTATTAAATTTTAAAAAGACTGTGTCTGAACACTGTGCCAAGCTCTTACAACTCCCCTGTGAAGGAACACATTAACCAGTCCTCAAGCAAGGGAAGTGGAGATCTCCATGGGTAAACACACCAACCCATTTTCATCTCAGACAGAAAGAAAACAGATTCCACTCGTTTTGTCCAAGGGTGCAAATTTCAATTCATTCAAATTGGATCATGCCACCTTTTTTGGCCACGAAGCCTACAAAAGCTTTTAATTTATTCAGACTGCATCACTGGCCTGAGTAGGGCAAATCAAAAATTACACATAATTTGTGCTAGGCCAGCTATTTGTCCAGAAACAGGGGTTGTAGAAACACTTCCAAGGACTGAATACGTATCTCAAGTATAACACTGTTGGAAAAATAACACAGGAGATCTTTCGGTGTCATTTCTTTCAGCAATATGAGAAGCCTTCTCTCCCTGTAACACAGAGCAGTAGTATTCAATAGTCAGGGAGTGGGTTAACTTGTTGCCCATGAGATCTGAAACCTTTATGTCATCTGTAATGGCATCACTCATTTCAAACCTAGACAGCAATCTCCTCAGATAATACATTTTATATAGTAAGTTATTCCCACTGAATGAAGTGCACACAAACAGGTGACTATTTATGTCCAGGATTAGCATGGTAAGAAACCTGTAAGCAATTACTCACAATGTGCATTTCCTTCCCTTCTCAATAAAACACACACACACTTTCACACCATTTAATAAAAATTGTCAAGATAATTTTTTTAAAAAGCTGAGAGTCCACATGGACAAGTAAAATTTTACCAAGACCAATACCTAAGGCAAGAGAAATAAGACCTGCTGTGTCTTATGTTTGCAGATTGAGCCTCCAGCACTCACCTCCTCTCAGGCTTCCCAGTTTTTCCACACACCACACCAGACATTGCTCATCAGACTCTTTGATGAGCAGACTGGAAAGTGCTGGTGGTGCCTAAGGGTACCTGGCTGAGCCTGTGCCTTAAAAAATAAAAACAAACCCACACAAACCTGGGCTCAAAGGCGACTTTTAATAGTCCCAGGCCTTAAAATGTAATACCTCTCAGTTCTACACAGGGTTCTAAGATTACCCAGCAGGCTGAAGCCTGCACTCCAAAACAACTCAATGTATGGGATTTTATTGCCAAGTTTCATTCTTCCTTTTCAGCCCAAACCCTAGAGTGTATCTCAAGACAGCAGTACATCACTTATAGTAAAAAGAGATAAACTCGTTGTCAGAAAAAATTATTTATCTGTAAGAGATTCTGGCCTCAATAACAGTCCAAAAGAATGGAGACTTATCTTTTGGGAAGCTAATGGGGTGCTGTAAATTTTAAATTTCCCACACACTGTAGTAGAGATGGTGGAATCTAGGAATACATTAACTGGTATTATTTAACATCTTTGTTGAGTACATGGATAGCAGGAATGAGAGCAAGCTCAGGTGACACCAAGGTCAGTGATGTGACTGATACTTGTTGGGGAAGATGGAACAGGAAAGCCTTATAAATATGATTGCCTGGCAAAAGATTTTGAGAATATGGAAACTATAAGCGAGACTGAAATGAAAGCAAGCTTTGAGATACCAAGCCTTAGTTACTGAACAACTGGAAAACAACAGTATGGCCAGCTGAAGGTTAATTTTAATTAAAGAATATCCTCTGCTTGCAGACAGGTCCAAGGGTCAGAGCAGACCCTACTAGTTTGGCAGAAGGGGTCCAAAGAGTAGAATATTCAGCACAGAAGAAGATTTATTGTATTGTAACAGGAACTTCTCTCTCTTGCCTCTCTTGCTCTTTCAGGCTCCTCTTTCGGGCCTGCTCAGAGCTGGGGCTGGCAGCTCCAAACAGGGCCCTGCACCCAGCCCTTTGCAATAACTCACAAGTTCCAAGGCCTGGCTCCAGAGATCTCTCATCTCTGTCTGTCCTGATGGTCCCACCCACCATCACTCCCACAGTACAGGGAGGGATGTCATTCAGAGGGACCTGGGCAGCCTTAAGAGGCAGGCCTGGGAAAACCACAGGTTCAGGTTCAACAGGGCCATGTGTGGACTCCTGCACCAGGGCTGGGGCAATCCCAAATTCAATACAGGCTGGGCAATGAATGGGTGGAGAGAAGCAGTGGAAAAAGAACTTGAGTGTCCTGGTGGACAAAACCAAGTATGAGCTAGCCAGGTGTACTCAGAACCCAGGAAGCCCAGTGTATCCTGTATCCAAAACACCATGGACAGCAGGTTGAGGAAGGCATTCTGTCCCTCTGCTCTACTCTGGTGACACCCCACCTGCAGTGCTGCATCCAGCTCTGGGGCCCAACACAAAATGCACATCAACCTGCTTGAGTGGGTCTAGAGGAGGACCACAAAGGACTGGAGCACCTCCTCTGTGAGGCCAGGGTGAGAGATTGTCGAGTCTGGAGAAGAGAAGACATCAAGGAGACTTTATAGCAGCCCTCCAGTCTAAAGGGGGCCTTAAAATGAAGGCAGTAGAGGGGACTTTTCAAAGCGTGTAGAGATAAGGAGGAATGGTTTTAGACTTAAAGTAGGTTTAGATTCAATATTAGAAATAAAGTCTTTCCTCTGAGGGTGGTGGGGCCCTGGCACAGGTTGCCCACAGAAGCTGTGAATATCCCATCCCTGGAAATGCTCAAGGCCAGGCTAGGTGGGATTTTAAGCAATCTGATGTATTGGAAGGTGCCCCTGCCCATGGCAGGAAAATGGAACTAAATGATCTTTAAGGTCCCTCCAACTCAAACCATTCTGTGAATCTACAGTGTCACTGGGACTAAAAATCAGCTGAAGATGTATCCAGATTGTCAGAATAACTGGCATGCAATTATTAAAAAAACCCAAAAAAATCCTGAATGAACACCAGACCTGTTCAGACTGGTTGAGAACTGCAGTATTTTCAGATGTTTGCTTGGGAAATAAACTTCCAAGAAGCAAAACTATTCTAGGACACAAGGTGTCATTAAGTTCCTATAATAAGTATTCTACATGCTGCAATTCCAAAAATATTATAGACAGCCAAAGGAAGAGCAAATTTAAGACATGAGGATGTCACAAGATGTCTTAGGAGAGAACTTTATAAATATACTGCTCCCCTGAGTAAGGTTGGGTATCTGGTTCATCAGGCTATTTAGCAGCAACTAATTAAGTAAGGGAGCTGTACAGCCATTAACAAACTGAAAAGAGAAAGAGAAAAAGGGGAGTTGCACCAAAAGAAGAACCATGACACCTTGCAATCAGTTAACATAACCTCTCCCTGTTATCTTTTGGGAACAGCAAACATTTAAATGTTACACATGCATCAATGTATGGTTATCCCTATTTGCATGGGAATGCAGTTTTCCTGCTATCGAGGCTTCATTATTAATTCTTGGGAAAAGCTTAAAATTTTGTATTAATGTAATTCTCCTTATAGTACTTCCTGTAAAATAGGAAAGTTTATAAGCCTTGTTGCTTCAGGTGTGCTGCAGAAAAACTTTAATGATCTGTAGTCTAAGGAGATGGACACTTTAGAGCACAGGGGATTAAGAGTCTGAACCAGAGGTGCATCAGGTCACCACAGAGACAAACTTCCCTACTAAAAGTCTTTCATGAGCTGTGAACTATGATGTGACATAACCACTGACAGAATCTTGGTCTCTGCTTGTGTGAACATCTTTATACAAGACAGAAAGAAACACAAGTTGTCAGAATTCCATGGTAAATTAAGGGCAATCTCAGAAAAAGGATATGCAGAATATTTACATTTTCCCTGATTATAAATTTTAAAATATTTCACTTCAAATTTAGTGATAAACTTTCCTACTCCTTAGATGATTACACTTTTCATGTCAACTAGAATGCATCTGATTTTTTTCTTAGTTGACTGTTGCAAAATAAGGTGTGCAGCAAACCCAATATATTTTAAAACCAGATGTTTTATTAAATGAAATAAATTACCTGTGTTTTGTGAACAAACCAATCTATTTCAGATTATGACATTTATCAGGATTAAATAATTACTTAATCATTTTCTCTCTTTTTATTAGAAGAAAAATGGGCATTTCTGCTGCTCTCTAGGCACCTACTTTTTAGCTTTGAAAGAACTGGACTGTGAATAAAAAAAAATTTGGTGTGGCTGGAAGAGTTGGCTAGTGACTTTTATTTGTTACCTTTTCTTTTTACCGAGAAAATCATTGACAGCAAAGGTGTCACAGCAAAGTTAACTTATCCTGCATTATTTTTAACATAACAAGTAAGAGTTGCACATTAATTTTCAGCTACATATATATTTTAATTTTCTATTAAGAACATACCTGATTTTAAATAAAATGTAAAAAAACATTTTAAAATAATTTGCCAGAAGAGGAAACCAGTGGTATTGGACATAGATGTTTATGTGAGGAAACACAGAATAGTGAACTAGCTGGCTTTTCTACTAACATCTACTATCTTTTAAGCATTTCACAAGTTAACATGGAGAGGCTAGTTTAATACTGTACAAATCATAAAAATCACCTTTCCCTTCTAGATCTTCCCTGAAGATCTTTCTGATCTTCAAAGCTCTGCAGGGGATCTGTGTACTTCAAAACACATGTCCTTTAAGATGTGATTTCATAAGCAGCTTAGGCAACTTAATGATTCATTTTTTTGGATGTACCTATCATGCTGCTTTTTACCAGGGCCAACTTAGGTTACTGAACTGGCCAGAGCTAGTTATTTGACTTGTTTTTGGAGGACTGATATTGCAGGAGGGAGGCAGATGAACTGCCTGACCCACTGTGTGCTCAGTGCTGACAGGAAGAATGGCTAGAAATGTGCTAATGAGGTGACCAGTTCCAGTTTCAGTCAAACCTCTGAATCACACCCTTCAGTTGATAGGGTCCTCCAGATGCTCATACTAAAACAGAAAATACACAGTTCACCCAAACACTGCCCCTAATTATGTAGCTCAACATTTACATACAGGGATTTTGGAGAAAAACGTAGAACCACAGTGAGAATCTAAAGACTATGCCAAGGAAATCTGCACTATCTTTTGCTTTCAAGAAACCCACCTCAACAGCATTTTTTATAAAAAGGTTGTTTCAAGGGGAAGGAATGATGAGGTGGTGACTGTATTATTCACCAACCTTCTGCATGCCTAGCCAAGGCAGGGTCTCTCCTCTGCTAGTCTGTGTGCCTTTTTTAATTCTCCAGATTCCCTGTCCATTAAATTGGCTCTATTTTCTCAGTTTACAGAGGCAGATTGTGCTTCAACACTTCCCAGGCAGATGAGGAGCACCTATTTTCCTATCTATGACATGTCATATTCTCAGTATGTGGCTTGCACCAGCTGGATGAGTGCTTCAGGTAAGATGCACTGCCCAGTTTATTAGAACAGTACCAGACACAGCTTCGGTACCAATAGGCATGGATGTACAATAAAAGATTAATTTGATTTTCACTCATAACATTTTATTTTCATTTCTGGAATAACACTTTAGCACTAAAGTGACATAGCACTAAAGTGGAATTACACTTTAGAACTAAAGGATAATAATGTATCAGTAACAGACAGATACACTGAAATCCCATCACTGGAACAAAGTTATAATGAAAAAATACAGTAAATTAGCTGCACGGGTATATGAAGTGCATCTGAATTATACTACATTCATTTTTTTGTGATTTTTTCATTCTCAGAAAATATGCTTTCCTTTAAACCTCTTATACTTTCCTTTGTTGTCATTAAAGCAGAACTGTGACCATTTTTATTGGCATTGTTATTATAAACCCTGTTTCTGAGAGAGTGGGTAACTTATCTCTCACTGGATTAAAACCTGGGTACAGTTTCAGGCTACACAAATCTCTTTGGTTGAAGGGAAAGAAAAGGGTTGATTCAGTTTGGATTTTTAGTTTGAAAGCACCAGTTTTTCCTCTTTTCTTTGACTTTAGATGCATATCATGTTACCTTGATGCTCAAAGCCATTAGATGAACACATGTGATCTTACACTACCCACAGGGCACACATAGATGATGCTCAACACAAACCATCTTCCCTCAGCTGCTCCAAGAAAAGGACAATTAATACAGAGGCCAAGTTCTTTACTTTGCAACATGAATAATCTCACAAGACAAACATTCTCCCACAAAAATAAGAGGCGTTTTTTACAGATTTTTGTTCTTATGACAGTAGTGGTGACACAACCGTAAGTGTGCATCAGACAGCTGAATTCTTAGATAAGAGTCAGCAAGGCAGTAAAGGATGTGTTTACAGCATTGCAAACTGGCTGGGCACCTGGATGAAGCCTTGGGAAATAAGATGAAGTATTACTTACTACATAACAAACTCATACACTTAGCAATAAAGAAATCTCCCCTCACCTGAGACATTCTTTCACGATGCTTAGCTTCAAGCCTCTCCTTGGCCTTCTGGAAATGGGCGTGTTCATTCTCATCTCCAGGTGTCTCCAGGTATTTGTCAACAGCATCAGGAGTGCTAGCAGCTGTGGTAGGGACTGACGTAAAATTTGAAGGTGGAGAGAGGGAGGGGAGGGAAAAGAAAATAAGAATTTCTACTTTAGTATGAGAAAAAAATTAGATTAATTAATAAAGAAGCATCTGTTCTAATTTCCACTGGAATACAGCCATCTATTTAGCCTCAGAGGAAGACACAGAAATAGGGTTTAGTTTAACAAGCTACACACAGTGAGTACATAAAATACATTAGGATTTCTTCCCTCTCCCTTACCCCATTTTATAAACCAGGAGAAGCTATGCAGAGTGAACAAAACAATGTTCTTGAAGCAGGTTAGAAACTGCTGCCAAAAGAAAAATTCCAGGTATGAAAAAAAAGCATGGCAATGAATAAAGTCGGTTAGCCAGCAAAACACCCTTTGCAAAGTTACATGCTTTGGACATAAGTTTATTTTTTAAAGATAAATTGTAACATATAAATGTGAATTCAAATCCCTTTTAAAGCATTTAGGTACCTCACAGTACCTAATGAAATACCTCAAATACTTCCCTTAGCAACAATTTGGCTTCACAGATAGTTACTTCATTCCTAAGAGCTTTGATATAAAAAAACCTTCACAAAGGCTGGAAATAATCAGCGAGCTTGCACTAATAGCCAGCCTTCCTGTTGGATAACTAGGAGGAAGCTGTGACACTGACAGTGGAAAGGTTTGCATTTAGGGTAATTCAAGCAAAGTGAGCAATAGTCCCCTCTCTATGCAGTTATATCCAACCCCTACTTTGCAAAGAATGATTCTATTTTCCTTTAATAAGTTAGAATTTAGGTAATTGGTATGGTATCAAACAACAGGCAGCTTGAAAGAGTTTAGTGAAATTCCTCAGAGACTCCTTGGAGAGGAAAAAAACCCACCTAGCAAAACATATCATATTCTTATTATTCCTGATCCATTATTTTAATTAAAGGTGCTACTTGCCATCTAAACTAGGTTTAAGTTGAATTTTCTCATATAAAAGCCACCTGAGCAAGAACTTCAAGATACATTTACTACCCATGCACAGCTAGAACTTGGCAATTAAATCTTAGATGAATGCCTTCCTTTTCACCAACCCTGACAAATACAATTTTGCCTTGCTGATATCCATTCAACATTCATCCATTAATGGCTCAGATCATGCCTCTCCAAGTTCTTCGATGCACTTCTTGATTGGGAGGACATCCTCAAAGCAAAACTTCAAGCATCTTTGTGATACTCTGCTCCAAGGTCATTCTCTTTCAACTTATCATAAGTTTAAATATTTATGAGAGGAAAAAAAACCCCATTAAATTCTTCACATGTGGTTCAAATGAGAACAAATACAAGACAAAAGTATTTTCCTGAACATGACTTCTGCCAATGTTGTAAACAAGAGTCATCAAGTTCCACGGAGTAAAAAGAACCAAAACAAAAAATGCTGTGATTAGACCCAGCAAAACAAGTTACAGTAATCACTGCCCACAGCAATACCTTATATTAATTAAATTATTCATGTTTGAAATTAGTAGTAGTCTAACTTTTGGATATGAAAGCACTTGCATTATTTCCTTTTTGAATCCTAAACTTCACCCACAACATGTGTGGTTCAAAGGTGAAATAAAAGTGAAAATTCATATAGACAAAGAAACTCTGGAAACATAAATTAGTCACTTACATCCACTAAAGGTTGTAGTCAAAATTAACAATTTATGATATTAGAAGTCACAGTTCTTTAATGCCTTAAACATTGGAAGTTGATATGCAACTTCAGGTGCCAAAACATTTCACTTCCTGCTAATTAGGGAGATGTCATCATCCCAAACAAACAAATAATGGATAAAGGAAATGACTGACAACAGGAGTATCATCTTGTAAGCTGCTGCTGCAAAAGGTACAGATCTTTCTTTGCAATACATCGCTGAAGAAAAATTAAAGGGGACAGTATCTGCCCCTTAAAAATCACTGAGAGATTTAGCAAGTTTGGAAGTTCAGAGTATTTAATCTAGAGAATAAATACTATTTTTACCTAAATTCACCCAAAAACCTGTGTTACTGCTCTAAAATGATCAAAAATAAAATCACGTGTGTCAACATTTCAACTTCCTACTAAATTTCAGGGTTTATGCAAGGAAGGAGGGAGCTGGCAACATTGAACCCTATTGGTTCCCTCTGTTGTGAGCCACAGAAATTCAGTACTGTCATAAAATTAAAAAAATATATATAAAAGGTAATTTTAATGATGCATCAAAATTTTCAAAAACTGACTCTGCCACCGGAGTTCAACTCACTCCCACTTTGAAAGAGGAACAAATGAAAACACAATGGATTCCACTGATACCAGGATCTGACGACTGCTGGAGCTGCTGGGAGAGATGTTTGAGAAATAAAGTACATTTAAGAGAAAGTATTCTCCCAGCTTTTAAGTGCCCAAGTTAAGAATTAAGTATTAACGTAATATCAAGATAGCACTCATTAAAAAAATATACTTCCTGTAACTTTAAGGATGTCTAAAATACAACAATTAACAGACAAGTAAAAAAATTTGTACAATAGATTACTTTTAAGACAGAAATCTTTCCTTTGGTAACAGCAATATATTCACTTATTCTTGTCAATATATACTCATTCTAAGGCAATTAAAACCAAATTAAACACCTGACAGATTCTATGACTTCAAAGAAGCCATTATGGACAGTCACACAGTAGAAGTTTGAATCATTATATTGAATGGAAACCACAGACTGCACTGAACATTCTTATTAAGAATCAGTAGAGACTGAGCAGAAGGCTGAAGGAATTTGGTAACATCAGCCTCAAAGCCTTTTACTTCCAAGGCAATTATGCATCAATCCAAGGAGCTGGATAATTACACCAGTAGCTCCTACCCTACAGATAAATCATTGCCATCAGACCTCAGAGCAATAGTCAAATCCACTCAACATGGAGGGAGTTTAGAGCTTTGCATGACAGGACAGACCACCTTTCCAGATCAAAGCAAAGAGACTTAGCAAGAAGGCAGAATAAAACATGCTCTTTTAAACTCTTTTTTTTTAAGAGAAAGTGTTCAGGATATTAGTACAGAGATTTCACAGTGTATGGGTATTTGTGACAACAGAACATCCTCACATTTTGGTTCAGCCCAATTGCAATTCATTACCAGAAAATCTGACTCACATCCCACACTTCCACCATTCCTATACAAGACAAACCCAATGCTATTCACTATTTCATATTACTCTGTAAAATCTAACTAGTTTATCCTGAAAAGAAAACTATAGCTAGACAAAGGAACGATGTGCTTTAGCATCCATCTTTCCTCCTGCCTAAGAGACGTTGATTTTCCTTTTGTTTTAATAGGCCCAAAGAAGCAAGAAAATCTGAACTTTGGAGAGAAAAGAAAGAATGGAATAAATACATTAATAATAATGAAGTGGGGAGGAGAAGGCACAAAAATCAAATACAAAGACTAAATTAAGGGTGATGGTGGGAGGAAAAAATGACAGAAGAGTGGCCTTGATGGAAACTATTCTCCACTGTTTTTCTTTTCTTCTGTGAGACTGGAGTGAAAAATGGTGTCAGTTCTACCTCCTTCAGCAACATTAGATTAGTACTAAACACAAGACATCATTTAAGTGATGAAATATTATATTCAGCACTTCCAATTATTTTCATTACAATTTCTATTCAACAAAAACATTAAAAATAAGAAGAAACAGCATGGTGAGACTAAAACAGTACATGAAACTAAAAGAAAAAGTTACTTCAGAACTGAAAATACAGGTGTATAGATGAGAGTATAGAACACACTGACATAACATTAAAAACTAGGAATAAAAATATAACTGAAATAGCTTAGAAAATGCATCCTCATAGACTCAACTGTTGTTTGAGAAATTACTGAAGGAAAAAAAAAATCAGAAAAAAAACCCTATGGGAGATAAAAAAATCAGTTTGAGTTGTGCAAATAAAGTCAAAGAAGCTCAAGTACTCAACCTAACTCCATTGTCCTTAAAGAGAAAATGACTTAGACCAAAAATTTGGACTTCCAGAATAAACCAAGAGAATAATGGAAATGGTAGAGTCTTGTTATTTTTTTATTGAAATGAATCTGAGGAAAAAAACACCCAGCCAGACAACAACTTCCATGAGACAAAGCAGAATCTCCTGCTCACAAGACAAAATAAATTATCTTCCCAAAGAGAGGCTGCAATCAGAGACAAATCGTGCTTTGCATCTCTGGAAACACCTTACCTAACACAGGAACTTCATGGTTCAAAATCTTTCTCTGTCAGTGAATACATTTTGACCTCACTCCAACCTCCTGCACAGATCTGCTCCAATAAAATACAGGTCAGCTCCTCTGCTCCATGACACACATAGTACCCCTTTGCTGGGGCTCTTCATTTGTCTGTGTGCATTTTTAACCCTTCTACTTACTGAAAATGCTCCTGAAAAGGCCAGGTTTGGAAAACCTTTTGCTAAAAGGATCCCTGAGATGCTGCTTGTGTTCTGTTCCTCCACGTCCTGCGAGCAGACAGGGCAGTGAGACATGTACTCACTCTTTAATGTCTCAGATGTAAATGTCAGGTGATGCTCTCCTAGGAAGGAGTACATGTTTGCAAAGCAGATTGGGAGAAGAGTGTACAAGAGGCTCTCAAAACAGACCCCATCTGATAAAACTAGCACATAATTTATCAGCTTCAATGGTGTATGGCGGAGACAGCCACCACTCTCTAACAGTGCAAACAGCATTTTATCAGCAAAAACAGTCATTACAACATATAGCTGAGTTAATGTAAGTGGGAGGTGATTCACATCCATGTGCATCACAGTCTTTAGGGAAACATTAAAAAATCAAATACATACATTTCTCCCCTTTCCATTGCCAATGCACACAAAGAATTCAACCAAACTAAAACCAAACAAATCTGGAAATATGCATTCTAATACTTTAAAAAAAAAAAAAAAAAAAGAAGGTCAGAAATACACGAGAACACACTGTTAAAAATACAAGCTATTTTTAAACTTACCTGACAATTCCCTAAAGTTAGTGTTTTTTCCTGCACATGCATTGTACGTGCAAACAGACACATGAAACATCAGTACACTTTGACAGAGAACAGAGAGAAGATGGGTGTGTAGATCTCACTTGAGGAGGTGATAAGCTCTCAGCCCCCAACTCAGAGCGCACCTACAGTGCCCAGAAGTCACCCACCACCACGCCAGGTTAGCGAGAGGCCAAGGAGGACGGAGAGGTGAGCAGAGGTGTGGGGTTAGTGCGAGCCCAGGCGGCACAGAGGGCACTTACTGATGCTGCCACAGACCGCCATGCAGTATTCCTCCGAGTCAAAGTTGTTCCGGTTCCCGCCACAGCCGCCGTAAAAGAAGGGTGCGCACTTTCCTTCAGCCATGTCAAAGTACCAGCGGGAGATCATCGCGCGGCACGGCCCGGTCTCGGCTTGCTCAGAGCACACCTCTAGTCACAGGAGACCCGGAGGAACCACATTTAGCATGGGAATGGTATCGCCTTGGCTTCTTAATTAGGTGGCTCTCTGCGTCCACACGCTCAAGTAGGGAAAGGACGTGCACCGAGATGGTGATGCACCAAGGTGATGTTTTGAGGAATAGGAAACCCTTCCCCGGAGATAATGAAGGTAAATTTTGAACTGACACAGATTCCTGCCACAAAGTCTCCTTAGCCTACCTACATCTTATGTTTCTAGCAACTTTATCTGCACACACTGAGGTGCTGCCCTGAAGCAAATGTGGAATTTCATCTGCTTCCAGGCCAGAGGGGTGCAACCATCAAGTGACTGGGGGTTTTGTCGATAGCCCTGGGTGGATTCCTGCCCAAGCAGCTTACTTGATATCTGAGAATAGGAGACACATTTTCTTTTGTTCTTTTTTAGCTCTATACTCTCCCTGCCCAAATTATACAAAAGAAAATAAACAAACAATTGTTAACACATTATAGTGGAAAACAAATTCACTACAGTCACCTATTTAACTGTAGCCAGTGATGAAGAAACTCCCTTTTGCAAGCCACCCAGCACAGGGTTTTTAATTCACAGTTTGAGGGCTCACATATATAAAATTACATAAAATTAGCTTGAACCATCCATGGGAGGAAATCTCACCCCCAGTGAATACACCTACAGGAAAAAAATGAAAATAATTTGTGCTTGTGTTCACTGTGAGTCTCTTCCTATATTCTGCAAAACAGGGAAATCTGAGGGAAGAACCAAACCACACAAATTAAAGGAAGACAAAGCAAATTCTGCCTGCAATTTGGAGTTCAGACAATTACATATGTAAACATATAGCCTCTCAAATGTGTATCATAAGGTATATGCTCCCCTTCTTCAGGCACTAGTATATGAAACATCACAACTGGAGTAATTTTGGCTTCCATATCTTCAAGAATTGAGCTATAGTTTGAGGATATTAATATACATGCCCTTATATTAGTCCTTATTTTTTAAACTAGCTGAGAAAAATTAGGCAAGAGCAAATGCACTGTTTTTCTTTCAGTTATACTCTTTGTGTTCTAAAAAGGCACAACTGTTTTTACTCAATGAATCAATCAAAAGGGAATATTTGAAGATAATTTCACTGAAACAAAACTTCCTCATGCTGAATATATGGTTAGAAGAGGAAACCAAATTTTAATTTGAGTATTCAAAGACAAGAGCTAATTTCAAAAGAGGCTTTTGGAATTAGGAGAAGACAGCTGTGAAGCTGGCACATGCTCTGGGACTAAAGTTGGTGCACAAGCTACACAATTGCTAAAATGCTTTTTTACAGAGAGAAGTTAAAAAAGCAAAATGATGACTTCTCAGTGCAATAGAGGACACCGCCTCTAAAGCTGTTTAATACCCTTAAATTGTAATTCCCATCTTGTGTAATCAAAATTAAATTCTCTCTATAATGTTTATTCTTTAGCTACTGCAAGGGCATATTTAGAATATTAAAAAAAATTAATGGCATATATGGCTAGAATATAAAGCCTTATAGTTCTGAAGCGGAACAAATATGTAAAAATATATTTTTTATTTCTTATGCACAACAGAACTATATTTGGAACTAAAGTGCCATAAAGTTACCACTGATGGCCAGAAAGCAAACAAAAAACCCAGCTTGATTTTAAATCTCGGCTAATATAGTTTCATTAATTTATGTTTTAGAAAAGCTAGTATTTCCACATAAGATCACAATTCTGCTTACATGGCATGACAGTGAGTATGAGGATTAGCCTGGAAGTGCATTCCAATCTTCTTACACAACAAAATCTTCAGGAAAAAAAAATTGTAATTAATTACTGCTTCAATATAATAATATGACATCTCTAGGGAAACAGATTCTTGGTCATTTTTTCTGGCAGGATATATTTCAAATGAAACTACTTTCCACCTTTCAGCTTTACATAAAATAACACTATTAGTGTGTTTAGTACTTCAGTACTTTTGCCCTCAACCCAAAAAGGTAGTGCTATATTGCCTCTCCATCAACAAGATCACCAGATTACAAAGAAGATTTCCTCCAACTGCAAGGTATAATAAAGTATTATATTAAGGTGGAATAGCTGTGCTTTAAATTAAAATGCCTAATTAAAAGCTATAAATGCAAATCCATTAGGTTAATTTTATCAACTCTCATTCATAAATTACAGTAGATGATCATTCTTAATGAAGATCTCATAGCAAAAAACCTCAGTGGATTTATATGAATGTGTACTATTTATATAGCAACCAATTATGTTTTCTTGATATGAAATGCAATCACACATCATCCCTCTCCAAATAAAGCTTACTGCATAGCCTTGAAGGCAAGGAACTCCCACTACAGTACAAAGATGATAACTTTTTGAAGAAGAAAAGTTGCCCTGGTAGGCTGTGGATGCCCCATCCCTTTAAGTGTTCAAGGGTAGATGGGCAGGCCTTGGAGCAACCTGGTCTAGAGCAAGGCATCTTGCCCATGGCAGGGGATTGGAACTGGGTGATATTTAAGGTTCCTTCTAAACCAAGCCATTCTATGATTCTGTGAAAGTGTGGCACAGCTATGGTGTGTGGGAAAAAAGCCCCAGTTACTGCAGCATACACTACTAATATTCCCAATATTCCCAAAATTCCCAGCTGACTGATCTGGCAATTAGGGTTAATCTCTCTAGCTTTACAATATATAATAAGAGTCACTGAATGGATTTTAAGTCTTTCAGTTAAAAATGTTCAGGGGAGAACCACTCATGATGGATCAATGGCACTAAGACCTGCCATACCAACATCAGGCTACTTTTCTCTTGCTAGGAAACCAGCATATGGTCTCTCACTTGTACCTCCAGACAGTAAATACAGTTAAAATGTCACATGAAGCAGCACTGCTCCAATTGTTTCCTAACTGTCTAAAGAAATCCAGCTGAATTAGAAAAAGCAAAACCAACTGATAAAGGGCAATATTACACTGCTGAAGGAGGTAGGTGAGCCTGATGCTGCTGATTCCCCCACATCTGTCGGCAGGTGTGCAGAGGAGCTGTCGTATTTTGTTCCAGGCTGTTGGGCTGACCCTGCTGCTTTCCTCTAATGGGATCTGATTGACTGTGGCATTGATGGGAAGCACTAAGCCAAAACCTCTTATTCTTCATTGTATGCCAAGAGAGATTGTTGTATGCCAAGACTAATTTTTTTTGTCACCTCCTGTGTCCTTCTGCTGTCCTGTGCAGAAGGACAGCAGAAACAAAATCCCAAACAACTGCACGTGATGGGGGAAGCAGTGCTCCTGCTTGCCTCCATCACATGCTGGAAAAATCACAAGGAGCCTGTATCCTCAGGAGCAGCTCTGCAACACCCATAACACCATGACAATTGCAGAAATTAAACAACTTCCTTACCTAAATCCTGGCTATCAGAGTCCCTTCCCCTGCTCCACACAGAGACAAAAAGCAAGAGCAGGGCTTCATACATGAGCCATATTTTCTTCAGCAAAAATTCAATGCTGACATCTCCACATGACCAAAGGTGAAAAATGTGTATTTCACACTAATTTCACCATCTGAATCCCTGTAATCTCAGACCCACATGTCTGGATTTAACATCTGAAGCCCAGCAAGAGCATATCTAAAAGTTTTAACTGCATCTGCTGCTATCTGCCATATGAACTCAGAGTAAAGATCATCTCTCACAAAAGGTAAAAAAGTGAATATTGGCAAATACTGGGCTATGGAAAGTTTATTCACATTTTTTAATAAACACATAGAAATGTGGTTGCTGCAGAATGAAGATACCATCCTCCTGCCAATGGGCCTTTTTCATGCTCTAGAAAAGATTTATTTCCTTTTCACTGAAAATAAATTTGTAAGTGGTTCTATTATTACTATTTTGGTCACAATTCATTAAAATACGCACAGAAATAAAACTTCCTGAAAATTTGATTCTACAATAGCTCAAGTATCTTTAAAGTATAACACTGCATTTACGCTTTTTAATTATTTATGCCTGATGGCAGCCATTCCACCAATTTGGCAGAGAAGGGGCTCAGTACCAGCCCACAATTAGATCCTAACTTATGGCTTTACAACAGTTGTCCATTCGAAAAGCAGCTCCTCTTAAACTGGATAAACCCACTCTCTGTGTTCTTTAACGCTAAAGATGTAATATTAGTTACAGCTTCATAAAACTGGGTGTAAAGGGTTGTGAAGAGCATCTTAGGATGTTTTATAACTAGTGCTTGGGCCAGGCAGCCTGGAACAGAGCTCAGTCCACATGATTGAAGCTCTGACGCTTCAATCCTTTTAGAGAAGCTTTCAGGGTAGCTCCATAGTAAAAAACATTTCTTAATACATATGTCCTCAACAAAGATCCCTCTGCCTCTTGCACTTACAGTAACACTTGCATCAGCAAGATGCTCACCACACAAGTTCCTATGCTGGATCTGCTGCCTGCACCAGAAGGACAGGGACCCTGCAGGAAGCTTTCTCTTGTGTGAGAGAAGGGAAGAAAAGCAAGAATCAAGGGTATGTCATTTGGACACTTCTACTTTAATAAATAAGCAATGCTCCACTTTGCATAGTGCAGCTTTGTGAGATACCTTTTAGTCTCCAAGACAGTCCCTACACCATGCATGCCCCAGGAAGGCTGAAGGTCAGGAAGCCCAAAGGCTTGTGGCAAAACTGTGATGAAAACTTGTATTGGTAACAGATTGTCCTCAACCTCACTTAACCAATGCATATTTTCCTCACAGTCACCCAAGGTGGGAAATGTTAGACTTGAGAAAAACAATACGCAATAATTTAATGATCAGCAAATATATACATTGCTAAAGGGCTTCTAAAAGGTCAGTTCAATAGTTTACCTCATCTTTTATATGTTATGTTTTATATTCAGGTGATTGTATACTACTTTCCTGAAAACTATAAATCTTAACCTCTTTGAAACATCACCCTCAGTAAAGAAACATGTTCTACTAAATTTGACCTCATTTCCACTCATCCAAAATCCTATTAAAGTTAAGTGTACTTTTTATTTTTTTCCCCTTTCAATACTCATTTACCAGTGAGAACAGGGCATTTTATCCCTAGTGGGTAAAAGCTCACATATAGAAATACATTTAATTGGTTTAAAGAGATAAACTCCTCCTACCACCTCCTCACTGAAAAGCCTCTCCAACTGAGCAAAATGCTCAACAGTGTAAAGACAGAAACACACAAGACTGAGTTGTCAGCCTTTGAAAGAAACATTTGCAAGTGATTTTAGCAAAGCTTTAGTGTTCCATGTAGACTGAATAGAAAAATATAAGCAAGTAACTCTATTTTTCCCAAAGCATCCCCCGAGCATGCTTCTGTATCCTGCTGTGATAAATTGCAGCCATCACCCTCTCCTTTGACAAACACTGGCACCAAGGCTCAAGAGGAAGGGCCACTGCCACATGCAAAATGTGGGATTCTACTACCACTGGAGTCCCAAGAATACCCAGAGGCAGGGGATAGGGAAGCATGAGGAGACAGGCCAGATGTTTTCTCCCTTATTTCACAATGGCCCCAATTTCTATCATTTTCCCTCTGCCTCTTGCATGTCACAACTCCTTTATTTTCAAATGTAGTCTTTAATCTCATTTCCGGCCACCATCTCCAGCATTTTTCAGCAAAGATGTAAGCACTGTAGAAGAATTGGGATCTATTTTACTTAGATTTACACCACACTGAACTGTACTATTAAAACAGAAAAATATGGATAATTAATTCCAATACACATTGTAGGAGAAATGAGGCATTTAAAAAAACTACGTTGCTATGCTGACCATGAACTAGTGTAAAATTCAAAGATTAAAATGCAGTTTTGTTAAGAACTAAAAAATGTAATGAAAATTAAATTTTAGAAAAGGAGAGACCTTTCTCATCACATGTACTCTATTTTTTCCTACTTATTTCTTCCCCAGACTTTAAAACTAATTAGTTTTGGTTCATTTTTGTGCATAGTTATTTTTAAAGTTGACTAACTTTACTGAATTATTAATTCATGGAGAAACACAGCAAACAATTACCTAACAGAATCACACAAAATGACCCATCACTGCTGTTAATATGAGAGACCAAACCAGGTCATGCTACCTCCTGCTTGTAACTGATACTTCATATCCTTCTGTAACTCATGTGCATGATAAACCATACACACTTTCCTGTCCTATTTGCTGCATATGACAGTTGAATTTTTTTTAATGCTACTTTAAAATAAAATCAACACTTCTGCTTCTGAACAAGAAATGTTGTGAACAACACAAACAACAAACACAATTCAAGGACAGACAGTCCAGGAGGACTGGAGGTTAAAATGCAAAGGGTTGTGGCAGAACTAACCCAGAATAACACAAAATATTTGTGATGGGAAAGGTGAGGGGATTAAACATGCAAATTACAGGACCCAAAAAGCACAACAATACCGCAGCTTTGGGTATTTTGCTGTTTGGAACATTTTTTTGTTGTAAAGTGAAAATATGCAAAGCAGTAGGATTAGTGTTTCAGCCCCAAACCTGATTAATTTACCTCTGACGACCTCTTCCACAGACTCTGTAGTTGTGGTGGTAGTGGTTGCAATGCTGGTAGTTCTTTCAGTTGCCTCCTCATACTCTTCTCCTGTTTCTTCAATTTCATCACCATCATCATCATCGTCATCAGCATCGTCATCTTCCACAACAGTTAGCTCCTCATCTTCCTCTGCTTGTTCTTCTACTGCCTTATCATCGCTAAATGAAGAAAATTATCATGATGTGTCAGCAACAAAATTACTTCAAGGTAAGAGGAGAGAACATTTTATTTGAAATCTCTATAAGGAAAACAGTTACCTGTTTCTTAATCTCCCTCCCTTCCCTTTAAATAGAAAAGAAAGAATCTGGGACTCTGGAATGTCCCAAATAGTAAGAAATACTAAAGAAATGTCTAAAGAAAAACAAAAAGTCAACATTAGCATCCCATCTTTTGACAGTTGAATAATACTGTAAACATGATTGCTCATTCCATGATACCATCAAACAAATTTTATTTTGAAAGAAGATCAAATTTGCACAAAATGCACTCAGTTGATGCAAAAGGAGCAAGAAAGTTCCTCAAGAACTTTTCTGCCTCTCTCAGGAGACAGCTTATCTAGAGGGTCCCTGCATGTGCCTTTCATAGAGGACTACCAAGTGTCGAACTGACCTTGACTTACCGACTGCAGAGTTTCTCCTTCTGCTATATGCTATGTGCTTCTACAAGTGCGAGAACTGAGCAAGTAAAAGATGGGGCTAGGACAACTAGTTCTCCCTCTCAGCTTCAGAGGAGGACAGTAGGAGCTGCTGCTTGAAAAAGGAATTTGCTGCTGCTGCCAGAGCCCAGCCTGGAGCTGCTACTTCATCCGTGTGGTGAGCTTCTGCTGGTGAGAGCAGCCACTGAACTGAGACCTTATCATCACCTACCTCACTGAAAGGGGACCTAGCAGCATCTGCCCAGGTGCCTGAAATCCTGAGCTCAGGACCTCAGGCCCAGGATCCTGAGATCCACCCTGCCCTGCTGGGAACCCAGCTGCCACTGCCCCATCCCTGCTGTTTCCTCAGCACTGCTCCGAATTTTCCACTGCACTGTACCCCCCCATCCCCTGCCTGTGGAGACACACTGCTGGCCCAGCTTGCTGCTTCCAAGTGTACTGCTGAGGCACTGGGATTGACTGCCCCAGGGGGTTAATAAAGCAAAAGCTTCTCTTCCATCCATCTCAGGCAACTCCCCGAGCTCGTGCCACAGCCCCCACCTGTCGGAATCTGTGGGTATTGGTGATTCCCAGATTGTAGAAAGTCTCTGTCTTTCTGCCCCGCTGCCAAAGAAGAAGTCATAATTCGTCTGTGCTGGTTTCAAGGTTGTTTATTCTGTTTATCTCTAACATGTTCTGCTGCCCTGCCGCAGCTCTGTCCTGCAGGGCAGCGTGTGAGGCTCTGCCCTCAGTGGGATGTTACAAACATTAAATACCAGAAACTACCTGTGCTAGATTTACAATAACGTGCCAATATCTGTCACCTACGTTGGACAGTGTGTTCCCAACCTAAACCAATAGAAAAATGCCAACACCACAGTGAAACATGGAGGGCATGAAGAAGGAGGAAAAGGACACGACACACCCAATTTCCTCCATCTTGTCCCCTCTGAACCCCTAATCTAGAAACCTAAAATTTTACCTTTGCACCCGTATCACACTTAATTATTACTCTTATCAAACACTCAGAGCTTGTAATTCATCCTGTAAGATTGAAAACTCCTCTCCATGGACAGAGATCAGAGACAGTGTCTCTCGGGGCTCTGTCCAGGGGGGTTCCTGACCCCCTGCCAGGGTCCCAGACCTGCCAGGGCAGCCAGAGGGAAGCCCTGGACTCCCACACCCACCTGCAGCCGTGGGGAACCATTGCACCCACCCTGCCCAGCAGGAGCCAGCAGCAGCCCTGCCTGCTCTGAGCATCACCACACCAAGGAGGAAAGCCACTGCAGCTCAGAAGGCTGCTACTGGCTTTCTGGTTCTGTTTGTTGTCAATGCTGTAGTTGTTACTGTTGTTTATTTGCTTTATTATACGTAGTAATACAAACCCGTTATTCCTATTGTCATATCTTTGCCTGAGAGCACCTTAATTTCAAAAATTATAATAATTCAGTGAAAAGGGGGTTACATTTTCCATTTCAAGGGAGGCTCCTGCCTTCCTTAGCAGACACCTGTCTTTCAAACCAAGACAACAGAGAAAACTTGTGAGTTTCCAGCTTGGCCATCACTCAGAAAGATGTTCAGCTTTGGACATCAAGGACACCAAAGCTTCCAGCAAGTTCCCAAACACAGGCAGGAGGGCCACCAGGTTGTGCTGAGTTGCAAGAGCAGCAAGAGCTTGCAGGTCACTTGACTGAGCTGCAGCTATTCAGGGAGAGGTCTGCAGCTATACTGAAAGTCAGCATGTACATCTGACTGTCCCTCAGGGAAACTTCAAGTAAATTTTAATTAAAGGTGATGACAGCAACAAGGAACTCTACTGCTTAAAAATGCGTGTAACCTCTTTGTCAGAGTTAAAAACTATTTCAGGATGAGCATGACAAAGACAATTTCAAAAGCACATGTGGATCCTGCCTCTCTACCTCATGAATAAAATAGGTACATATATCACCAAAATACACCCTCCCACCTTCCTCCAAGTACTGCCAACAAGCCACAACGAGCAAGTCACATCCTTTTACACCCAGACCCAGGTGGAGGTCAGATATTGGGCAGGAAGGACACCCAACTATGAGGCACCACAGCCCAAGCTACCTCCATGTACCCTCTAATAGTGTGTCTACAACAGGCAGCTGAGCTTTTCTTCCCCCTGTGAAGAAGCAAACATCCTTAACAAAGCAAAAAATAAAATACAGTGCCTCAGGGACAACTGTTGGGGTGAAACAACATTCTGAACAACAGCATTTATTAACTGAATGGCTGCAGTGCACTTTCCCCTTTCCATTAAGAACCACAAATGCAAATCTTTTAAAATTTAAATCTGATTGCTTGAGATATAAAGTTATGTCAAAATAGATCACTCACATTTGTTGGATTCTGCTCTGTCATAGCTTTGAGAAACAAGAATATAATCATCTGCTTTTCAGCTTGTCACTTCCACCTCAAACATGTCACCTTCACTTTGACTTGGGTACCCATTTAAGGTGACAAATGTAGACCTGAGTAAGCACTTTAAACAGATGTGCTTTAATAGCAGAGAATATTGGCAATTTTGCAATAGCAAAGTGTTCTCCTACCTTACATTTTCTTTCTCCTTCACAATCAGTTTAGGACTAAGATATATATGTATTGATAGCCTCACAAACATATGTTCAGATATGAATAAATCTACACACACAAAATATTTGAATTACCATGTACTGCCATGTAAGATTTTTTTAAAATATATACACATGTATATAACTAAAGTTCAAGTATATTTCTAGCTGCAATACACACAGCTTAAATGCACTTGGCTTAAGAGGCAGCAAGAAATGAGTGAGTCATTCTAAAAGAACTATCAATTACTTGGCTCTTCATCTGCAGATGAAGGACAAGCACCCCACAGAAGGATCTTTCATTTTCCTTTTGCAAGCACTTCTGGGGTGGGGGGGATAAAAAAAAAAAATCAGTATTTGCTTGGAATTTCAGAGATGGACTGAAATGCAGTTATTGCTCCCATTCCTAGAGAAGACAAAATTTATGAAGCTATTCTTTAACTCATCTCTTCAGATATTAAACTGACTTATGAGAAAGAAAATGGACTACAATAGCAAATTAAATGTTTAGTAACAAACACAAAAAAGACGGAAATACAGCGGATATCTGTCCTACAAGATATCCTGTCTTAAACAAGTACTCTATACACTGTGAGCTGTTTTATTCAAAATAATTTTGGCATCTTTGATCTTGTATGTATAAGACGTACTTTATATATAGGTGTACATATATAATAAATGTTACCTATATATTTAATAGATATGTAAGATAGAGGGATATATCTATCTTGCGTGAATATATATTTATAAAATAAAAAAAAAATTTCCATTAGAACATGGTCTGCATTCATTTCTTAGAATGAGAGAACATTTAAACACCTAATCAAAATCTAAATTAAATATACAGAAATGACACTGCAAAAGCCCAAAAGCAGCTTTACAAAAATAGTGACACTGGCAGTTGTTGGAAGTACAAATCAGAAGAAAGTCCAAAGATATCAATATGGAATATGCAAATTGCATCAAGCAGTCTGACCATTCAGTCCTGTTTATGACAGAAAACTGGAAATTACCATTGGGAAGTATTTATTTTAAACTTATTCCATTACTCATAAAGGACTCTACCTTGCAACTCTTACTAATGCTTTGTCAGGAAAGATTTAGTAGCCCACCATTATATACGTTCTCATTATTCTGGGTCTTAATGACACCTCATTGCATTAAATTACAGCAATTCAGTTTCTGTCTTTCATCTCTACACTGTTCTTCGAATTGTTTCCATTGAAATTATTAGCAAATCCAAACATAACACAATTCAGACCTATTAACTTTCTGCATTATCCACATAATTTGCTCCCCATTTATTTTCTGGGTATTCCTTGAAATAATTTGCAATCAGCCCCAAGTTTTAGATTTTATGCATTATTGGTACAAAAAAAAAAAAAAAAGTAGAAGCACTGCATTAGCACAGTATAAAGTGATGAAAGCCTGGGCAGCACAAACAGAATTTGAACACTGATCTTAGTTTGTGAAGAAAGACATCTTTGCAATTTGTTGACATCCAGTTGCAAGGACGGTACTCTGCTCTTCCCATTGCTGTCTGACATGCTGAGGAGAGTGATAGGAAAAGGCTTTAAGAGCACCAGACCACTCAGTTACCACTGAGTGTTATAACACAGTTATAATCCATATCTGGTTCAAAATTAAAAATGTGCACAGGGGATGGGAAGGGTAAGGACAGGGATGGTATCTTTTCACCCATCACTGCATTGCAAAGGAAATCTCCATGCTCCTTCTCAACAGCAACAAACTAACAAATCTGTCAAAGGCTAGATAATAAAGCACATTTTCTTTTAGATCATGTTTAGAAACTAATTGTCAGCAGAAAAATATTCTTATGGCAATAACAGCACATAGCTAATGCCTATTAGGAATTAAGGCATTTCAAGAACTCCACTGGTTATGTTGGCTGATATCTGCTGCAGTACCCCAGACTGCACATGAAGCATTTTAGGAGTACAGCATTTGTCATTTATTTGTCAAAAAACATGAATGCATTTTTGTTATAAATATGGCAATAAATTTTGCTGAAGAAAATATAAAGGCACTAAAAAGTGTGCCTTAAAAGTGTATCTTTTAACAATAAACTTTACTGTAGAAAGCTAAAAATAAAAATAATAGAGCACTGATGCTTTCAACCACTGTCAATGCAAGTTCATGTGTAAGGTGCAAAGACTCTTCTATGCCAAGGTCTTTTAGAGAGATTTTTGGCATCTTAATAACAAGTTGAAGGGTACAAAGTCACTGTACCTTCCATCTGCATAATCTGCATCTGCACCTCCCCACCAGACATCTGAATCATCATCTTCAGCATCAGCTGAATCAAGATTGTCACTTTCCTCTGCTAACGGGCAGCAGACAAACTCCACACCACGAAACTTGTCAATTCCACAGGGCAGCAGCATGCCATAGTCATGCAGATTCATGCTCTTCTCACTACAGGACTGCAGAAAAGAGGGGGAAAAAAAGCAGCAACAATATTGGTATGGAGGAAGACTGAAAAATCTCACAGAGAAAATATGAAGGGACTGCATACTACCTTAGGAAGTTAAAGCTGGTGAGCTGCATCATCTCTAAAATTTGAAACACAATTTAGAAAGATCACACTTGCATTCACTACTTTACTGTAAGCAGCTCCCTACCTGCGTCCACTGCAAGCAACAAGCTCTCCTATCAGTCTTTCCCAGAACAAAAGGCTTATCTTCTCCTATATACATGACAACTCCTTATCTTCCTGTCTAACATCCTCACAGGCTCTGCCTCATAAACAGAAAACGTGATGACAGATTATCTATTTGATATATTAATCCCAATCCTTATGTATTATGCTAAAGAAAATTTTGCCTCAAGGAAAATCAACATTTTAAATGCCTCTTACACTGGAAACACACTGTGCCTGGTCTGACAGCTCTGCCAGCACAGTACCTCCTAACTTTGTTTGGAAAACAGTCTGTTGGGCATAATTATACCTTAAAGATGTAGTAATATAGAACAGATAAAAAACCAAAAATGGTTCAGTGTTGCACAGTGATGATGTTTTTCCAGGCCACTGCCATTTCAAGTTTGCAAGTAGTCAAAATTAACTAGACTTCCTCTATGTGAAGCTTGGTACCTTACATGTTTTATTTAAATATAATTCAAACAAGAACCGAAAATGTGAAAAGCTGCTAATCACATTTCAAATTTCATCTCCAGAAGGTGGAATAATGTACAAGTTAAGAGGTTCAAAAAAAACCAGCAATCAGAAATTCTGGAAACTCATCTCAGTTTTTATTCCTAAATCTGTCTGTATAAGGGAAAAAAACTCTAAAACACATTAGCAATTGTAACACTAAGTTTATTTCTTTTTTTAGTAAAGCACTGTTAAATTGTAAAAACTCTGTGCCTGCCAAATGCCTGTGGCTAGTCCTTGTTTGATCAGCTCTCCTACCCTTTTCTGCTAAATTTCACATTGTGCACTCCCTGAGTGATCTCTGAGTTTGATCTCTGTGAGCATCTGGCATACCAATATCCATGATAAATATTGGATAATATCTACCTGGGATAATGATTCAAGGCAAATCCTAGGCATTTAGTGCTAACACAGGAAAATGAAAGAAGCAGAAAACACAGTGAGTTTGTGAGTGATTGTGAAGAAAAAAAATAGTGCTATGATAGAGGGTCAGTGTTCAAAGGTCAGTGGTTAAGTATTCAGTCATGGACTCTATTGTGCTCTGACTCCCATTTTCTATCTTACAAAAAATCCCAAAATGCTTTTCATGCAAACATTGAAAGTATTGCTTTTTGTTTTCCATGTTGCTGCTATATTTTAAATCATCCTCAGAAGAGTGACACAGCTTTAAAGAAGGAAGGCAGGAAATTTTAAGACAGATGAATGTACCTCTTTAGCAACAGTATGCCAATGCAGGTGAGTTTCACACACATCCATTCTTTCCTGGTGAAGGAACTTGCACTTGTCTGGCACCAGAAGGGCATCACTCACAAATTCGCCCACTGGAAGGGAAAAGAAAAGAAATTAACACTCAAGAAATATCACTTTTACTTCCAATATCTCATCCTGTTAAATCTCTAGCTAACTCCTAGTAGCTTTTGTGAATGAGTGGCAGGTTTGCAGAGAATGGAACAGTTTCTAGATGGTGCTTCAAATTATGACCAACTTTCAACTTGCCACTGCAAAGGAGCTCCAGCCTTTGATCTCACATGTATTTATTTATGAACACCTCAGCATAATAAAACTTGCAGGACCCATTGCAGATATGTGTGGTGCAACATGAAGTCAGGAGTTGGCAGATCAAATTCCAGGAAGGGGACTACAGGGGCAGGGAGGGACAACAATGTTTTGCATCTTAATGGCAGTAGGGAAAAGGTATGAAGTGCTCTGAAACACTTAGGTGTTCTACATAAAACAAATGACACTATCGCCTGGTTTCACAGCATTTGAGAATATTTCCATTGATACAGTAGTAACAGCACCACAGTTAACTCAGTTATTTTTGTTGCTGCAGCCTCTTCATTGCATCCTCATTTCATCAGCCAGATGAATTCATGATAGCCCAGAAGGTTGATAAACAAGTAGAGTTTATCATTGTGGAAACAAGATGGTCCATGATCACCAGACTATCTGGTCAGATCAAAGTGGGTGAAGAGCCTTTTTTCCAAGGACATAACTGACCAGAGACAGTTCCATCTTCCATAGCAGAACAAAAATTTACATGCTTACGAAACGAACACTGCTACAGCATCAACACTCAGAAATTCAGGTGCTAAGTAGCATGATTTATTAGACTAAAATCACATTCTGTACAATTCTGATGTTGCAATTAAATAACCCCAAACCCTCTCAAAGATATTTTTAAAGGGAAAATTACAGAGTACTTTAGAGAAGTGTATATACTGAACATATACTGGATTGTATATGCACATGACTCAGCTGGTATAAATCAGCTCCCTTAAAGTCCACTTGTCTGTAACCTACAAAAATCTGCAGTCTGTGTTACATGAAAGAATCAAGAGGGTCCAATGGCTATTAGGATGCAATAATGCAGGTTAACTGATCAAAATGAGATGACTACAAGTTGTTGTGTAGAGAGTCATCTCAGGGAGCTGATGAACTGGCCCTTAAGGCTTTTAATTAAAAAGTCAGTTTTAAAAATACTCAACACCTAATGCATACGTAAAAAGCAGAATTCAATAAACATACCTTTGCTATATACCACACAAAGATGTGTATTTCACAGTAAATTCCTCTCTATATTTCAGTGCCTTTGATCTGAAGCCCTTAAAGTCGATTAGTCAACTGGGAAATAGTAACTAGTTTCTGTAACTTAGTTAGTTAACTAGGGGGGGAAAATTGCTATTTTTATCCTTCCCTAGCACACCCTAATGCCTGCAAATTAACAGAAACATTTTCTAGAGGTATCAACTCTAAAGCACATTAATTTTTGAGCATCTAATTATATCAACCAACTCATAACAATACACTACACAGAGATAGTAGATGTTCAGATGTCAGTGAAGACACAGTGTTAGATTTTACTAGCACATAGAAAATGTGCATTGCCTTAGAGAATCATATTGCTTGAAAATAAGGCAACAGCATCCTCACAGTAACCCAAATTCTCATTTCAGATGAGGCTCCATGTTGCAAACAATTGCTGAATTTCACAGAAATAAACAATCCATTGTAACAAGCCCTCCTCTGTCTCTTGGAAGGAACAGAGGACCTGGGGAAAAGGATGGCTGCTCATGGTAATACTCCTTTAATATACAGAATTATAGTAAATTAGGGGTGTGAAAATCTAGGCAATAGCAATGACTTGCATCTTTTCATGTGATTTCTATTGCCTTCAGTTCTGTTTTTATTACAAATAAAATTTAACTCTATCCATTATTTAGACCCAGAGCTAATGTTCTAGAAACCTTTTTCATTCCTTGCACGATAATTACTACTGAAGTTTAAATGCAAAGCTTTAAACTTCTGTTCTATTTTTTTGTTTCTTTCTATAATAAATTAATGCTCAAGTAGCAGTTTGATAAACTCGACTGAAGTCATTTAACAACTGTTTCATTTGCTTGGAGTAGTCTAATAGAAACACAAATCCATCAGAAAGAAGCACTTCTAGCACTTTAGGCTTGCAGGCAAGCTTCCACCTATATCATTCCTGTACTTGTTTAACTTTCAACTATGCTGAGTCATGATTTCTAGGATTCTTTGCTTTTCTTGAGTGAGTAACCCACAGATTACATTGGGAAAACAAGCACACATTAAAGGACAGCAATCCTGCACGTCCAAAGAGAGGCTCTAAAAATAAAGAAAAACTGTAATACTACTTTTCTTTGCTAGTACATACCACGACAGACAGAGCTATGCATTACTACACTTCTTTGACTAATGGAGCAGCCCAGACCAGTGCTGGTTGTAATTTCTACTGTCAGGTGATGGGATTGTCAAATTCAACTCCAATACTATTTTTAATTCCAACACAGCAATGTACTGACTTTGCTGGTCCTCAACACCCTGCCTGTTTTGCTTAAGCAGGATAAGCACTTCCCTAGGTAGCAGCACTGCTTAAAAGCCTCCCTGGCCCCAAGCTGTCCCCTTGTCCTTAGCAGCACTTTGCCACTGATCCACCAGCAAGTCAGGACAAACCCTGACCAGACCATGTATGGGGGGGCAAGGAAACAATTTTAACCTCCAACATCTTCTCTAGGAAGAAAAAGGCTCAGCAAGTCAGCATGCTCCTAACAAGATGATTGCCCTATCTCTGTAAAGGAAGGCATCAAGGCAAAGTAGTGAAAAATAAAAGCACTGTGTGAGACATGGTCCTGATCAGCAGATTTCCCAGTCACTCCATAAATTAGATAGAATGTGAAGCTCTCGCCAACACTGAAGAGAAAGAAAGCAAAGATAAGATGATAAAGGTAAATAAAAGAAAATCCATTACAAAAGCAAATACCTTCCAGCAGATGGCTGGGCTCCAAACCAAAAAGTGAGCATATTCAAAGAACTACTTTCAAACAAAGCTTGTGTTAAATTTTGCATGAAGAGGCAGTGCACATGCTGAGGGTCTGGGGCTCAAAGCTTCATTTTCATGTCACCAATGAGAACAAAGGCCTTGCTAAAACAAATTTACAAGCTCAAGTGCCAGCACAGTACATATTTGAGAACGTTCAGAGAAATGTGTCACTTCCCTGTGACTTTGTGTAATTATCCAGAGCTATCCCACACTTGGCATGATGCCAGCCAAGGAACAGATCAATCCCTTTCCTGTGTTGCTCTGCCCTGCTCCCCAGCTCCAACACCTCTGCCAGCTCTTGTGCTCACACAGCCACATGTCTTTAGTACATATTATGTTATGCATACAGTATTACATCTATTTAAGCAGATATGTAGCTTTAGGAATTTTTATTAAATGTCACATTTACCTAAATCATTATGTTTTCTCATTTATAGCATTGGTGATTAAAAGTAATCTGCAATCTGCATGAGAGAGCAAGCCAAATGCACTGGCCTAAAGTTCAAGGAAACAATACTTTCTTGAAAGTGTTTTTTCTTTTCTTCAGAAGTCCAGAAAAGCAAAGAAGATGCAAAAGCACCTAGATACTTAAATTTTTTTTCAGTAAAATTGTTTATTAAGTACAATTATCTAGCAATAAATTGAAGCAGCCATAGTACTCTTCACTGTATTAGACTCGGTACCTGTAGATGAAGAGAAGAGGCTGTGTCAGTCAAAATGTGATTTGAAGGAGAGTTTGCTGCTGTGCTCAGCTGCCAGCAGGGATGGATGGATGCCTGCTCCAGTCCCTGGCACGGCTGTCCTCTGAACTTGGGCATGACACATGTTAAGCCATATGGTTAAAGATCTTCATTCTACTTTGAAGGACTTAAACAGCCTACAGTAAACAAGGGATTTGTAGAGTTCTTAAATATAAAATATAATTTTAAATGGAAGTTACAGGCCTGTGAGAAATTGCCACTCACTTTTCATAAATTTAGAAAGGTTTATTAAACCTTATAAAAAATACAACAGAAGACTGAATAGAGAAAATGTTACGGCGCCAGGAGCAAAGGATTTTCCCCACCATGTACTCACCCACACAATGGAAGTTTTGCCTTTTAACCCTTTAGCTCCTCCCAAAAATCTGTCAATTGACCCCTTCTTCACTGTCAGTGGTGGAGTTTACTTCTTTAAATCTTGATTTGAGGTCAGATGTCACCATAGTGACAAGCCAACCCAAATATTCTAACCCCGGCTGTCCCTTGATAACAACTCAGGGGGTAAAAAAAACAATTTTCATAACCTATATACATGATATTGGTCTGTTAATTGTGAGAGTCAATCACTGCATTACTCATCTATCACAATCCCCCCCCCTTTTCCTTCTCCACAGATTATCTGACTCAAACAATTTAACTCAGCAAGTCATACTAGCATCTGTTGATGTGGGCAAGGACAGAGGGAACCAAAGGGAAAAGAAACAAAAATTTCCCTAGTCACCCTTAACCAGAATGAACAAAAGGACATTACAGAAGTCCAGTATGACTTTTACCCCCATCTACCTTGCCTATAGGGTTGCTACCCATTGTCTCCTAGCAACACATATCGGAGGAAATTCCCTGAGAGAAATAAATGAAAGAATCCTAAACCCCAACACATACCAGCACTCTTGACAACAAAAAACCTACTATATATACTGCTGGTTATATTACACATATTGATTTTTAATATATATTTTATATAAAAATATATAAATATATATTTTTAAATGTTTTTGCTATGATTAACAATTATTAAGTCTTTTACTGTGCTCCTTAAAAGCATGTATTTCCTGAAAAGTAATTCTAATGATTTGGTCAAGTATTTGGAAAGTATTGTGTTATTTAAAAAACACAAGATCTAGAAACCACTTAAGAAATTCAAAGTGATTAGCTTAAAATGCAATGTGTTAGAAATGATCTCTCACTTTTAAAATTTCAAAGGTCTATTAAACCTTAACAAAATACAACAAAGGACTGAGTAAGGAAAAGGACACTCCCAGTTTGTGACCAGCAGCCAAATGCTCGTATATAAAATGGCTGTTCCACCTTTTATACCCCTAGGGGTTGCATCAGCTAACCCTGGTCCCTAAAGTCTGTCAGTCAACTCTTCTTTCCCATTTATTGGTGGAGACTCCTTTCTTGCAGCTTGATTTGAGGTCAGGTGTTGTCATGCCACGCCCCCCTAGCAAGAAGCTTTTGCAGAATAGGGAGGAAGGGGACATCAAAACAAAATGCACAATAACATAACCATTCATCCATAAAGCTTCTTCTAACATTACACACTGTATTCATCCCCTAATTGCGAGAGATGATCATTATATAACCTATACCTAATATCACCTCTAGTTTAAATGGATAATATGAATATAAAAAACTGTTGAAAACCATAAAAAATACACCACAGACACACACAACTCAAGTGAACAATAGCAGCATTTGTCCAGCAGCTGCGGACACCCTGGAAGTGTTGCTAATTATCTGCATTGTTTCACGAAATGAGCAGTGGTTCAGCCATTCTCAGACCCAAGGGGACTGTCTCTAGAAGCACTAACAGACATACATAATGATAAAAATAATGAACCGTGCCCAGTGTTCCCCAGGAATTCACCCACCTGCTTTGGCACGAACCAAGAGTTCCGTGAGAACATTGGCTTTTGCTCACCATGTGTATGTGGGACAGAGGACAGTGCAGGCTCAGACAAGGAATGACATGTCACAATCCACTGTCCCCTGCATTTCCAATACTTTTCCAATGCACTTTCAACACCGCGACTCATAACGAAGATTCTCCTTTCCACAGTGCACATCACTATGATTTTTTTCCTGTTTTGGATTTCAGAGCTCAAAGCATTATTATTCCAAGTTTCCCTGATTTGTTCAGATTTAATGTTGGACTTAATGCTCAAGAAGAATCACAATGCCACTTACAAAAGGGACCGATACTGCTCTTTCATCCTGCCTACAAGATAATGAACTTGAAATAAAGACTAAGGAAACCTTCAAACAACATTATAAGCCACAAACAGGATATAAATAATAACGAAGAAGAAAATATCTTAAGGGGAGATTTTTGTTAGGGGTTTGTTTTAAAAAATAATTAAATGCAACTATAAGAAAACATGGAATCACATTTTTCACTGAAAAGGGAAAATTAAAGACCATTTAATACATTCATCAAAAGCCATCAAAGGGGAAATGAATATTTGTTACACAACACATCATCTTAGCTGTGAAAAATGTGTATTTTATAATTGGCTCTTCAAAAATATTAAATTGAATACTATATGTGTTACGGAGGGTTATTTTGTAATACTGTATTAATCCTTTTTAAGTAGTGTGTTAAATATAGTTTTAGATTACAACATAATGTTAAAATAGAAACTATGTGATGTAAGATTTTTTTTACTTGCTCAAGAAAGGGATAAGATAATCAAGAAACTCTTCACACAGAGATAACAGCAACAAGACACCTAAAGAGTTCCTGCCTCCTTACTGGAAAAGACAAACATTCTTCCACCTTCTCTCCGTCTTTATGGAACCACCAGGATTAAGGGGAAGAAGTTGACAAGGACCAGAAAAGTTCTTAATTTGCAAGGAATTTATGCATCATGTATGCAATATATGACTATGTAACAGGCTATTGCTTTTAAGGGTTATTCCTTTGTTCACAAGGCGTGTTTTTGGCAGCTTAGTGCCCAAAAACAACCCAACGTACGTAATTCTTTGCTTTTTATTGTCTTATAGTGTCCTAATCTTCATCGTCCAAATTTTTATTACACTAATTTTATTACTAATAAACTTTTAAGATTTTAAAAAACAAGTGATTGGTGTTTTTCACATTAGCTAAGTTTTAAGTAGAGTATCTCTCACCAGTCAGGTCATCTAACAAGCAGAGTGTCAGAATCTTCCTCCAACACAAATAAAGCAGCATCACAAACAACACTCTGTCTACAACAGTCTATTCAGAACACGTTAATAAACTACATTTACTGTAGTTTGTTGAAAAATAAAATATAAACTAATCTGAGGTTATTATAGCTTTCTTTACATTTGATGAAGTCCTGACATGCACACAAACACTTTAACACTCAAACCCCAGAGCACTGTTTTGCTATGACAGAAGGATATTTTTCCTTCGTCTTAAATTCTTGTTGTAGTTTAAGCTGGAAGGCAGCTGAACTCCAACATGGCTGTTTGCTCACTCATTCCCTGAACCATCCGCTCCCCTCCCCATGAATGGAGGAGAGGGGTGGGAAGTAAGACAAAAACAGCCTAACAGGATCAAAAAGCAAGTGAGGAGAAGTACTAGTACTACTACTACTAAGAACAAAAAATTACTAGTAGTGCTATTGTAGTATAATAGTAGTATATTGTACTACAAAACCTTATAAAGTAGATTTTGTTTTGTTTAAACAAATACAGATTCCCATGGTCTTTCATGGTAAGAGTCCAAGCACTAGATATTCAAAAATTAATGTGAAAAAAGAAAGGTTTAATTAGGGAAGAGCAGGAGTACTTTCTGTCTAGATAATGCAGTTTCAAAGGACTGAACAACTGGATAAAACTCCCTTCAGAAAAGACAATAATACTGAGGTATAGAAGACATTTATGTAGATTCTCTATCTTTGTCATGAAGAGACTGAAAAAAATAGATCAGGAAAAAACAGACTAAAACTGAGTCACTTACCCAGACATCTGTAGGGAACCACAATATGTGGGTGACCATTGCACTGCTTCCATCCCCTCTTGCACCAGTTCTGTATTGTAACTGGTTGGTTGGCTTCAACAACATTGGTGATTTGCAATTCAGGGTATACCTAGCATAAACAGTAGAGAAAAAGACAAATGTTATCACAGGTATGTACTCTGGGTCAGTGTAACACATTACTAACACAATATCCATCTTCCCTCTCCTCTCCCTCTCCTGCTGTGTAAAATATTTATAACATGGTATGACTGTGTGCATGTATCTGGAAAGATGGTGTGTCTGTTCATCTGTAAAACCATGTGGCTGCCAGTTCAGAAATATTATAGTGGTAACAGCTGATTGCCAAAACTATAAATTGCCCAGTTATATTTGACTAATTTATAGATCAGATAATTATAGGTTAATTACCTTCTCCTCCATGTCTAGGCAAACTCCATATACACCACATATTCTCCATACTACTAAACTTAATAGCATGCCTTTATGTTCATCTCAACCATTTTAACAAACATCATAATTCTTGCCTGCTGCAGTCTGCCTAGTACTAAAAGTCTGTTGAAGAAATTACTCATATTTAGGTCTACATTACCAATTTCTAAATTGCTGAGATCAAGATTTGATTTGCTTTAATACCACAATACACTTCTACAACCACAACCATCACAACAGCAAACCTGCTGATGAATTTATTAGCAAACCACAACTTTGGCTTTTCACCCCCCTCAGTCCCTTTATCCCACCCTCCCTTTTCTATGCTAACACAACCTATAGCCCTCATTTCCATTTTTCAAATTGGCAATCTATCAGCCCTAACACGAAACTCAGAAGGTACTAATTTTCCTTTGCCTTTCCTCAAGCAATCCTTACCAATTTCCAGCTGTGTGAGATCTGAGGATTTAAGTGCTCTGAAAACTACTGTCTACTCATATCTACCAATGGAAGAGAGAAACAGAAATAGGTACAAGTCTGAGGTAACTGGAGATGGTCCCAAAAACGTCCTGCAGAGAAGTAACATAATCCCAAAAAAAAAAAAAACCTGGGTTAAGATGGGGTGAATTCTGAGAGTCCAAAACTGGTGCTTGGAAAAGTACTCTAAGAATCTTGACAGCCCCACCTTAAGTAAAAAATATTTGTCTCAATCATGGTTCTCCACTGAGGTCATGGCATCTGAGAGGCAGTGCCTCCTGGCACTCTCCTAATTAAAGGTTTAAAATATAACCATGGCAAAAATGAAGAAAGCAGCTTGAGCTAAAGTCTTCAACTTTAAAAGATGCTAACAAACAACAGTACAGCCTTCTCAGATTTTAGATCAGTGGTCTTTAAATGAATGTGGCCTGGTGCATACACATGGGAACAATCAGAAAGCAATCAAAGCATAACTGGAAATAATTTGAAATAATTTCTTACTTTAATTAAGAAACATGAAGGGGCTTTACAATTTTAAAGTTGAACTGTATTGACAGCTTAATGCACAAAACAAGGGCAGATACAATCACAGTGCCACGGAAATTACTACAGAAAGAAACGCTGCCTACTAAACAATGCACTTTGTGCTAAAGAGCTTGAATATCAATCCTGCCTTCTATTAAAAAATAAAATTTATTAATCAGATACTTCTTTCCTTGTACAAATCCTTCACAGAATACAACCATCAGATCTTTGCCAGTTTCAACAGCTCACTACAACTGATGGCTAAAGAAATACAGAGGCTGAAGGTGCAGCCTGGGATGTTAACACAGCATAGGTACAGTGACCTCAAGAAAGCCCACAGAGAGCAATGCACAACTTTCCCAGGCATTATCCTGGGGAAGGCTGTGAGAAAATCAGAGAAAAGAATGAGAAACAATTCTTATCTCCATTTGCTGCACCTGCTATTGTGAGCATGTGGAATGTGTTATGGAGATTTGTTTACCAAAGGGTGGTTTCGTAATTGGCCAAAGGTGATGGTGTTTGGATTCAAGGACCAATCTGGTCTGTCTGTATTGGACTGTCTGTAACGGTGATGAGTTTTCTTAAGTAGTATAATATAGTATAGTGTATATAATAAAGCAATTCATCAGCCTTCTGGAATCATGGAGTCAATGCTAATTATTACCACACGGGGATGCTCTGCTACACAGGCAGAACTGAAAAGTGTGGAAGTTTCCTACACTCAGAAGACTGAAGCTTTACTCCTTTCTTTTGTCAGCAGGTGGCCAAGGCTGATGGTCATCATCCACATTAGATACAGATACCCATTTTCACACTGCTTGCAGAAAGTGGTTCCAAAGGAACTTGCTGTGCCCCCTGCTCCATTGGTAATTCAGATACTGAACTCTGCACTGAAACAGCAGGTTCAAGGAAAGCCCTTCCACATGCTCATGATCCCTGTAACAGCACTGCCAAAATGGATTAGCAGGAAACTTCACACTTTAACTGCTGTGTAAATATTACCCTGCAAGGCTCCACAACTGACTCAAGAGCTAATATGCATGAGGCAGGAGGAAGATTTGTTCTTCTTTGGGTACTTCCTTTAGCATTGTCATCTTGAACTCTTCCAGTTCATGCCTCCAAAAATGTCACACTCATGTAATTGGAATCCATGGTTAGATAATACTGGGTGCTGTCACAAGCCATGTGCTTGATACATCAGTGTCAACTGACATGTTCTTATCAGGGATATTTAACATTGCCCAGGGTTAAGTGTCAGTTGTCATCAGCAGAGGAAATAAATGCCTTAAATTATGACAACTATGGACATTTCAAAATGGATAGACCAGAATGTTTAAAAAAGGAAATTAAGACCAAAAAAACCCCATACATTTACCCACCTGAATGTCTACATAGCTTTAAAGTGACAGAAAATAGGATTCTGAGCCACAAGAATGAAGATACACTTAGTTTCTTTCCTGAGATGAATTTCTAAAGAGTAAGAGTGCATTATTACTCTAGGGCCTTGATGAAAGAATAACATTCATGGGAAAAATAAGTTAATATATTATTTTTATTTTTACTATTACCCAAACTCACCATTTTAACTGCTGGTTTGTAAAGTGGACCAAATGCTAAGTAGTTAGCAGTATTTGTCAAAAGTACACAAAGAAATCTCTTATTTTGTTACTACATCAATTGCTAAATTCTTAATTTCCACTGACAGCTCACACAGAGCTCAGTCCACCCTTTAGGAGAGAAAACAGGCTTTGAATTTCACTATCAATAGGTTAATGCCAGTGTATGTGCCAAGGAGAGCTCCCCTCACTAGACTTATATAATGTAGTTGCTCTGAATTGAAGTGGGACCTACTCAGTGGCACAGAAAAATGAGCCTCATATTTATTTATAGTGTCCCTAATGAGCTCCTTCTACAGTGTCAGTGTAAAGCAGAGCTAGAAAGTTGCCAGATAACCAAACTTTCAACATCACTGTAACCTGCTGTAGAGAAGCTCTGTTAATTCATCTTAAAAGAAACAGTGGAGAAAACAGAAATCAATGCAATCTAGAAAATTTAACTAGCAATCAAGAGTTACAGCTACATCTTCATTTACTTCCATTTTCATTACTAAGTCTCCTTATATACTGACTGCAGAAAAAAAAATCTAAAAAGCCACTCAGATATTCATAATTTAAAATAATCTTGCTGAAACTCATGTTTACCACTACCAGCTTTGATGTTGCCTAGACTTAGGACTAAAATGTAGACATCCTTAATAAAAGAAGGAAATAAAATGGAATGAAAAAGCTTTTGGGTTGAGATAGAGAGAAAATATTTACCAATTACTGTCATAGGCAAGAGAGATTCAACTTGGGGAAATATTTTTAATTCACAATTAAAGGAATTAAAAAGGGGACATAATGGGACAAGCACTGATCTCTTCTCTCTGACCAGTAGGAACAGCATGAAGCTGAGTCAAGGAAGGTTTAGGTTGGGTATTGGGAAAAGATTCTCCACCCAGATGGTAGCTGGGCACTGAAACAGGCTCCTCCAGGGAGTGGTCACAGCAAAAAAACCTCACTAGAGCTCAAGAAGTGTTTGGACAAAGCTCTCAGGCATGTGGTGGCATCGTTGGGGCTGTTTTGTGCAGGGACAAGAGTTGGACTTGAGTTGATCCCTGTGGGTTCCTTCCAACTCAGGATAATCTATGATTCTATGAAATGGCATTTGTATCTGTCTACATACAAAGGTGTTGATGATACCACTAGCTGAATATGTGCTACCCAAGTGGAAATCAGCAACTATTTTGAAACAAATCTGAGAAACTAGAAAATCAGAAAACTATTTTGAAACAAAACCAGAGAGGCTACAGAAGAGGACAACACTAAAGCAAAGAAGCAGCTGGGCCACATCCACCACAGCTGCCTCTCCTACCAGCGTAAGGAAGAGCAGCCGAGGCCTCTCAGCATGGTTGGTGCAGGCGGGTTTATCCCTAAATGTCTCCTCTGGCCATCTCTGAGGATTGCCCTGATCCCTATAGAATCACATCAAAGACATCAAAACAATAGCAATAGATATAGCTATATGTAAATCTTACAAATACTGTAAATGTATATGACTGGAATTAAGTGGAACGGATTTATTCTTACTTCTCCTTGAACATAAGGATGTTTTCCTGTATATTCTAAAAGCAGAATTCCTATAGAGAAGAGAAACATTCAGAGTAACAAATGGCATGAATTCCTAAATGAGTATGCTCCACCCATGGAAACTGTATAATGGAACACACATGCACACACTTGCACATAAACACACGTATGTGCACCCTTTGTGAAATACAGGGTGGTGTTACAGCTTAACATAAATTTAATGGGAAAAAAAATAAAAAAGAAAAACAGCATCTTAGAGAATGTAAAGTATAATGAGGAACTGGTATACATCTTCACCAACAGTTTGAAATGCTAGACAATCTGTCAAGAGGCAAGAAAAAATTCTTTAAAATTAAGATGCAAAATTAACATGTAATTAATTGCCCTTTTAAAATTTAAACACCTTAGTATTTTGCTCTAAATTGCATCCCACATCAGTTTGAATTCTGACTGCACTAAATCAGAGATATGTATTTATTTAATTGCCAATCTGAAGTGGATATATTCTCTTCTTATTGTTTCCTTCTATTGTCTCCTAAATCCTTCAGTTGTTATCCTACTCATGATATCCTGGCTTAAATTAGATCATGCATTTGTGGGTTGTAAATCTTCCATTTACTGTAGGCTTCAGCATCTGGCACAGCAAGACTTTTAAGTCAGACTGAATACAAATGTAATATTCAATTCTCTATTAGCACAAGCAGAAAAGGCTACTCAATTCCTCAGAATGCACTGTGTCCAGACTCTCTGCAGCACACCACCAAAACAACTAATGCTGACACACCCTGTATCTGACAGGAATTTATGAGCTGGAATTCTGCTTGAAGTCCATCTCAGATAGTCAGTGACAGTATCTACATTAAAACTAAATGCAAGAGTGATTACAGAAATGCTTACTTTAGAAGAAAGGAATATTCATACAGATAAAAGAAGAAGAAATTCTATCTGTAAATAGAATAAAAATAAAGGTGTTTTTAGCAGTTGCATCTTTAGCAACTTGAGTAATTTGAATACTTTGATTTACTTACAGGGAAGATAATTCAAAGTAAAATGGAGATTGATTATGTCCAGACCTTCCTTGCCTGCTATCCTCCCACAGCTTTCCCCAAAAAAGAAAACAACCAAACAAGGTGGTGTGTGGACAAGTTTACTTTTACCTGAACACTGTAACTTCATGTGTTGAATATTCTAAACTTATAATATCAATGTTACTTTAATAAAAAGAACCATTCACAGACATTATCAGACAATCTACTTTTTAAAAATTTTAACCAAAAATCACAGCTGTAACACAGGTAACTATTTATCTCAGTGCTTTGAATGGGCAAAGAAAGGTTCTATCACTTCAGTGAAGTAATCTGCAAACAGTTACTACAAACACAAAAGAATACACACATTTAATAAACAGTGTTTAGGAAGACTAGGGTCTTAAAATTTCTTGTGGAAAAGATCCTTCGACAGCAATGGCATCTGAAGGGTAACTAAACAATGCTTCAAAGTATGAAAAAGCTTTCAATTGCAGACTAACAAACTACAGTTGGATCAAAAACTATTTCTATTCCTTTCTAAAGTATATATAGAATCTATAAAGTTTCTGCTTCCCAGACTTTTGCATTGATGAGTTGAAGAGCAGCAACAAGCAGACATGCTACATTAATTTCCAACTGTTTGGCATATCCATGAAGAGAAAAGATAGGATATTTATTTCTGTATGTCCATGCACGGTGTCTCTGCAAGATTTCCAACCTACAACTTGGGAAGCAGCAACAATGCAGAGTCCCAGATCAGCAGCAGGAGTGGTGTCACATGAGTAACCGTGACACAAACACCATCAACCCTAAAAGAAAAGTCCTGTTCTCAGTCCTGCAGTCTGTGTCCGGAAAATAGACAGCTATATGCAGAATAAAGTTACTAAATTACTCATGTAAAATATTCGAATTTATTCCTGGTTTTTAAAACTATTCTGGATTACTTTACAGAAGCTCCATGGCTTTCCTGTGGCAGCCCCCTACCCAGGAACCATCACTCCTGATCCAGAGCGATCCCATCACCAGCAGAACACCTTTCTTCTCTTCTATGTCTTTGTGGCTTCAGCTGTGTCCTGTCATGTCTGACCAGACTCAGCCACTTGCTCCTGGCTTTCTCAGCTATCAGGCCCTTCTACACACAAAAGCAAGGCTGAAGCTGGCACCCAAACTTCTCCTGTCACTCTCCATAACCTAAGCAAAGCTTTCACTGATCAAAGAGTGTCATGAGAGTCAAACCCAGCATTAACAGCATTTGAGCCATTTTGAAATTCTCTGCCATGAGCCACCATGAGAAATAGCAAGGAAACCAAGAAGGAACAGCCCCTGCACCACAAATTCCAGGCATCTACTGCTGCAAGTAGATGCAGCATAACATCTCAGGTATTTACACTAATTTCCAGCAGCCACTTGGGAAGAGTGTATGCATATACCCTTTAAACCCCACAGTTTTATAGAAAAAGTTTAACAGTAATCAGTTTCTAAGCTAAAACCCACACCAAATTACTTAGGATAAATAAATAATCACAGGCTGAATGTCTTCTGAAACAGCCAGGGAATTTTTTCTATTAATTAAATCATGAGGATAAATTTCCAGAGACACACTACTTCTTATCTTCAGCCACATCCTCTTGTATCCATCCATAACATCATTTCAAGTTTAATAGCTCCAGCCTTACTAGCTATCAGAGTCAATCCTCAGCATCACCTAGGAGTTTCACATACTGCTCTTATAACTACTTCTTTCGGCCCATCTAATACATCATCCTCTTTCCAACATCTTAGCTGCTTCACTGTTAGACACAGAGTCGCTCTTCAAGAGTTTCCTGCTACAAAACTCACCCACTATTTCAACTCCTTTCGCCCCAACTCTTGCCTCTCCAGTCCACTCATCCTGCCATTTTTTTAGTTCTCATTTCCAATCTCTCTGCCCACTCAGAGACTCTTAAGTTCCATGGTAATGAAGCGATACACGGAATAAATAGACTCCACAACCTGACATAGTTATGAAGTGGGTATGTATGTCAGCAACCAGCACAAGCAAGAAATCTCTCCAAAAACTTGCGCCCTGAGCCTCAGTCTGACCCAAACCTTTATTCCCAAAGATGTTCCATATTCCATACATTGCACAACTTTTCATGCATATTCAAGCCCTGCCCCTGCCTGCCCTCGCCTCTCAGGCTAAATAGGTCCACGCCCTTCTGGGCACGCAGGGTTTGCTGTGGTGGTCGTATGGGGGTCTCTCAGTGGTCTCTGAGGCTGAAGATTGTGGTCTTCCTCGTGGTTGAACTTTTCCCCTTTGTGCGTGTGCTTTGGTGCTTATCTGAATACATCTGTCAGTCTTGATAGGCTTGGAGACAGAGGAGCTGAGCCCCTTTATCTGGGTTCTCTGCATCCTCAGTCTCCTCAGTATTGTTCTTTATGCAAGACGTTTAAGAAATTTGCTTTGTCCTATGCCATGTACCATGGCAGAGGTTTCTTAAGTAACATTAAAAATTCAGCACATAATTCTACAAGCTAAAATTTAAATGCTTAATTCATTTTGTTAACTCAAGCGAACTCCAATAAATTGTTTGATGCAATTTTTACTGCGCTCGGTGGCTTAGCAGTTCCTGTTGTTTAGTGAGGTAACTGAGATAAGCTTTACTTTAGTGTGGCAGCAGCTCTCTGGCCACAGAGAGCAGGCACAGACTTGCCCAGGCATTTTCCTGCGGAAGGCTGTGAGAAGATCAGAGAAATGAATGAGAAACAATTCTTATCTCCACTTGTTGCACCTGCTGCTGTGCACATGTGGAATGTGCCATGGAGATTTGTTTAGCAAAGGGTGATTTCTTAAATGGACACTGGATGGTGTTTGGATTGATTGACCAATTAGGTCAAAGCTGTATCGGACTGGCTGTAAGGGTTACTGAGTTCCTTAATAAGTATAATATAATATAGTATAAGAGTATGATAATAAAGCAATTGATCAGCCTTCTGCAATCATGGAGTCAGTGCTAATTATTACCTGGCTGGGGACCTGTGGTGACACTTTAGCACTCATGAAAGTCAAACATTAAACTAGAATGAAGTTCCTTCTCCAAAGATTAATCTAAGCAGGAAAGTCAGTGTAAGGATTTGCACAGATTTCTGTTTTTAATTTCCAGCACAGTGCAAGCACTTTGGCACCATTCTGTTGCTGAAGCCTAGTGAAAAACACTGGGCTGACCCTCTGACACCCCATAAACCAGAAATTCTATGACACAACTACATGACATAATAAATTATTTTAAAAATATCAAAATCATTTGTGTTATGAAAAAGGCAGTATTTTAGCTTGCCAAACATCAGCAAAGAATCCTTATCTTAGAAATCAGCATGCGATACTGATGCTCCTTCTGTAACTCCAGCTGAAAAACCCTGGCAGAAACCAAAGCTACAGCAAAATCAGCAGCAATTGGGATTCTGCATTTGAGATGGAGGATCCATATGCTTTTTCTCCACATCTTTATGGCAGGTCTGTGGAATATGTGGAACTGTTCAGCAACTGACTCACAAAAACTAAATTTCAGATCAGATAATCACTACAAGGATACTGAATTACATAAAATTTCTCAGTCTTTCATTCTTTCAAGTCTCCTCTGTCCTTCCTGCTGTCATCACTCTACCTAAAAATACCAATCTTTTCCACACTTCTATATTTTCACCTGCCCTTCCTCTCATTTTCTGCACAGATTCTGGTATTTTTGAACACATTTTCTCTCCACTTATGTTGTCTGCTGCTAAAATGAAACTGTGAATCCACATTTTCATCTCTGATTAACATGTGGCCTGCTCTTCATTACAGACTTGATTTGACATCTGTCTTTTTGACCTAATAATATTATGACTTTTTCTGCTTTCATATTGCTCATGTTGTCTTTTTCTATTGCCTGAGAAAGCTTGCTGGCAAAATTCAGATATTAACAGCACCTGTTCTTCTGAAAACACACAGAACCAAGTGGCAGGAAGATGTAGTGCTTTTAGAAATGTCTAGAAACCTGCTCTTCAAAGGTGTTCAAAGACTATAACAAACCACCCTCTAGTCAGCTGTCATGAGAAGAAGTCCTGCCCTCACACCTCCTCCAACATTACCAATCCAGCTCATCTGAGGGGAGGGACAAAGAGAAAACTCACCCCCTTTTCCTGTTTGCTGGGGTTTGCTTTGTGCCATTTCAGCTCCCTAAACTTCCTCGCTGCAAGATCAGACATCTGCTAAAATTTAGCAGAGAAGAAATGAGGAGGAAGGAGATAAGAAAACCAACTGTTTCTTCAACAGCATGGACTGCTTAAAATCAATAATTATGCCAAACCACTGTGTAACATCTCTCCTGCTAAGAAACTCTTAAAAAATCAGGTTGCAAAATCTGACCATCTCAGATCTGGCTACAGATTCGAAGACACAACAGCTCAAAACATATAAGCTAAAAGTCTGCAAAAGCAGGATCATTCAGGAATTTCAAGTCTGGCTGAGTATGGGAGACTCCTCAGTTCTCTATATTGCTTCAAACTCCAGACCAGAGCAATGTCTTGGTTAAAGGAACAAAAATGGTAGGACACACAATACTTAAGAGTGGCTCCAATCCATACTCGTTCCAAAATATTAGAAGTCATTTTCCAGACTTAAGCAAGTAATTGTCTGTTAGCATATCCACAGATGTGCTGTCAGCAATAGCTTAAAATAAGTTTATATGATAATCACCTCTGAAATACTTAAAAATACACACATATTAACTTACATGGTATTACAAGTTTAGCATTAATAAGATTAGTCTAATCAAATCCTCTTAGATTCCTTATTCAGAATCATAAATGTAATTCCTCCTTCTTAGATGAATCCAATCCTTTTCTCTTTTTTTTTTTTTTTTTTTTTCTCCCCTCTGTTCAATGGCATGTACAGTCTGGTCAAACTGTGTGGGAACTTGGAAAAGCAACATTACCTGCAAATGTGGTTTTGCCTCTGCAAAACTTCACAGACATATCAATTTTTTTTAAAGTTTGTAACTGGCTCAAACAAGGAAAGAAAAAAAAAACTGAAGGATCTTTATAGTGCCTTAAAAGCTCAGAATCTGAATTTACAAGAAAGCCATTTATTGACCCCAGCTCTGGCAGAGATGTCTTCCCAGGCCAAGTGGAAATGAGTAATGAAGAGACAAATCGGATGTTTTATAAATGCCTAATTACGACTGTTCTTCAAGAAAACCTGTGGCTCAGAATAAGAATTAAAAAAATAAATTGCATTGGCTTGGAAATATTGTGTGGTTTTTTCACACAGCTGGAATGGGACATTTTGAACATCATTACATTTCCATGGGATTAGTACTTTTCTAACCTACAATGATACTTACAAAAAAAAAAAAAACCTATGCTGGTGAAACAAACATTACATTGGATAATATTTCCTCATATCCAGATGAATTGCATTCGTGTTTCAATATTCATGTCTGGGCAGAAGAAGAAAAAATTAAACATGGTATTGTCATTACTGTACAAATAAGTGTTCTTTTTTTCTGTTCATATATGCAACAGCCATTGGCACTCACAAAATACAAAGCTGATGTTTAAGAGATTCTGTGATGCATCTTCTAAACACTACAGAGTTTTTCTAGTAGAAGCTCTGTCTCAGCTCAAGAGAAGACACAGTTTCCCTTTCCATACCGGTATTCATAACAATTTGGAACCTCAGTACAAGGCCCTCAGTGCAGTGCTACATAATAATTTTAACTGGATAAAGGTTAACTGGATGATAATACTGCTGTAGGAATTAGAAATTAGAAAGCAGTAATTGTAAATGCTTGGGGAAAAAAAAGGAATGTCCCAGAAATCAAGAAATACTTCCCACATCCAACCTGGGGCCATTAAAGGTAAGATTAAAACAATAACAAGCTATAGCACAGGGAAGCTCTAAAGCCATCCAAAAGGGGATGGGGACAATAAAAAAAATATGGAACATGACACAAAACTTGTCACCTATTCTCTGGTTTCTCTGGGCAACCTGTGCCAGCGCCTCACCACCCTCATATGTCTAATATAAATTTACTCTGTCAGTTTGGAGCCACTACCTCTTATCCTGTCATTACATGCTTTTGCAAATAGTTTCTCTATCCTCTTCAAAATGGCTGAAACATAACAGCTATATATTTATAACAGATTTTTCTTTACTTAAGGTACAAAGAACAGTTTTGAAACTTTCTGACTGAATAGCCAAATAAAACATTGGAAAAGAAAATAGAAGTATAGTAGAGTCAAGAGATGAGGTGGCAAAACTGAATGATGCTTAGAATGAAATAGAGGAAGCTCTGGTAAACCTAAGAGATATTGCAACAAAGTGATTAAATGCTTATGTATAATAAAAAACTTGATGCACTTGTACGAGATTAAAATTATTTAGCAGAGCCTAGTGAAGGGCCTCCCTCCAGATGACCATGAGCAGGAATGGAAGCCATCAACCACCTGGAAAGATCATGAAATTGCTGATTCCAGCTTATTAATATTTGCTGATTCGGACTAACACAAGCACACTGGAAAATGCTTTGTGGGCTTAAAAACAATAGATATACATTGCTGAACCTGTAAGTGGTGTACACCGTTAGTGGAACGGTGACTTCCCGGCCACCCAACGCTGCTTGCTTGCTTTAAAATGAAATATATAAAATATAAAATTCGGTTTGGCTACTGAAATTTTATATCATTGGCACGAATATTATTCTGATGGAACTCATTGATTAATCTTGTCCATCATATCTGTGAAATTAAAAATTAATCTACAGGTAAATGCAGCATTGCAGTTTCATTAAATGCTGCAGTACATGTTTACCTAAATATTTATTTATGCAGACAATCCTCATCCCTTTTCATCCTTTTTCCTCCCTCAGCCTCAAAGCAGAAGCACTCTTTGAAAAAGTCCTTATTTCTTCATTTCATTTCGAGACATGCAAAAAAAAATCAGTGCAGGGAAAAACAAGAGGGAAGATTTTTTATTATCAACAAAAGAAAGACAGGAAACATTTTGCAACATATGCTCCAAGTCTTATGAGTCACTTGATTTGAAATATATTTCCATGGTAGACTACAGTCAGGGCTAAAAATCCCAACCTTCCTTCTCAAGAAGGGGAGTATACTAAGGTTTAACTGCAGGATAAATATACCATCAGTGGTAATCCTCTATTTTCAAGGAAATCAAATTTAAGCACTGGCAGAAAGAGTAAACTAGTTCAACCTTTGCTGTGGACCAAAAACTAAATAAAACCTAAGACCTCAATAATCAGTGCAAAGACTACTAAGATACCATTCAGTCAAACTTTTAAGCATGACTGTAGACATCTCAGAATATACCAACACCCATTTCTGTTGAAAATGTCATTTGTTTTTAAGGACATTCTGTGCTGCCAAAAATCTGTATGCTTCCCCTTTCATTAAATGGATCATTTTCCTCAGAGCAAAATTTATGGCTTTTTAGACTGCTGAATTTCAAGTAGTGCAGGTTTAAAATTAATTTTCACCTTCAATACTGTGGCTATTCGCTTTGAGAAACTAGAAAAGGCACATTATGCAGTCTAGATAAAAACAATTTCTATTACAATGAAAATGATAAGAAATTGAGAGAATGATAAGATAACGGAGAGAAACCATTATCCAAGCAGTAAGACCATTGTCATTGTGCCACAAATTTTCAGAAAAAAACAGACCAAACAATTTTTCTCTTTTCAAAAACCTTGCAATCACTGGCAGTTTAGCAAACTCTTTAGCAGGAAGACAAAGACTAGAGGGAAGGAACTGCTGCCATCAGGGCTGCCTGAAGTAGCCCCCAGGACAACAAGCACAGTAGGATTATCAGACATGATGACAAAAGGAAGTGAAACAACTAAATAAAAAAGAGATGGGCCAGTCATTTGGTGGTCCTTTTGGCCCATGTACAAAACAGGGGACATCTGGGGATTGTGGGGTGAAATAATGTCAAAACTTTAGTATGGTCATACCCCAGGTTGTACTGGGCCTGGCTAAAAGTGGTTTTTGGGTTTCACAAGCAATATACCTAAATACATGACACAAAACCAGGGGATTTGAGAAAATCACAAAGTAACAATTTCTGGAAGCATTGTGGTTAGAGATCAGAAATGTCAACAGTGTTCTGTCAATAGTTATAATGAATTATCTATTACAGGAATTTACCCTACTATTTTCTGCTCCATGTAACACAAAGATAACACTTAAGAATGTAGTAACATGCATTTATAATTTTGTTATTTCTGGGAAGGATTTTTGTAAGAAATACACACTGGCCAAAAATAGTCATGCATCCCAGTGATGTTTAAAAAGAAAATGGACATGTGTAATGACTTTACAAAAGAAACCAAGCAGTCATGAAAGCCAAGTGAAACACCTCCCAAAGCCAACATTCACTTTACATCTGAAAGCTACTCTAGGCATCTAGCTAAAGATTGCAAAGCAAGCCAGCTGCTGATTACAAAGTGCACTAGATCTCCAAACTCTCAGGTTTAATTCATCCTCACAATATCCAGACCCAAACTTACTTTATTATAGCTGTGGCTTGGTCTTGCAGGAAAGGAAAAAAGCCAACAAACAGTTACATGCATACTTAGAATGGAAGTAGGCATTGCCAAATGAAACTAAGTGGGGGAAAAAAACATGCATTAGACAAAATAATTTTTTTGCCAGCTGTGACTTTTACAATTCATTTTGGACAGGGGGTTCAACACAAATGGTAAAATAATTTCAATCCTTCAAGGAACTCATGTATTCTAACTAATAGACATAAAATTCTGCACACAGTAGCTGCTCAAAATTGCTAATATAATAAACATACCCCAATGGCTTCCACCTGAATACTCTTTCCCTTCACACAGGGAATGAAGCACACCTAAATTAACTTCCTACTCTGCATATTCAGTAACTCCAAAAGCACACTTTGACAAAAAAGGAACCACTAATAAATTGTACTTATGTATACAGCATTTCATTCTGCCCAAGAAAATTTTATATTTATATATTTATATTTGTGACATAAAAAAAAAAGAAAAAGAAAAAAGGAAAAAAGAGAAGTCATCAGCTTATATTGAACACAAGAAAATGTGGAGATATGCTTCCAGAACCACATCCTATGAGTTCAGGATTAAACTGAATTCAAGGAAGCTGGGAAGCAGCATTCAAAAATCTTTCATTTCCTTTCAAATAAAGCAATCTATTGTCTGAGCATTGCCGTATTTAAACTGTGTGATGTGTGGTCCAAATACGAACTCTGACAGATGCACTGAGCTCCCACTCAAAAGAAGTAAAGCAAAAACAAGCAACATTAATCTTTAGAACATATAGGTGGTTCTGTTTATTGCCTGTTCCTCCCTTTCTGCTCGACAGTGCTCCTCTACTGCTACTTCCTGGATCAAATCTTCAAAATCCACCTAAGCTGGCAGTGACCAAAAGAGGAAACAATGAGAATCTCGAGGTTCACACTACATCTCTGCAGGAGAAATACAAGTCCTTCCATAGTCTGTGCACTTCCGAACTCTGTGCTCTGCCCACCACATTTCAAAATCACCCAACAGTCAGTCAGTTGATGGTTACACTCTTAAGACCTTATTCCAGAATCCTTCTCTGCCAGCAGCATTTGTGGTTGAACCCCCCAACATACTGAGATACTCATGCCTTAAAAGCTCCCAAATTTTCTAGTCCTACTTCCATAATTCACATATTTATTTCTGTACCTTCAGATAGACTTACTACCTTAAGTCACTGATGCATTTTTACTTACTGATGCTCTTCTTTTCTAATTTCTTTCCTCACCCTAAATACTTTCATTATGCATAAATCAACTTGCTTTAGATAAATCAAAGAAGACAACAGAAAACCACAGGAAATCTTTGAAACAGTAATAGTAGGATAGGTTAGGGCAGGTTAGTTATTTTTGTTAGTGAGAAACAAAAATATGAATTTCACAAAGCAATTTTCTTAGTAAAGAGTGAAAGCTACTGAAGAAGAATCAATTTAAATTGCCATTACAATATCACCCTTACAGTGAATATTTTGTTCAAATGCAATAAAAACTGAATAAATCACTGCAAAACCTAGAAAGAACAATCAATGGGTGAAAGGACAAGAATGAAGATGCCAAGAGAACATAGATCTGAAAAATAAATTCTCTTGCTTTCTAAAGAAATGGTTTCACAGGAACTGGTTTGACATTTAGGAAACAAAGCAGTTACTGCTATGGAAATATGCAATAGCATTCACAGGAAAAAGGAAAAAAGGAAAAAAGGAAAAAAGGAAAAAAGGAAAAAAGGAAAAAAGGAAAAAAGGAAAAAAGGAAAAAAGGAAAAAAGGAAAAAAGGAAAAAAGGAAAAAAGGAAAAAAGGAAAAAAGGGAAAAAGGGAAAAAGGGAAAAAAGGGAAAAAAAGGAAAAAAAAGGAAAAAAAAGGAAAAAAAAGGAAAAAAAGGAAAAAAAGGAAAAAAAAAAAAAGGAAAAAAAGGAAAAAAAGGAAAAAAAGGAAAAAAAGGAAAAAAAGGAAAAAAAGGAAAAAAAGGAAAAAAGGAAAAAAAGGAAAAAAGGAAAAAAAAAAAAGGAAAAAAAGGAAAAAAAGGAAAAAAAGGAAAAAAAGGAAAAAAAGGAAAAAAAGGAAAAAAGGAAAAAAAGGAAAAAAAGGGAAAAAAGGAAAAAAGGAAAAAAAGGAAAAAAAGGGAAAAAAGGAAAAAAAGGAAAAAAAAAGGAAAAAAATTAATAAAAAAGAAAAAAAGAGGTTGCATAGTAAATGTAAGAACTAAGGCAACTCAAACCATGCCCTTTTGTTCCACTGCATGAAATAACACATTTTCTTTTCAAACTGTCACACACTGGCACAAGGTTATTGTACTATCACATCACGGAGACAAAACAAAATTAGATCCACATGTTCTTAGGATATATGCAAGTGGGTAAGAAGCTTCTGCTCTCAAATATGAAATCAGGGATTGTGACTTCATCTGTAGGGGAAGCTTTTCTATTAAGAAACTCTAAATGGTTCTGTGTGCAGCAGAGGCCATTAACTCTGGACTGCAAAAGTGCATTTCAGTGGCAGAACAACAGAAGTCATGTTACAGCTGACCTTTCCAAATCAGTCCAAAAAGCCCAAGGGCATTTTAAATAATAAATTTCCACCTCAGGTTTATTCAAAACACTTTAGAAGAAAGAAGTCCATTGCACACATACTATACAAAAATTATCCCACAATGGTAAAAGAGAGACAAAGCTTTCCAACACTCCCAGTGACTCCCTCAGCAACCAATTCCTGAAGTTTTAACAGGTGCTAGAGAGAACCTCTTCAGGAAGGCAATGGAGCAAAAGAGGGAAGATTCCCTACAGACTGATAAAAGTGCACAAGCCTGCACTTACACCTTTGAAAGAAAAAACACTACAGTTATTCCTGAGACATCACTTACTTCCTGGCAGTACTGAAGAATCCCTTCTTTCGTCCCAATGCAGGTCTTGGTGCCAGAGGGGTCTGATTCCCACTTTCCATTCTGCACGTTCATATGCATGTTGAGTTTGCCACAGAACATGGCAATCTGAGGTTCTGCCAGCAGCCCTGCATTTCCATCAGCAGGCACCTGGAAGGAGAAGAAAAGTTTTAATCTCACATTTGACATTTTAGTCCAGCCAAAGCAGCAACACATCAAGCAAGTCTGAGACAAACTCCAGGCTCATCCACCTATTGCTGCAAAGACCAATATTTTTTATTCAGGGAGATGTGAGAAATGTAAATGGGGTGTTCACAGAAATTCAGATTACATTCAGATTTTAAAGCTTAACTGTTGCCGCAGGCCCCCGGCCAGGTATCAATTAGCATTGGCTCCATGATTCTCAGAAGGCTGATCAACTTCTTTATTATAGTATTATTATTAAGAAACCCATTGCTTTTATAGACAGTTATGATACACCTGGACCTAATTGGTCCACCAATCCAAACATCATCACCACTGGCTAATCAAGAAACCACCCTTTGATAAACAAATCTCCATAATACATTCCACTGTTCACAACAACAGGTGCAGCAAGTGAAGATAAGAATTGTTTATCATTCTTTTCTCTGATCTTCTCACAGCCTTTCCCAGAAAGGCGTGGGTAAGTTAAGTGCTGCTCTCTTTAGCCAGAGAGCTGCAGCCACACATAACCAAACTGTTTTGTGGCCCAAAACTGTCTTTTTACCAATGTGGGCTAAACACAGAACAACAAGCACAGTTGCAGCACAGTTATAGAAGTTTAATTTTGCAAGTATACCAGTTATAATGTGGGGGAGGGGTTTACCAACAACTAAATGAAAGAGTAACAAGGTGCAGCAGAGTATTCATTTCAGTTTAAATATCTGTTTTTAACTTTTAATCTCTTAGCTAGAAGGCTTCTCAAGAGGAAAATTTAAAACATTTTAAAAATTCACAAAAAAAAGAAGAAAAAAATTCACAAAAAAAAAAAAAAAGAAAAAATTATGATACCATAACCAGATTTATGGTATCATAGGAGATACGCAGACCCAGGATATTAATTTAACTTTTTGTTTAAACACAAAAAAGATTTAATGAATTTTATATATTTAATATATTATATATGTTTAATATGTGTAAATATAATTAATATTATAGTTTATAATATTTTATAAATAATATGTATTAATAATATTGTTATTAATATATTGTATGAATTTTATATATTAAATATATATATTTAATAAATTTTATATATCTTTATAGTTCTAAAAAAACCCCAAAGTCCATACTAAGAAACATTGTGAGAGTGAACATCTAACTATCCATTGGATTCTCACTGAAAGCGAAAATGTCAAAATTAAACCAAGGTTTTGTTTAGAGGTTTTTTTAAGAGAAAGGAGAACATTTCTTGTCCTGTTTTCATAAGATGTTAACTTGTTACTGCAATCACAGCTGGCCAAGACTTTCCTTTACTATCTCAATTTCTCTTCTCCTGTGCAACAAGTACATTCTGTACAATTAAAGAGTCAACTATCACTGTTGTTCCACTGGGTAATTAGAGAATTTTCCAATAACTGGGATCACACCTTGCCTTGGCTTGCCTTGATCAGGAAAAGTATCAGATGCTTACTCCTTCTAATACCTTCAGAAACTTTGGAGAGCAACTCTATAACAATATGCAAAATATCCCTCAAGTTAATTATTTTCTTTTTCTTTACACATGCAACATAACCCTATCAAAATTTTAATAAAAATGGAAGTGAGTCATTCCACAGATGATGTGTGGATGAGAACTCTATAATCCCAATCTGCTCCTCCAAATGAGATCTTTAGTAAATTAATAAAGCACACAGTAGTCCCAATGCGGCAGATTTTCGATTTTTTTACTCAAAATCATAAAACAAAAGTATTTAGATCATAGAATCAAAGATTCATTTAGGTTGAATGAGATTTTAAGATTGAGTCCAACTGTAAGCCTAACACTGCTGAGTTTAACCAAAATAAAAGCCAAAAATAGAAGATAAAATTTAGCTAACTCATTTCAAGGGATTGCTATATGGTACAAGTTCCTGATAATATGAAATCTCATTAAATATTACTTATTTTAAGAAACATTGAACAGCAGTTTGATCACAAAGGGGACTGGACAGCAGTATTTTTGGGGAAAGATGGGGAAATGTAGCACTTTCTGTAAAATACATACACTTACACAAAGATTAAAAACTCAAAAAAAAAAAAAGCAGGAGACTAAAACATTAGTAAAACTTACACAGTGATAAGTGATTTGTCCCACACATGTTATCAGAACATTTTAAACATGTGAATGAATTAATTGCTGGTCACATCAAGACTCATTTTACCTCCAGATGAGTGCATCTTCCTGCACAATCCTCTGATACACTTCCTTCTTACAACCAGATAAAATTATGAAGTGTTTAAAACATTGTTTTAAAGAAAACAAATTCAAAACACCTTTCAAGGATAGGCTTTCAGTATTTTGCACACTCTCACAGGTGGGGATATTTGAGAAAAGAAAACATAACCAACACTAAAGACTGAAATCAGAAAACAACTCTGTATCATTACATACAGGGTATGTAACTGCTTTGGATATGGAAAGAAGAGGGACATAATTAATCTGTTTTCTCCTCAGACTGGTCAACTTAGGACAAAACAAAGTCAGTCTTAGTGAGGCCACCTGAATAGCATAATTTAATTACAGGAGCCTGTCTTCATGAAGTAGGTGTTTCATAATATTTTTCTGTTTGGTTTTAGAGAAAATAGTAATTAAAAGTATTTATTTCATGTCAAAATGTTGAATTACATACAATACATGGACAAAAAAAATCATGTAAGCATTAGGAAACTAAGATATAGGGAATCTGTTTCCTTTCCATGCTAAGAGGTAGCACAGATGCCTTTGCTTTCCTGTCTGGCAATTTAACACATTCATTTGAGGAGAGGTGCACATCCACATGGCATGCTGGATGCCATTTATACCATTTCTGGGACACTCAAAAAGGATTTTGATAGCAGAGTAAAGAGGACTGAAAGAAGTTTATCTAATTGCAAAACTATAAGGAATACCTTACATTAACAAGAAAAGTGTGTGGAGTTTTTTAGCACACTGCCATTTCATCATAATATCAAAAGGCCTCTTCCTGTCAAACACTATCATTATTTAAGACAGAAAGCATATCCCTCTCCCTGCCTCCACTCTCTCTGTCATTGCTTTCTGCAGTTACAAAGATAATTATTATATTTGCTAATTGCGTTTCATAATCCCTATTTAACCAACAAGTGTTGGTTTTTTTCACAATTCAGGTTATATTCAGAAAACACAGACTGCGAGGTTCTACCCTCAAGAGGTTTTCTATCAAGGAACCAAAGTAACACCACTTCAGATAGCTCTGCTATTAATTTATAATTAAGAACTACAACATAATATAGAAATAAGCATCAGATCTTCTATGTGCTATTACTAACCATTGAAACATCAAAAGCTATTCCCCAGAAGTCCCTCAGACAGCTTCTGTGATTTATATTGCTTTATTCTTCAAATACTAACCTGAAGCCACTTTGAATGCTTATAAAAGTGTACTTAATTTGCAATAATTACTTCATTTGCAATTACTTTCAAGAAGAGGATGTTCAGTAACAACCTCCATAAATGCAACTTGCTCAAGAACATCAACTGTACTCCTTAGTTTAGGAGATGACTAAAATAATCCCTCCCTGATTTAAATTTTTAATGCTAACACCAGTTCAAACCTCCAACCAAGAAGTCAGTGACTACAGTTTTAAGGTTTAACAACAGTAAAACAGGTTAAAATAATGTGAACAATTAGGCATACCCAATCATAACACATCACCCTTCCAATCCACAGCTGTGCTTCCTCCACACTTTTACACCACATTCGGGTTGAAATCTGAGGTTTCTCATTAACTAAAGCAGCACCAATTTGCATACATAGTGGTTTACTTCCTCTATGACAATTAAGAAAAGAAAATAAAGTCTGTCTTTGAAGTTGGTCCACTCATAACTCTTTTTCCTATAAAGAATAGAGGTAAAAATAGAATAAAAGGATTCTCTGCTTGCCTTACACATTCAGTGAGCAAAACATAATACAGAGATTTGTTATTCCCAGCGGAAAGACCAGGATTTTTTTCCACTGGACTATCTGGTCTGCTGTACTCTACAAGTGAAGACTGTTGCTCAGTCTATGGTTCAAACCCAGCAAATGCCATGCAAATACAGGCTTGTATCACCAGACACAAATCCATGGCTTCTTGCCCATCAGTTAGCCATCAGCTTTGGCAGACTAATCTGTTACACTCTGCCCTAGACATCTTATAAGCCATAAAGTATTTCTCCTCATAGCTTTGTTAAGGATCTTCTCAGAACACAAATGCTTTGAAGACTATTTGTATTTAAAAACCTGCACGTGTAGATTCACAATGAAAAACTCTCCTTTCTTAAAAATGAAATCAGGCAAAAAAATTTAAAAATAAGCCACCTAAATTAGAAAAGGAAGAAATATCCAATTATTGTCTCCTCATAATTTTAGGATGTCTGTTTGTCAAAACCAAGGAAAATTTTCCATCACCTCACTTTTCCTTAGAGATGAAAAAGACTAAGAGGTTGTCAAAATCAACATGGATAACAATGTTCACATAGAAACAGCAGCCATTACTGTTGTCATCAGCCTATAGAAATAGGTCAGAAAAACATTCTACTGATTACGCAGTTAAATTACTCAGTACAGTTGCTCCTCCTGAAAGACAAACATTTATCACAAACAGTCAGAACCACCTTCCTAACCTGCAAAAAATCCTGTGAACATCCATGTCTAATTTACAAAAAGTCATAATTCAAAATTTGGTTGAGAAACAGACTCCATCAAAAAGCAGCTGGAAAACTAGAGAAGTTTATTTGGCCTGACTATAACCTTCATAACCCAACTGCAAATACCTGTGCACTGTTTTCCTGGCCTGCTTCATAAACAGTGATGCCAAAATACATCACAACAGTGCAATACCCACATCTCTACAGCAGCTCAAGGATCAACTAACTGCTCCACAAATAAATTAAAAGCAAGTTAACCTTCAAGCCTGCAGTGGAAAATATAATATTCTCAAAACTATCTTTTGGCAGCCAACCATTCTTCTCATCCACACCCTTCACAATGTCCTGAGAAATAGGTTGTATTTATTCCATCCATCTCAGTTGTAGTGCTTCCCTCAGGTCACGTTCCAAATATTTGCAGAACAACACCCCAACCCAGCCCCAGGCATTTGTTTAATCAAGTATTAAAATCAAACAAAAAAACATGCCAGGACTAACCACTGAGTTCAAAAGGCTATCTTATGGAGCAACAGGGAAGCGAGGTCTCCCCTCCACAAAGAACTGAGTGAACCAGAAGCCAAGTGCATACAAGAGATAGTCACAAGACTTGAGCAAAAGTGTCTGCATGAACACACACAAGAGCAAAGGGATTTCTCTCCATGGAGTCCGTGGAATCACTAGGAAGCAATGAGGCAAATCAAAAGAGCAGCAGAAGCCTAGCACCTGTGTGGAACCTGTCTAGCATCATCCTGCACACATTTCCATGCTCCTGTGAGAGTGATTAAAAATTAAAATTTAGCTACAAAAATCAGCATCTCTGAATGTAATTGTAAATGTGAGGAATTATCACAGGGGAGTATCCCAACAAGTCAGAGAAGGCAGATCTTTGCCATCGGCTGCATGAACATAACAAAAACACATTCCTCTGTAAGTGCAGTGTCAAGAGTGTCTTACCTAACACCACCTGTCACCCTGATTCTTAAAATTTTCTAAAGCCTTCTGAGTTTACATTCTGTTAGGGAATTTTCTCACACAACTTTCTGTAAACAACCTATTGTTTTGCATTCCTTCATAAAGGTGGAGAAACTTGATGTACTAGTAATTTGTCCAATGTCTTTGGAGGGGTGGCACATTCACTCTCCAATCCACTGTCACCTTTGGAAAAGTATAAATGCTGGAGTCAGAAAATAAACACTCTCTTTTTTCACCTTAAGTAGCAGTGGTTCGCGCTGTGCTTTCACTGTCCTATAGCAACAACCACCACTACCAGCAACATGTCTGCTTCCAAAAAAACAAAACAAACACCACACTCCCACAACCTCTTAATTTAAGATGTGAATGAAGGTGCTTGAATGCGTTCAGAAGAGCAACAAAGCTGATGAAAAGGCTTTAAAGGAATGACAGCCCATAAGGAAAACTTGAGGACTCTGGGCTTATCTAACTGGATGGAAGGAGGCTGAGGGGTAACCTCCCTGCTCCCTAAGGAGGCAAGTGCTGAGCTCTTCTCTGTGGGATCCAGTGATGGCATGCATGGGAATGGTTCAGCCCTGTGCCAGGCTCAGACTGGACATTAGGAAGCATTTTTAAACCAAGAAGATAGTCAAACACTGGAACGAGCTTCCTGGAGAGGCTGGCAATGCTACAAGACTGTCAGTAGCAACTGGGCAATGCCCTCAATAACAGGCTGTAACTTGGTCAGGCAGCTGGACTAGATGACCACTGTAGCTCCCCTCTGGCTGAAATACAGTATTCCATTCTAGCCTCTTCATCACCATGGTCACAACCACACCAGGAGTGCCAGCAGTTTGCTGTGGGTGATGATGTGCACCACCGTGGGCAGGAGGATAATGGGACGAGCAGGGACAACCCTCACCCCAGCAGGTCTTCTCTGGAGTTACCTTAAGAGTCCATACCAAAATCTACAAACTTTGAAGTTAGCCATTGATGTAACAGGAACTGAAAACCCTCACAGCTAACATGTATCTCCAGCCTGCAGGTACCTCCACACAGTTTAGTCACAATCTTTTCTAAAAAAACTGCCATTTTGGCAGGATGAAAAATTATAACATGTAGGCACACAGTTTGTAGAAATGAGGTGTAGAGCTGTGGCCAAGCCTCATCCCTAATGGGCTACAACTGTGTAGGACAGGTGAGCAGTACTGAAGGTAATGAGACCAATCACAAAAAGGGTACAGAGGACACACAGTTGTAATGCATGTAAGATGAAGGGTATAAAATGTTGTACTAAAGAACAATAAAGTGCTAATGCTTAAAGCCTTCTTTGGTGTCAGTTGTACCTTCACCTTCAATAACAAGCAGAATGACCAAAATTACCCAAGACTGGAATGAATTTCAGGAAGCATTGAATCTAGTACACCACCAACTAAACAGGATGAGGGGGTAGAGAGAGTGGAATAACATCGAGATTTTATAAGTTGAATAAAAAGTGCATTAAGAAGATAAAAGTGGAAAAAACCCCAAAAAACCTAATCTTGTTCCCAAGCTATTAATTTAGATTTTTAAACAGTCTTTGGTCATTTACATGACTATATGTGGTGACTACTAATGATAGGGTAAACAAGAAAAAGATAAATCCCATCAGAATTAAATCTTTTGTTCATCTAGAAAAATAGGAGATAAAAAAAGATGAAATTCAGCAAGTGTGCAAGTTTGACAAAAGAAGTGTTTAATGATACCAATAAATATGCCAAGTGTTATGGTTTCTTTTGGTATGTCTACACGTACAGGAATGCTAATGATACTGCATTTAAATTTCATGACCTGGAGGGCTGTCACTACTCCAAAACAAACATAAGACTCTGTTTTACAGGGTAAATCAAGGTTTTGCACTGAAATAAATAATTATAAACCATCTAATTCTAGCATTGTAGTTTCTATTTCAACACTCAAAGCCACTATTACTCATCTCAAATAAATATAGGAAGCAGAAGAGAAATAAGAGTGCATTTCACAGCAATGCAATAGACCACAGAAGTACTCCAAGCACAGTAATAACTTTTGGGGTCCTATGATATCCATGAAACTCATTGCTGTAAAACTGAAACTACAAGGTCAGAGCAAATATTAAAAAAAGACCTAACTTCTAGTTTGCATTTACATTAAAGCACCATTTTTTTGGTGGTGTAAATTATCTTTGAAGCCAATTTCATTGCATTGTGTACCTGGGAAGGACGTGAAAAGGAAAATTACTACATGCAGTGTAGCAATGAGGAATAAAGACACACAAACTCCCTTTTTGCAGTCGTAAAGAGAAATTATTTATTGCAAAAAAACGGGTATTTTAATGCTCTAAACTTCATAACAAGCAAAAGAAGCATGCATTGGCTTCCTACCACTGCAGGTGTCGTTGTTCACATGAGCTTTTACCCAACTACCTTTTTGATCACCAGTGTCCATGCATCTATCTCCCCAATCAATCACTGCCCCATGCACAAGGTGACCACACACTGTTATACAATTTGATTCTGGTTATAGAGCCCATTTTTTACCTTGCTGTTAGTTAAACCTTTCCCAGAGCACTGAGCAAGAGTGAATAGAAGTGAACAGAATTTAACAGTGGTGAAAAAGGCCCATATTCTGTTAGGCCTTTATTATTTCCCACAATGCAGAACCAAACTCGATAATATGGAACAAATTTAAATTGTATGTTCAATACAAAAATTGAAGAACAATCCTACTTCAATTAACTTGATAAAGAGTTTAACATTTGAGCAATGTCAGCTTCTCAAATAAACTCTACCCCTCAAATGTCAATGTTCAGTAACTTATTGACTTGTTTTTAATTTGAAGTAGCTGATAACTGTAAGACAGCCTTGTAATGAATAAAAGAGCCTTCCTGGTTCCCATGGCAATACTGGGACACTGCTGGCTCTAGCTAAGTACAGATATTGAAATGTTAGTTAGTTAATTGCTCTGTTTGTTTTCTCTAAACTACCTGGGGATCGCCTGCCCCCCCCCCGCCATCATTCAGGACTAAGATGCAAATAGGGTCCTATGGGCAAATCAACAAAATTTGCTTTACAGTACAGATGGAAATACGATTTCAAAGGCCTCTGTTTAAGTAATTGTGGACTTGAAACTTTCCAAATAAATAAATGAGTAATAATAATAACAACTTTAAAAAACAGTGCAAAAATCACAACACTGGAGTTACACTTCTAAGGATGACTCTTGTGTGATTTATTACACAGTGCTAACATCCTCTATTTTTGACAAGACAGTAACTAGACAAAGTGAGTTAAATTATACAAGGTACATGAGTTTTCCTGAAACAAAATTCCTTTAAAAAGAGATACCAGATTTCTCAGATTTGGAAAATCATTTTCTTACTGTAGAAAGACAAAACTAGATGACTGTGCAGACAGAATTATTACTGCAGTGCAGCAACTATACAATGCATTTGTAAGCTTCTCCAAGAAAGAATGGAAGCTTTTCCATTCTTTCCATTTAATGAAGCCAACCTGCTCAGAGGATTTTTCCTGTGTTCCAATCTAAAAAAAAAAAACTTTCTCTACCTGAGCAAAATTCATCACAGCCAAAACAGCTGTGGTGTAGTTTTCCTGGTGAAACAGAACCTCCACCCTGCATCAACTGGATTCCAAAGAAAGCTCTTAGATGATTATTCTCGGTATTACTTTATCTGCCCTTGATACAGAGGCACCATCTACACTGCTAAAGCATCTCTTCCACAGACTGCATCACTTATGTTATTCCCCAAATGATGCAGAATAGACTCATTCTCTGCTGCCATTGGTCTGAGCTACAAACATCCGAAGAAAGCCATGTGAGAAGTCTGATGTAATTCACCAGTTTTAACATGAGGTGTTTCAGCTATTTTGCACTATGTGACTGCACTCCACATGTATGCCAAAGGTCTCTATCATCTTCTTTTGATGTAGAATTATTCAAGTGGCAAGTCTGTGACTCAGTCTGCTCTGGAAGCTGTCTGACTAGTTGGATTACAAGTATTATTATTATTATATTTTAAAAAAAACAAAAAACAATTTCCCAGTTTCATTCCACAAACAATGTGAAGATGAATTAACAAAATATTTCTGGCATTTGCTGACTTTAACCACCAAGTGTTTGGCATAATGAGGACTTGCTGACTGCTACAAGGAAGAACATGCCCAGAAGATCCTTCCAGAAATATTTACACTACCCAAGATGCCAAGACATCTCTAATTAGACAAACCTTTTTTTGGCACACAAAACCACTACTATAAGCAAGCCAGACGGAACTAATCTGTCAACAGCAGGATTAAATAACATAACACATTACCTGGATTACTTTCAAGGCATATAAAAAGGCTGGACAGAGTCAAATAGATGGTTGACAGACTTCATTCATTTTGAGTTGAAGGTACAGTTCTTCTATCCTTCCTTTACAAATATCTATGAACTTTATCTCTCCACAACAGAACTGTGATGAGGGAATTAATACAGCATTACCAGACACCCCATGCTGAAACAGATCCTGCCCTGTATCGGTTTCTAGGGTACTTAAATCACCTATTACAAAAAACAAACAAACAAAAAAACAAACAAACAAAAACCCCCAAAAACACCTCCCCCAAACTTCACTGTCCCCCTAGATACAAGCTATTTTCATATCACTGTGCACCCAGTTGCTGGTTTTTGAACAGCTACTCCATGTCCATGAGGTTTTTCATAATAATCATGTAGCACATACAAAAGAAAGTCTGGCCTTCAACCTCTGATGCTATGCCCCACTCCCATGTCTCAAATGTGAAGCCATTTCTCCATCTCTCTGCTTTCTGGCTCTAGCAGAGATAGCTTCTTTATTTCATCCCCCAAACCAAAGACAAGACCATCATTATTGCATACATAAAATATTAATAAAAATGTAATTAATAAAGAAAAATATCTTCAGAAGAGTTTAGCAGAAAAAGGCAGAAGATTCCTCAGTTTGGGGAAGAATAAAAATATTCTTTCTGTCTTTCAATTGGGCATATTTCAGGTTCCAAACTCTACAGTTTGCATCCTGCATGTCTTCTTACTGATTAAATGCTACTGTATATGAATTTCATACAACTGTGCTAGTGCTCAAAACCAAGAACCTTTTCCTTTTCAGGACCTATGAACAAGAAACAAGAATAAGGAAAAAAACCAAGAAACCAAGACACAGTGAAGCTCTCAGAAGCAACCCAGCAGCAATTCTCCCTTCGGCAGGGATCACACACCAGGTACATTACATACATAACCCTCTGCACAATCATGATCAACAAACAAAAACATTATATAAGCCAGGAGACTCAACTTTAAGCCAAACAGGTACAGGTTTGACCACACAAACCAGTTATTCTTTAGAATGCAACTCTTCAGCTTAAAAAGCTAAGCACAACCACTCAAAATTAGATGTGAAGGAATTCAGTCAGCCTCAAATAAAATAAACCTCTAATGACACAACAATCAGATAGTTATTTTAAGCCTATGACCTTCCAAAATCCATTATTCAAGAAATTCAAGAAAATAACAGGGGAAAAAAGCAACTAATATGCAGGAAGCAGTATGGGACAAGATGAAAAAAATGTTCAAACCATTCTTGCCAATACATAAAGGACACCAGAAGTCCACCATTAATATACAGAAGTATACTAATTTTTGTTTAGTGTACTTCTGTATACATATATTTGAATTTTCAAACCCTACCTCTTGTATTTTACAGCAACTGCTCTCTTTAAAGACACAACCTTCATCTGAATTCTTCCACAGATGGTCTTTAGCAAAAGCTTTACTGATTTCAATATTTAGAATGTTATCCAAATAGACAGTAGAGTACCCTGAATATGTTCTCACTCTATTTAGAAGGTATACTCCCACCATGAGTATTGGATTTCTGATCTTATTGAGTGCTATGGAATACTCCAATTGTTGGTAAGGTCTAGGAGCCAGGGAAACTAGAATCTGTCAATCCAAGAACTTTCTTCCACTGTGGTAGTCTTACAGTAATTTTCTAATAATACAGAAATAGGTCCCACATTCAAGTTTAGCTATGCAAAACATTGAAACACAAGAAAATCTCTGCTTGAAAACTATTCCTCTTCTATGGGAGGACATGCTGTTATTATGGTCACCAGAACCTTACACAAACATCTCTCATTCAGACAATGATAAACTAATTGATTGAAGAGGTGAGCCAAAAGCCAAAAATTCAAAGTATGAATTTCTGACTTTTTCAACTATACTGAGGCCTCAGAGTCCTCTTCCAGGCCCACCCACTAACAGCAGCTGCTCTGTCTTGACAACGGTGATAGCAGAATAGATATGTTCGCACACATTTGATTTGAAAACCCATGAGAAGTACTGCATTCAAATGCAGCATCCTTAAAGACTATATTCTTATTAATTTAACAGATTTCCATGAAACAGACAAGATGAACTTGGAGGCAACTTTCAGATCTTTGAATGATGAAGATAAATTAGATTATCCACTGGTAACTATTACAGCCAGATCCAAATAAGATGGCATAATAAAGATGAAGTGCTGTTGAAACAGAGATTTTTGGAATTCACTTAAGTTAACAAAATTAATTAACCATTTATATTTTAGCTTGTAGAATTATGTGAATTTTAACCTTTTACTTAAGAAACCTCCACCAAGGTACGAAAGAGCATAAAAAAATGCAAATTACTGAACCTTCTTACATAAAGAATGATACCAAGGAATGCAAAGAACCCAGATAAAGAAGCTCCTCTGTCTCCAAGCCTATCAAGACTGACAGGCATACTCAGATAAACACCACAGAACCAAAAACTTACGCACAAAGGAGAAAGATTCAAAAGTTCAACCATGAAGAAGACCATGATCTTCAGCCTCAGAGACCACCAGGGACCCCCATATGACCACCACAGCAAACCATGTGTGCCCAGAAGGGCGTGGACTTATTTAGCATGAGGGGTGAGGACAGGCGGGGCCAGGGGTTGAACATGCATGAAAGGTTGTTTAATGTAATGCATATAGAACACCTTTGAGAATAAAAGTTTGGGTCAGACTAAAGCTCAGTGCATAAATCTTGGAGAGCCATCTCACTTGTGCCGGGCGCTGGCAATACATACCCACTTCATAACTACCCCAAGTTGTGGAGTCTTATTATTTATTCCACTTATTGATTCACTGTTTCCTTACCAGTAAGTACAAACAGATCATTAAGCATAAAAAAACCCCAAAGCATTCGCTCTCTGGTAAGGAGGGTAAGAAACCCTCCAGGTTTTTTAATCATGTTGGAACCACATACTTGGAAAATGAGCTCTTTGTCTGAAATAGCTCCATTGTATTTGTGCTATTTAGAACACATGAATCCTTCAAATAGTGAGTTCCATTTGGGGATTTTTTTCCTTTTTTCTTTTAAATGAATAATCCAGAAGATTAAAACATCACCTTGCTTTCAACAGTCATCAGCTAGAGCATCCTGATAAACCATCATCAGAAAGAGAAAACAGTACTATGCTTTTCCACCTCCCGCTTGTTGCTTTATTGAGCTGTAATAAGAATTAATTATACCATAAAAGATGTCATACATGCTGCAACAATGGAAGGAAAAAAATTTTATTTGGCTACTGCTCTATTACAGAAAATCCCACTAAACACTAATGATGCTTTGTGCAGGGAGTAGAAGTAAGCCTAATTTCCATACACTAATAGAGAAATAATGACTGTCAGCTTTAAGACTAGCTACGTAACAGTGTGCAGTGAAAGCAGAAATAACATGTATTTTATTTCATTTGGTGCAACATCCAAGGACTATAAGCAGGGATGCTGACCTCTGAGAGGGAATTTGACTAGAGTACTAAACGTAGACCACAAACTCTACACAAGCTGCCCACAATCCAAAGACCACAGAGCAGCAACACAACAGTTTATTTCTCCTCCAATTCTCCACACAGATACTCCTGCCAATATTAAGAAGTACTTACAAACTATATTGGCAAAAGTTGCCCCAAGCTGCAACAAAGCCTCTTCTATGGATGTTTCTTCCTCTTCTGAAAGAATATGCTCCCTGAAAGTTGCACAAATTCATTTTCACACTCAGGGCAAGAAACCTTTAAACTCAAGATGTCTTATACAACTAATCTTCATTTCACCTGTTGTGCTGAGAGATTGAAAGAAATGGTACCACTGAAAACATAGTACCAAATACAGGTGACATCAGTAATCACCTTAATATCTGCTCTTATTCCATGTACTAGCTAAGGTAATCCAAGGCAACCAACACCTGCCTTCTTATTTCTGCCTTCAGAAGACTCCCTTCATGTTCTACTTCCATTTACAACCCTGTTCTGCTGCTGAAAGCCATGCTCAGCAGCCACAATAACTTTGACAGGATTCCCTGAGGCACAGCAAAAGTAAGAAAATAGTAAAAAGATGGCCTGAAAATATACCACAGAGCTGAGAAGTCCAAGTAGGGAAGACTCCATCTTCATATGAGCCTCGAGACTACCTCAAGCACTACCTTCAAAACAGAAAGACACCAGAAATTACTTAGTGCTCTCAACCCAAGACTCCTCCCTTCCTGCCCACAAGCTCATGAACGTGGTCACAGTTCCCAGCATTTGCCAAAGTAATTCTTAGTATTACATTCACAATATGTAAACACATATCAAGGTGACTTTATTAATGGTTGCATCTCAGCAAATCACCCACAGCCACAATATTTTGAAAACTGAGTATTACTAAGAGTTCCTCAGCTCATTCCAAACGGTAACAGAGTTCTTCCTTTTGATGACAGGGCTACATGGTCTTTCATCCTCACCTTTTGCAGTTGGCCACTGTACATTATGTGATTCTTCCTTTTGTTAACATAATAGGGAATATCATCCATTAACACCAGCACTGTTTTTACTAGCATTGTAGAACCATGAGGACAGCTGTTTCAAGGTAACAAAGATTATCATCAGAAACACACATACTTAGTTTCAGATATTGCTTAATTTTCTGTTGCTACATAAAGGTAGAAAACAAGAATCAAGTCTATATTAACACGAACTTATCCCAAGGCTCCCAAAGAATAAATTGCCACTAGCATTTTTCTATTTTTCTTCCCCTAACCATCCCTTATTTTGACAAACATATGTTCACCTTATTGATTTGCAAATGCAAACTACTGAGAGAATTTTAGTACTTCTGCAGAATTCCTCAGCTTTTAACAGGGAAAACACAGTTATTTTTTCTTCCACATTCACGGTGAATTAGATCCATATCCATGCTTTTCATCATGCTGGTAAATCTTCAGAATATGTTTGCCTGACAAGTTCAGAGTCTACAACATACATCTCTAACAACGTTCTAGAGAAGAATAAATTAAATGCAGATTTGTTTTAAATGTCAAACCATCAGTTCGTAGCCTTTTCAAACGAGTAAGGGATTGGAAGTATTTTTTCTAGGGCTTGCAAGGTTTCAAGGTGGTCATGTCATCAGAGCTGTCATCAGACATTTCAGCCTGTTCTCACAAGACTTGCAAAACTCTCTTCCTCACACAGATACTACATTCTGTCTCTAGCTCAGAGAATCTTCTGAGATATTAGCTATCTACTTACTGTGATTCAAAACATTTTATTAAAATCCATCAAACGCAATTAGTCTGATGTTGGGGGTTGTGTTTCTTTTTGTTTTGTTTTTTCTTACTTACAGAATTTTTTCCCATAAGTTGCTAGGAAACTAACTACTGGGGAGTTATGAATACTGAAGAAAGAGAAGAAAGAGAAAAGAAAGTGTCTGAAGTCCGGAGAGGAAAGTAGCATCGGGTTACACTTTTTTCTCGGGCTGAGGGGGAAGATAGCGTGATAACAAGCTACTGGACAGCAACACAGAGATGGTTTCACATACAGCTACGAGGGAAGGTCAAAACCACCATGAAGTTTCTTTTCTAGATTCAAGACCATTCAGGTCACTGGCCAAGTACTTTTGCATTGGGGGAAACATAAGACACTATTAAGAGATGTCCAAATGACACCATTGAAAAGCCATCACTCTTGCTGAAGAGGAGACTGAGTTAAAAGACATGCAAGAGTTTAAACCATACTTTGCGAGTTTGAGTATTACCAAAGTATGCTGAAAATCTGGGTCAGAGATGTAAGGTAGATAGATCTAAAAATGTTCCTACAGTTAGATTTCCCACAGGAACGTCTTTCCTGCTCCCTTAAAAAATATTATCTTTTATTAGAAAAATTAAGCGGTCGTTTTTAGAAGTCCTAATAGCATGAAGTGTCAGGGCCACTGCAGAGGCTGGGAACATTGCCATGCAGAGCTCTCTCCACCCTCCCTCCCAGGAGGAGCATCCCTGGGAGATGCAGCAATGCAGTAACCCTGTATTAACACTGTACTGTGAAATAACATCTTAGAAAGTACATTATTTCGCTTTCTACAGTCAGGTAGCAAGCTTGTTAAAAATAATCAGAGACTTTACCCAACACTGGCTTCACTTCACTCCAAACACACCACTAAGGAATCCAGGAACTTTAAGGACTGAAAAATCTGAAAAAAAAACAAACTTCTGTAAATCTGCATTTGGGGATATGGAGGTATTATTATTGTGCTATCTGTATATTAAGCTGCTTACAAAATCTGTCAGAAAAAAAAAATCAAAGTTATGATGCAATTTACTATTGCTAAAATTTGATGAGAAACTCACTTGAGAGTTAGCAGCGAATTATTAGAAAAGCAAACACTCCAAATCAACTCTGTTTACCAAATACCTCCTTCAGAGCACTGTTTGAGCACTCCTGCTCTTTCTTTATTCTACTGAAAACAGCACAAAATCTGCACTTACATAGACATGTCCTGCACTGGCTGCACTGTCCCAGCTGCCATTCAGCCTTCCATGAACCACAGATCCCCAGCACAATACAAAAACGCTCAAGCATTTATTCTTGGAAGGGATCAGTGTTATATGCATGATGTTTTCATTCTGAGCCTGCACAGGCAATTTGTTTACTACATTATTATGTAAAAAAATGCACACGTGCAAAGGCAGGTAACAAATTCTGCCTCTTCCTTTGCCCAGGACAGCTCACAAGGGATGGAAACCAGAGCCTTCTAACACAACAAAACATCTCTTTCCTTGACATTAGTAAAATGGGACAAGCTGTAACTGAAATACACCCTAAAACAATAGGTCCCTTCAGAAGAAACTAATTCTGTCCTTTCTCAGAGAACAAATGCAGTAAGGAATACGGTGACAAGAATAAGGGCATGCCAAAGGAGGGGAAGGACTCCCACGTTTTTCACTTATATTACCTCACACCACCTGCAAACCTGACTCAGACAGTTCTGCTGACACTTGAAAGGTGGAAATATAAGATTAAAGCATCACAGAAAACATTTACTATTTGTCAATGCAAAATACTACATTCAGTTTTGGAAACCATTTGCAAAGCTAGTTTCAAAGTAAATGCCTACCAAGTTTCAAGGAACACAAAAACAAATTAAAGAATGCAAAGCAGTACTATTACTCCAATAAAAATCAGTACATAGGCTGTCTATAAAATCTATCTCTGAATTCTGAGCAAATGAGAAGAAGTAAACAAAAGGAACCTCTTCTTTTTCCTGCACAAAAAAGACTGCAATACTGTATATTTGGTATACACTGGTACAGCAATGACAACTCCATCTCATATACCAATTAAATGCTCTGGGGAATACAAACCTCTAAGCCAGTTTGCCAAGGACACAATTTAAATAGTAAAATAGAGATTTATTTTCTCACAAACAAAACAAACAGTAAATTCAGCATAGTGTCTCACAAAGACCACAGGGGAAATGTGCAATGCTCCTCACCCAAGTAGATCAATGCACTGGTGAGGAACATCCCTCACTTCCCCCGAGTAGAATGATACTTCCCTGTGAAACCCATTACCACTGAAGCTACAGATACTACTTATAAACCAAAATAATCACAATACAGACCAACACCAAGAGGAAGTTCTATTCATTTCTTGTTTAGAAAAACAGTGTCAATTACCAGAGCATCCTAGGGACTGCCAGATTCTAAAAGTCAGTACAGTGAAGAACTGGGCCACCGACCCAGGCTCAGAGCCTGGCCTTCCTTCCACCAGCACAATGAAGGAAGGGCCGAGATAACCAATTCTGAACTACCACATAAACATAAATGAAACATAACTGAAGTGCACATGCATATGGATCACACAGGGTTTTATTTTTTAACAGAAATGTTAACCCTTTTTCTAATTCTCCATTCAGTTTATCACAAACAAATTACAAAAATCAGATAATAAACTTGTGCGTGGTCAGGCAAGCAACAAAATACTCAGTGTAACCTAAGGGTGTAAATGTAAGAAGATCACAGAGTGCAACATTTGTTCTGGGTCACACTGAGGCCAAATGGATTAAGAGGAATCCACAAGCACCCAAGCTGGCAGCACGAGATGTTGAACAGCCCCAGCACAGCAATACACTACAGGAATTTGTGCAAAACCTCTTTGTCAGCAACAATGGCATACAGCCATGGTCTAATTATCACCAACTGGTAACGAGGACAATACACAGAGGAAAAAAGCATGCCTTGATTAATACACACACCCTGAGCTTATCTTGCTACGGAAGAGGGGATATGTGGAAAATCAATTAAATCCACCCAATTAATCTAAGGACAGGCTTCCAGACAGTAATAGAACCAACTGGCTGCAGCATCATCTCTTAACACACTGGCATAAGATGGAAGTGCTTACAGAAGCTCCAAATCATTATGTTGGAAAAGTCCTTCAAAAACATGAAGTCCAATCAGTCCCCCAGAACTGCCAAGTCTACCACTGAATGATGCCCCTAAGTCTCACATCTCCCTATGTATGTCATAGTTTCAGTCAGGACAGGGTTTATTTTTTACATTAGCCAATAATGGCCAGACTACCATTATTTGATACCATCTCACATCCTGGAATAGTCCGGTACGGTTTTACTTTCTGTGAAAATCATTATTCTTATACCTTTTGTTATTAATATTGTTGCTATTAGTGTTTATTTTTCTTATCTCACTGTTCTTTCCTGAATCGGTGATTTTCACTTTTTTGTGCCTCCAACTCTCAACTCCACCCCAGAACAAGAAGGCAGGGGAGGGGGAGGTGGGGGAGGAAGGGGCAGGGGAAGATGGAGGTGGGGAGCCAATGATCTGTGTCTGGTTTGGGAGAATCTTGATGGGGGCACTAAATTGGGGAATATAATTCCTAAAGCACAACAGAAAATCTTTTAAATTACTCCAGGGATGGAGTAATTTAAGTGCCCTGAGCAGCCTGTTCCAGTGCTTGGCAGCCCTTTCAGTGAAGACATTTTTCCTACATCCAATCTAAACATCCCCTGGTGTAACTTGAGGCCATTTCCTCTGGTGCTATGCTTGGGAGATGAGCTCATCCCCCACCTGGGTACAACCTCCTGTCAGGCAGTCTCCCTTAAACCTCCCCTGGATCCCATCTGGTGCCACAGTTGTGTATGTCTAAGGAGTGTAGCAAAAACTGACCATTTCCCCTTGGATTAGAGGGCTTCATTCCACTCCCCATCCTGCTCTTACAGCTCCAGGAGTACCTAAGGAACGATGAGTCCTACTATTAAAGACTGAGGTAAAAAGGCATTAAATACCTCAGTCTTTTCTCATCCTTTTGACACCGTGTTTCCCTCTGCATCCAGTAAAGTATAGAGATGCTCTGTAGCCCTCCTTTTCTTCCAAGTCTATTTAAAAAAACACTTTTTATTGTCTTTATGGTAGTAACCAGATTAAGTGCTAGCTGGGCTGTGACCTTTTTAATTTTCTCCCCACAAAATATCATGACATCCTTGGAGTCTTCCTGAGTTGCCTTTCCGTCTTCCAAAGGTCATAAACTATTTTCCCTGAGTTACAGCTTTTCTATTCAACCTGATCTTCCCCACCTGCTCATCTGCCAGCACATTAGGACAGCCTGTTCTTCCACTTGAGAATTGTCCCATCTCTTTCCCTTTATTAAACCAATTTTTCCACCTCGGCAACAGCTCCACACGAGATGAACTATCACACTCTTTATTTGGTTGCCCTCATAGAGCCTCATCCCTGTCATGTGTGGGCACTTCAGAAGTCAGGCATTTCTGTGGGAGCTGTTAGCAAGCACACATGGATATATAATAAACAAGAAACCTCTTTCCCTTCTTGTCCAGATGCAATGCTGACTAAAAATAACTGAAAACGAACGCATTGTGGGTTTTTAATAGCTACAGCGCTGAAAGTGAAGTCAATGACAAAAAAATACTGATTTTGGCTGCTCCTTTTATTACTACTCGTGACTATAATCACTACTCCAGCACTTTATCCTAACTCAACAGAAATTGTAAGGGTACAGTAACAATAATAGATGTTCTTTCTGAGAAGGATAATCCATAAAGTCCAAGCAGACATATAAAACACCATCTACCTCTAAAAAAAAATATTTTGAGTGCCTGCTAGGCAAAAAATTCAAATGGCTCATAGAACTTCTCATTTACACTCATTTTAACTTCAGTTAAGGCAGAAGAATAAAATTATTAGTAGTGACCACTGTACAAGTGTTAGCTAGTTAAAACCTAAAAACTTAAACCACCTTGAATTCTTCTTCTTGTACAATTACTGCATCTCACAGACCCCAAAACTCCCAAGTTTAAGCACAGCATATTATCTTATATGTAGGTTTTGGGGTCCTGCTATCACAGTCAAACATTTCCTCTGTCATCAACTTTCATACCTTCATATTCTTAAAAATTCATATTAAATTTCACATCTTTTGTTTTTCTGTATCCTGAATCACACACAACCTCACCCTAGTATTCACAAGGCTATTCATATCTAATTGTGGCAGATGGCAGAGGGACACACATATAAACCTGTGGATTCTTTGCTTCTTTTTTGCCAAGGTCAGGATTAAATGTGTGAGATGTATTTAATATTTATTTAGTATTTCTTGTTTGGACTCAGACTTTTTTTAGTTCTTATCTATATTACAGTCTCACAAATTGTGATTTCTACAGCACTTCACTCTAACAAACTAAAAATGGAGCCCTATCTATCTCTCTACAAGGCCTTTTAAGGATAAACTGTTGAATTAAAAAATGACATGTAAATTGTTCTTACTTTTAACCCAATAACCAACTACCTGTGCCCAACAATACAGACTTTTTTATCCAATTACACAATACCAGCCAAACCCATGAAGAAGGTGAAGAAGGACTAGCCTCTGCCCTAAAACTTCCATCTGGCTTTATATATAATACTATATTCTAAAACCTTAAACTCTAAGTTTTCCGCCATGTGATAGTACACACTTCTATTCAAACTACACATCCATAATATCTCAGTTGTATCATTCAATTTTCTGCTCCTATGAACTTGTGGAGACCAGAGAACCCTCTAGATAACCAAGCTCAAACCAAGGCCAGTAGTCTAGCTTTCAGTTTGAAGGAGTTAAGACATCTCCCTCCAAGACAGACAGAACATTTTACTTATCCTCTCATCCTCATTTGAGAGCAGCAACTCAAAATGTGGCGTTTTCTCAGCCACCTTCAAACAATTCTCCTCTGCAGAAGGTCCATTATCCATTAAGGTTTATTATACTTCTGAAAACATAGCTTGCTCTCTGCAAATGTGAGCTGCCATATCCAGCTGTCCCTCTTCATATCCTTACTGCTCCAACCTTTTCTTGCTTCTAAGGCCCTGACACACAGCAGAGCCCTATCTTGTGACATCCCTGTCAGCCTGATTTATTTGCAATTACAGGTAAGACAGAATACTTCTTCCAGCAATAAAAATTACTGAGGAAGACATGCTAGCAGTCAGTGCTGCAGTGGCTAGAGAAGTGCATGTACTGTACACAGTCACTGTACATTCAGCTTCAAGATATGCAAAATGCATAGTCAACACAGTATTTGCTTCAATTATACATCATCATTTATGTCATCTGCAGGACCAGATTTGTAACTGGCATTCATTTAATTTCACTGTTTTAAAATATACACCACTGGTTAAGTCAATAGATAATCAGCAGATAAATACTCTGCACTGAAAGAAGAGTATCCCACATAATGCATATTTATTCCTTACTCCCAGCAGACTAAAAAGTGAAGCTTTCCAGGTTATCAAGAAAAAATGAGCGTACCAGTGAAACATCAAACCGGGACTATCACCTATATGACAATAACTGACCATGGTTTTCTCTTTATGCATTGCATACCTTGATTATTTTTGCACTTCCAAGAATCACACTGGGAAATACCTACAGCAGTAGCTGAAAGAAGACATTGCAACTCTGACCAAACCTCTCTTTCCAAGATTGCAAAATTTTTTATGTAATGCTAAAGAACATTTATAATACAATGCCATAAGTGAGCTGCTCATTAAAAGCTTTTGAAATTACTGAAACTATGATAGTTATATTCCTTCTTAATTCTTATTTTAATTGAACAAATCTAAGAAAAAAATAGCTGGGAACTCTTAACAGATTGTTAGTTGAGGAAAACATAAGAATAGAGGAGTAGCATTTAAATTAGTCTGATAAAAATTCTGAAAAATACATGATGCTAGAGCATTAACCTTTCTGCAAGTCACCTGAGTATTTGACCATAAATTAATTATAAATAGGTGTCTCTTATAAAAACTTATTAAAACTACCTCAACTCAAGCATAATGTCTAAACTCTGCTGCTAAACCTAATTGTATTATTCTTAGGAAGAAATAAAAGATGAAAGCTGAAAAACAATTCAGGTGCTCAGTGTAGAAGAATGAAGTACTGGATAATAAAGTAATTTATCAGCATCACAACTTTCAGCAAAAGAGCATGAAAATACAGACACATTCTCTGAAATCTTCACTGATCTATATGAAAGTGTCAGCGTGGGTTCTGTTTATTTTTCTAATTGTGTAACATTGCCATGTTCTAGAGATGGTTTTGTTTGTTTGGTTTATCACCTGGAGCTGGAGTGTTCAACCCTACATATGCACTGTCACTATTGCCATTTTGCCTAATGCCAGGGAGCTGACATCACATTTGCTTGTGCAGACACAATCAAAGGAAATAAAGTCAGACCACAGTATTGCCCAACCTGCTACACTCCATCTTTCATTCTGTTACTCTAGAGGTAAACTTTAGCATAATATCAGTGGATGAATTTAATATACTATTTATTAAAAAGGAAGGCAGTCTAAAACAACCCCAAGCTTACATTTTCTACTCAAGCAAATACAATTTCAGAGGTACTAATGAACCCTGTCCATCGGACTGTCTCCTCAGACAGGCACTATACAGCTAATCATAATTAGCATTAGTTATCTTTAACATGCATACACAACATACAAGCACATACAGTCTGCTACCTCAACAACCTGCAGTGCCATTTCAGACTTGTATTTCACCTATTTCATATTTACCCTCTATGATCATTACTGCTTTTAGCAAGGGTCCTTTTATTTTGACATCTATAAAGCTGTTCAGCATCTTCACCAAAAACAAACCACACAAGAAAATCTGACCTCTCCATATCTGAAGTAATAATTTATCTGAATTTCATTAGATTATAAGTACTCAGCACCTAGGAATAAAAAAATAAAATAAAAAAAAAAACAAAACAGAAACAAAAACAAAAACCCAACCAAAATCACACACACAGACACAGGTTAGGCATCAAGCTTTGCCAGCTATAGCCTACATTCAATCATTATACACAAACTACATCCTTAAAACACCCACTTCACAGCCAGAAGAGAATGCAACAGCCACCCCAAAGCAGGGAATTGCTCCTTTAAGCAGCAGTCTCAAAGGCCCTAATGCTCAGAAGGGATGCTTGGGGAGCCTGGGTTCCAGACACACACACGCTGCCCAGCTTAGCACATTTTCATTTGCAACAGTGGATGTGACCATGCCCAAATTACACAGAGGAGTCACTAAGTGCTTTGTAAGAGATATGGATTGCTTTAGTCAGTCTTCTCCAAACGGCTGCATACCATTCCCCCCTATAAAAAGGGGAGTGATGAAAAAGTAAAAGAAAACCAACACTCTCTTCAAGCTGAACTTCTCTCTTTGCAAACACTGTTTATATACTAACCCCTTTATTTAGAGCCTTAGCACAAGGCAGGGGTCTAACCACGGGTTCTGACCATGGCAACAGCCTACCCAGTGCCTTTATTGGACAGGTAACACTGGGAAACAGGAGAGCCAGCAATAACCAACAATAACCAATACTTACAATCCTTACAATAACCAACCCAATCAAGAAGAAATTTCCAGATGAGTTTAATACTCACATTTTTCTTTTAGCAGTGTTGCTGTTACAGTGCCTTAGACAAACAGAGTATCCCTACAAGCTGTCACAGCTGTTAGGCATTGGCCCTCCCACTACCTCTGCAGCTACAACTGCATTAGAAATTGAGAGGACATGCAAAGTAGAACTATTTCCACCAGTCCTCAGTGAGCTTCATTTCCAATCAGGAAATTAGTCCAGTTATGTGCCATTGGCACCGGTGAGAGGCCAGCATGTTTCAGATGTGTTCCTAGAGAACATTGTCTAGTTGAGTTCTACTGTAGAAGATGTCACTCCAAGCACTCTGCAGTACAGCTAAAGCCCAGTGCACCAGCACCTTCTCACACATGCTCCTGATTCAGATATAAATGCCAGTATAGGCACAGCATAAAGCAACCAACTTTAAACAAAAGGAAACACAAATCATAGAATCATCCAAGTCCAACTACTGTCCCTGCAAAGAACAGCCCAAATAAGCCCACCATGTCCAAGAGCATTGTCCAAATGCTTCTTGAACTCTGTCAGCCTTGGGGCAATGACCACTTTCTTGGTGAGTGTGTTCCAATGCCCAACCACCTCTGGGTAAAAAACCTTTTCTTAATATCCAACTGAAACTTCCCTTGAAACTTGAGCCATTCCCTTGGGCCCTGTCACTGGTCACTGTAGAGAAGTGATCTTCCCTTCCCGAGGAAGCTGTTGACTGCACTGAGGTCTCTGCTCACTCTCTTCTTCTCCAGGCTGAACAGATCAATGCCCTCAGCTGTTTTGCATTTGGCTTGCCCTCCAGGCCCTCCACCATCTTCCCAGCCCTCCTTTGGATTCTCTCACACAGCTTTAGATCTTTCTTATATTGGGGTGCCCAAAGCTGAACACAGGACTTGAGGTAAGGCTGCAACAGTTTCTTGAAACCAAAGTACTGTACCAACCTTCTTCGTACTACAACATCAACTTACTCTGTTCTCTATGCTCACTGTGCTATCTCCCCCTTCAAGGCTTCACTGTGATATTTTCCCCTTCAAAGCTTAACAGGCTTTTCCACTGGGATTTATCAATTGATAGCAGCACATGCCACACAGCCGAACAAGGCTCAGCATGACTACTTCCAGTTCACGTTCCAAGAGGTTCTAAAGATAGGCATACAAAACGTACATCCTAGCCCAGAAAGGCTAAGCTTTTTTAAGCTGGTCTTTCTTCCTCACTTCCTCTGGCAGTTACTAGAAATAGTCCACTGACCTATTGAACCTGCTGGCAGACCAGCCATCACTGACTTGAACCATAAACTTATTCAGAACTGGTATCAGTTCCAGGACAGAGGGGGGGTATATCTCTCAAGGCCATAACTGTTCAAAACAAGTGCCTCACTTCATAAAGGTATGGGCAAAGCTGACAAAAAGATGTGGCTAATAGAACTGTACTGACTTCCCACAGCCTATACTCTGTTTTGCCATGACTCCCCCAGGAGACAAAGGCATCAACACACACTTGCTCCCTCCCATCCAAAAAATCATCTCAAGAGCTAAATTTCATTCAGAGAAAATTCTTCCTTCTGACATGTCAGAAAAATCATCTGTGTAGGAACTATATGTGCTTGCACACAGAGAAGGGAAAACAACAAGCTGTGTCAAACACACCCACATGCTATTATAAATCAAAACTTAAAGCAGGACAGCAAACACCATCCAAGCAGAAGACTCAGAAGAGGGGTTTCTGGAAGAGAACAACCACATGCAGCTGAACCCCGTGTCTGGCACTGCAGCTTCAAGGATGAGTGAAGGAGGGTGGCAGAGACCACCAAGCAGAGGTGAGGGGCACAGCAGTGATGGTATAGGGGACACACTAAGCACAAGACCAAATATAAGTCTGTAAGACTTTCCACCCTCAAAGACAATGGGGGCACTTAGGAAGCATCAGTTTACCTAGGGATAATCATGGCAAGCAAAGCATGTAATTTTAATTCACCTTTCTCATTGCCTCCCATCATTAACTGGGGAGAGAAACCGACACAGAGACATGGGTGTTTGCTAAGCAAGCATTAATAAAGTATTTGCTGTATGTGTACCTTCAAGTATCACTGGGCTACATATTTCAAACAGTTTCAGGCAACCAAACCCATTTCTTAAATCAAAATTAGTTCTGCAGATAACTCCAACTATTAAATGAGTCAGTGGCAGAAAGGTGTAGGGATTTATGTAGTATATGGATCTAACAACCTACATGCAGAAAAACAAACAAATAAAAAAAGCCAGTATCTACCACCATTACACAAAAGCATATATTTTTATTAAAAAGAAATAAACCTGTATGTATACCAAATGTTTCTTCACACAAGCCATAATATGACTTGCATTAGCAAGAAAACCAACTACAAAACTAAAAGGCTTACTGAAAATTGAGGGGACACTGAGATGAAGCACTCCTGACAATCTCTTTCATTAACACTGCATTTTTAGCTATATTTTAAAAAATATTTTTCCAACACCCCTGTGCTATGCTCTAAGTGAGCACATTCCTAAAAACCCCAGCTGTGTGTTGTGAGTGCCAGTGATCCAGCAATTATGATAAGCATTTCTGAGTACCTAATCAAAACAACACAAGCTGCAGAACTGCATTACTGAATTCATTCTGCAAGCACAAATTCATAACCATATTGTACATAAACCTGCTAATACCAAAAGCAAAAAGATCAACAGTTACTATTCTGGACACCAAAAATGGGAGACTCAGTATGGGAAGTTTCAATAATACTTTTAAAGTATATTGAAGAGGGAACTACCAAGGGTTCTGTAAAAGTAAAAATAAAAACAGAAACACACACAAAACCACTCCAAAAAAACCCCCACACCCATCCAAAAAAAAGAGCCCACCAAAATTTCACAGTTGCGTGTTTTTTAAATTAAGAGACTAAGAATAATTTGAGGTCAGAGACAATAAATAACAGAGGAAGGAAAGTTTCTAAGCAGACTAAAACAAACCACCAGCACAAATCTGAACAATTATATTTAAAGAGACAAACATAATTTTAGTTTAACTCTGCTTAGTTTAACTCTTATTTCACTTCTACATTTTTTTAATCTTCTGGCCTTGATATTCCCTTACTGACTAAAATGAAACCTTCTCTGAAAGACATACTTGTGTGGTCAGAATTCTCCATATGCAGTTAGTGACACCTACCCTGTCCTTACCTACAATTTAAATAGTCTCCAAAGTAGCACAGAAACAAGACACATTATTTTAAAGGAGTATCTCCAGAAAGCTGTGACCTCATCATTTCCAAAAATTAAAATATAAAATTCATACATAGCACAGCATCTCCTATAGACTTCAAGAGCCACATCCCAAGAAGGCAGGCAGGGCACTACTGTCTGCATGCTCTTCTTACCCCAGAAAATCTGAAGGTGAACATTCTCCTTTCAAATCACAAGCAGAACAACAAGGGGGATGTGACCCACTAAATTCAAAGACTTTATGTTTTTGACACTGTACCAATTTAGATGCCATAAAGTGATTTGACTGCATAGGTCTGAAAATACTGAGACACTTTCCAATGGAAAGCTGAGTTATATTTAGCTCCTGCACAGGACTATACAGGGTAGCTGTGGAGTCAGGCAATAGCTCCAGGGAGAACAAACGAAGTATGTCCAGGTAGACCGAAAACTCCAGTGGGAATCAAATGAACAGACAAATCAAGCAACGTTCCTGTGCTGGAGGTTGCCAGGTCCATTCCTGCTGGGGTGGCTGGTGGGTGGCAGTCCCACCAGGGCTGCTGTGGTCCAGTGAAGGCTGCTTTGGGAAGCTTGGCTGAGGTTTGCAGCAGTCACAATCTGCTCTGAGGCACTGGCTGGGGCACCTCTGTCTTCCGTGGTGCTGCTCCGTGCTTCGGCTCCAGTTTCCCAGTATTGGACAACCTTCAAAATCATACTTGGACCAACACATTGAGGGCAAATACCCAGAGTTTTGGATCTGGCCTCCCCCTTTTGGAAACAGTCCTTTTCAAATGCCGAGATTTCCCCCAAGTTTGGGGGTCCCCTTCCTTAAGGGCCTTTTTCTATAACTGCATCCATTTTTCATGAGAGTCAGGAGGGAATGGATCAGTCTCATAAATCTGAATCTATATTGCTAATGACCATGAGGATGCCTTCCCCTCCTCCATCTGGGCAGGGCCAAGGCTGATGGCTGTGGCTGCACTTCAGTACAAGAGGTGCCAGCTTCAAGCAGGCAGGGAGAGTCAGAGTGAGGACAGACAGACCAGGGTAGGGGGCCGGCAGCATCTGGCCACTCCCGCTTTTTCAACATCTTAGAAAATATTCTCCACAGGACGAGATTAAAAGTGACTTAAGGTCCTCCTTTAGGATGAGGGAGTCATGCCTGTCCAGAAGGGTGAGCATGGTTTCATAGACTTCTCTCTCTTTGGACATTTCCTTTCCCATTTTTAGTTCTTTGTTTAGCTCCCCTGGCTCACCTCTCAGTTGCAGCAGACAGGCAATTGTGGGCCCAGATGTGGTTCTCTCACCCTCACCATCAGTTCCAGGGGTTCTCTGAATGCCACCAGCCAGGCCGGTTCATCTCCTCACACGGAGGTACCAATTGTCAGCAATGGAAAGAGATGGGGAAGACCCATTCAGTGATCAGAATCTTATTTTATTGTGGGATACAAACGCTTAGATACTATTTCAGGGGGACTAGCAATGTGTGCTACAATGATTTGGTTAAAATCACATACACAAACTTATGCATATAACAACATCTCTTGCTCACAGAGTTTAATGGGATTTTCTTTTTCCAGTAAACCTGATTGAATCTTCTTGCAATCTAGGTCTAATTTTCAAAGTTCTGTTTGCTTTTGCCAAGGCATCCTGTTATCTTGTTGTATCTTATGTTAACCAGGTCCAAAGCCCATCATTTGTCTTGTGTCCCCTAGTATCCCAACATGTATGCATACATATATATATATACACATATATATGGACATTTGTCAAATATAATTTTTATTTATCAAACCAAAACACAATTTTTTCAACTTCTTGTTATTGTTTACCTTTTTTTGGAAGATGCCAAAATTACATTATTCACAGTATTCAGGACTAGGGATGTCAGTTAAGTCTGGAGAATTCCAACACAGGTGAACCAACCAAACAGTGGATAGGGTAAGCTACACAGAGAGGTGGCACGGGCTCTGTCCTTAGAACTCCATTTTCAAGACTCAACTGCAGAAAGCCCCACACAGCCTGGTCAGCTTTGGGCACAGGGTCAGACCAGAGACCTCCTTCAGGTGATGCTGTCTACCAATTTCTTGGCCAAACCTCCACACCCAACAGCTTATGTTAATTATTTTACTGAATCACTAAAAATAATTATTCTATTCAGAGAAACAGCTGTCATTTTGTCAAGCAATTAGAGGAAGTTACTATACTCTTCAGCTATTTTGCTAAGCTTTGTTTTGGAATAGAACTACTAATTAAAAGAAATTGTCATACCTTTTCTTCACAAAATTTATAAATCAAACTGCTTATTATCCTTCACTGTTTATTAAACACATGCAAAGCACAAGTCATGAAGAACTAAAGGAGATCTATGCTTCTTGTGGGTTTGCCCTATAATTCAGTACTGATCAATTAAAAATGGGTAAGGGAGATGGCTTACGTCTATCACACAAACAGCTCACGGGGAAAAAAAATTTAAATTTAAAATAAGCATGAAGACCCTGTCAGCATTCTCAGGTTTTCATACATGTTTTGTGAAGAAGCACAGCAGTTGATCATGTTTTTTCCATAGAAAAGGTATCTGAAGAGTATGCAAACCTCAAAATTCTCTGTTAATCAATTATCAAACAACAGACAAATGAGAAAGCAAGGGAGAAGCTTCCTCTCTCTACTCACTCATTTGTTCACCTGACTGCCAAGGATCCTGATGATCCCAGAGAGTTTCCCCTATGTACCCCAATCAGCCACCCATCCCATGTCAGCATCGTAAATAAAAGTGCAAAAGGGTTCCTGCAACAAATGCAAACCCTTGTCAGGGAAATTTGGGAACAGAACTGACAGAAAGAGGGATGGAAAGTCTGTAATAGAAGCAAAGTAAAGGCACTGTTCCCCCTCCCACATTTAAATGTCATTTCTTGAAAGATATACTAAGAAACTAAACAAGCAGGAAACAAGTATTTGGGGTCTTCTACTAAAAAAACAAACAAAAAAAATGCCAAAATGACAAAAATAAGAGCCTATAAGCATTACCCACTGTCAAGAAACATTCTTTTTGTCTTTTTATTGAAGGGCCAGCTCATGAGATACTGATATCTTAACAACTTAATTTCAGTCAGCTGGTAGAGGAGTCTTGCTTAGAAGCAGGCAGCTAGAGCAGGGAGAGTAAAATAGGCATAGCAGAAGCCTCAGTGTTCTAATGAGAGAAAATTATTTATAAACTGGGATCATTCACACAAATTTGTAAGGACAGTTACTGTTTGTTGCATTTATCTACTAAAATCAGACAATTACTGAAAAAGATTAAATGCAAAAATAGCTACTGCAGAATATGGCAGTTTCACAAACCATGACATCTCTCAGCCAATGAGTATGATTCACATGAGGGTCAGAAAATAATATGCTAAGCAACCACAGCATCACCAGCACATACTACAAAGTATTTCCTTTTAAGATGCTAAATTGTTATTAATCTACCTGTAATTTTAGAAAGGAATTCTTCATGCGTAGAGAGAATTTGTTTTGGTTCTGCTTTTTCTCTTCTTTATACCGTTTCCCGAAGCAAAATTACATTACAAAGCAAAGTACAGATTCTATGCTGCTTTCCAGGAAGTATTTGTTAAAATAACAGGAAAAACATTCCATTTCAGAAAAGAGTATCTACAGAAAATACAGATCTACAGAAAATCTACAGATCTACAGAAAATATAATTCAAACAAAAATTTCACCCTTTAGCATGAAAAGATAGTTCAAGATCAAAACATGCACACACCATTCCTATTATGAAATATTTTAGTGTTATAAAAACAAGTGCCTCGCTCAAAACATCAACCTTACAGAAGCAAGACTGACAAACACCTTACCACACCAGATGTTAAAACCTACTTCTCCATCAAACATAAAAAAAGAAATAAATGTCAAACCCCAAACATTCATTCACATGGAACGACAGTAGACAAAAAAGCTTCTGCAGAAACATCAGTGCCCATTTCAGTAAATGCTTCCAGACAGAGGATGTCTCTCAAAATTCTGACCATCACTAAGGCAGACACCATCACAGAAGTCTCCGAGCATACAGGTTCAGTTCTCCTGAACAGTTCTGGGGCAAAATTCAAGCCTCCTTTCTTCTAACACCTTCGCAGTGGCAACACCTACACGCCTATCATTAAGGCCAGGGCTACAAAGTGCCAACAGAAAAGTTCATCCTTCTATGGTCTATCTTGACGCATTGTCAATAATAAAATCTCATTCTTTACTTAAGCTACATACCCAAGGCGGACATTTCATTCTGCTACATTCAGACAAGAAACGGTTGAAAGCAACTACTGAACTCCAGCCAGTGCTATAACTGGAAACTTAAAACATCTGAGCATCTGTAGAACTGCTCAAATTGATACATCCTGCTCAATGTTGGCAAGATCATGCCTCAAAGCCAGAGCCCGTGGCTGGCAGCCTTGGCTGCAGGGACGGAGGGCTGGTATGAAGCGGTGTGTCTCCTCTTATTCGTGGCATATTGGGGTTCCTCCCGGGAAGGGCACCAGAGCATCCAAGGATGAGCATCCCAGACCTGCATCCCCATGCCCTGCGGAAGGGGGGGCGGGGACCGCGAGCATCCGTATCTGCTATCAGGGAAAATACTGCCACCCAGCCAGCCCTTGACCCCCTCCCCCGCAGGAGAAGGACGTATTGACACAGGAGGAAGACATAAGCCCAAGTCTTCGGGCCGAAGTATGGCAAGAAGGGAGCGAAGGAGACCTGGATATGACTCACCCCTCCCACACTTTCTTTTTTGAGATCTGGCGGGGGGTAGGGCGGGGGAAGAACAGACACCCAGCCGCGCTAACTCCTCCTCCGGCATCCAAGCTTTCTGCCAGCCCACCCCGCAGCCACTGCGGTGCGCACACCCCCGGACGGGCGGCCACGGGTGACCCGCAGCCCTCACCGCACCCGCGGAGGTGCCGCCCGGCCGGGGCGGGCGGAGCCAGCCCGGGGAAGGAAGGAAGGAAGGGAAGAGGGCGGGCAGGGGCGGAGGGGCGCGGGCTGCCGGCGCCTCCTCTCTGCTGCACTGCAGAGGCGCCATCTTCCCGCGCCTCCAGCCCGCGGGGGGGGCTCGGGCCGGCCGCGACCACCGCCCCCGCCGGGCACCGCCTTCCCTCCCGCGGGGCCACTGCGCCAGCCGGCCGGGAGCGCTGCCCGCCCTGCCGCACACCTGCGCGGCCGCTCCCCGCCATGCGGGCGTACACCGCCTCCGCAGCCCGCCTTCGCTCCCCTCCCGGGGAGACGCCCCGGCTGCTCGCCCCTAGCCCCCACCCCATGGCGGTATGCCACGGGGCCATGCCTGCCATCCCCGCTCCTGGGGGAGGTTTCCTTTCCCGAGCCGCCGGCGGAGCCAACCCCAAAGCAGAAGCGGCGCCCCGGCAGCCGGACACGCGCAGCGGGGCCGGGGGCGGCAGCCCCGGGAGTTCCCAGCCGCTCTCCTCCGCCACCTCTATTGTTCGACGAAGGGAGAGCGGCGGCAGCCAGGAATGGAACACCCCTAGGAAAGCAACCCTCTCCTGCCCCGCCGCGGCCAAGCCCACGCCGCGGGGGCGACTGCGAACAGACAAAGCTCCGGAGAAGCGGCAGAGGGCAGCGGGAAGCCCCCCGCCCGCTGCTTCCTACCCCACTTACCTCTAGAGCCCGGGCGGCGCCGGCAGCCAGCAGCAGGACGGCTAAGTGGGGCAGCATCGCGGCGGCTGGGAGCGGGGAGGAAGGAGGGGAGGGAGGGATGCCGTCCGGCGAGAGACGCGACGGGGTCCGACTATAAATCCCGCAGGCCGTGCCGCTGCCGAGGGAGACGACTGATGTGCGGCGGCTCCGGGAGCGGCGCGGCGGGGCCGGTCAGCTGATGGCCCGGCCCGCCCCCGAGCGGGCGGTGCGGCCGCCCGGCCTGCGGGGACCCCTGGCGGCGGCGGCGGGCGGTGCGGCCGGGGCTGTGGCCGGGGCAGGCCGGGCGGCTCGGCCCTGCCCTCAGCGCTCTCCGAGGCGGCTCCGCTCCCTCCTCGGTCCCTCCGGTACCACCTATCCCCTTCCTGAATGGCACCGTACTGCCAGTCCGCCCCCCGCGTCTGCAAGCGACCGGGATGCCTCCATGCACGGCTCCCCTCGCTGAGGCACTGCGTTCGGAAACGCAACCTCCATCTTTGCAAGATGCTCAAAAAGACGCCCAAATCTAAGCATGTTGCGTGATGTAAAGGTTGTTTAACACACTCTGCCTTTCCCAGCAAGGTTGCTCACCAATGTGGGATCTCCTGTTCCAGTCGAGGTGGAGGTGATGAGTCAGCACAGCTATTTCACAGGTGACACACCACACACACCATTGATAACGGAGATATGCAGGAATATCAGAAGAGCTGGGATTTATGGCAGATGAGCAAGGAAAAAAATCAGATTAAAAATGTAGGACTCCATCAAATTCTATGAAATCAGGAAGCCAGTGTAATCTCACCATCTCACCCTCTGTAATTGGTGTAGTAAACCTGTAAGAAGAACTTGAAAGTGAATATTAGGATCTTCATGTTGAAATAGCTGCTATTGTAGCCAAAATTCAGTGTGACAGAGCCTGATCCATTCTGCCACTGATACGCAAATTCTGTGGCAAGATTTCTGCTCCCACCAAGGCTCCCAAGACAGCAGATGACAGATCCACCCTGTGACAGGGACCTGTAGCCAGGCCGTGTGAGGGACAGGTGATAGAAACCTGGAGCATGACCCTGAAAGAACCTGGGATGAAGAGTAGCTGAAGGAACCTGGGGTGTTCAGTCTAGAAAACAAGGAGTCTCAGAAGAGATTTTCTCACTTTCTATAACTGCCTAATGGAAGGTTGCAGAGAAGTAGGGGTCACTCTCTTCCCCCCATTACAAGTGATAGGATAATTGGAAATGGCCTCAAATTGTACCAGGGGAGATCTAGGCTGGGTCAGGGAACTGATTGACTCATGAACCCTGGAGGTATTTAAAAGGTGGATGGCACTTTGTGGCACTTTAGGGACATGGTTCAGTGATGGACTTGGTAGTGTTGGGTTATTGGTTGGACTTGATGATCTTAGGGTTCTTTCCCAGTCTAACTGATTCTGTGATCTGGTTCTATGACACGCCCTTGGTGGGTGTATGGCTCACTACAGAGGTGTATGGGCTCAGTGTTGTGCTCACTGCCACTCACATTCATCTTCCCTTGAAGTCAGAACTGCAATCCACTGAGACTCTTGGCCAAAGTTATGTCCAGATGTGGAAGGATGCTTTGCAGGTGAGAGGAACCCAGGTTCCTGCCAGGTGAGCTGCAGCATGCAGTGAGAGACCGCAGGGCATTTCACCCCTACAGCCAGGCCTTAGAACTGGCAATGTATGGAGGCTTAGCTGAAATAATTTAACACCGTTTTCTGCTTTTAGGATAATGATCACATGGCTTTGAGGGGTTACAAAGGATGTGCTATGCACATTTTCTAACCAGTTGGCTTCTAAACTCACACATTGGAAAAGCAACTCCATGGCTGCAAATAAGCAACATCCTGTTAAAGCTTATAGAGGTCATTCAAAAACAATTCTTCCCTGACACAATGGAGGCAGTCAGAAGGAAGCTCTTTGCAGTTTCTGGGGGGGGGGGGGGGGGGGAAAGGGCTGTATGGAAAACTAAAATAGATTCTGTAGCTCTTTTATTATAGGTTGGCTTGGTACCTCTCTAATCACTTCTTCCTAGTTCTAAAATCAAAGACTATTTCAACTCACTTCTCTGGATCAGCCAAGCCTGCTTTTGTTTTCTTGTCACAATGGGAGTGCAGGAATGCTGAAGGTTCCTTTTGCCTATGGCTAGGAGTGGGGCAGACCCATGGGATTGCATACCTTTAAGGAAAGCAGGAAAAACTCTAGTGAAAAGATGGGGAAAAGTCAAAGGGACCAGGAGACCTCTATGAAATAGGTATTTCCATTTACAGCAACTAAACACCAGTGGAAATATCCAAAATACAGTGACAATATTTACTAATGTTTCGTGAAGTTACCCACTGAAAGGTCATAGGTAAAGACACTTTTGAAAGCTACTCATAGAAAAAAGCAATAGATTAACCTTTATGGGGAAATTGAAAATATATACCCCTCATTCAGAAGTATCCTAAACCAAAAGGCTGAGAAATAGTATGAAGCCATGTTAATAGATCATGATTTAGAACTAATCATAAGTAACCAACTCAACCCTCCCCAGTTTTTGGATGGAGAACCAGATGAGGGACTAGTACATAATTGCCTAGAGGTTATAAACTATCAAACTAAAGTAAGAGAAGACCTGACAGATCAGCCACTCCAAGGAGGAAGACATTTCTACATTGATGGATCTTCAAGGGCAATCCAGGGGCACCAGGAGTCAGGGTACTCTGTAGTAGATGGAGAGTTAGTGGCCATAGAAAAGGAAAAGTTACCCTCCAACTGGCCAGCCCAAGCATGTGAGTTATATGCCCTAAAATGAGCTCTGGAAATATTAACACAGAAAAAAGAAACAATATATACACACACAAAATATGCTTTTGGAGTAGTGCCTACCTTTGGAAAAATTTGGGAAAAGAGGGAGCTATTAAATTAAAAGGGAAAGGGACTGGCTCATGAAAAGCTTATTTTGGAGGTATTAGAAGCCTTACAATTACCAGAAGTGACAATAGTATACGTTAAAGGACATCAAAAAGGGGTGACTCAAGAGGCATGAGGGAACAACTTAGCATATTTAGAAGCTAAGAATGCAACAGGATCAGGGACAGAAAAATTAATGATGGTGTTAACCCCCATGAGAGAAATGCAAGAAGCCCCTGTATTCAGTGAGACAGAAGAGAAAGAACTCCTTAAAACAGGAGCCAAGAAAGATAACGAATGGCAGAGGAGACTAGCGGATGGGAGACAAGTGTTAAATAATCCCCTTGCCAAGAAAACGCTGGAAGGCATGCATGGTACAACACATGAGGGTACACAAGCGCTAAGCAATCCATTTCTAAGGGACTGGGGCTGCATAGGAATGTTTGGAATAGCTAAGCAAGTAACTGAACAGTGTATGATGTCAACAAATCACGTGAGGAAAGTCATGAGGAAAACACACAGAGGAGGGCAAGAACTAGCCTTATGGCCCTTTCAAAACATCCAAGTAGACTTTACTGAGCTTCTCCAGATACAATTGTGGAAATTTTTACTAGTGATAGTAAATCACTTGACTCATTAGGTAGAGGTGGTACCCACTCTTAAAGCCAATACCAATATTCTGAGTAAAACACTTACAGAATCAATCATTCACTTCTTGAATCAATCAAACACTTCTAGAATCAATCATTCCCTGATATGGGATGGTGAACAGGATTGATTCAGACCAAGGAACTCATTTCACATCTAAATTATTGAAGAAAGTTGCTTGAGCCCTGGGAGTGAAATGGGAGTTAAACACTCCATGGCATCCACAGAGTTCTGGTTATGTTGAGAGGATGAATCAAACTCTTAAAAGAGCTCTAGTTAAGCTGATGATTGAAACCCAAATGTCATGGATAAAATGTCTCCCTTTAGTCCGGTTAAGAATTAAAACATCCCCAGTCTGGGGGTCTCACCTATGAAATGATATTTGGGTTACCCTTTTTAACCTCACCCCAGAAAGTTTCTACCTATGAGGAAGTGGACGCCAATGCCAAGAAATATGTTATGTCTATAGTACGAACCTTAGAAGGGCTAAGACATAGAGGAAGAATTCCTCAAACTACCACCCTGGATTCCAGAATCCATAATATTAATCCTGGGGATTGGGTAATGATCAAATCATGGAGAGATCAGCCTCTAACTCGTCAGTGGGAAGGTCCCTTTCAGGTACTGCTCACAACCGAATCAGCCATGTGAACTGCAGAGCGGGGATGGACTCATGCCACCAGAGTTAAAGGCCCGGTAGAAGAACCCAAAGAATGGACTACAACATCCAGATTGGGTGAGACAAGATTGCTCTCAAGCAGAGACCGAGAGACAACCACAGAAACAGCAAGACATCCAAAAAGTAGAGTCAAGCTTCCACCAGCCAGCTCAAGGACTGCTTTCCTGTTTTAATAGATGGTAATTACAAGCATCTGTTGAGACAAAGTACACAAAGAACTGTAAGAGGTATTGGGGCAGTTTCCTAAAGAACTACAAGCAAAGTAAGACAGCCAATAGAGGGCAAGACCAGGTTGGCCCCTTTATTCACCACCAAGAAGATTCCATAGCTCTTCTGTGGACAGCAACCCCGTAGGCATGGTAAGGTGGGGGCAAAAAGGCCATAGCAGACCTCAATTATTCCTCAGTTGTCTTTTAATACAACAGGGACTAGATGGCACGACCAAGCTGGCCTCTGTACTCACCACTATGTTACACCTACTAAGGGTAGCAATCCCATAGGCACAATAGATGGGGGTAAAAACCATATCAGACCTCTGTGATGCCCTTTTGTATACTCCAAATATGAGAACTCTTTTTATGAGACCTGAGACCTTTTTTTCTCCTGTTTCCACTGTCCTTGCCCATATCAACAGATGCTAGTATGACTCATTCAAGAGAGAGAAAAAAATTTTTGTTCAAGCCCAATGACTTATAGAAAAAGAAAAGGGGGGTTTGTTGTAGATGAATAATGCAATGGTTGACTCTCACAGTTAAGGGGTGAATATAATGTACACGTTAAGAGAAGATTTGTAGATGTATAGTTATGTTTCCCCTCCCCCTTGCATTGTTATCATAGCATGGCCTTAGTACTTGGGGCATTTGGGAGGGTCAGCTTGTTACTATGGCAAGACCTGACCTCCAATCAAGATGTAAGAAAGTGATCACCACTGGACAGCAATAAGGAGTTGATAAACAAGATTTTGGGAAGGGCTAGAGGTATAAAAGGTGGAGCATCCATTTTTTTAGATGAGCACATGGTGGTTGAATCCTTTGCTTTGGTGCTGTATTTCTTCTGTTGTATTTTGGTAAGGTCTTAATAAACTTCTAAAATTTTTGAAAGTGAGCATCGTTTCTCACACTGCAATACCCAACTCTCCACAGACACAACTCTCAAGGTTTGTCCAGGTTACCTCCAGGAGATCTAGCTCTTATGTAGCCTTGCTCAGAGCTGTCCTGCTGTCTGTTAACTGTCTTGCCCAGCAACCACAAACATTCCTCTCAGCTTTTAGACTCTTGTCTTTAGACAGTTTCATAGTCTGAGATATAAGCTGTTAATACACACCTAATTTTTCTTATAGACTTTGTACAAGGGAAGAGTGCTGCCAATAAATTAACCAACTCTATTTGGAAGCGGTAAAGTTGTTAAAGGAGAATCTTGTTACTTTTGAATCAGCTTCCACCTTTCCAGGCCACACAAGCTTTCCATGGATGCCTGAATGGACATCAAGATAAAAAAAAGGTCTCTGTCTGGCTAAAGGAAGCTGTCTGTACAAAGTCAGACACCGTACTTTGTTTCCACTGTCTTAGAACAGAAATAAAAACAGTTGAATTAATCAGATGGTTATGTATGTATACATATATAAACACAAAATATTTCTTAGATTCTGAGTTCAGTTTACTGAAGACATTTGTACAGAAGGAGAGAATACACTGTTATTTTGATTCTTTCAGCATGGTGTCTCAGACCATAAAACACCTGCTTAATTGCTAACACAGTAGGATAGGATGCTCAAAGACCCATCCTCCCACCTGTTCCTAGGAATATAATGCTTGACTCAATTTTGAAAGACCCAGCTAGATTGAAATAGTGACATTAAATCCAATAAATTCAAAAACAGTAACAGACCCTACATAATATAGAGAATCTGTTTGTAAAGGAACTTCAAGAAAAGCATTCCCATTCTTCAACCTCCCTACAGCAGACTTAGATTGCAAATGCCTCCCATGCTTATCAACCTGAAGCAAATTTATATTGCAAAATAAAATATAAGAAGGCAGAAGGAAGAGGAAGAGAAGGAAGCCTCAAAATATTACATCATTTGCTGAGTCCTTCTATGGACCCTCCCTGCAGCTGTCATTAACGTTTGCCAGGTGAGCTGACTCGGTGTACTCAGAAATTCACATGCAAATATGGAACATGAGGCATTGTCTCATCTTTAAGCTGGTGCTCAAAGAATGAGCTCAAAATAATGTACCTGGCCTTATATGCACACATTAGAAAGTACAGATCAGATCAGATCAAATCACTTGGTGAGACAGTTGATCTCTTTCTCGGACAAGGACTCATAATTTCATGGGGCCCTAAAAAAAATGGGCTGTAGGGTAGCAATCAGGATTTTGGTATCACAGATTGTTGCCACAAAGAATAGTGCATAGTGCAGTAATGCAGATTAGGCAATCATCAAAATGTAAATGAACTCCTCTAAGAGATTAATTTCTGTAGGGTCTCATAGTAAGACTAAAATCATTGATGAGGCCAGGAGGATAACAAAGAAGCTTCACAACAAGACAGGAACAGACATCTAGAAATCACAACCATCTTTTATAAAATATAGTTTTAGAAGCAGGAAAGTTTGATCACAAGCACATAAGTCAGTGATTGCAGGAGCTTTGTAATGGTTGGTTTTGGGTGGAAAAAAGTGGGAAGGGAAGTAGCAATGAAGAACCACAGCCTGTTCTGTATACAAAAAGAGTGCCATCCTTAGTGCCTCTGTGTTTTGTAATCACCCTGCAATCTCTCTCAGCACAAGGGTTTTAAAATATTTGTTCAAGTTGATTTGGCAGACATCTGCCTCATTCGTTTAGGCAGAAAATAACTGGACATACTGTTTTCTGACTTATAGCAGACACAAAAAGCAGGACAATGGGTGAAATTTCCTTCTCGCTTGGCAGGATTCGTGAGACAAATGGTAGGCACAAGGTTGGTTCCACCAAAAAAGACTCTAAAACTAGAATTTATATACTAGTAAGCTAGGTCAAGCTCCTGTCATCATATCCTGTGTCATAACCTGCTCTTACAGGGTGCAGAAGGCTTGTACACACCCAACAGGGCTGGGACACCAACACCCAGCACCTGTGAACTCGAGGTGTGTTCCTTCAGGCACCCAGCAGTGTGAATGTCAAGATATTCATCATAACAGAGGCTGACATTATTCTCTGCATCTTTAACAAGGTACTTGAGAAGTATTATAAGTGATACAATGTGGAAGCCTGTGAGACTCTGAAATCATCAAGGTTATTTCAAATACATCACCTGATATATTTTGCACATGCATTCATTGTCCCAAATTGAGTCTCTAATTAAAAAAAAAAAAAAAACAAAAAAACCCCACATTTTTGAAAATTGTCGGAAGGTTATATAGTACAACTGAGGTCACAAATATATCTGTGTCCTGGTTCAGGGCAAATTTGGGAGAGAACCCCCAAAAGGGTACCTCTAGGAAGCAAATTAAATTGGAATGTGGAAGAGTGAGTGCCATTTCTGAAAACAAACTGTGCACTTCTTCTCCCCCCCCCCCCTTCACTCTCAGAACAAGTCTTAAAGGTGCAAAACTTATTATTCAGCATAAAAAGAACAGACAATTGGGAATAAAAGCTGTTGGAGTCCAGAGCATCCCTCTGGCTGCCCTGGATGACTCGAGCCCCTGGCAAAGAGCCCAGGAACCTTGGCAGCAAATGAAAAACACCCGTGGATTTGATTTTAGCCCATGGGAGAGGCTGCCGACCTTATATAAGGATTTACAAGCAAAAAGGGTTTGAATAGTGTAATAGAGAAATTGACACGGTGGAAAAGTAGAATTTTGGGATTTTTTAGAATGAAATTCAGGGGTACAAGATGGAGGAATCTGGGCATGCCCTAGCTTCTTCTTCCTTCTTCTTGTCCTCCATGTCTCAGTGACACTTTTCTATTGGTTTAGGACAGGGACACCTTGTGCAACGTAGATTTTAGGTATTGGTACGGGAATTGTAAGCATGGTACACGTAATTTTGGGTATATAATTTTGGGTATATAACTTTTCTATTGGTTTAGGATAGGGACATCTTGTCCAACGTAGATTTTAGGTATTGGTACGGGAATTGTAAGCATGGTACACGTAATTTTGGGTATATAATGTGGGAGCTGCCTGGGGCGGGAAGGAGACTGCCATGGCTGCTGTGCTAGCTGGACCTCGGCAGCTCAGAGAGAAACTATTATAGATAAGAAAAAATAAACAACCTTGAAAACTCAGCTTCACACATTCCAGACCTCTTCTTCAGCGGCCAGGCCAGGGAAAAAAGGACTTTCACACTGCTGGGGTCTTGCCAAGTGACCCTGACAGTTCTGGCATCCCTGGCTGGGCACGAGCTGACCAGAAGTGCTGAACACCAGAGCCCAGCCCGAGAAGAAAACTCCCTGAAGAGGAGAGCCTGACCCCTGCAGAGAGCAAACTTCTTCAAACTCGGCCTGGAAAGGAGAAGATCCAAAGGGCCCTGGGTGTTCTCCACCTGTTTCTGCTGGCCAGGGACCAGGACAGCTTCCGGACCGATTCTGCAGATGCCGCCGCTACTGGTGAGACCCGTCAAAGAACATGGCCTGTTCCCAAGAGCAACTTAATATCTTAACCACTCTAAGGAATGTGGTGGCCACTTATCCTGTGACCTTAGCCAACAGGGAATCAAAGATCTTTTGCAATGGGTCCGTTATAATTACCCACACACTGTGACCCGTGTGATTTTTGAGCCAGGATTTTGGAAGGATGTTAAATATACGATTATATCATATGGCAACACCAAAAGACAAAATAGCTAGAATAATTTTAAACAGAAAATTCATGGGGTTGGCTCCCACCAAGGGGATGGGAAGGATTCCGTCTTGCAGAAGGCGGATGAGGGATGCGCCCAGCGAAGAGCGGGGCAGGAGGCGCCGTGCGAACTGCGGGCGGCAGAGCCCTGAGAAATCGGGGGGAACAGGAGCTGGCACCGAGCAAAGGGGTGCAGGAGCTGTCATCAACCAGTGGGTCTCCTCAAACACCCCAGGAGAGTTTAAATTAGATTTATTTCCCAGCGAATCAGAGGATTGGGATTTTGCATCGAAGCGTGTTCGCCCGAGTCTAAAGAACCCACGGCAAATCCTGCCCCGCAGCCAGAGCCCCCCACACCTCCTTTCCCCGGGATACGGGTGGGGAGGCCGGGGGGAGAGCCAAAGGCAAACGGCGCTGGGAAGGGCGAGAGCAGCCCCGCAGGGACCGGGGCAGCCCGGGAACAGCCCCGGGCCGGAGGGGAGACCTCGGGGGTCGCGGAGCGGCGTCTGTGCCGATGGGCGCGGGGGACGAGCGGGGGAAACCTGCGCGGGGATGGTGCGGGGCAAGTACCGGCAATGGCCCGGGGTGGGGGGAGCTCCGAGCCCCGCGGGAGCTCCGAGCCCCGCGGGAGCACCGAGTCCTGCTGGAGCTCCGAGTCCTGCTGGAGCTCCGAGCCCTGCGGGAGCTCCGAGTCCTGCGAGAGCTCCGAACCCTGCGGGAGCTCCGAGCCCTGCAGGAGCTCCGAGTCCTGCGGGAGCTCCGAGCCCCGCGGGAGCTCCGAGCCCTGTTGGAGCTCCGAGTCCCGCTGGAGCTCCGAGCCCCGCGGGGCGCGGGACGCGCGGACACGGCCGCGGCACCGGCAGCGGAGCGTGGGCGCGCGTTGATGGCGTCAGACCGGGAAAAGGATGCGGGGAAAATCCTGTCTTGTCTCGTTGATGCACTGGAAGCCCCGACGGGGCCACGGGACCGGGGGGCGCTCCTTTCCGCACCCCGGGGATGCCGCGGGCAGAGCCGAGGCGCGGCGCGGGCGGAGCCGCGGCCCGAGGCAGCAACGGGCGGGCAACAGCGCCGCGCGGTGGTCAGAGTGCGGTACTGCAACATCGCAAGAAGCGTTACAATAATATTTTTCCGATTTCTTACAAAAGAAAAACTACTTCAAAAAAAGCAAATGGAACAATCATCAACTTCTGAAAGTGGTGAGACTCAAGATAGTTCTACTGAAGAACAGCAATAGGATAACATCATACGCATTACTCCTTCAGAATGTATTCCATCCTGGATGATTTCAGCTCGTATCGCCAGAGACAGTCAACCCAGAATTCAAGGGATGCTGTGAGACAGTCTCTTTTGCAATATATTGATGCAGCTTTGGAATCTCGTCCGGACCTGTCAAGTTTAATATCGGGGGATGTAGTGAGACAGCTTCTTTTACATTATATTGATTCAGCCCTGAAGTCTCGTCCAGATTTGGTGCCTCAACTTTCAGACTTTTTGTCCACTGCAAAGCAGAAAGGCCTTGCCTCCAGCTGTAGATGTTCCTACTACTCCTCATCTACGATCAAAGAAAACATCAAAATTGTTAACACCCTTTGAACTGATGCCAGCAGATCCCAGGATGAAATGGGTTGCTGTACCACAGCAAGATCAACAGTTAACTCCATTTTTCAACCAGCTATTTAAGGAATTACAAATACCTAAATCACTTCCAATGACATTGGAAGGAAATCTGGAAAAAGGCATTGAAAGAGAAGGATTTCCACATGACTCATATGAGGGACATTGCTATGCCTGGGAACTATGGTGCACAGGGACAAAATCCAAGATGGAACATGAAGTTGTCAAAGACCTGATCAAAGCAATAAGAGATAATGGTCTTGGATCTTCAAATTGATGATTCTCACTGATACACAAACTACTGTGTGGGACACAAAATGGAGAAGAGCTCTTGCTGAGCTGAGAACCGGATATCAGGGTGGACCAAACGCAGCTTTCACCGTGGCACAATTGGCAGGTGATCCTCCAGATGATAATCCAGCTCAACAAGCAGCACGACTTCCACAAGATTCACTGAACCATCACTGACCTTATGAAAAATAAATTAAGAAAGCAAGTAATTTATTGCTCTTTTTACATGCTGATCCATGTCTCATTGTGATGAACAAAAGAGGATACCACGCAGGATTTGAAGGCAACAATTCTACAATCTCCAGTTCACATCAAGAAATATTGAAGCTATTCTCGTGCAATTCCACAGCCAGTTAAACTACCCAAAATCTGCTTTGGTGAACTTTGTGCAGTCATCTCAAACTATGCTTCAGTTGCTCATCATAGGCTCAATCTATGCTTAAATTATCATGGAACTCACTATTCACACCAGCATCTGATAGGAAAGAGATGTCAAGAACCAGTGTGCTTGAATTACAAAATTAAATGTCTATGTACATATAGATATTGACATATAATATAGATATATAGATATAATTGAGAATTACCATCATCATAAGGATGATTTTTCTGTTCTTGCAGAACTGCATCATATACTGTTTTAGTTAGATGTCAATAGTGCCCTGCTCAAGCTCAAAAAGAAATGATCTAAATTCTTTCAGATTCCTGTTCTCAAAAAAGAAAAAAGGAAAATTAAAAAAAAAAAAAAAAAAAAAGGAGTTATGTATAGCAGCAAGGGTGTGAAAAGTTGGTATGCTTCCATTGCATTTCAGGTAAACAAGTCACAGCAGCAGCTTAAATTAAGCAGCATTAAGAATTATGGTGGTATCCATAGGATGTATTTGACTTATTCTCTATCTTTGTGCAAATGTTAAGTAGAAAACATGGACTGAAAATATGGTGACATTTTAAAATAAATGTTTTGAATTAATTTCTTCAGGATTGCATCTGGGTAGCATTTACTTAAAATGATGCTTAAATTGTGCTTTTCAAAACTGTTCAGGGTTGACATAATTCTAGTCCCAAGTAAAAATCAGTAGGAGTTTTACTGCTCACTTCTACAGAACATGAGCCAATGCTGAACAATTCTGGAAATAGTTTTCCATCTGTATATCTATGTAAATGAATAGGACTGTTAGTAGAAATAGGAACAGAAAAGATCAGGTTTTAATTTTAAAAGGTGGAGTTAAATATGGTTACTATACTAGAAAACAAAAACACAAGAAAAATATCAGACAAACTTTAATACTTTTTGCTTTCATTTATGGCAGGAATGGATAGAAAACAGGTGACACAGCTCCAGGTTTTCTAAGGTCATTAGACACCACCAACTCCTCAGTAATGGCATTTCATGCTTCTAGTGGGCAGATGAGGACAGAACCATCTCTGAGTTAGTCCCAGGCTGTCCACCACCACTAAAAGAAATAAATGCATCAGGCAACACCATCAAAAACATAATTTTCTAAATTTAGTAGAAGTAGAAATCTACTCCCCATTTTCCCTAAGAAGACCTTTTCTTCTCCCATTAAAGTTGGTCCTTTCTTTGAAGGAACAGCCCTTTGTGACAAGCGAACATCTGCTGGCTCTGAACCAGCACAACATTTACATTAATCAATATTTAACACATGAATAATCCTACAGATTACAGGGAGGCTGCTGATGTGCTCCAAACAGCCTTTAGTATTTGTATGCTCACAGCCTGACTACTGCAGAAGTTAGCAAAATTCATGACAACATCTGAGAATACTGCTTTTTGGTATTTTAGTCTGCTCAGTTTTGGTTCCTTCAGGTCTTTCTGATGTGACTGCACTTCCAGAGGCCTTTGCTGACTGAAGGGTCATCTTGCATTCTTGCTCCACTGCACACCCCTATGGACAAGAGATCAGCTGGGCTAGAAGACAAGCTGGTATAAAAGGCCACGAGCCTTATCAGCTGCAAATATTGGTCATAAAAGGGGCCTGCACAGCAAGCTGTTGCTAACTCCACATTTAACTAGTATTCTGTGAAAAGCAACACAACCCCTGGAGTTATTTCACTTTCCTGCTCAGCTACACATCCTATCACTTTCCCTCACTGTTGCAGAGCCCAGCTTCAAAACTTACTACATCCAGCTCCCATACCAAAGCTCCTATAGCAAAAATTAAGTGTTGGTCGTCACTTGCCCCTTGTCTCTGCTAAAGTGTGGCACACACAGGCCTGTGTGCTCAACTCTATCACCTTTGTGCATTTTCAGTCTCACAGAGTCCAGTTGCAAAAGATGAAATGTTCAGCGGCTGGTCCCACAGAAAAAAGTCCTAGAAGAAAATGAGCCAAGCTATAATTTCCTTTTTTTGCAGCCTACCAGCTGCACAGCCAACAATCACACGATGGCGTTGTAGACTTGAAAAGAAAAAAAAATAAAAAAAGGACTCGCATCTCGCCTAGCTCTAATCCACCCCACGTGCAGATCCAAGTGGAAAACGTCACTGCTCTCCCATCAACCATGTCAGGACCAAAAAGAGTTCACTGATCTTCCCCTTCCAAGTGCAGACTCGTATTTGCACCACACTCACAGAATGGTTTGGGTGAGAGGGCACATGACAGTTCATCTCATTCCAATCCCTGCCATGGACACAAACACCTTCCATTAGACCAGGTTGCTCCAGGTCCTGACCAACCTGGTCTATTTCTGTCAGAATCTGAGGTATTGATGATTCTGAGATTGTAGAAAGTCTCTGTCTGTCAGCCCCGCTGCCAAAGCAGAAGCCATAATTGGTCTGTGCTGGTTTCAAGGTTGTTTATTCTGTTTATCTCTAACATGTTCTGCTGCCCTGCCGCAGCTCTGTCCTGCAGGGCAGCATGTGGGGCTCTGCCCTCAGTGGGATGTTACAAACATTAAATACCACAAACTACCTGTGCTGGATTTACAATAACGTGCCAATATCTGTCACCTACGTTGAACAGTGTGTCCCCAGCCTGAACCAACAGAAAAATGCCAACACCACAGTGAAACATGGAGGGCATGAAGAAGGAGGAAAAGGACAAGACACACCCAATTTCCTCCATCTTGTCCCCTTTGGACCCCTTATCTAGAATCCTAAAATTTTACTTTTGCACCCGTGCCACACTTAATTATTACTTATATCAAACACTCAAAGCTTGTAATTCATCCTGTAAGATTGAAAACTCTTTTCCATGGACAGAGATCACAGACAGTGTCTCTCGGGGCTCTGTCCAGGGGGGTTCCTGACCCCTGCCAGGGTCCCAGACCTGCCAGGGCAGCCAGAGGGAAGCCCTGGATTCCCACATGACAGGGCCCCACCATCATGGCAGACAGGAATTTCTTCCCAGTAGCCCATCTAACTCTGCCTTCTGTCAGTGTGAAGCCATTCTTCCTTGTCTTGTCACTCCATGCCCTTGTCCAAAGTGCTTCTCCAGGTCTCTTGGAGCCCTTTTGGGCACTGGAAAAGCCTCTAAGCTGTCCCCAGAGCCTTCTCTTCTCCAGGCTGAGCAATTCCACCTCTCTCAGCCTATCCCCAGAGTAGATACGCTCTGGTCCTCCTCATACTGTGTGCCTTGGGATGGCTCCTCTCCACACCCCACAGAAAACCCTTCAGCAGCAGCTGTTTTGGGAACCTCCATGGGACTGTGGCACTGCTAGGGTTGGGATTTGACTTCAGCACCTTCCTTGTCCACCCCTCTGGCATCCCATGGGACAGTGCATTCATTTGGAGAGGCACTGACCAAGCAATTCAGCCCAGGAAGGTTAAGGCTGATGGTTCCTGAGAGGCAGCTCATGCTGGGAGACACAGGATGATGTCAGATCCACTGGTGGAGAGAGAAACTAAAAAAATGGGAATTAATTACTCTTCCCAGAGTCTGCTTTTATTCCCTGCTGCTCCCTGTTCCTGGACAACTTGCTGTTGCTGCATTTCAACTTAAAAGACTTATTAAAAAAAAAAAAATACACTGGAGAGGGGCAAAATTGACTGACTTTGTTTTCAGCAAAAAATATGAGTTGGGTTTTTTTTTAAATGTACCTGTGTCTCTGCAATCATTACCTGCTTCCCAGCTGTGTTGTTAATGAGTGTTAGGACCAACATTTTACTAATGGAGAAACTGAGGCATGGGAAGTGGCTGTGACATTGCCCAGGACATGGGTAGGGATTATTCCTGGGATCTGAAATCCCTTTATCTGATTCCTGTGTTGCAGCCCCAAGCCAGTCACAGGGAAATTGCACTTAATAGATAGCAGTCTTACTTTTGCACCCTTCTCTGTATATGATTTTTCTTATGGGTAATTATTAAGGAAAAACAATTGCAAAAACAAGGGAGAGAGGTAATGGTCCATGTGGCAAATGAGCATGAGCAGTAAACCTCCAGGCTGACTGGTAAAGCAGAAAACCAGCATGTTTTAGATTGGTTTAGTAAGGAAATAGGCCAAAATCTCCAACCAACATTTATGAATGCAGAAAACAGGAGGGTTTTCAGAAAAAAAATAATGTTAAAATACATTTCCACATGTTGGAAACTAGAATCAGGGCTGCTTGAACAAGGGTGGCTGGTTTTGCATAGACTGAGTTGCAGTCCTGGACCTCTTTAGCCTAAAAGAGACTACAAGAAGGATTGAGAGACACTATTTACAAGGCAGTGTAGTGACAGAACAAGGGGGAATGGTTTCACATTGACAGGACGAGGGGGAATGCTTGACACTGACAGAGGGCTGGGTTAGATGAAATATTGGGAAGAAATTCTTGGCTGTGAGGGTGGTGAGGCCCTGGCAGAGGTTTCCCAGAAAAACTGTTGCTTGGAAGAGTTCCAGGCCAAAATGGATGGGGCATGGAGCCACCTGGTCTAGTGGAAGGGGTTGTAGCAAGATAATTTTTAAGGTCCTCTCCAATCCTCGTCATTCTATGAATTTATGTTTCTAAAATCTTTCCAAATGGGTTCAGTGAAATTGCACAGTCCTACCTCCAGTAAGCAAGACCCATAAATTCCAGAAGGAATTTACCTTTGGAGCAGTGAGCTAGAAGACGTATCAACGTGTCAATCATGTTGTTGCCTTCCAATGTACAGAGCCTAGACTGTGGGCTGGCAGTGGCTCCTTGGTCAAGACTTACCAGCTCTGCTTACCTGAGAAGGTCCAGGTAAGTAAGGTTGGGGTTGGAAGGTAAGGCCAGGCTGGGAAGGTCCTCTTCACACAGCCACCCCAAGTTGGGGGGTTTCTAGGAATCAGGGAGCACATACACCTGCAAGAATTGTTTCACTTCTTTAGTGAAACTTGTTAGAGTAGGTGATGCTCAGGGTAAGATGGGTGGATGTGTGAACATGCCAAAGAGAAATGGGGTTTTTCTTTCTTTCAAAAAAGAAAAGGAACTTGGAAATGGCACGTGGTTTTAAGACATACTTCTTTAGGTTGCAAATGCTTGTGTCTGAAATCTAGAAAAATGCTAAGTTGAGATATATATATGTAGTTTTGCCAGTGGTGTGCACAGCCCAGCACTTCAGTCACACCACCTTCCCCACAAATGCTTCTTTCTCATTTAATGCCCAGAAATGACTGGGGACAACCCAAGGCTCAGGGGAATTGCTCAGGCTGATCTTCCCAGCATCTCCATGCTTAGCTACAACATAAAAAAATGTTGACTTAGAACCAAGGTTTCACTAACAAAACTAGAGAGCCAGCCAGTGACAGTGAGAGGCAGCAGAACATGGGTGCAAAGTGCTGCAGTGTTACGCTGTCATCATTCACAGGCAGCAGCTCGTGGGTTGTGTTCAGGTGCTGCTGCTTTGCTCATCTCTGACAAATATTGATGTATTTAAACATAATCTGGAGTAGAAAAACACAACCAGATGTTGCTGGCTTTTGGGTGACGGGATACCTGATAGCCATCCCCACTTCTCCAAGGACTGACATTTACCTTGTGACACCACCACATCTCCACCCCAGGGGCTGTTCAGAACAGACCATACTCTCCACAGCATGTTTATTAACCACCTCTCCACCTTATGCTCCAGCTGCCCCAGGGATGATGCTGCTTCTTGGAAACTGGACCCACAGTGGGAGGCATGGCAAACACAGGGTCTGGGAAAGACAAAGCACCACTTGACCAGAAAGAAATAGACCCTGAACTCCCAACAAAAGTTGGTTTGGGGTAATCAGTGCCTTATGAGGAGTAAAAGGCCTTTAAGACCCCCCTGTAGCTGCCCATCTGAGGTTCTGTTTCATTTTGCTCAAAAGAAAGCATAGGTATGCTGTGGAGCCAGGCTGCAGTGGGCTTGGAGCATCCTGGTCTAGTGGAAGGTGTGCCATGGCAGCAGCTTGGAATGAGATGAGCTTTAAGATCTCTTCCAACCCAAACCATCCCATGATTCTATGATTCTCTTCCCCACCTTTTCTTCCCTATCTCTTCTACCTCCTTTCCACAGCAACCCTCTGCTTAGTCTGTTTAGGAGCAGCAAGATGTTCTTAACTAGGTCTTCTCACAGACTGAGAATGAGAGAAACCTCCCAGATCTCTGGCAGCTGGATTTGCAGTGGGTAGGCTGGAACCCAAACAAGCACCTAGGAGTGACAGCTTTTTGTCACACCCACAAGCAAACCCGCTCAGCAATACTATTTGCTGAATATTTGATATTTTTGTAGAAATTGAAAGAAATAGGATTAATCTGACAACATCCATCCAGCTCTATCCCCACTAACAATAAAGGGGAAAACATCATAGGATCACAGAATTGTTTTGGTTGGAAAAGCCTTCTGAGATCACCGAGTCAAACTGTTCCCCCAGCACTGCCAAGCCCATCACCAACCTATGTCCCCAAGTGCCACATCAACAAAGCTTCTGAGTCCCTCCAGGAATGAAGACTCCACCACTGCCCACGACAGTCTGTGCCAGGGCTGTACAACCCTTTTAAGGAAGTCATTTTCCCTCATATCCAACCTGAAACTCCCCTGGCACAACTTGCCATTTGCTTTAAGTCAGAAATCTCCCAAAATGGTCAGTCAGGCCTGTGAACTGTGAGCCAAGGTTGTAGAGACAGACAGGAAAAAGCAGGTGGACAAAGCAAATTCCACCATATAAAAGCATTGATGTGACTTGGGATGGGTATTCCAACGACCAGAAAACTTCTGTTTGAGATAAACAGCAGGATATGGCAAAATCACTGAGCACTGATTTTATCCTGAGGCAAACAACCTTCCCAACTTGTACATTTGTGTATAAATTACTACAATGAGGCAACACCACTGTGAACACCTGTGCATTTATGCACGGAGAAGATGCAGAGTTGTCGTGAGCATAGACACACAGATCCATTTTAAACAGACTCCCTGCTATATAAAGGGTGGCTCAACAGTTCCCCTTGCCAGATGACAGGAGGAAATATTCACTGCCAAGCAGCACCTGAGCAACTCACCAGGCAGAAATGGCTCCAGGTACTTTTTATTACAGTTTTAAAGGATTTGTCAATGCTGCCATGTGTATAGGGTGAGAGGAGATGATGATGGGGTGGTATGTGGTGGGATACACACACGCTGTGATAGCCCTAACTTAAAGTATGTCAATTTATAAACCAATGAAAAAGAATACCTTTCCCTGCAATGTGACTTTAATTAATGAATTAATCTTTAGTCTAAACAGGCCAAGTCCTACAGTCTCCAGGGCATTTCTCCTCCAAGGGGTATGTGTCTGAGATTAGGTTTGTGGTCTTCACAGCAGGCAGACGCTAGGGTGGGTCAGATATCAAAGGCTGAAAACATTTGCAGTTGACAAAGATCACCAAATTCTGCAGTCATATCCCAGAGAGCCAGTCAGAGCACAGGTAATGTCCCCATCTCTCACCCCAGCGAGGCAGACAGCCGGCATCACATCAGCAATACAGCATAAACCATGGCTACAGGGGGGTACATCATCCCCTGCTTGCTCCTGTAACCAGAGTGCACCATGCTCTTTTCACATGGGCAAGGAAAAGGAAAACCATGAGTGTATCAGGGAAAAACATTGGGACATATACTAATTTTCATGGAGCAACCATGACTCCACCCAGGAAGACACTGCTGGTAGCACTAGGAGAAGCACAAGCTCTTGGTGGGGGCAGGTCTTGGTGAAAGGGCTCCAAAGAATTTTGGGGAAGGCTAAGCTTACTCTTGGTGCCAAGAGGCACCAAGGAAGATAAGCCTTCAAACAGCACGGACCGCAGAGACTGGGAATTAATTCCCAGGTGCCAAGCCCTCCTCTACCCAGTTCCCTGAGGACTGCTAACTCCTTCTGCTGTGCTTTGCTGCAGGGTCATGGTTCCCTCCTCTCACCATTGCCATGATCACTCTGGGACTGCAGTGGCCACAGCAAGCTGCCGCCTTCCCGGCCATACCCCTTTCCAGCCTGTTTACCAACGCTGTGCTGAGGGCTCAGCACCTTCACCTCCTGGCTGCCGAGACATACAAGGAGTTTGTAAGTGGTGTGGTCTCTGGTCATCTCCTCCACTTTAGTTTGATGGCTTCAGGACTGTGTAACAGACACCTTTCAACTATTGGTGTCTCCTTTGTCCTCTTTTGAGGTGATAAACAGGATAGCACAGGTTACATCCCATCAGACTGGACCCTATTTCCTCCTCTTAGCCCTCTGCCCCGCTATTCTGATTCTGCTTATCCCCCCCTCTCAGGACTATGGCTGCTCAGGATCAGCTGGGACATGGCACAGATATGTGACAAGACTTTCCTGTGTTGGTTACCTCTGACCCTGCGAGAGTCTAAGTGCTTAAAACTATCTAGTTTGTTCTGCTGACAGGAGCTGGCATGAGCTGTCCTTTGGGGTCATTTATTCCTTGGGAGAACCCAATTCAGATATGGTTTCTGTTCACCTCAACACCTTGGCTTAGGGAGACCTTTAGGCCCTGTAGCTATTGTGCCAACATGATATTCCTACCTGCCAGCCCTGTCAGAAAGCACCTCATCATTTATTTATTGCAAAGAGTAACCATTCAGAACAGCTTGAGAAGTGTCTGAGATCTTCTCCAGAACATGGGCAATAGATCTCTGTGTGTGTGGGATGTCTCCATAGGAACGCACCTATATTCCAGAGGACCAAAGACACACAAACAAGAATTCCCAGGTAGCCTTTTGTTACTCGGAAGCCATCCCTGCTCCTGTGAAGAAGGATGATGCTCAGCAGAAATCAGTAAGTTTTTTTCACCCTCAGGGGAAGCACAGACCTGCCTGAAGAGCCCAGCTGTGCTTCACTGCAGGAACAGAGGGTTTTCATCTGTGAACACTTGAGTACTTCATCCCTCTCCTCCCTTTTTGATTACTTGGACCCTGCATAAAGAAGGAAATATATTTCTGGGCTACACTGTAAATCACATTCCCACCCCAAGCATGAGAAAAACTATTGTCTGCATGGGACACAGGTCTGGGTGGTGCTCTTCAGCCTGAAAACTTAGTGCCTGCTGAAGCTGTAGGAGTGGTGGCACATCTCCAGGTGTTCCAGAGGGAGCAGGACATGCTATCAAATACCCCTGCACAGCTTTGACCCTTTCTTGTCCTAATTTCAGGACATTGAGCTTCTTCAGTTTTCCCTGGTTCTCATCCAGTCCTGGCTGACCCCGGTGCAGTACCTAAGCAAGATGTTCACAAACAATCTGGTTTTTGGCACCTCAGACAGAGTGTACGAAAAACTAAAGGACCTGGAAGAAGGCATCCAAGCTCTGATGAGGGTAAGTTGCAGCATGTAGCATGACTATAGAATTGCAGAGATCTCTCAGACAAAGGGCACTCAGCTGGCATGGATCCTTGAGAAATCTCATCACTTTCCACTCTGAAGACCAGTGGCATCCTTAAGACTTTGTCTGTCTTTAGATAATAAGATCATGATACTGCACAATGGGTATTATCACCAGGGAGGATAAGAAAACAGAACAGATGTTAACACACATTGCAAAGTGCTACTGCTTAGGAATTCAAACAATTCACACCCAAAGTCTTCCCAAACCCAGCAACAAAGAAATATTCAGTTGTACTAACATCAAAATAACATTTGCTACATTTCCATGCAAAATACTTTGAAATGTGGCAAATTTTGTGATGATTCACAACATTTTTTAGAAACATCTGTGTACAGATGGAAACCTACACTCTGGTGTTTCCCTCATACATCACTGCAGCATCCAGGGAGCTGAAAGCTGTGGGGTGATCCTCTTTAAGGAAGAATTAATCATAGATTCACAGAATGGTCTGGGTTGGAAGGGACCTCAAAGCTTGTCTTGTTCCAACCCCACACCATGGGCAGGGACAGATTGCACTAGACCAGGTTGCTCCAAGCCCTGTCCAACTTGGCTTGGAACACTTCCAGGGATGGGGTAGCCACAGGACAACCTGTGCCAGGGCCTCACTATCCTCATAGGGAAGAATTTCTTCCTAATACCTAATCTAAATCTCTCTTCTTTTAGTAAAAAACATCCCACCTTGTACTGTCTCTATCTGTCCATGTAAAAAGTCACTCTCTACCTTTTCTCTATTCTCTATTTTCTCTATTCTCTTTTCTCTAAGTTCCCTTTATAATCTACTTAATTTCTGCTTTGTTGCTTTAAATGAAATTGTCTATTATCTGCCAGGACACCTTTTCAGTTATGTTTATTCTGTAATTAAGTTTATCTGGCAGGCTCACCCTGTAGCTACAGCTCTGAGACCTGCAGCTGTGAGAAATGAGTCCGGAATATTGTTTATATCTTCCAGGATTAAAATGACTATGAAAGTCAGGCTCAGAGAGTAAACAGAGACTTTTGTCCTGCCACTTTTGCAGGGATAGTAGAGATAGGTATCAGTACCACATCCAGATTTTTGTGTGGGTCAGAAATTCTTTACTGTGAGGGTGGTGAGGTCATGGCACAGGTTGCCCAGAGAAGCTGTGGCTGCCCATCCCTAAAAGTGTTCAAGACCAGGTTAAATGAGGCTTGGAACAACCTGGTCTAGTGGAAGGTGCCCTGGCCCATGGCAGGGAAGCTTCAAATGAGATGGTCTTTAAGGTCCCTTCCAACCTAAACCAGTTTGTAACTTCACGATTCTATGATTTTGGTCCCCATATGGGATGTGCTTGGGCATTAGGAAATGGTACACAGAAACCAGACAAACAATCATATTTCACCCATTTATGGCTCTTTTTCCTTAACAAAAACTTTCCTGCTTGTGGCAGCTGGTGACCACAGCAGGGCAGGAGGAGTGTAGCTGTCAGCTCCAGATGTACATGGCTTGGGTCTGAGTTAGAGCTTTATTTTCTGGCAAAGTGGGAGAAAAGACAGAATTATTTGCCCAGTTCCATCTCCTTGACTGGAGGAGGTACAGAGAGACCCTGCAACTTACTCTTTATTTTAAGACCCCAAATACACACTCCTCCCTCCCTGCAGCCCTGTGCCCAGCTCCCTTCTCACTGTAGCATCCCCCCTACATCACTGCCCTTCCTGCAAACACATACAATCAAAAATATGTTTGAAATACTCTTTTAGACCGGAGGGAGAAACCCCTGACCTCATTTAAAGTTCAATGGGAACTGTGGCATTGTGTCTGTGGGAGATATTAGAATCACTGAGGCTGGAAAAGACCTCCAAGATCACCAAGTTCAAGACCACTACCTTGTCAACCAGACTAGAGGACTGAGTGCCATGCCCAGCCATGCCCTGAACACCTCCAGGGACAGTGACTTCACCACCTCCCTGTGCAGTCCCTTCCAATGTTTAGCAATCTTTTCTGTGAAGAAATTCTTCCTGATGTCCAACTTGAAACACCTCTGGCACAGCTTGAGGTTGTGTCCTGTTGTCCTGTCACTTGTTCCCTGGGAACAGAGCCTGATCCCTGCCTGACCCCATGGTCCTATCAGGGAGTTATAAAGAGTGAGAAGGTCCACCCAGAACCTTCTTTTCCCTGCTCTGAGCCTCCACAACTACTTCAGCTGTTCCTGGTTCTCCAGACCCTTCCCCAGCTCCATTCCCTTCTCTGGACATGCTCAAGCACCTCAATGTCTTTCTTGGCAGGAGGGGCCCATAACTGCCCCAGGGACTGGAGGTACTCCAGCAGTGCCCAGGACCAGGAGGCCATTGGTGCCTGAACACAGCATGGCTAATGCAAGCCAGGTGCCCTTGGCTTCTTGCCCACCTGGGCACACACGGGCTCACGTTCAGCCACTGTCAACCACTACTGCCAGGGTCATTCCCAGCCACTCTGCCCCAGCCTGGAGTAGGTTATTGTGACCCATGCCCATTCCCAGGCCCCCACCACCTCCCCCAGCACCTCTCAAACCTCTTGCAGGAGCTGCAGGACCGAAGCTTCCGGGGTCCCCAGATCCTGAAAGCCACTTACGAGAAATTCGACATCCACCTGCGCAGTGAGGACGCGCTGCTGCAGAACTACGGCTTGCTCTCCTGCTTCAAGAAGGACCTGCACAAAGTGGAGACCTACCTGAAAGTGATGAAGTGCCGGCGCTACGGAGAGGGGAACTGCACCATTTGACACTGGTGACAGTTCTGTTCCTGCTCCAGCCTCTTGCTGACCGTGGCTGCCCTACTCCTCTGAAAGAAAATTGGAGAATAAACCTGCTACTGCCAACATGTCTGGTTTTTGGGGTGGGACAGGCTACTGTGAGGGGCTGGGAGGGAGGAGTGGCCAATGGGATAGGGTGGATATGGGGCTTAGGATGTGTATTTGGGATTAAAGAAGCGTATTTGGAGCTTGGGGACATAGGGAAAGCAGATTTAGGCGTGGATTTGTACTGGGGAGTAGGTTTGGGAATGTGGGTAGATTTGGAGCTGGGGAGAAAATTTGGAGTAGATTTGGGGCTGAAGTGTGGATTTGAGTCTGAGGAGGGTGGATTTGGAACTAGGGGTGCAGATTTTGAGCTGGGGTATGAATTTGGAGCTGAGTTAGATTTGAGGAGGTGGGTTTTGGGTTGCAAGGGATAAAGTTGGACCAAAACATGTGGAGCTGGTACTGATGGTTGGATTTAAGGCTTGAAGGAACAGAGTGCAATAAAGAATAAAGTGCAAGAGAAGGTGGAATGGGCTTGTACCCCAAAGAAGAGTTTCCAGAGACATTTGTTTGGAAAAGGTTCTGGGAAAAGGTCCTGCTGTGTTTTATCTTTATTTTTCAGTATGAAGATGGTGAAGACCTGTCAAAGATACTCAGAGAAGCTGTGAAGATGCTGTTGGCCTCAAAGCCTAATTGAATCCTCTCTCACTTCTGCCCTGGTCTTTGATGGATCTGTCTGCAGCTCTCCTTAGCCACTGAACAACTTCAGTCACTGCCTCATTAAAAAGAACTAGCCCATAAATAAGGAGCTTTGCAGCATTAATCCCTGCCCATGCTGCCAGTGTTGCTGGTGACTAAAGCATCCCCAGTGTGAACTTTACACATCTCCTTATCCCTGGGCAATGCTGTTCCCTGAAAAATCAGCAAATGCCCTCAAAGCTGTGAGGCCTACAAAGAGTGAAATCGAGTCTGAAACCCTCTCCCAAGCACTTTCTTCTCCTTTGTTTTTCAGTACTGCTGCTCCTCTTCTCTAGGGGATATATCCTCCCTCAACCAGTGTTCTTACCCAGCTCCTGGATGGAGGAATAGAAAACTTTGCCCCCTTGCTTCCATCTGCCTCCATTGCATTAATTTCTGAGTTTGAAATACTATTTTTCTTTCATTGCTCTAATTTCTGGTCTCCTGTTGCTCTTCTTTCAGCCTTGGCTTTTTTTTTTGCTCGGGGGATTGCCTCCTTTCCCTCAGCCTTACACATTTACACCACTGCCGATACAAACCACAGCCAGGGCTGGAAGAATGTGCCACATACATCACAGAGACATGCAGGCATGCAAAATTCAGCAGCATTGAATTCAGCTTGCTGGTGGGAGGATAATTCTTACTATCATATGTATTACAGTAATACCTCAGGATAAGATCAAGCTGAGCAGGTCACAAAATCAGGGAAATTCCCAGCTGCAAAGACTTTGCAATCTAAAAGGAAAACCAAGGCATATATATATTAGAAATAATCTATAATACATGGGATGGGCAGTGCAGTTAGTAACTTGATTATTTTTGAGAGTAGTAGGAACCTGAGGAGAACATAATATGTAGGGAAAGAAAAGGTAATGGAACAAAAAGTGGAAGGATGCAGATGTCTGAGGATAGCATCTAACACCAAGAAGGAGGGGTACTAGAAATTGAGAAATTATTAATTTTTCTTAATAAACTGTAGATATTCCAGCTTGTGGCAAAATTAAAATTTTAAGATGATAAGGAAGTGATCCTGCCATGCATCCCCCCCAACTTGGGCAGCTGAGGAGGGGGAACTCTGCCCTGTTCCAGAGCTCTCCACCTGCAGTGCTACCTGCAGCTCTGCTGTCCAGTATTAGAATGACATGGAGCTACTGGAGCATGTCCAGAGGAGGCCATGGAAATACTCCAAGGAACAGAGCACTTCTGGAGTTTAGAGCAACCTGGTCTAGTGGAATATGTCCCTGCTCGTGGCAGGGGGGTGGAATGAGATGGTCTGTAAGGTTCCTTCCAACCTAAACCCTTCTATAATTCTATGATAAGTCAGAACACTGCAGTACTATATGAAACAAAATTAGAATTTTAATTTTTTTTTTGTTTTTTTTTCTGAAATATTGTACCCAGTCTGGTGGAAAAATATGTCACTATTTACACAAATGTTACACAATGTTTTCTTCTGCCTTTGCTAGCATTCAGGAACACACATAATCACAGAATATGATTATATGCAGGTGCTTTTATTGAAGAGCTCTGGGAATCAGGGGTACAGACCCAAATCTGACTCTGACATGTCTTTCCAGCTGAGTGTATTTTCTGTTCTATCATTATATAACTTACATATTAATTATTAAACTTATGTTGTTCTATTGTATACATTGACTTTATTCAAGCATGAGTTTCTCATGATCTTTCTCAAGCCCCTGACCACAGTTTCTCATGATTATTCTTACAATTAAACAGTAATTATATTTAATTACTAAACAATCATCGCATCTAACAATTATATAATTTATCATGTACTGGTTACATAGGTGCAGTTCTTGCAAGTAAAAGGCCTATACTTTCCCAGGGTATTTTTTTCAGGGCTTACTAAGCTTAATTTTCCTTCTAACTCCCCAAATCCCCATGATTTTAAAACACTTTTACTATCACCTTGATTTAGGTCAGCATTTAAATCAACTGTAGTGCTTCAAAACCTACCTCTGGCAAATTTCACCTTATTACTTCAAACACATTTCCCTGCATTTCCCACTGGTAAATGAAAGCTGGTGGCCACTTGTTCCTGCTCTCACCTTCAGTGAGCTGAAGAGGCAGACAAAATGTCTGTCTTCTGTTTGGATTGGATTTTCTGCCTCTCCAAGCCACTCTTAAAAATCAGATACTGATGGAAGAACAAGCTTCTTTTTCTCAGGTTCTCCACCGTGGATATCTGGGTTACTACCCATAATTGTGTATAGATAAGATCTTTGGCTTACTGGACACCAACAGTTCCAGGGAAATCGAGCAAAACCTCCTGCAGGCAACCAACATCTGGCACTCGACCTTTGGACTGGTCTCCTCTCTAATAATTGTGGAATCATGGCAATTATAAGAACATTTCATTACTTAATCATATGTAACAAGGATCCTTGAACTGCTGATGCACACAGTGCAATTATTCATAGGCATGTAATCTCCATCCCTTTGTAGTGAATATTAGTTAGTATTAGTTACTCTTGTCAGAGAAACTCCTCAGAGGAGGATTATCTGTTCTGCCTATCAGCTGGCAGGATATCTCAGGGCATCTTCCCCCTCACATGAATTTGCTATTTGCTGAGATAACTCAAGCTGGACATCTGTCTGGTAGTGAGTTATTTCTTGTGCCATTGAGGTGGCATTCCCAGCTGACAATAAACATCTTGCCCTGGGAGTGAGATTGAAGGAAGATAAGCTTGAATCTCTGACTGACAGACACTTCACTTTACAATCTCTAACAGCTACACAAAACCTTGCCCAAAGCAGAAGTCTTCTGCACATTCCCTGAAAGTCAGGACACACTTTTTGGTTACTGTTCCACAGGCTGAGTGAAAGGACTCTATGTGTGATTGGCTCATCATTAACTGGTATAAATTACATTGACTCCTAATCTATACTATTTCTTTCCTAGCTATGATATAGGCACCTTTATGTTGTGCACTGTTTTATGGAACTGTATTAGTAGTTGTTTTAACCTGTGTAGTAAGTTACTCTGTTTAAGGTCTTTTGTCTGTTAATCTCCTGTCTATTCATTCAGTAACTCATTTTATAATAGACCTGATTGGTGATTCCTGAGAACCTGCAAGCCTGAGCTTTTTAGGTGCAGGTTGTCTGAGTAAAGCTGCTGCCAAAAATCTGAACCTAAGGCATAACTGGTCTAAAGGCCTGATCTATCTACAACTTGATCTACAACAGGTTGTAAAAACACAGTAGTGACAAATATTCCTTTGTATTTTATCCCTTTAACAAGGAGGTTCTTTCCAGCCTTCCTGCTACCAAAGAGAACTCCCCTCAATGTGAACATTAGGAAGAGGAGGAGGAGAATGAGGAGGAGGATGAGAAGTAGGAGGAGGACAAGGAGGATGAGAAGGAGCAGGAGGAAGTATATAATGGAGTTGCATTTTCACTTTGAAATATGTGAATGACTTCTCCATCCCAAATGCAATTTTCTTATGAACTGGACCCAGTAAGCCAAACCCTCTGGATTTGGGGGGCTATGGAGCTGCCATGCTCCACGGCACCTCTAGTGAGGTGCTTATGCAAAGCACCTGCTTTGCATAACTAATTTGTGAAGGAAGAGTAACCTTTTGCTTGAAGTTACCACTTTAGGAAAGTAAACCTCATCACAGCTCTAAGTGTTAGAACCCTTCAGCCTAAACCTAGAAATGTTCATTGCAGTGTGCTGAGCCAGTGTATTGCTGGAATTGTAGCCTGGGGATTCCATGTCATCTGTATAGGACAGGCTCTAGAACTGGATTGCATCTCCCATCATGGTGCTGCATGCATCCTATAGGGAACATAAAGGTTGGAAAAGACCTCCAAGATCATCCAAATCTTATGAACATACAGCACTTCACCCAGAAAATATGAACATACAGAACAACTATGAGTTTAGTGAATTTTCCCTACATTTCCAATTGTGAACAACCTCACAATTTTTCAGTAAAACATTTTTTAGAAAATAAGCTGAGAAGAAATACTAATTTGCTAGCTTGATGTCTTGCCCTGCATTTGATAAGGACTCTAGAATACCTCCCTGAAGAAGACAGGCTGAGAAAGTTGGTGCTGTTCAGCCTGGAAAGCAGAAGGTTGCCTTGATGCCTTGAGAAGGCTGACCTAGAGCAGAGGCTAGACTGAGTTAAAGAATAAAATAGATATTTATTAAAAGCCCTTAATGGATACACCTTGGGCAGTACAAGAGCCTGGCCAGAGCTACACCCAAGATGAACCCAAAATGGTCACAGAAATGGATGATCAGTCATGAGGTCTCTCACTTTTGGAAGTTCTGGTCCATTTGCATATTGGGTTTAATTATCCAATTACAGCTCCAGATTATGAAGTCCCACCCTTCTTGTTTTCTCTCTTCAGTCTACCATTGTTTATGCTCTTGGGCCTGAAATGGTTGTCCTTGGTCCCAAGCTAGCAAAGGAATTGTTTTGTCTCCCTACTCTGTGAAGAGAGCGTACCAACACTTAATATGATGCACACCTAGGCAGCACCGAATCTGAAAAATACAAAAGCTGAAAGTTAAGGCATTACCTGGATGCCTCAGAACGTCTTCCAGTATCAGAAGGAGCCTACAAGGAAGACAGATGAACTCTGCATCAGGAAATTTAGTGACAGGACAAGGGTTCAGACTGAAAGAAGAGAAATTTAGGTCAGCAATCAGGAAGAAGTTCCTCCCTGTGAGGGTGGTAAGACCCTGGCACAGGTTGCCCAGAGAAGCTGTGGCTGCCTCATTCCCGGAAGCCTTAAAGGCCAAGTTGGATGGGGCTTGGAGAAACCTGGTCTAGTGGAATATGTCCTTCCCCATGGCAGGGGAGTGGAACTGGATGATAATAAAGTCCCTTCCAACCCAAATAATTCTGTTATTTGCTTTAAGTGATACCCAAATTGGCAATCAGTTGAATATTAAGAGGTTCAGAAGAAGGTCTGAAATATTCATGACTACAGCACAGTGACAAGGGGATCTGCTGGATGTTGTACAAGGTGTGTCTCACCTGGCAATAGCCAAACACAAGCTCCTGACAGTGATTAAAAATTTAGTGTACTAAATCTTCCAAAGATCAACTAGGATTCTGGCATAAGCCAGTGTGATATGCAGTGTGATCCTTCCACAAGCTATGGATATGAATCTATGTCTCTGTTGCCTACATAAAATAGAGAAACCTTTAAAACCAGTGTTGCTTCCCATCTATGAATAAAGGGAGAATTGGACCCATTTTTTTCTGTAACTTTACTATACATAAATCAAGGCACAGACATGCTAACTGCATCACACAATAACTTCAAAGTGCTTGAGAGACAACAGAAGTTGTCATTCAGCTCTCATAATCAGCTTTATTTTATGCCAGCCACACAATACACATTTCATGCAAACTACACATTTGCTCCAGCTGATGCTCAGATGAAGGTTCCTGACTTCATGTGAATTCATCCTTCACTAAGGTACTTGGTTCTTGGTCTGTAGCACCAGTGTTTTTTTCAGGGGTCCTGGAAGCAGAAGAAAGAGCATCACTGCAAAGCTATCACAGCAACCAGCTGGCCCACGAAAACAAAATGCCACCCCTGAGGTGGTCTTTGCCCCATGACCAATGGCCCTGCAGAGTGGTCCCCAAGCAACCACACATTTGGTATGTCCTTGAGCTAGCTGGTAAGTGGTCCTGCTCTCTGCAAGGAAGTGCTCCAAAACTCATGGATGCCACAAAACCTGTGAGGGCTTGGGCTGGACTTTTTGACCAGCCCTTGGTTTAACTGTGACCAGGATCACGTCCACCATCAGCTACAAAAAATACTTGCCAATTGATTATAACATGCATCAAACAAACAGCTTGCTGTAAAATTTTCTCACAAAGAAGCAGTTTGTTTCCCTCGTGATGGGTGGTAAAAGACCTCTCATAGTGGAGCTAAGCTCTTGTGCCACTCAGGAAGCACCTGGAACCCATTGAAACAACCAAAGGAAAGTAGGCCCAGCTAAAATATACTAACCCAAAATTGAGAGCACCCCTTTTCTCTTCAATACCCTCACAAAGGCACCCTGGAGTTAGGGTAGATGGTGCCAGTAGAAGCTCTGGACATGTGTTGGAAGGAATATTGGGTCTTGAGAAACCACAGAGGGAGGGATGGGAAAAGAAATACTTGTAGGGAACAAGGGAATCAGTCTTTATTAGGAAAGAGGAGGAGGATCTCAGAGGATGAGGAGAGGCATGGATGGATGGGAATGGGTTTGTGAGGGTGCAGAAAGGCCAAAAGCAGTTGATGATGTACAAGAAACCTACTAAGATTTAAAATGGGCAGTTTTACATGGTGGTTGCATCAAGGGACTGTGGAGATCCCCATTTGTCCCCCAGTCTTGCACCATTTTTGTGCAGGGAATGGTTCCAGGTTAGAGGAGGGAAGGAGAGGCTGACACCATGGAGTGGCTGGTTACCATTTTCTTGGTCTATGAAATCAACCCAACCCAGACATAACAAAAATAATTTCTGTGTGAGAGGCTTGTTGGGTAGGACCATGTGAAGAACCCTGGCAGGACACCCTTCTCTCAAATACTCACCTTCACCTTGCCCTTTTTGCTCACTACGAAGAGACATTTGCTGCCAGAAACTGTTGGCAGTGGTTGGTAGGAAATCTTCTGAGTTCTTTCAGTGCAGTAGTTCCTATGGGAATGAGGTAAGCCCAGCACCATAAATCAAAGGATTAGGGGGAAAATGCAGAGCAGCTTCTCTTTGGAAGGATGTCAGGGTAGACCAGGTCCATACTGCTGATGCACAGACATCTGCTAGGACAGGAGCCATTGCCTGGTCTCTGGAGAACGCTGGAGATGCCTGCATCAAGATCTCCATCAAGAGATCCTTGCCAGTGGAAATGGTGCCCAACTGGTGCCAAACTTGCAGTTTGAAGGTCATCAGTAACTGCTGCAGATACCAAGCACACATTCACACCTCATTTGGTGAGGGAGGATGCAGGAACCATGGGGCATGATCTCAGTGTGTACATGATGATCCAGGTTCAACCTGATCTAGGTAGGTCAGCACCAGAGCCATTCCACCTCTTCCCTGGTATCCAACCCTGCTCTTGCTGCTACCCTGCATTTCAGAGGAGAGCTTTAAAAGTAAAAAAAAATCATCTCTCCCTGAAGCAACATGAACTGTTTTCAATCTACCAGCATTTTCCTGAGCCCTTGCTAGAATCACCAGGGGAATTCCTCCATCTCAGCAGCACTAGGGTGGTCCCTCCCTGTTGAGACAGTCAGAAAGCTGCTGCCTGCAGTGTGCACTCTTCCTTTTAATCTACTGGCTCTTTTCCCATGACTGTGTGTATCCTTCAGCCATGGATTTCAGGCCTGAGGAGGAGAAAGATATCTCACCCTCTGGCTTCCCCTTTGTTTACATGAATATAGACAATTGTGTGATTGTCCATCCAAACCTGTATTAAACTGGAGGGAGTGTGAGTGGTAGGTAATTACGTTATTTTCCCCCGGAGTTAGTATTCAGAAACAACAGAGCATGCACAGCTGAGATCAACCATGGCTGTTCCCTGCAGGGCTGCACAGCGAGGTCTAGCTCTAGTTACCAGCCTTAGGAAGAGTGAGCTGGCAGTGTGCAAATAGGAGAATTGAAAGGAGAGCCTGATCCTGAAATATAACCATCCCCAACACACATGCAGTAACATTTATACATTATCTTTGTTTAAGCCAAGCAAGGAAAGAGTTGGGAGTTTTTGCCCTCATGGGGGCTGCTGATGGCAAATTGTCATATGAGAAGGTGAGAAATGTGGAAGAGATGAATTAGAGGTGACAGATTTCTCCTCTTGTTATGTCTGACAGAGGTGCAGAAAGAGTATAAAATTCAGCATGGGTTTGTTTCCCAGAGTCAGCACAAGGTGTCTGGAAATAACCAGGGGTGTTCATGGGCCACCATGAGCACACATAGTGCCACCTCCTCTTTGTTGCTCCTGGTGTAACCACATGGAGCTGGGATTCTGTGACCTGGGGTCTAAACTTGCCTCTGACAGCTCCAGCAATATTATCCTGTTCCTCAGAGATGTGGAGGACCTGCTCACATCTCATCCCTGTTCCTCTATGAATTCACATCTTGACGTTTTGGTGGCTTCATATCAAAATGAACTGATGACTTGTATTGTCTTCTGCAAAATTACTTCGATATAAAGCAGTTTAGCTATTTGGGCTGTTATGACTCTGTATAGGCACACAGAAAATTAAAAGTTGCTTTTAAGACAAATAGAAGCAGCAGGAATCCTCTACCTGAATCAGTGGATCATAAACAGCAAACAGCCTCAGGCACAGAACTTTGGTGCTGAAGGAACATTTTAAAGAAAAAAACATGAGAAGTCTGTCCTTTCATTCCCAGAGAATTCAGGTGAGGAGACAGCTCTTGTCTGTGGAGGAACCACCTTTTGGTTAGTGCCCTTATCCAGGATGGCACTGGCAGGTTAATTTTTCTCAAAAGATAGAAACTTATTGATTTCTGGGCAAATGCAATTCCCAGTTAGATTATGTGTAGGTTATGACAAGTCACTTCTGTCCTCTGAATGCTGTGTTGCCCTTTGTGCACTGAAGCTTTTTGTCTTTACAAAACAACAACAAAAATACAAACTTCTTTTTTGTACTGAAAAATGGTTTTAATGTAGTGCTTTATAATTGATCTCAGTTGCATTCTTTGGAAAACCAAGCAGTAGATATAACACAGGGAAGTGGAGACTTTTAGCCTTGTTCTATACCTCAGCAACCAGAGGGGTTGCTGTCTTTGCAAAGGTGTGAGACCTGGAAACATGCACCTGTTTGGGGCCAGCAAGGTCTGAAAAAGAAAATGCCTGGTTGTGAAATCTGGCCTGATGTAGGTGTGGGATGAGCAACAAGGAACTCAGCCCTTCAGAGTTCAAACCAAAGCAGCAGACAGGCAAGCTCTTACAGAGCTCTGCTAGCAGAAATGTAGCTGTTAGAAGACTCCTGCATACACTCAAATGAGATAAGGACCTGAGCAGCATGGAGGAATCATGTCCTAAATACAAGTTTTTCAGTGCTTTTCTACTGGTGGAATCTACAGCTTGGAGGAGGAGTCAGCAGCAATGTGGAAGCAAGGCAGGTGGAAGTAAGTCATGGTGGCACATAGGAAAGGATGCACGATTATCACCTACATCAAGGGATTGATTCTCTTTCCTAATGCTTCTTTCCAGAACCTACACCAAAATTCCTTCAGGCTGGAGATGTCAGGCACAACCCAGCTGCAAGTCTTATTTGTCCTAGATGGCATTTCCAGGCTTATCACTGAGGATTTGAGCTCCCCACACATTCCATCTCTTCTGACTGCTCCTGCAGGCTGGACAGGACAGGAACAGGCACTGAAAGAGGAGACTGAGCGCTGCTTGATCCCTCTCCCATCCATGTCCACCAAACTGCTTCAGTTTGCCTCTCTTTAGGCCCTCAGACCTAACTCCTGCAGATGGCCCATGAAACCAGACTGGTGACCATGCTCTGAGCTCATTCAGCATGACCAGGAGTCTCCTTTGCTGTCTGACAGGCTGATGTCACACCACAGGCACTGAGGGTCACTGTAAGGATAGAAGAACCGAGCTGCTCCTGCAACTTTCCATGTTTGTAAGGAGCACCTGGGAAGAAGCACCATCTCCATGTGCACCGACAGCTCCAGCCAGCACCAACAAAACTAGCACTTTGAGGCAACAAATTAGGACAAGGAGGCAGCAAGGATCCATCTGAGACTGAGTGACAACCAAGTCCTTGATGTACTCACATGTAGAAGGGACTACAGACAGATTTAGTCCTCACCTGGGATGAAGGAAGCAGATGTCCAGGGCACCTTCTCAGCCACAAGAAGCCTCCTGGGCATCCATCTCTGAAACATGCTAAGCCAGCTTTTGCTTAGATGGCAGATATATTCCTCTGGCAGGTATATATTCCCCTGACAGATAGATTTGCTTGGATTTCCACTGACACATCTCTGCCCACTGCTTCCTGTTACAGGGGAATGTTGTTCCTTTACCATCAGCTGCTTCTGCTCTGGCCTTACAAGATTTCTCCTTCATTCTCCTCAGCTGCTGCCTTTGTTGAGCCACCTGGCAGCACAGGACATCTCTGCAGGGAGCTGGAGAAAGGCCAACCTCTTTATCAGATGCACCAAATGGCAAGGGACAGAAGATCCTGCAGCTCTGAATGTGCCAGGCTCCTACACTTACAACAAAGCTTGTCCCTGTGGCTGTAAAAGAAAAGAAACAAAGGTACCAGAGGACAAAAGCATGAGCAGTGTCACCCTAAAAGACAGATTTGCAGAAGCAAGACCGACTGCTTGACTGGCCAGCAGGACAGACAAACAAGGCACTTGCAGACACATCTAGTGAAGTCACACCAAGAAAGGAGAGAGAGAAAAGAGACAGTTGGTAGGTGAGGTATCATTTATTCAAGCAGTGAGTGAAATCACACAATACAGGCAAAAACAAAAGGTTTACAGTCTAAGAGAGACAGGAGAGGAGACAATATCTGAGGGGGGATGGGAAGGAGAAGGTCCTTCATGGAGCTGGGTGTGTGGGGTGATGTGGATGTATGGGGAGAGGTGGGAGAAAGAAAAGAATTGGAGAAGCAGTGTGGGACAGACACACAAAAGCTGGCAGAGAGGATGGAGGGAAAATTATTCTGAAGGCAGGAAGGAATGGTGTGGTGGACAAACGGGGTCAATATGGGGAGGTGAGAGCATTACAGACTGCAAGGGAAGGAGCCAACAGGGAGAGATCTCTGATCAGCAATGAACCTTGGGGAGAGGCAAGAGAGCAGGGGCAAGAGGGGAAAAGACATTCACTGTCATGCAGCTCCAAAGAACTATCTGTTTCATTAAATTCAGGGTACACTGGGGGGTTGTGTCCCTGCTGATAAATCACAGGATCACTGAATTATTTGGGTGGGAAGGACCTTGAAGATCTTGGTTGGAACAAGATCCTCTTGTTCCAACTGCCCTGCCATGAATGGGGACACCTTCCATTAGACCAGGTTTCTCCAGCTCCAGTACAACACTCGCCTTGAACACTTCCAGGGATGGGGCAGCCACAGCTTCTCTGGGCAAATCTCTTGAGTCCAAGCAAGGTGGCCTCAGCTGAACTTGTCTGCAGTTGGGTACTAAATCCTGAACCAGTCCAAGGAGCAGGTCAGTCCAATGGCCAGGGACTGCTCTCAGGATTTCCCTGCCTTGACCATCTGGTGCTGGAACTTATGGGTGCTTATGGGTGTTGTTAACTGACAAGAACAGACCCATCTGCCACCCATCATGCGGTGAGATTCCATCCACCATGTGCCATGCAGGGCGCTCCTCACTCTTTGCTGTGACCCAGTCCTCCAGAGCTAGAGAGGACACACCAGTTTCTCCAGCTCTGTTCAGAGACTTGGGGTTGTTGCATGCCACAGGCTAGGTTGGGGTGGGCAGAGGACAACAAGGAGGGCTCAGAAATGCTTTCCCCTTCCCATCTCTCACATTGAAACACACTAAAAGCAGTCAGGGCTCTCACATATCACTGAAATCTGCCACTACCATCCATCATTTTTCTGGTGGCTGGTCCTTGTTGTTGGCTTCCATGGAGTAGCCTTCCTTACCCTGAAGGGCAAGCTGGCATTTTAGAAAGCATAAAGATGCCTTCCATCCATTCAATCCACTAGTAGGATTTTGTTTTACTCTTGCCTCACATGTCTTCCACCATGACAGTCAGGATTAGGGAGTTGTTCCCAAGGCACCCTGCAACAGAAATTAAGAGTCTTGACAAGCAATTCAGAGTTTGTGACAGACCACAGAGTACACAGAGCTGTGTTACCCCTCATCACACACCCCTGAGCTTGGAAGTAGACCCAGTGGCATTAGTGGAATTGCTCCCGACCCAGAAACCTCAGGTGAATAAGGGCAAATGGAAGTGAGGTGCCAATTCCCCAAATGAATCAAACTTACCATGACACTGTTGAAACAAGGCAGAGCAGAAGCCCATGTCTGAACACCACAATATTTTCCAAATGTGGAAAAGATACTGTTCTTAGAGCACATCCATATCATCATGTTTATACTAGGGAATTTCTCCTTCCTGTATGGCTCCTCTTCTTGATCTGATGTCACTGCTGGTTGTTATTCCTTGGATGTTGGGAGGTACAAGCTATGTCAGAAGCATCTTCTTAAAAAGTCTCTTTCTCTCCTGCACTGGCACATCTCTAAATAAACCCTAAATCAAAAGAATATAATGACACAAGAGGCTGCATTTGTAGAACGGCTGGTATGTCAGCTGATGAAACATCCTTTTAGCAGTCAGGGATGTAAAAATTATAACGGAGGTTTTCAAAGGGACCTCAGTTCTGTGCCCAAGCTGGAGTGGAAGGATGGAGAGTGTCAAGGAAAAACAACTTCATCCACCCATGCACAAGGATCCTAGATGAGTGGACACAATGTAGTCAAAAGCAGCTCAGTAAAATTGGAAGCAGGGAGGCAACTCCTCATGAGACTGCTCATGGCAGTCAAAGCCACAACTCTGCAAAGCTTCTGATCGCTCTCAGGTCACAGAATTATTTGGGTTGGAAAAGACTTCTAAAACACTCTGTTATTAGGTATTTGAGATGGAGGCTTGACTTTCAAAATTCAATTTATTGTTCACTTCACCCAGACACCAACACTGACAAATAAGACTTTTTATCCTCCAGCCAGTGCCTCAACATCTCCACACTAAATGTTCTTGTAAGACAAAGCACTTCATTTTCAGTGAAGCCCTCCAGCACAGCCCTTGGAAAGATGTGGGCAGTGCCAGTCACTAGTGATTTGGTGAAGGTTGAGTCAGTCATTACCAGTGGGTTCAGATAATGATGGCTGAAGACCAGGGATGGGTCCTACTCTTCCCTTGAAATGCATCCTATGCCCCTTTCTGCATTTGGGCTTTGCAAGGCTGAGTTCAGAGATCAACAGGGCAGCGAAGGTGTTTTCCAGCATTCACTTTGGGCAGCTGCAGGGAGGAGATGAATTACCCATGCAGACTGCAGCATGAAGTTGCCTTGATGCAGCATGGAAAAGACTGTACCTTTGTGTCATGGGAGAAACACTTTGTTGCCCATCATGGATTGTCACAGAAAAGCCCCAGTAATAACCAATCCTTTAGAAATGAGCATTTTCTCCACTAGCAGCTGTACAGAGTGAAATGGTAAATCCTGCAACCTACAGCCCAGCTGAAACACTCCAAAAACCCTGTAGGTAGTGTGATTCATGAATGGATGAAACTGGTGGAGAAGAGAGAAGGGAAGGCAGGGTGATAGAGAGGATATCAGAAAGCAGCACTCTTACTAGCATGTGGTCACAAATGGAATAAATTCAGAAAGTGATTTGTAAATAAGGCAGGGATGTGAAATGACACCCTTAGCAACAGGAAGGTAGAAAAGGTTTGGTGGCCCATGGATGTCAACAGAGAGGAGGAGAAGGTGGAGGAGAGGTTTCAAAATCATGGAATCATGACCTTAAACACCATCTAGTTCCAAACCCCCTACCATGGGAAGAGATATCTTCCAGTAGACCAAGTTTTCCAGGTTTGGTTTAGGGAGAAAATAAAAGCTGTAGGCAGTTGAAAAAAAGTGTAATTAACATTGGTAAATACACATCATCTACCCTCCCTCCAGCTCTCGATGGGATTTTGTCTCTGCTCCCTCAGCAAGGACAAGAGTGGACATGAGCAAGGCACTGCACAGACCCTTTACTCAAAGATATTTTATATAGAAAATACAAGAAAACTTGTGCTATCTGCATGGCTTCACTGTCTATCTTTGCATTTGCAAACACTTATAGCTCATGCCAGACTGGTCTGAGATTAGCAGCCACCTAAAGGGAGTTTAGACTGTGCCAGGCCAGCTGTCCCCACAGCAGGCATGAAAGTGGCAACTCTGAGCAACACAAGCTTCATTTTGGATGGACAGACATTTCTTTCATTTAACTGTGCTTCTGATTGAGAAAACAAGATCAAGGAGGTGGTATTTGTCTTCAGCATTTATTTATCATTGGAAAAAGAACCCTTTGAGCAAGCAAAGATCACAAGCACATCACAATCAATCGGTGGTACATTAATGTAAGAGTGTGTGTGTGTGTGTGTGTGTGTGTGTGTGTGTGAGAGACTTTCATCAGAATATCAACAATGAAAAAGCACCACAAGGAGGTGTGCTTAACGTGTTTACAAGAGACAATTTGTGATATGCAACCAAACCCAGGCCACAAAATAATAATTAGACACTTCTTATCTGCCTCCAAGAGGCAAGAGTTTATGGAATGCATGGGCACCAGGTTTTGGCACCGGCTGTGCTGCAAATGAAGAAGCAGGTGATTAGTGTGCAAAGCAGTCAGAAAAGGAGCTCAGTCAGCAATTAGCACCATTTTGCAGAAAGGAGTAACAGTACAATACAGTGAAAAGGCAAAAGCAAGCAATAGCACAGGAACTTTCAAGGGTAAAAAGCAAAACATTTCTTTTTTTTTCTTTTTACAAGAAAAGTAAAGTATTTTACAAATCAGCAGTGGAACAGAATCAGCACTGTGATAGCTGGAAACACAGAACAGCAGAGCACTGTTTCCCAGGGGAATTGGCAAATTCAGAGCCCAAAGTGAATTGGAAATGGCAGAGATTTGGTCTCCTTTCTGATAAACCTGAGTGGCTGGATGGGCATAGAGTCTGTGGAAGGTGCAGAAATACAGGATTTCACCCTGAGGCTTGCCTCTGCTGCAGTTCCTGGTATTCACTGCAGTGCCAGACTACGTGCTTGGATGTGTGTGTGCTAGGATGCATGCTGCAGATGAGGCACACATGGAACACAAGCCAGGATTTCTATTCCTATTTTGTTGATGTGAGAGGAAGGTATCCAGGCCTTACCAGTCTCCCATGCTTTTTATGCAAAGAAAACTTTTCAAGGACCATTCATCCCACCCAAAGACAGGTGTCAAAAATAGGCAGCTCAATGGCCCTTGGAAAGTTCCTTCACTATGGAGGGAATCAAAACTACTGGCTAAAACTTTACACCTAGCTTTGTAGTAAGCCTATGGAATGGCTTGGGTTGGAAGGGACCTTCTAGTTCCAAGCCCCCTGACATCAAAAGACTTTATGTATTATGGAAACAGAAAGCTGTATTTTGACCACTTACTGTGTATGTTTCAAACACTGTGATAGATGCTCTTCATTAAGAAGAAACCATCCAAAGATGGATAATCAGCAGTTCATTCAGAGCCATGGAGATGCTTGCATTAGGCGGTCTGAGCATCTTAGTGATGCTCCTTGGGCAAAATTCTGCTCACCTGGAAGTCAAGGGCTAAATTCTCATTGAATTCCAGGTGAAACGGTGGCAAGTGTGGTGTATCTTTAAATGAGAAACTTAGGGCTGAAAAATAATAGGAAGCATTGTTTTGCATGGTCTGTCCTGATGTAAGATTGGTGTGTTGAGCTATTTGAACTGTCTAGTGCCTTCCTGATGTGATATATCATCTTCACAGCTTATGCTACCTCCTGTAAGAAAGGACATTGCTGAGGAGTGTGAAAATAACATGAAGCATCTTAAAAGCCAAGGAATCACACCAAATCTTGGGAGCTGCTCTTCTCTGGCCAGTTGTCCCTTATGTGACAGGTTGGAAGAGCTGTGAGCAGCATGCCTCCCCGTGATCTCAACACAAGCCTTTTGCCAAGCTGCTCTGGACACAGAGCTGAGCAGTGCTGCAGGGGCTTCTGAGCACTCAGAAAAGCAATGATCAGTATGGACAGGTCAGCACCTCCATGAGGCATGCACATTAAAAAAAAAACAAACCAAAAAACCCAAAGAAACACTACATTCACAAAGATTTCCACAGTTTTACTTCCTGGAGGATTTTCCCTGGTTTCCTCCTAAACAGCAGAGGTTTAAATATATATATATATTTCTATATATGAATATATATTTTCCACATACACAACCTGACTAGCTCATAGCACACAGTTCTAACACAGCTAAGCTTGGAATTACACCACTGAATTCAGAACACTACATTTACAGATACTCAAAGGTTTCGGCTGCTAGCGCGAGGCAAACAGGACACATCACATGATACACTGAACTTGGCATTTATTCATTACTAAGGCCAGCAAATGTCACTATCTGTATATCACAGAGCTTTCCTCCTCACTGGAAACTTTCACTCAACCTTGTAGCCCACCACTCATTTATGTTTCCAAAAGACCAATCCTAATGGGATGAAACCCCAAAAAAGGGATTCCTCACCCTCCCAACTCATCCCTTTTTCTGCTAGATAGCTTCACATCTCTAAAATACCCCTAGCAATAAGACCTTCCTTATTCCACTACCTCTACAGCAACACACCACCTCCCCACTCTACTTCCCATCTCTGTCTTCATGCTTCCCAATCATCCACTGGAAGTTTCAAGCTGGACTTCATATTAGGAGAGAAAATTTGGAGCTGCAAAAATAATGAACAAGAACCCTGCATCTTAACTCGCAGCTGCTCTGCTATGGGAGAGTCTAACAGCTCCGTTTGGTGGGATAAAAATTAATCCTTATGCATTTAGGACCCAATCCAGAAGTCAGGCACATAAATTTGGACTGGGACCACAACTCTCCCACTGATCCAGTGACCCAGATTCTGTGGCATGCACTGCCATTCTTTTGGGCCAGTTCATACTCACTGACAAATGGTCCTCCTGTGTTTAGGGCTTCCAAACTGGTCCTGGGGATTTCCTAGTGTAAGAGCACAGTAAATATGACTGAAACCCTGAGATCTTGTCTGGAGGGAGTCTAGGGATTCCAGAAACCTTTTTTATGGCCCTCTTGAGATGCTCATGAGCCAACATGAACATAAACAGCTGGAAGAATAGACACAATGGGGGCTGACAGCTCTAGCCAACCTTGGTGACACATTTCTTTCTACCCCTTGGAAGGTCACACCTGCAAACTAAACCACTTTTTGAAACCTAGCTCTGCCTATTGGCATCCCAGAAGTGAAGAAAGCAGACTAAGATTCAAAACAAAACAGGAATAATTAGTAAGATCCATAACTTAGGGGAAACAATAGGGAAGAACAACCTGCTGATCACCTAGTCTAACCTGCCATGTGATTGGAAAGTCTTCACTGCTCACTGCACCTTCCCTCACCATTTTTTTTTTTTTAAATCAAGGACTTCAAGTGATATTGATGAATGAAGTTGCCTTGATGCAGCTAGATGTTCTCCCAGCTACCCTTGGGGAGCATTTGGCCTTTTACTTCCATGGGATCTCCTTTCTCATTGCTTCTTGGAGCAGAATTCCCACCAGTGTCAAAAGGGAAAATAATTCTTGGCCACACCATTGATTTTGGTGTATTTACAGCATATTCATGGAGACATGAGTGAACCTGATCCTCTCTGCCTCCAAACCCCTTTACCTGTTGACACCAGTGGGAGATGACACAACAATGGCCAACCCAAAAAGGTCTCATGGGATGAGAGCACAGCCCCTCCATGGCTCAGTGGGCACTTCCATGCTGTCAAAGCACTGAAGAACCAAGCCCAAGGAAAGGGACAAGCTGTTGGATGCAATTGCTGTTGATCCATCACCTTCATCTCCTAGGACCCTGCTTATGCATTCTCACATCCTTCACTCTGTGCAGAGCCGTGTTGTGCAGGCAAAGCAGAACAACCTGACCTCAGAAACAAGGATTTTCTAATCCTCCTTGGAAATAAAACAGAAAAGCTTCTAATACAATCAGAACAAAAAGCAGATTAGAAGCCTCTAATTAATTTTGTGGCCTTTATTTAATCAAAGGGAAAAAAAAAAAAAGAAAAAAGGAAGGAAGAAAGAAAGAAAAGGGAAAAAAATGAGAGAGAAAGGAAAGTGCAGTGACATTTACTCTTTTGCCTCAGCCAGTTTATTGTTCATCTCTTTACTTTTCTCCTTATCCTCTGGCTTTGCAGTGTTGGAGGTCTCGGCGCTCTTTTTCTTGGCAGCCCGGCCAGATGCAATCTGCTTGTCTTTGGCCTTTTTCAGGGGTTTATGGCTTGTTGTGGTCTTTTTTGGTTTGGAAGGCTTTATGCTAGGCTTTTCCACCTGCATGGAGGGCGACAGGCAAAACAACACAGAGATGGAGAGAGAGAGAAAGAGGGAAGGAGACACACAAGGACAAGTGGAAAACAGAATTCAGATCTGAAACAGCACAAATGTTACTTATCTGCTCATCTCTGCCCTGCCACAAAGGCAGGGAACCAGCTGAGCTTATGCTGAGTTGCAAATGACCAACTCCTTTCAGGATGCCCTAAAGTCAGTGCCCCTGGAGCCAGCAGAGCCCATTGTACCCAGATCAGGATAGAGATAGGGTGAATAGGAGAAGGAATATTATCAGTTGTTTTATCAATTTCTGCATCTTTCTCTGACTTCAGAAGGGGTTTTGCAAACCCACAGAGGATTGTCTCTCCCTGGAAGCAGAGAAATGATGCTCAGGACAAAGAGGCTGCTATAAGTCTCCATCTTTCTTGCAGGAGAGGACTCCTTTGTTTATTTGTCCTTAACAGATCCCCAAAATGGAGGAAAATTAGCTTGGGATACCTGAGGTGCAGAACACGTGACAAAATTCCACAACATCTCGTTTCTACACCCCCAAAATAGGAAGTACAGTTACAAAAATTAAGGGAGAACAGAAGTCTTCATCTCATACATGCTTGCTCTGCAATCCCTCTCAGTCCTCACAGATCTAAGCACTCATCAACTTAGGGAACAACTTAAGGTCTTCTGTTTAAAACTTCACAGACTGACTCCTTAATATGCAGATCCTCTACTGGTCCTAGAAAACAAGGCTGGAAAACATTTCAGCTCAGGCCCTTCTCAACACATGTTCTCAATCTGATCAAAGCCAGAAGTTCATGCTGTCAAAATCTGTGTAATGCTCTGAATTAATGGCAGATGTCTGGCTCCCAGTGTAAAATGTAGTGTGGGGTCCTAAAGTTTTGGAGGGAGGAAGAAAAAGCTGCCTGGTTAATCATATAGGAAATGACAACAAGAAAAACCTCTTCATCTCGGCCCTACCCTCACTTGACTTAGGGCACTGCTGTCTCCAAAGTGCCTCAAGCTGTCCTAGAGCCCATAGAATTACAGAACAGTTTGGGCTGGAAGAGTCCTTAAAGAACATCTCATTCTCTACCCCCTGCATAGGCTGGGACATCTTCTACTATACCTGGTTGCTCCAAGCTCCTTCAAACCTGGCACTGGACACTTTCAGGCATGGGGCAGCCACAGGGCCTTACTGCCCTCACAGCCAAGAATTTCTTTCCAAAATCCACCTAACTCTGCCCTCTGGCAGTGTGAAGCCATTCTCCATTGTCCTGTCCCTCCAGACCCTTCTCCAAAGTCCCTCTCCAGCTCTCCTGGAGCCCTGTTAGGCACTAACAGGGGCTGTGAAGTCTCACCAGAGCCTTCTCTTCTGCAGGCTAAACATCCTCCCAGCCTGTCTCTGTAACAGAGCTGCTCCATCTCTTGGAGCATCTCTATGGCCTCTTCTGGACTCAGTCCAACAGATCCATGTCCTTCCCATCCTGAGGACCCCAGAGCTGGAGGCAGCACTGCAGGTGGGGGTCTCACAGAGCAGAGGGGCAGAATGGAACAGTGGGGCAGAATCCCCTCCCTGACCTCCCTGTCCATGCTGTGCGATCAACCCAGGACCCTGTTTGCTTTCTGGGCTGGCAGCACACATGGCTGGGACATGCTTAGTTTTTTATTCACCACCATTTCCAAGGTGGATCCCAAGATGCTCCTGCTGGCTGGAATGAGGATATCACATAAGGGGAGTGACAGCAAGCAGTATTCAGCCCAGCCTTACTCTGCTGGACACATCTCACCCGGAGCAGAGATGGCCCTGGGTCCCTTCTGCTGTTTCTCACCTTTGGAGGTTCTTTGTAGGGTTCACAGTAGAGAGTGCGTATCCTCCTGCGTTCCAGGTATTTGTTATCAGCTGGAGAAGGCTTACTGGTTTCCCCTTTGAACTGAGCACTGTAACTGGTTTCATGGGTCATCTTCTCCTCCGGCGGCTTGTACTGGGGCTTTGCTTTTATCGCTTTCACAGGCTTGACATCTATCCAGGGTCTGAACTCATTTCTACAGATCAAAAAGGAAAAGGGTTCAGGAGTTAAACCAACAGGAGAGCAATGATAACATGGGAATGGAGTCCTGCATTGATCAACCAAGTCTATATGGAAAGGATTTTGCCTCCATCCAATCAGATTTACATAGAAACAGTCTCCAAGCAACTAATTTTTTAACTCATTCAAAACCTATTGACACATTATGAGGAATTAAAATGAAATGTAGTCTATTAAAATCAGTCAGTCCTGGACACCCCTTAGCCATGCCTGTAAGTAGAAATTAGTATGATTTCACACTAACAGATAAATATTTGGGACTAACAGATGAGACATTAATTTTGAATAATTAAGAATTTTAGGAAAGTTAAGATGATAGTTAAATTAGATGTTGCTGAGTTAGCAGAAGTAGATAAATAGGCTTTGTTCATAGTTAACAGTAGCTGGATCTTAGATAAAATATCCAGGATCTAGTAACTCATTGCTTGTCAAATTTATGTTTGGGTAGCTGTGCTTATCATGAGAAACAGAATGTGACAAACAGATTTCAGGGACACAAAAACAGTTGCAGACTTCCCATACTTGAGGAATCCATTGAGCACAGGAAAACTACAGGATTCATTTGTCACATATGCATGGAAAAGGTAGAAAGGTCAGAAGGAGGAAGACTTATTTTACTTCCTCATTTTGGAGACCCCTCCCCAAAATGGATCCCCGACTCATTTCAGGGAACAAAACTACGCTAATTAGCATATGAAGTGGAGCAGAGGAAGAGACAGGGATGTGAATATGCATTCATATTCTGTGTATTCAAGACTTCTGTAAATAAAAAGGCTTTGTAATACCTGTGATTTTTGCAGTGTGCATTAGGGAATTATCCCATGTACTGCCTGGCTGTTGCAATAAACATACACTTTCTAACTTTAAACTGTTAGAGAGTTTCTTGTCTGTCTCAGTTGGATAGTGATATTAGATCAATCTTCATATTTTAGTAAGTCACAGGTAATTAATTAACACAATACCAAGTAAGATGCAAACTGAAGCAGAGCAGGGAATGCAGTTTATCACTATATTTTGAGCTGTGGCTTACCTTTATTAACGGATAGTGGATTCCTGAATTACAGGGAAAAAATAACACTATCTTTCATTTATTTTGGACAAATCTGAAACTTCTGGTAGAAAAAACCCCAAACACAATTAAAAGTGTGGATCAGTGTCTTCTGGACACATTCTGCTTCCCATCCACAGCCTCCTTCTCTTCTGTTTTGTAGTTCCTCCCAATACAACACTAACAACCTACCAGGTTTGAAGCAAAACATTTCAATTTCTCTCTAAAACTCACCATTCACTTGAGAATGGAGAAGGAGAAGCCCTAAAGGGGTTGCTAACTTGGGGGGTTGTGCTCAGACCTAGTCCAAGACAGTGTTTAGATCCTTAAAACTCCAATGCAAGCCAGGATCTATCATGCCAGTGCGGATACAAGCCCTCTGCAAAGGGGTAAACTTTCCTTGAAAACCACAGAACTGCAGAATGGTTTGAGTTGGCCAGGACCTTAAAGCTCATCTCATTCCAACCCCTTTCCATGGGCAGAAACCCCTTCCACTAGACCAGGTTTCTCCAAGCTCTTGTCTTAATTTCAGGACTTCTAAGGCATTAACCCTTTTAAGTTACAGACCCCGCCCCTCCTGCCTGTTCCACTTAACCACTTCTGGTTTGTATTACTCATTTTCAGCCTGTATTACTAGGTGTCCTGGTTTAAAAGATAAGTGTCTACCAAGGAAGGCAGAAACCTTCCTGGAATGGAAAATACGATCCCCTCCTTTATTATCATAACTTCAAAAATATAGGGCTCTCAGGCAAAAATAAGGGAAAAGGAGTAACAGTTCTTTACTAAAATAGATATATATTTTTTATATATACACACATATAGGAGAATGGCAAGGAAGGCTCAGCGGTAGCAGAGAGTCCCCCTGGGCAGAAGTCCAGCACCAAAACCCACAACCCACAAAGACCGAACCACCTCCAGCTAAGAAACCACCACACTGCTTCTCCCCCTCCCCCAAAGCCATTCCAATGATATGCCAAAGCCCTGGCTACATCTTTTGTCTTTTAAATCGAGGTCCATTCACCTTCTCTATGGCAACAAGTGGAGGAAAATTCCTTGAAGGAAAAAAGAAGAAAACCAAACCCCCAACACTTGGGAAGTTAACTCTCTGTAAGGAGGCTGCCAGTCAATCCCTTCCCGTAATACTTCTAAACATCTTAATCAGCTTCAACCAAATTTGTCAAATGGGAATGACGATATTTGGGTTTATGTATATGAAAATAAGCAGCTGTATTGAGTTCAGAAGATCAGTGTTATGTGTAGTGAACATCATTCGCGCCATTCCTTGTATGAAATATGTAATATTGGATACTTGTTAGATTATGCTCGTTTGGATTAGAAGCCACCCCCCACCCTCTCAGGTGAGACCTAGTGAACACTGGAACCCTATTTACAAGTAAAAGGATGTGGCTCGGCCTCCTGGCCATGTCTGGAGGGGTACAGGACCACCGGGAGATGGATATCATGGAAATCCTGGGCAGATACATGCAGCCTTCCTGTAAATTCCATCAAGGGATTCAACAAACTCCGGACACTGAATTGTTCTTCCTCATCACCAAAAAAAAAAATCTCATTAACCTATGGACTCTGAATGGAAGAAAAGACTGACTGCCGAAATCTTGGCCTCAGGCGGAATTTTCCCTATAAAAACCGCTTGTGCCAGGATGGAGGTGTGTGGGCACAGAGGAAAACCTCTGCTGAGGTTCTTCTTTGTTGCACACCCAGGGCTGACCCTGGGGTCGGCACTGTTCTTTCCTTGTGGCTGGCTAGATAGAATCAGATTGCAAAATAAATAATTTTATGTTTTTTTAATTTTAATTTGGCTGGACAAATTTTCATGTATAACATCAGGAAAGCCTAAGTATGGTCATGTGCATGTCATCTGAGGATGCTCAGGCAGGGATGATAGGGCAGCAAAAGGTCATCTGTTGTCCTGCTGAGGACAGAAAACCCAACCTGGCCACCTTGCCTTGTCATCTCTTGCTGCAAGGAAGGCAAGTCCTTCCACAAGTTCTAGCACCTTGACCCAGAGAATACAGAGCTTTAGTTGTCAGGGAGGCAGAGCAGGGGCTGAGGGGAAGACTGACACCACCTTTCCCTTTGTCCTTTGAACCACACACTCGACAGCAGAGAACCATCTTGGTGAATGTGTATATATGTGTGTGTGTGTGTGTGTGTGTGTCCAGCATTTTGGGATGTCTTTTCTTTCTGGGGGCAGTCCATGAGATTTAGAAATGTTGAATCTATTTGGGATTTTTTTGCCTGTTGCTGCTTGTTAGTAAACTGTTATTTTTTCAGTTATCTACTCATCTATGTTCTTATTGGTGGGAAGAGATTGTTAGAACCTATAATGGGAGACAACTAATTCCAGAGCATTGTCCTTTAAATTGCCTCAAATCAAGCCAGAATGACAAACTCAGAGTTCATCCTAAACTCCTCAGAAGAGGTTTCTTCCTAGGATCCACTTCTGTTCCAAAGTAGACTATATATTTTCAATATGTGGAAATAAATAAAATGGTGGACTAATTCTCTCTGCCCATATCTATCTGTCTCTCAGATTTCTTTCCTAGTGTTATAGATGAGTAATGTGATGGTTGGCTCTCACAATTAAGAGATGAATATTATACCAATCAGATTGCAAGAAAGTAGTCTCCACCAATCCACCAATGGACAGCTAAGAAGAGTTAACTGGCAGACTTTGGGAGGGTCTAGGGTTACCTGATGCAACACCAAAGGTATAAAAGTTAAAGCATCCATTTTGTGGACGAGCACATAGCAGTTTAGTTCCATGCTGCCAGCACTGTAATTTTTCCTTATTCGGTGTTTTGTTGTATTTTGTTAAGGTTTAATAAACCTTTGAAATTTTAAAAGTGAGTGTCATTTTTCACACTAGCAACTTCAAAACCCATTGTCTATTTTCTACTGTATTTGTGGCAGAAGTAGAAATCTCAAAGATGAAAATCACAATAGCTTTCCTCAAGATCAGTGAATAGGCATATGGGGAACATCCAAATGGTGTTCTGCAGCTGAGGGAAAAAGGTGAAGTTCATGTTTCTCACTCATTCTCAGGACAGCTGAACAATCAGCCCCCTTGGATCACCAGGTCAACCAGCAAGACCAAGCACAGGTTGTGTCTACAGAATCAAAGGCTGTTGCACTGTGGATGTAAGGAGTGGATTTTAAAGGTGGAACACAAGCCAGGATTTATTCATTCTGCTGCTCGTAGAATGCTGGTTTATCTAGAACTGAACTCTGAAGCAGCGTGACTGTATTTGTTACCATAGTGCCTAGCAACTTCATTAACAGATATAATATGCAACCATAAACATGCAGGAAGTGACAGGCTTTTCCCCCAAACTCCTGTGATCTCTGCAGAAAAGGCACAGAAAAGCCTTCTACTCCCTGTGGGTTGTCAGGGAATGCATTTCTGAAACAGAGCTGGGCTCTTAATGCAACAATCACTTTCATCTGACTGTGAAAAATGAGACTGCTTGTCTCCATCCTTGCTTTGCTGGTCTGAACGCAGATGTAACAATTCTGTGAGTACTCAGCTCCACTGTTCTTGGTGATTGGACTTCACCCTTGACTACTTTATGTCTCTCAAGATGAGCTTTTGCAGGCAAATAACAGAACAGCCATTCTCAGGTGTGTGAGCACTGATGCACTGTGTCTACCAGCTCAGGAATAGCTCAGCCACAACGTCTGGAAATGGAGGATAGAAGGCTACTAATCTAGAAATACCACACTTTGTTGACGAAGAAATTCTAAATACCAGTGTGTCACTTATATTCAGTGCACATCTAGAAATAACGGGTTGCTCATAGGAGCTGTGACTGCACCATCCCTGGAAGAATTCGAGACCAGGTTGGATGGGGCTTGGAGCAACCTGGTCCAGTGGAAGCTGTCCCTGCCCACGGCAGGGGGGTTGGAATAAGATGACCTTTAAAGGTCCTTTACAACCCCAACCATTCTGTGATTCTGTGTTTATATTCTAAATCGAAATCCACATCTAAATCCTTTTCTGGCAAATGTTTTAACCTCACCAGCTATTACACTACAATTGGTCCCTTCAAGTATGTGAGGGGGCATGGGCCACATTAATATGGAATCCTACCACATCTGGCATGGACCAGCCATTCCCTGTTGTTACCACATATACAGAATCAAACTGATTTGATTTGAAAGGGACTTTTAAGCTCATGTCATTTGTCCTAGGGTGACATTATGATGCTTGTATCCCCAGTTGTTTGTTCTGTTTATGCTGGATATCATGTTCTGTGCCTTCAAGACTGGCTCTGAAAAGCAAAGTTCTGTTTAGTGAGCAGACACTAGAATAGACACACTCTGCTGATTGCATCAGTGCTCAGAAACTCAGCATGGTTAACTCCCAGCATAAGAACTAATTCCTAAGTCTCTCCATCTCTACCACAGATGAGTGAGGGAAAACAACCTCTTGGGAAGTGCCCTTGGAATATGTTAGCTTCTGCATCCAACCCAACAATTGCTTGGAAAAACATCAGTTACAAGGGGCCAGAATTGCAGCCAAGAGTGTGCTAGCAACTTTGCAACCTGGATCACCATGTCTGAGTGTCAAGCACAGGGAATTTCCTAATGCAAAGTATGAAAGAGGAGGCAGGTGCTCAGTTTGGGGTCTGCATGTCTATTGCTTGTAGGGATGAAGGAGATGTCTCAGGAAGGTAACATAAATCCCTCTTCCAAGTCTGATGACTCTCAATCAGAGGTCTGTCTGTTCAATGTCACCGTGACTTTGTGTTGTCCTGACAGTCATATCACAGCTACACTCTCTTAAGGCACTTGTGCTGTACTTCCTGTGCAATGCCCTGTTGCTGGAAGTCTTCAAGGTCAGGCTGGACATGGCTTGGAGCAACTTGGTCTAGTGGAAGGTGTCCCTGCCCATGGCAGAGAGTTGGAACTAGATGGTCTTTAAGGTTCTTTCAAACCCAAACCATTCTGTGGTTCTATCATCTGGAACTGGCCTGATTCTCCAGGATCTTTATGTCACTCAGAGATGTTGTGTTATACATTTAAATACTTACATTCAGTGAAGAAGTGAGAGGAAAATTAGTAGCTTTAAGAGTTAATTTTTAAAAATAATTATTCTGGGTATAGTAAAAAATATCTGTATTCTAAGGTACCATATTGGTTGCTCCTCTAGCACTAAAACTTATGCTGGTTTGGAGAAAGATCCTGTCATTCTGAGACTTCCCTCATTATTATTCAACATTCCAAGGCAAATTTGTGAGGAAGGTACCCAAAAAGTTACCAATTCCTTCTGCAATCTGAAATAAGCCCTGAAAATGTTACTTTCCCCTTATTTTCAGAACAGCAGGTCATAGTGGTGTCTGGACCTTTGAAGAATTCTGCACACCAAATTAGCTCTCAAAGTATTCAAGGAACGTGCTAGAACCCATCCTAGAAGAGGTCAGTCTCACAGCTCACTTAAACCTTTGCTCAAGTAGCAAGTAAGAGCCGTGGACCAGCTCCAGTCTGGATGTAACCAACAGGTACAGCTTAGTCCAGCTCTGAAATTCTTTATCAAAGGGATTTTCAATGCTCTTCATTTTGCTGAGGAAGATTTTAAGAACTGCTCTTTTCACATTAAATGGAGGGTTGAACTGAAAGAGCAGCCAATTACATGTCTCCGAATTTTCTGCCTTGTTCTGGTCCCAGCCTTACAAAGAATAATTAGAATTGACAGGGAACCCAGTGCTGACCTGAAATAAAACTCAGTGAAAAAGAGGATATCAAGTATCAGGTGACCTTTTGCGAGCCATGTTCAACAGAAAAATTTCACAGTGAGGTTAAAGAGAGTTTATGTATCTACAGACCTGATGAGAACATAAGGCTGTGCAGGACAGGGCAGATGCCTTACAAATGCATAGGCAGCAGGTCTTATCAGATGACAGCAGCCTGGGGAGGTGGTGGCCTGATCCATATGCATTAAAGCCTAGCCTTACAGTGAACACCACACTGCTCTTGTGTGAGGCTTTGTCCACCCTGGTTGTTTTAACTGCATTTTCCCTTTGACTGAGGATTGCTGAAGCTGGTGGCAAAATGAAGGTGAGCTGAACACCGTCCTTCAGCCCAGCCAGGGCATACTGGGGTTAAAATGAGCTCCCAGTTGTCTCTGGAGATGCTTGTCAAGTCCTGTGTAGGCATAGATTGCCTTTATCTACTGAGGTCAAACGAAAGACTAAAGAGGGAAGGAAGAACAGAACAGGGCAAGGTTTAACTACTTCAAGCTTCTACCTGCTTTGAAGGACTTTAAAAAGAGGCTATATTTGCTCAGCAACAGCAGAGGGTGTTCAGTATATTCTGCTGACAGCAGCTCTGCTAGCACTGAGCCAAGACAATTCCCTCTTCTTGATGCATACATACAAAATAATGAATAATGCAGAAAAAGCAGAGGGGGACTTCATGCTGGAGTCCTGCACAGGAGGGATATTTTCAGCTTAATCTGAAAAAGTACATCTTGGTGAAAAAAGAAAAATATTCAGATTTTTCAATGAAAAAAAAAGAGAAAACTTTACAAAATATTAGGCCTGAAACATTTAATTAATTCTAAAATGAAACTTTAATTATCTTTTTCAGTTTCTTTAATTTTTTCCCATCCCATTTTTCCCCTTATTCTATGCAGGACAATGCCAAAAACTATGAATCCTCTTACAAAGCAAAGTGCTTCACAAGGAGTATTTCAGAACATCAGATTTCTCTTTAATGCTTCTCTAAACAAAACAGCAACAACAACAACAACAACAAAAAAAGACACATTTGAGCCAAACTAAGCAGAATATACGTATATGTCTGGGATTTTCAAATTATTTTGCCTTTCTGGAATACAGTGTCACTTATTCTTAAGTATTCTCCTGCTCTTAAAACTGGAAAAGAGGTATTTCGTGAAATGAAGTAGTGGGAAACCCAAAATCTATAATAATGGCTGGTTGAACTCAATGGCAAAGGAGGACACTGAACTTCAGTATATAATGAGATTTAATTAAGTAATGGCTGTTTAGATGGATATCAAGTGTATTCAGAGTTGTCTTCAGCATATAACTGCTCCTGAAAAACCATGAGCCAAAGGAGCTATTTCATGATACAGGAATCTCCTCCAACTCCCCCTCTGGTTGTCTGGTTCTGGATGTGATTGGCCGAAGATACCAGCCTAAATGGGTTCCAGGCAAATTCTGCTCAGAAAGGATTGCTCGGATGAGGAGCAGGCTTTTGATGCTCAGCATAAACAGCTGCATTCTCCTGCTAACACATCTGATTTTAAAGACAAGTCTGATCAATGGTTGCTGCTTTGCCAGAGCCAAAATCTGCCTTCTAACCCATTTCCAGCCCCAAAGGAATTCTGCCCCACGCTGAGGTCCCTCATGCAATAATAAACAGTGCAATGTTTGCCAACAATTGCCTCATAGAGAAATAAACCTAAAATTCTGGGCCAGTGATTTCTTGCTTTGCCTGACATTTTACTGCAACACAACCTGTCCCCTGCACCCCAAAACACTGGAGCTATTGGAATGAGTTTAGAGGAGGCAACAGAGATGCTGCAAGGCTAGAATTCCTCTGCTCTGGAGACAGGCTGGAGAGCTGAGGGTTTTCACCTGGAGAAGGCTCTGAGAGACCTTAGAGACCCTGCCAGTACCTAAAGAGGCTCCAAGTGAGCTGGAGAAAGACTAAACACAAGGGACTGGAGTGACAGGACAAGGGGAATGGCTTCTCATGGATATAGGGCAGGGTTACGTGGGATATTGGGCAGAAATTCTTGGCTGTGAGGGTAGTGAGGCCCTGGCACAGGTTGCCCAGAGAAGCTGTGACTGCCCCATCCCTGGAAGTGTTCAAGGTCAGGCTGGATGAGGTTCAGAGCAACCTGGTCTAGCTAAAGGAGTCCCTGCCCATGGCAAGGGGCTGTAACAAGATAATCTTTAATGTCCCTTCTAACCCAAACCAGTCTGTGATTCTGTGATTCAGACATTTAATTCTATTTTCCATCCCAGCTCCCTTTAGTTAAAAAGTCAATTCCAACCAACTCCTGTTTTCAATGGTCTTGTCAACATACAAATTTGCCACTGCAAGTGCAAGAACACCCTTGTCACTGCCTGCTGCAACCAGTGGCCCATCTCCAACTCCTACATGGAGGCTTAATGACAGATTTATCCTCTAATCCCTGTGTTATTATCTTGAACACAATAATTTACTGTAAAGCTTTAGAGAGATTGTGAAGGGTACAAAGAGGCTCTTGGTGGCCAAGATTATTTTTTTCCCAAACATTAAGAATAAACCTCTAAGACATGTACATACATACACACACACACACACACATGTACAGAGAGAGCTAGTCTGTTTGGATAAGACAATTGTGTACAGAGACTAAAACAATGTGAAATATATTAATGAATTAATCTGAAACTTGGACAATGGACAATGGAGTTGTAATACAGGTTATGGAATAATTCATGCTTATGTAAAATATAAATATGTAATAAATGGTGATTGTATTTTATCCCATTTTAGTGTATAAAGTCGAATACAGACATATAATCCAAACTTCTTGTATTTATATATGCTTTTTGTGCACAATATCTTATTCTTGGAAATGGAAGGAGAAGTCAAATCCATGATGCTTTATCCATCCTCAAGATATATCTTCTAGTGGTACTCCCACTGTGCAGAGGTTTGAAATCATAGAATAATGGAGTAGTTTGTGTTGGAAGGGAAAGATCATATAGTCCACCTTCCCTGAAATGAGCAGGGTGTATTACCAACTAGATCAGCTTGCCCAGATCAGGTAATTGTTTATCTTTATTATCCACAAAAAAAAAAAAAAAAAAAAAAAAAAAAAAAAAAAAAAAATTAAAACCATAACACTAATAAAATACACACATTTTTATATATCCTATATAAATATTTACATATACTATATAAAATGCATAGTAATAAAAATATTGTTGCAGGTATTTTTTGCAAGAACTACACTCCAGAAAACCCTTCAACCTGTCCACTGGGGTACCAGGTCCAGCATGATGACTATTCCACAGCAAAAATTTCTGCAGCTTGATGAGCTACATTTTCCCATTTCCAGCCATGTCCCAGGTGTGTAACACACTTCAGGGACAGTAAGACATGCTACACAGAACACAGCTAGCACGACAACAACACAGCCTTGAATAATGCAATATAGATGTGAATCAACGCAAATTAACCTACATTTGGTCTGATCATCCGCCTCTGCCATGCTTACATGTGTGGTTGTCCTATTTCTTTACAAAATTTTATATATATAATGAATCTAAAGTTTTTAACATTCAAAAGTGACAAGTCAGTCACTGGCTTTGACTGAATTCTGCTCGTCAGTTGATTCCTTCCTGTGCAATGCCACCACTGAATGTTTCTGTACTTGAAATTAAGAGGCTGCATTTTTTTTTAACTGGAAGCACCATAACAGATCTGGGTGTGAACTAAGTAGATGAAAGAAGAGAGCTGAGACTTGAGCAAAGATCTTAAGATAAAGGATTACTGAGCTAAGAGAAAGGCTGAGTTGGATTTCCCCTCCCATCTTTACCCTTACATACTGTGTTATTGCAAAGGCTGCAAAATCCAGTTATAAAATTGGTTTGTGCTGTAGACATTAAGGTGCAGAGTTTGCATAACATATGTGGAATTACTGGAGAGGAAATGTGGATTATTCCATTGAAATTGCCCTGGGTGCTGTGAGGAAGGTTGTTCTAAAAAGCACCATGAAAATCTAGTAGAAGGCAGAACGGGTTTAAACCAAAAGTAGAGTGATTTAGATTCGATATTAGGAAGAAATTCCTCCCTGTGAGGGTGGTAATACCCTGGCAAGGCTGCCCAGAGCAGCTGTTGCTGCCCCTTGGACTAACCTGGTCTAGTGGAAGGAATCCCTGTCCATAGCAGGGAGTAGAACTGGGTGGTATTTTAAGTTCCCTTGCAACCCAAATCCTTCTGTGACTCTGTGACTAAAGTGGGATGAGCAAACAGTTTTGGGGGACAGTGTGAGAGAACTAGGAGTTGGGAAAGTTTCTTAGGGAAGACACAAAGCTTAGGATGCCCATGCATTTTTTTAGGAAACCATACAACACACAAGCACAAGTCACTGGGACTGTGTTGGTATAATGGAGAGCAGAATAAGAGCCATTAAAGTTTATCACTTTTAACAGTGTAATACTCAGTTCATTCCACTTCAGTTAGCATATCTTTCTTTCGAAGCTATCCTTACCAGAGGGAAACACAAAAGTTAGATGAATTGCAGGAAATTAAAAAATGCTCTGCATTTTTCTACCCCAAGCTTGGGAAACTGCCAGGATCACTTAAACATCAATAATGTAATGGGGAGGACTCACTGACTCCAGCTCTTTAACAACTTGATTAGTCCTGTGGTACCAAATCGGTAAATACTGAGACCACCAAAGCTGCCTTGGGTGAATATGGGGAAGGGACAGCAGAAGGCACTGGAATAGATGGCTCTATTGTGAAATTTCCTCACAACTGCTTAAAAATAAGGACTGATATCAGTGAACAAAGCAACTAGTGGTCTCTGCAGGTACCACGCTGTCCACACCAAAGCAGTAACTGTGAAATAAAAATGGGGTAAGGATGACAGTAAGAAAGGTTTATATAGAAAATGGTGAGAAAGCATGTTGTGGAAAAAAAGTTGTTTGATAATTAATTGGTTATTTTCAAGGGCTCCTCCAGTGTTTGCATGGAGTGTAAAGCTCTGAAAGCAAAGCTCCTATCAAATGGGTTGTGTCTATATCAAAGGTGGTCATGGCTAGAGGGCCCCACAGTGCTCCATCAAAAGCATCATGCTGAGCACACCAAAAATATCAGGGAGGCACACCATTCACATACACATGAGGAAAAAAAAATATCCTAGGCTATGTGCACAGCTGCCTGTGCCAGTGAAGCTGCTCTAGAAATATTGTGTGCAGCAATCAAAGCCTGGAGAGCTGCACAGGCTGGGAGAAACACCACAGAAACACTCAGGAGACTCAGAGGCTATTCCCATTTTGGGACCATCTTGCATTGTCAGGATTTGCGAAGCTGATGGGATGCTATCACTCAGGGATCTGATGTTCTGGGGTCTTTTGGCACTCCCCAGGCCCAGGCTGAAACATCTGGAGGAGATTGCAAATAGGCCACTTGCATAGAGACAGCGCTGCACTCATGCTCATGTGGCCAGAGACACCTGGACTAGATGATGGTGCCATCGTAGTGTGGATGTAAATAGCCTTAAAAATATATCTGGATCATGGAAACCCACTTCCCAAGAAAGGTACCATCAACATAGAACTGAATAAAAATATTCCTCCACTGATAGTCTCCACATGCATCACCCATGCCAGATCTACCTGCCAAACCCAGCTGCCAGCACAAAAAAATGTGCACAGCAATCCCTTTCTTAAAGAAAAAAAAAATTTCCCAGGCAGTAAATTTAGGAACTAGAAAATAGAAGCACCACTTTTATAAGTCTTCTGTGGAGAACCAGAAGGAGGATTTGTTGTTACAATGCACTTTTGTGCATACAGCAGATGTTTACAGCCTCTCCAAGCCACTTGTATCCTGCTGGGTAAACTATTTGTCTCATTTGAAAATGAGGCAATCTACAAATACTTCTTCCTTTGGATTTGTTCCAAACTTAATCAAAAACTAAAAGATGCTAGGGACAAATGTATTAAGCAGATATTTAATTGAGAGAAGAGATGATTGAAAAAGGCAGAGTTCTTGTCTCCCAGGCAGAGCATGCAAGCTTTAAACACACTCTTAGACTGATTATTATTGCAACTGACAGAGCAGAAAGGCTCAGAAAAAGCACTCCTTCCCTTCCCATAAATAATTCACCTCCCATTGCAGTTCATAAAATGTTTATATTAAGTAATAATTCAATTTTGCATTAAAAAAAACAAAAAAAAAAAACAAAAAAAAAAAACAAAAAAAAAAAACAAACCAAAAACCAAAAAAAACCCACCACACCCAAACATGCTAGCCAAGAAAAAAATCAACCCTAAGGAGGATGGGAAAATGATTATGTCATAAAGCAATCCAGTGGGGTCATTCTTAGCTACACTCTGCCCTGTTTGGTCAAATCCTGATCCTGCCCTGAATAGGGTTTTCCATTGATCTCTGCAACAGCTTCATGAAGCCTGCTCTCGAGTCATAGAATCATAGAATCATTTATATTGGAAAATACTTCTATGATCATTAAGTTCAACCATTAACCCAGCACTGCCAAGCCCACTATCAACCCATGACCACAAGGGCACATCCACACACTTTCTGAACTTTCATGAAGTGTTTTTCCAGCCAGGCAGGGTAGGCTCAGTGGTCCCACATTAAGCTCTGCTGTCAAGCAGTGATGCTTGATTTCAAGTTTTTCAAATTTTTCATTTTGATTTCAAGTCAACAAGAATCTGAGGGGGCTGTGAGCCCACTAACAGGTTATTTGTCTTGGTTGCAAAAATACACAAGGTCCAACATGGGGTAAGACTCCAACAGCTGGACCCCAACATGGGATGGAAGACTGAAAGCATGGCAGGGAGGAGAGAGGGTAGTGGGACAATGATTGATGATCACCAGAAGCCATCAAAATAATAGAAATCAATGTCACCACACACACACAGACAGCTTTTATTAAAATTCTAATTGCTTGATCCAACCTATGCTCTGGGGAACATAAAGAAAAGCTAGCAGCACCAAGGTTACTGCAAATAAAAAAAATCAATGCAAGATAATGAGTGATAATGATTTTTCTTTCTCCTAGATTCACAGAGAGGGACTGTGGAGATATCCTCTTGGCATCTCCAGAGATGCACAATATCCCTTGGACTTTGTCCAGCAATGCACTTAATACATTTTTAACTTTTGACGTCCAAGTTTTTTTCATCTTGGCTGTGGCAACAGCAGGTTTGAACATCCTAACCCACTGTTACATTTCATAGATGCAAAGATAATAATTCATTTCTCTCTTCCAAAACTATTCCTGCAATGTCTGCTGCACTCCTGGCCTCTCTAATGGGTATCCTCAGAACCTTCTCTGGTCTATGACTGCTGAATAAAAAAAAAAAAACCTACCCAAGTCCTGACTAATATGGAATAATGTCACGTCCTTTCCATGTATCTCAGGACATTACTTGCCCCAAAGTATTTTGTTTGAAGTGCTTTTGTTCTTGATTTATTGTTTTTAAAAATAAAGTAACGATTACTGACACGTGATTTGTGATTCCCTGCAGAATTGTTCCCCCATCAGCTGTTCCCACCTCCAGTGGCACCACTGCTGATCCCTACCTCTACCCTGCCCTCACCTCTCCTGAACTGCTGCTTCTTTGTTCCAAGTGATTTCTTCAATATGTCAAGATCTCTTTGAATTCCAATTCATGCAAAATTATTAAGTCAAACATAAGTGAAGCACTCAGCACAAGATTACATGGATGAAATATGACTCTGGACAGACCCTGAGGTGGGAGGGTCCTAATGCCACATTCTGCCCTTATAAATCTCTTACCTGTGTGAAAAATGCATATTTTATTATTGGCTTTTCACAAATATTAAATTGTATACTATATGTATTAGGTTACATTGATTAGAAGTGCCATATTAACTTTTTAATAGTATGGTAAATGTGTGTGCAAAGGGATGCAAGGTCCACTTTTTGATCAAAAAGAAATTACTATTTGAAAGAATAGTTTGCCATATGTCTTGGTTTGAAAAGACAAGTGTCTGCTAAGGAAGGCAGGAGCCTCCCCTGAAATGGAAAATGTAAAACCTCTCTCTCCAAATTTTTATAATTTTATAATTAAAGGGCTCTCAGGCAAAGATATGGGAGTAGGAATAACAGTTCCTTATTAGGGAAGAAAATAAAATAAAGAATGCAGTAATTGCAAAAAAAAAAAACCAAAAACCTACTGACAGAGTCAGAATACGACCTGACACCCTCAGTCCTATTGAATGGTGGCTGCAGTCCTCCTGCAGATGTGTTCTGCTGAAGCAGTGAGCCTGTAGAACGGTGTAGCCTTCCTCTGAAGACCCAGTGGTGCTGTAGATGGCCTGGTTGTCCTCTGGGAATCCAGTGGGAAAAGACTACTCCTCTGGGAATCCAGTGGAGAAGGCTGCTCTAGTATCCCAAAATCTCAGATTATATCCAGGTAGGAATGCTTGGCTCCTCCCCCTGGGTGGAGCATCTCACAATGGGATGATGTAAATTTATCAGCCATGCAGTGAGACTCAATGGCCCATTAACAGAAGATATTTCCCAGAGGGAGGATTGGTTTGTGGAAGAGATAAACAAAATTGGCGAATTAACAGAAGATAACTGCCACACCTCTAACAGATGGCAACAGAATACATACTTATCTTGCAATCCAGGACACCATATTATGAGCTATTAAACAAAATAAAACAGTTATTAATAGAAATCAAAATGTGTTTGCAATAGAACACCTGCAATGCTGGATTTAGGGAGAAGAAATGAGTTGGAGGCTAAAGGAGTAACTTGGTGAACAGCCCACTTTGTGTGTGTAGCATTCCAATAATATAGAAAAATAAACATAGTGTATAAAATATATTAATCTACAGAAGTAAATAATACATAATGACAAATTATTATATATCCTTCCAATATCCTTTATATATATATATAGATATAGATATACACACATATATGTGTGTGTGTGTGTGTGTGTGTGTGTATGTGTATATATATATATATATATATATATATATATAAAAAGGGCATTGGGAGGATATTCAGAATATTGAGTAATACATCAAGAGAAATAAAAATTCCATTCTCTAAAACTTTCCTAAAACTGCCCTCTCCCTCCTGGCTGGTGCTGACCATGATAGCAGAAGACCATCCCTGCTCTTCCCCCAATGGGGCAAAAGAGCAAAAGATACCATATGAATATATATATATATATATATATATATATATATACACATATATATTTAAATACATTCATCTCAGAGCAAAGAATAATGAGATTGAGGCAAGATTGAGTGCAGAAGTACTCAGAAAGCTTGTTTAGCTGGTAGGAGACAAGAAAAGGAAAAGTCATGCTCTAAATGCAAGAAGAGACATATTTATAACAATATATGTCTTAGTGATTTATTTGAAAAAAGATAGGATGTGTAATCTAAATTAGTTGATCTCTCTCCTCTGTATTGACTTTGTGTTAAAGTGGTGGCTTGAAGCCACCAAGTAAAAGTGGCACCTGCCCTACAGCATCAGCTCCTGCATCCTAAAGAAACTGGTGGTTTTACCAGACACAGAAGTGTGTGGAAGGGGAGGAGGAGAGATGTTTGACATGTCCTTTGACACAATAACTGATTTAACAGACAAGAGAAATGTGAAAATCTATTTGGTTTCAGCAAAGCATTTTATCCAGGACCATGTGAGAAATAATTAATTAAGCCAGTGAACATGAACATCAGCAGAATGGGAAACCAGGCAAGGGAAATGACAATGATCGATGTTGGAAGCCTGAGCTGCAGCCTGGAAGAAGGTTAGCAGTGTTTAATATTTTTGAGGTTGATTTTGGCACTAAAAAAGTAGGGCAACATTGATGATACCTCCTAATGACACAACGTAATTGGGAGCACCAATGTGTAGAAGGATTGGGAAATCACAGAGGAAGGAGGGGATTGACCCTGACTGCCATGTTCAAAATGGAATGAAAATTAGTAGTTAATTCTAGACTTGGTACTAATCACCAAATTTTTTTACTGCATGAAGTAACTGCCTAAGAAGGAGAAGAAGGAGAACAGTATGGACAGCCTTGTTATCAAAGAGTAAATGAGGGATTAATAATGAATCCGTGATTCCCACAAACAGGACTCATGAGTCTTCAGTAGGAATGGGGACCTCATCCCAAAAGGGCAATAGTCTCCATCTCCATTTAAGAAAAAGAGATTTCATCTAGGAAGAGCAAGAGAGAAAAAGTTTGATACCAGGAAGTAAAATTTTTTACTTCCTAGCTACAGAGCCAAACAATGTGGATACTGTACTTGGAGACACTGAGCAGCGACATTTGGACAGGAGAAAGTCACTAAAACAGAAAAAATATAAGAGAGAAATAAACCAAATAAAACAGCAAAATACAACCTGTCCATTGGCCCAGAGTGGAAACAAATCATCAGTGACTGAGGTCTTGGCACAGCCTTCCTGCTGGCATAATGCAACTAAAAACTCTGCATTTCTGAGACCAAGCCTTGGGTGTTGCTCCTTAAGACTAAATAACAAACCAGATAATTGGACTTCAAGGTTCAGAGGGTCCCATCCAGCTCCATGTGCCTAAAAAGGTCTCTCTGGGGTGACCCAGCTGAGCAGGAGCAGAGGAATATTGCTCAAGCATGTTGACTCCATCACCTGAATGCCACCTCCACCTCTTCCTCCTGCTCTACCATGTCCTAAGGCATGCACAGACAGCTCCAGTTTGCACACGGTCAAGGCAGCAAAATTCAGTTTTACCTATACTGCTAAGCAGCTCCTCATTGGATTTTGGGGCTGGATGTTGTCCACCTTGATCTGATTGCAGGGAATATATTGCCACAATGCATTCTCACTCCAATTTGGAGCTACCTCCTTGCAAGTGTCCCCAGCTTGGAGACACCACCAGTCTTTCTCAGCTGATGGACTACATCCAGAGGAGATCAGGAGTGTGGCAGAATAGCTCTCTGCCCATGTGTTGTGATTTGACACTGACCAAATGGCAGGCACCCACAACAGGGGCTTGCTCACTCACTCACCCTCCCCTGCTGCAACTGGGCAAAGGAGAGAAAAAAAATTAAATGAAGGGTTCACGAGTTAAGCACTTGGAGAAAACACTCCAAGGGCAAAACAGGCTCAAGTTAGAAGTACAAAATTAATTTATTACTAACAAAGTCAAAGGAGGATAATGAGAAGTAAAATAAGCCTTTAAAACACCTTTTACCCAAAACCCTTCCTCCTTCCCACCAACAGCTCAGGGAGACAGGTCGTGGGGGTTTTGGTCAGTTCATCACCTGAGATTTTCTTCCACTGCTGAGGGAGAGAAGTCCTTCCCCTGCTACACCATGGGGTCCCTTCCCACAGGAGACTGTTTTCTGTGAACTTCTCCAGCATGGTTCCAATCTCACGAGCACCAGTCCTTCCCAAAACTGCTGCAATGTGAGCATCTCCCATGGGCAAACATTCCTCCCAAAAGTGCCGCAGCATGGGACACTCTTCCACAGTGTGCAGTCCCCTGTCTCCACCAGGTCTCCCACTGGATCAGAACCTCCTCCAGGCATCCATCTGCTCCAGCGTGGGCACCTCCCCCATGGGCTGCAAGTGGAAATCTGCATTCCTCGTGGATCCCCATGGGCTGTAAGAGGACAACTTTCTTCACCATGTGATGGAGTTTAATTTGGTTTAGGGGCTTTGTGTGGTGGAATTTTTTTTTTTTTTTAATTTGTGTTTTTAAAGAAAGGCTTAGTAGTTTTTTGCTGTTTGGTTTTAAGGTAGTTTATTGTAAGTTATTTAAAAGATTGGTTTTTTAGATTGTTGGGTTTGGTTAGTAGCTTAGGTAAAGGTATATACATTTTTAATTGTTTTGTTTTGTTTTGGTTTTGGTTGTTATTTTTTATATGGCATATTATGTGATAAATGTTTATAGTTTTTTTAAATACTTATTATTTATATTAAATGGTGTTTTTTTTATTTTAAATTAATTTGTGAGTGTTAATTTAATATTATTAAAAATATGGAGGTAAGGAAAAAGAAAGAGGAAGGATAGGATTGGTTTAAATTTTTTTATTTTAAAATTTTTGATTTTTATGTATAAAATAGAAACTTCTTTGTATAGGTATTAAAATTTCTTTGTATAGCACTAAAAATTCTTCTCTCTATTTTTGTTATAATATTTAAACTTTTGTGACTTCTTGATTTTTTTTGTAAAGTTGGTAAATTATTTTATGGTTTAAACCTAAAATTACAGCTGTTTTTAGATGTTTGCTAGGGTGTTAAATGCTTCTGACGTGGGTCTGGAATCTCTAAAAATGTCTGAGGGACATTTTGAGTTCCGACAACCATGGTCATCACCACGGCCTGCAGAGGAACCTTGGCTCTGACACCTGGAGCACCTCCTTCCCCACTGACCTTGGTGTCTCCATGTCATTTCCCTCCCATGTTCTCACCTCCTCCTTTGCTCTGGCTACAAAAAAAACTGTACCCCACTTTGTTTTGATTTTCCTCTTAAATATGTTATCACAAAGGCATTACCAACATCTCTAATTGGTCCAGGCTTGGCCAGCAGCATCTCCATCTTCAGAGCCATCAGGGCTTGGTTCTGCCAGAGATGGTGGAAGCTTCTAGCAGCTTCTCATAGAAGCCACCTCTGTGGCCATACCTCACAATCAAAAACCAGGGCATGCAAAACCAACAAAGTCTGTATCATCCATCTTCATGCTCTGTGTCTTAATAAACACTAGGGCCATTATTCATTAGTTACTCATAGAACCGATCCCTGTGGTATTAGCAGAGGTTGTGTCTCCTCCTGCTACTATAGATATATATCAAGTGACCACTGAGACAGAGCTCAGCCTTTGCCAGAGCTGCCAAACACCTCTCTGAACAGCCTTTTCTGGATGGAAGAAACATTCTGCTCCTTCCCTTCCACCTGAAAAAACTGGATTCATCTGCCTACATTTAATAAACACTCTCATAGCTGAAACAACAAGGATTTGAGAATGGTATCTGCCCAGGAATGTTCTCTGGCAGTGGAGTCTGGGATAGCCCTCCCTCGTGCTATTAAACCTCTTTAACCTCTAAAACCAAGGTGGTTGCATCCAAACTGATTGCAGGGATAAGTTCTTGGCACGGGAGTTGGTGCTACCAAACTCAGTGTGAGAAGAAGGCTGCTAGGGACAGTTCTAGGAACTGGAGTGTACATGATGTTTCCACACCCAGGAACGTGTCCTGGGACTCTTTAATTTACTAGTACAGACATAGCTATGGATCTGATCAGAAATTTCAGAAGGCAATGGAAAATTTCCCACCTTACAGCATAAGCAGTGTTATTAGCATTTTCACCAAGACAGGAGATGTCCTCCACTGGAGATTTTCAAGAATAGGTTAGATAAACAACACAGAATGGCTTGCATTGGAAGGGACCTTAAAGCTTATCTTGTTCCACACCCCTGCCATTGGCAGGGACAGCTTCCAGCAGACCAGGCTGCTCCAAGCCATGTCCAACCTGGCCTTGGACCCTTCCAGGGATAAGGCAACCACAGCTTCTCTGGAAAACCTGTGCCAGGGCCACAGCACCCTCACAACCAAGAATTTCTCCCTGATATCCCTTCTTAACCTGCCCTCTGACAGTGGGATGCCATTCCCCCTTGTTCTGCCCCTCCAGACTCTTGTTCAAAGTCCCTCTCTGGCTCTTGGAGCCCCTTTAGTGGCTGGCAGGGGCTCTAAGGTCTCCCCAGAACCTTCTCTTGTCCAGTCTGAACACCCCCAGCTCTCCCAGCCTGTCTTCAGAACAAGGAGCATGAATTTCCTGCCCTTTTGTATCTTGGTCCAGCCTTTCTGTGTGGACCTCCCTCCCTAAATTATCTCTGCTGTATCTCTGAAAACCAGGCAGCAAGTCTCCAGTGCTGACTCACTCATCTCTATAGCTACTACAAATTCTCATTTGCTCCACATCTTTAGTACCTCCAGGGTTTGAGATGAATGACAGAACATTAGCAACAGGCGATTCATTAATACTAGAGGCAGTCCAAAATTTTCCATTGAAGCCTTTATTGTCTTCTTTCCTCTGCTAGGAAAGGAAGTTGGTGGAGAGAAAAAGTAATTGGTTTGGTAAAAAAAAACAAAAAAAAAATTATATCTGTTTTCACAATACTACTTCTCAGGGGGAAATTAATATTCTTAGTACTCATTTTGATACCTTACCAAGGGGGTAAATGGTTCCTTTCAGTTTTGTATCTTTTTTTCTTCAGGGAATAAAGGTAACAAAAGAAGCGGAATGCAAGTCAAAGAAGAAGGGGGTAAAAAAACACCCAAGAAACACCTAATTCTGTAATTTCCCCAAAATTTCCAGATAAAAATGGAAAGCATTCATTCATTCCTTCTTTTATTTTTGCCAAATGTGCTTGCAATTGTTTCACATCCACCAGCAAATGCCACTGTGAGCACATTCTGTTGCTTGTTCTCTCTGATCCCAAACCCCCAGAGTCAAGTCCAGCCCACTCCATCCTTTGGTGCAGCACGGAGAAGTTCTCTGCCCATCCCATCCAGAAGTTCAGGAGGAGAAATCCCCTCACCCAATACAGAAAAAGCTGGGGAGGGAAACTGAGGCAAGAAGCCCCTCAGTGCTGGAACCTTGCTTGACCATTGCACGCCCAGTGAGAGCAGTGGGAATAAGTACATAAATAAATCCCATATATAACTGAATAGTTAATAAATTATAGTTAATAAATGTATCAATAATGTAAATACTATTAATAAGATAAAGAAATACTAGAAATATTGGAAATAAATCCTATTTATTCTCTAGGATCCCTGTGCACAGGCAGTCTCTGGCAGACATCCACAATCCTGCCACTCTGGCCTCACTGAAGGTTTCTGGCTCAAATGCTAATACAAATAAATCCCTCATCCCTCTGGCTGGGAAGAACCTCCATCTTCCATGGACATCACCACCAGGCACCACCTCTGCGCTATACCTCTGTGTGGACCTGGGAGGAAGTCACAGGCACATGGTCTCTGTGATATTCATCTGCCTAGGTACACAAAGGGTAAAAAAGAGAATTCTCCCCTTTAGCATGGACTTCCTCCATGACCTTGGGCTAGTCACTGACTCTATCCCATGCTCTCAGGTATTCCTCACATGGAAATAATACCCAGTGGGATGGAGCAAGCTTAAAAACTACTGCTGGTCTGCTCTTTGCTTTCACCAAGGAATTGTTTCCCAGCCTTAGAAACACTGATTTGCAGCAGTGCCAGAGGACTGTGAGGAAAATGCCCCCCCAGTCTGTGCTGATGGGGAGCTTTCATCCATGCACAAGGAAGAAAAGCCCCATGTGAGCCATCCTTGCTCCTCTCTAGCAAGAGGTCATTAGGAGGTAATTTCTGACCCATAAGGTTGCCCCAATAGGCTGTGAGTCTCCATCCCTGGAGATGTACAATATCCACCCAGCATATCAGCAGCCAGGTTCTTGGCAGCAATTAGGATTTAGAGAATTTGCTTTTTTAAAATAATCCAAACAATAAACAACAGAAGATGCCTAATTTGAACAGAAAATGAGAACAATTAGCCAAAACATCACTCATTAATTAATGAAGAGGCACTTACGTTGTATGGCTGAGCATCAGAGCAAACACTCCTGCAATATGCGGCAAGGAAGAAAATCATGGAAGTGGGAGAACACTTTCCCTAGTGGAAAGAGAAGCCCTAAAATATTGTGAAAGCCAAAAAGCAACACAAAGAAAGCTGAGTCCTTCTAGTTTTTCTTTGGTTTAACATCCCTGCTAATCTAACCCCTTTCCTTAGGGAGGAATCCTAGCCCAGTGCCTTAGGAATTTGCTGGAGCAGACTGGAGGGATGGGAAGGTGAGCAACCTGCATTTAAATATGCAAATAAGTCCAATTCTCCTTTGTAGCAGTGGAAGCTCTCCACTTCCAGGAGAGCTTTTTGCTTTAACCCTGCTATCTCCAGCACAAGCCCAGACCTTAGAAGGTGAGCAGACAAAAAGCTGAATCACAGTTCACAGTGGATTTAAGGGCTGTATCACTCCCAGAAACCCCTTCCTCAACACTCCCCAACCCTGCAAAACAGAGCCCCCAAAAATCCCTGGCCACTGTCTTGTGTCTCAGCCAAGCACCACCATCACACCTGGATGCACCTGAGCCTCCAGCATTACCCAGTAAGAGTTAAGAACTGATGCCAAATGACAGCAAAACTCAAGATCTCACTGCTTGAACTGTTTCCCACTTAGGGAGGGGGGAAAGCAGATGACTGTCAGCTTTGCTCAGTGGGACAGAGGAGTCAGGTCCCAGCTTCATCTTAAATCCGCATGAATAACGGCCTGTTTGATGGCCAGGTGTCACCTCTAATCTCCCCAAGAGGGAAAATAAATCATTCAGAGGCATAAACACCTCAGCAGTCACACAGCTATAGGAAAAAGCAAAACGGCTGCAATCACACTTTTTGTCATCGCAGCTTTGCTCTATGCCACTTCCACCCCGGTTGGGCAGTGGTGGTCTCTGCCAAAGAAAGTGCTGGAAAACACAACTGCAGCAAATCCTCCTTGCAAACGTATATGCAGGGCAACCACCCCACCACTTTTGTTTTTGCATTTCCAATACATCTAACGCCTTGACCTGCAGAAAAACAACAACAGCAGCTCACTGCAAGGAGCTTCACAATCCAAACCCCAAACAAGGTGTACCGCTGAAGTGAAATAAGGACATCCATTTCTAGCTGGTTGGAGAGGTGTTGGCAGGGACAGAAGGATGTGTCATCCCCTGCTGCACTGCATTAAAACATGGCAGCATCTGAAGGCTGCCCCACCCAAGCGGCCTAGGATGCATGTCCCTCATCCTGGCGCATCCCCGGGATGCTTTGTCTTGAGCGTGGGCCAGCCTGAGATGCTTCCTGGGGTGCTCCTGCATGTGGGGCATCCCATTCGTGCATGGCCCCCCGATTATATGGTCAGGTTGCCGATCCTTTGGGCTGGCTGCAGCAGGACAGCCAGGGATGTGCTTGGAAAGGACCAGAGGCGGCCTGCACATTCCACGGAGGTCACCCCAAACATTACCCCGATGGAAATCCAAGGTGGTGGATGTCTTTGAATTTTGGAATGCACTGGGTGGGGGGGTGGGTGGGGGGGAAGGACACAAAGACACTCAAACCTGCTGCCAAACCCAACAAACCGCTAACAAAAACTGTCCATGTATTCACTACCTGCACAATACCTACTGCCCCATCATCGATTCCCAGAGAGATGGGGAATTTAAGGACACCCCCCGGGCAGGAAATCGGCAATTTTTCACAGCCTCGCTCCCAAGGTGGGATGCTCCTCCAGGGAAGAGCTGACATGGGGCTGGCAAGCTGGGGATCTAGATGGATGGGGCGGGGCGGGGATGTGTCCTCTCACCTGTAGGACGAGCTGACCCCCGCCGCCACCTCCTCTTTGATCTGCCTGTTGACAGCATCGGCGGCCGCCCGGCCTCTGCTCGGCTCCGCCGGCTGCCCGCCCGCCTCCTCCGCCTTCTTCCGACCCTTCTCTCTGCCATCCCCGGGCCGCACCGCTTTGGGATGCTCATCCTCCACCTCGGCGTGTTCCTCCTTCTTCTCGGGAGCGAGGTGCACCTTCCGCCGCTTCTCCTGAGCCGGTTTCTCCGGGGCAGCGCGGTCCGGGGCCAGGACGGGGGAAGGTCCTGGTTTGGGGATCCAGGGATGGTCGCCTCGCTTGGGGATAGGCCAGGCACGGAAATCCTTCTGGTACTGCGTCTCCTTCTCGAAGGGAGTGTCCGAGGGCTGGTACTCGCTCTTGGGCTTGCAGCTGGGCTCCGGCCGCTGCACCTTCCAAGGCTTGTAGTCGTGCCGCATGACCGAGTCGGCGGGGGGAGAGGCGTGCGGGGCCGGGCCGGGCCGGGCGGCACCGGGAGCGGGCTCGGCTCCTCCGGCCCCCGCGGCCGCCTCGCCGCCGGGCTGGGTCTCGATGGGGGCCGCGGGGCGCGGCGGGGCCGCGGCGGGATGCTCGGTGGCCTCCGAATATTTGGTGAAAACGAGAGGGACGGCGATGTCCGCCTTGTCCAGCTGGTTCCAGAAGCGGGCGATGCAGCAGGCACGGGTGATGCAGGGCCACGCCATGGCGGCCCCGCGCCGGGAGCGACCGCTCCGCGCTCCGAGCTCCGAGCCCCCGCTCCGCTCCCCGCCCCGAGCTCAGCTCCGCCCCGCACCGGGGGCTGGGCGAGGGGCGAGGCTTGCACGAACACGGGCACGGACACGGACACGGGCACGGGCACGGGCACGGGCACGGCACGGACACGGACACGGCACGGACACGGGCACGGACACGGACACGGGCACGGGCACGGCACGGCACGGACACGGGCACGGCACGGGCACGCAGGACACACCTGCACATCCACGCGTGTGATATGTGACTATGAGTGTGCCCACACCTACACGGCTGCACACACAATGTGTGACATTGGCTTTATGTGTGCCCACACCTACACGGCTGCACACACATGTGACATTGGCTTTATGTGTGCCCACACCTGCACAGCTACACAGTTGCACACACATGTGACATTGGCTTTATGTGTGCCCACACCTGCACAGCTACACGGCTGCACACACATATAACTTTGGCTTTATGTTTGCCCACACCTGCACAGCTACACAATTGCACACACATGTGACATTGGCCTTATGTGTGCCCACACCCGCACAGCCATGCAGCTCACACGCACGTGAGACTTGGCTATGTGTGTGCATAGACCTGCACTGCCACACAGACTTGCCAACACGTGTGAAACACACCCATACATGTGTGCATACGCATGCTTGGTCACAGGCCTGCACACACATGTACAAGGCACTCGTGTGCGCTCGCATGCGGGGTCACAGAAACCTGCACGTACGCATTTTAAAAAGCCCATGTGTGTGCACACAGCTGCACTGCCACACATCTCCACAGCTGCACACACATGAGGAGACACATCCATGTGGCCCATGTGTGCACAGACCTGGACAGACACACCTGCACACACATATGCCAAACAGGCAAACCCAACGAACACTCCTCTGTGTGTGCACACATACATCATCACATACCTGTACACATATGGGCAAGTCACATGCACGCATGTGTGGACACACCTGCATGATTGATCACACACATCCCCACACATGTGCAAGGTGCCCATGTGTGCAAACACATGCATATGTGGTCACACACACACCTGCACGCACACATAAGAAATGCATGTGTTTATGTGCACACATCTGCACAGTCACACACAGTTGCACACACATGTGGAGACATGCCCATGTATGTGTGCATGTAACTGCACGGACATACACCAGAGCACAAACATGCAAGAAATGCCCATATATGTGTGCAGACATGCTTGGTCATATACCTGCACACGTATGTGCAAGGTGCCCATGTGTTTGTGCACACGCATGCATGGTCACTCACACCTGCATACACTCATGCACAGGAGTGCAAACACACAGGCAAGACACACTTGCACCTGCACTGGCATATGTGCACATGCACACACATGTCAACTCACACACACACACACACATTTGTGCAGACACATGGACGTGCAAAACCATACAAATTACATTCACACATGCAGGTTCTCATATAGGTGTATATGCAGTGCACACTGACATTTGTACACACACATGTGCACACGTGTGTACACACACATGCCTGCACATACATGCAAGCATATCCAAACACATGCACGTATACTCAAACCTGTACACATACACAGAATCCACAGAATTCACAGAATTACTAGGTTGAAAGAGAACTTCAAGGTCATCAAGTCCAACCCATGCAGTAACACCTCAACTAAAACATGGCACCGAGCACCATATCCAGTCTTTTTTTAAACACCTCCAGTGATGGTACTCCACCACCTCCCCAGGCAGGCCATTCCAGAACTTTATCACTCTTTCCATGAAAAACTTTTTCCTAATATCCAACCTTTATTTCCCTTCCCTACAGTCACCCCTGTACACGCATGCACAAACATGCACGTGAACAACTGTGAAAATGCACCCCCGTGTTCATACATGCACAACGGTATGCACACCTGCGTTCACATGTGCAAGCACATACATGCACACAGACATAAATATGAACGTGCACACACATATGAACACACACACATATGTGCACATGCTGCATATGCACATTTGCATGCACAAGCACATTCCTCTATGCACATGCATGCACACATATGCACATGTGCACATAGACACAGATGCACATACACATGTCCAGTCTCACAAACGTGCACATGCTGTACACATGCCTGTGAACACGTAAACAGATGCACCCATGTGCAGACAGACATAAACACAACATGTGTGTACTCCCATGTGCATGCACTCATGCACAGATACTTGCTCACATGTGTACACATACAGGAGCTGCCATCTGTGTGCACACGTATGCCCAGACACACATACACCCTCTACACCCACACATTTTATTATTTCCTTTTGCCTCTTTTGCAAACCCAAACCAAAACACCCATCCTGCTGATGGCTTCTTCTGAAATCTGATTCCCAGGGTTGATTCACAGCCCCAAATCCCACCCTCCTTTCTAGCCTTGCCCCCACCTTCACCCCATCCATCATGCCAGCCCTCCAACCCTTCCACTATCCCTCTGCTTCTCCATTCCTCTCTCTCCATCCCTTCATCCCTCCATCCCACTCTCCCACTGTCCCTCCATCACTCCCTCAACCCCTCCATTCTTCTCTGCATTTTTGTCTTTATTCCCTGATGCCAATAAAGTCCATTTGCACCCAAATCGTATCCACACTTGAAGCACTCCAGTCTTTGTCAGCCTTGCGGCACTGCCAGCATTTCCACCGGGAGCAGAACTCAAATAAAACCAGTGAAATCCACACACCCAAATGCTGAATTACAAAGAGAAAAGGCAATTCCCACTCATCAGTGACTGCAGCTGCTGGGAGTGCAGTGAAAAGCAGGATTATCCCTGTGGGGATTGTTTCTCTACTACAATGCTTTGCATTCCCTTATTGATTCTTAGGCCCTCAGGATTTTGGGCTTGGTTTTGGTTTTGTTCTTTGCTTCTCTTTGCCTGGAATGGCTTAATTTCATTATTACCTATGGGCAAATTGTGGAAACTCATTTAATGGATGGTATTGGAGCACCCAGTTCTGGGGATGGATGGCTCAAAGAGCCACCTTTGGAAAGAGAATAAATAAATATCAACTAAAAGTGGCTTTACATAGACGTTACTTTTTCTTCCAGAACTATGTAATTCCTGCTACTACATCCAGTGCAATTAAAAGTGAGGATTGCAATTAAAGATTTAGGAAGCTCCTCAGAATTTCCTAAGCTGGGAGCCAAGCCATAGTGTTCTGGGGCAACAATGCCCTGTGTATTACCTTTGTAAGTGCGCGGTGTACTCCTGTACATCCACAATAGATGTGCTCATCTCTGCTTAGGCTGGGCTTTGAAACAGAATCACAGAATAATTAAGGTTGGAAAAGTCCCCTAAGATCACCGAGTCCAGCCATTCCATCAGCATTGCCAAGGCCACCACTAAATATGTCTGTGAAAAACATGTTCACTCTCCTGTGAAAATTTAAAAAGTTTAATAAAGGACAATAGGAGACAAGGACCATAGAGCAAAGGTTATTATGGGTGGGTGCATCTTGGCACTCAGCCAAAACCACACTGTTCTCTTTGGAGATCCCCCTTAAATTCATTTTCCCTCACATCAGACTGATGCATATTCATGGACCCTTATGCATAATAAACATTTTCTCAGACTAGTTTACATATTTTTACATGGCCCCTCCTTGGGTCCACCTTTTTAGAGCATGCATATTCCTTGGTTATGGATTTGGTCCATTTTTATCATTATCTTCAGTTTTGGGCCTTGGTCCACTCTGTCTTCAGATGGTGAGTCTGAAGCTGGCCTATCTGTAACAGGTACACTCATCCCATGTTCATTGGATGTTATCCCACCCAAGCAGGCATTTTAACACAAGCATAGCTATTTCACTACTATGTCTAAGCTTAATTAACAACAGAAATAAAAACTATATCTTTATGACAAAGTTACTTTAACATTACACATATAAAATCCATTTTAATATTTGTGAAAAGCCAATATTACAATATGTAATATTGAAATATTACATATTAAAATATGTAATATGTATAATGTATTTGGGACATATCTATATGTCCCAAATGCCACATCTACATGGCTTTTAAATCCCTCCAAGGATAGGGATTATACCATTTCCTTGTGCAGTCTTTGCCAACCCTGTCCATTAAGAATATTCTGTCTAAACCTCTCCTGGTGCAACTTGAGACCATTTCCTCTTGACCTGTTGCTTGTTACCTGGGAGCAGAGCCCAACCTCCACTTGGCTCCAACCTCCCTCCAAGGAGTTGTTATGAATGGAGGTGAGCTTAGACAAGTCCTGCCTTTGACTCAGATTTCTGGCACTGCTCTTTTTGGGGCAGCCTGAACCCAGATTGCTCTTGTTTGCAAGCTCTTAATAATGGCTGATTAGGTCTATTACAAAATTAATAATTTATTGAATAGACACAAAATTAACAGACATAAGACTTTGAACAGACTACTTACTACACAGGATAAAACAAAAATGACTCCTAGTTGTTGTGGTGTGCCTTCATGATTTACCCCTGAAACCTGGTTCCTCCCCTGAAGATTTCCTCCCAGGCATGTCATCACTCCTCCTTTTCCCTCCCTGACCCTGCCAGCATTGTCTGTCACTCCTGGCATTCCAGAAGGGCATCGAGTGGTTGGGCAGATTCAAAAGATGCCCTCCACCCCCGGGGGGACATTGGGCCATCCAGGTGTCCTTTGTCCCCTGAGACCTCCTCTCCTTCTCTTGGTGGCTCCCTACCCCTTCCCCCCTTCCATCCCCCAGGTAAAAGAGAGGGGAACCACGAGGTTTGGGAGTTTGATGAAGCTGCTGCTACATTCAGAGCCTGCGGATCAAAATAAAAGCTCTGGATTAAAACCCTCCATCAGAACCTACTCCTTTCCTTCACCATTGCCTTAAAATCTCCATCCCACAGCCACCTGAGCTCCAGCATGTCTGGACTTGTCTCCATGTGCCCAGCTGGAACATCCAGCTGGCCAAAAGTGTCTCTGGGGTGAAGCACCACAGTTGCTCCTATTTGGTCCAGCAGCAGGGGCCAGACAAGCCAAGGCTCATCCCGTTCTCAATACTAGTAACACCAATACCTAGTAGATAAAATATAGTGCACAATATAAAGGTACCTATATTACAGCTAGCTAAGAAATAGTATAGATTAGGATTCAATGTAACTTACCACCAAATTGATGGTGGAGTGCACACAGAATTCTTTTGCTCAGTTTTCAGGAAAGTGTCCACAGAATTTGCATCTAAACACTGGGGAGAAGTCCTATACATTTCCAAGGTGCGTGTAGGGGGCTTCTGCCTCTGTGAAAGGTTGTGTAGCTTTTATAGTTGGTCAAGTGAAGTGTCTCTCAGTCAGGAACTCCAGCTTATCTCCCGGATCTTGTTCCCAAGGCCAGTTGTTTATTGGGAATTCCACCCGCCAGAGAGAAATAACTCGCTAGCTAGGCAAGCTGGCCTGGGTTATCTCATCAATTCATGTTGGGGTGGAAGGGGAGAATATCTGGAGCTATTGCACCATCTGATGGATAGAGCAGATAAGATCTGCTGTGGTAAGGGGGGAAGCCCTGCCCCAGGAGTTGAAGACAGTGAGAAGGTTCCCTGTTTCCTCCAGGTTGAAAGGCGAAAAGGATCCTTCTTTTCTCCAGGTTGAACCCCCCATATCCCTCAGCCACTCCTCATGTTCTGGACCCTTCCCCAGCTCCATTCCCTTCTCTACATGGTCCAACTCCTCAATGTCCTTGTCAGAGTAAGGGGCCCAGGACTGTCCCCAGGACTGGGTGTGCCTCAGCACTGTGAGATGGTCACTGCCCTGGTCCTTTTGGACACACCATTGCTCACACAGGTGATATGCCCTTGTCCTTTTGCCCATCTGGGCACACCTAGGATCATGTTTAGCCACTCTCAACTAGCACCCCTTGGTAGTTTTCAAGCAGCAAAGATGATAAAATCATTATGAAATTGCTGTTTTCAGACCCCAGCTCTGTGTTTCCATGCACACTACAGGTTAATAGCAAAAAGCTTTTGCATTTGTTATAGATGAGTAATGGGATGATTGGCTCTTACAATTAAGGGAATAATATTGTGTGTATGTTAAGAGAAGCTTTATTGATGTATAGTTATATTATTGTGGTTTATTGTTTATATGTCCTCTATTCTCCCCATAGTCCCCTTCTCCCACCTCTGGTATTGATAGAGTATTTAATACATGGCTGGAAAGAGGAACAAGGAAAATTGGAAAAGAATTACCTTATGATGGAGGCCCAAGGTCTGCAAGGAAGGTGTGCAATCAAGGTATTGCAATCGGATCAAGCTTTCTTACTGGTGAAGTTCAAGATTGTGTTTATTTTAAAATATTCTCAATAATTTCATTTATTTTAAAGCTGCCATGGTCTTTTGTGAGAGTGTGAACCCAATCTTGCTCTGAGAACTGCTGCCCACAGAGGCCCTGGACCTGTTTGTGGACTTTCCTGCAGAAAACCTTTCAAAGTGTGTTGGGAAGGATGAAAGTTTGACAAGAAAGTCTCACAGATATGTATATTTGGCAGAAAGATTTTTGAATATAGAATCTGAAGAAGGAATAGAAATGAAAGCAAGTTTTGATACAGAGGAAAAGAATTGCTGAGCCAGTTTTACTGGATAACTAAGAAGGCAAAGGATATGTTAGAAGGAGTTTTTATGGCTTAGAGCAAAGGATAAACCCACCTCAAAAAAAAGTTTTTACCAAGCAGAAAGATTTCACAAGCAAACAAGTCTGCCGATGTTGCAAGTAGAAAAAAGGTCTCAGAATTTTCCACAGCAAGAAAACTGAAAAACAACTTCTAGCTCAAACTGTAACATACTAACTTTCAGTGACTGGAGAATAGTAACATGAATATGGTAATTATAGTAGTTACGATAGGCTAGAGGTAAAAGTAAAGGTATAGATTGTGTTATTATATAATTATATTCTTTATATATATATAAACATATAATATATAATATATAATATATGTTTATATATATAAAAATAATAATATATTATATATTATATATTAAATATTATACATTATATATTATATATTATATATTATATATTATATATTATATATTGTATATAATATATTCTATATTCTATATTCTATATTATATATTATATATTCTATATTCTATATTCTATATTATATATTATATATTCTATATTCTATATTATATATTATATATTATATATTATATATTATATATTAAAATAAAGAAAATTTATTCAATGGTCCAAATATAAATTTTGAGAACAACAACGAAAAGCCACTATAAAAAAAAAAAAAGTCAGTGCCGAGCCCGGGATCGGTGCTGGGTGAGACACAGGTTTGACCCTGCAGCAGAGGGTCCCCTGTGTTCACACCCATCCTGCTCAAGCAGTGTTTATACAGTTTATTTTGCTCGAGGCAGGAATTTTGGCGATCGGGGCTTTTCTTTCCATTCAAAGTCTCACATATTCATGGAGTCTCTTTTCTCTGCTGAGCTGAACAAAACTGTGTCTGGGAAGCTGATGTATGCCAATCAGAGGGTTACACATTGAGATGTTTCTTCTTGATGGCTCTGGCTATTTCAATCTGAGATATTTATCAAGTATTCATCGCCTGGGTGTTCCTTGGATTACCTTGGAGAAGCACTCATCTTCTAGCTGGCCATGTCCATTCGTTTGCAAATTAGATCCTTTTCTCCCTGCTGCCATCTGCGGTTTCCAAATTCTGTGAGGCAACCTTCCCATCCCCAGCTTGAGTGCTTAAGAAAACTTACAAAAACTTATTTCTGACCGATATAACATATTTCATACATCTATTTTTCACAAGCACGAATTATCTAAAATACACATAACAGAGTGGATCTTCTGTATTAAGACGCTCAGTAAAGAAAAGGCAGAGCCAGAGCCAGACCACACCTGCAGCTCCCTCTGTGTACAGTGTTCAGCTATACACCACCCCAGTGAGATGCAGGAAAATTCTATTTACTCTGGCTGTTCCAGGCACTCTCCCTGCTTTGCAGGACACGTCCTGGCACCAATCACTCCTAACTGGATCTCTAACATCCATCACCAGGGACAAGAGAATATGACAACACTGCAGGTGACAATTTAAAGGGGAGTTTTAGTGGCCTCTCACATCTTAAATCATTTTATAATCACGCACAGCTTCTGCCTGGTGGGTTCACAAGGTTCAGCCTGGTGGGTTCTCATTTTCCTTGCCAAATGTGCTTATGATTCATGTATGTTGTGAGAGTGTTTTAAGGCCAAATGGGACAGGAGCCAAAGCAAATCCACATCAGAGTGCTGCATAAAGAGAACAATTGAAATGCATAAAAAGAAATCAAGTGCTCTAAAAGACATCAAATTCTTTAATGAAAATCACTGGCATAACACAGCCAGAATCAGAAGTAGTGATTTTGTAACAGGTAGAAGGGGAAGTAAAATTTGAAAGAATTTGTATTTAAAAAACCCCAAACCCTAAAAATCCTCCAGGCAGAAATGAGCTTCTCTCACACCTATGCCCTCACTCAGAGCTGGAGAGGGACAAAGACCAAGCTTGGTGAAATGGTATCACACAGGTTTGGGATGCTAGAAAGGAGGAGAACCTCCCTTGGGAGGAACCCTTATTACTGAAGGTGTGATGGGTCAGAAAGGTATGGGACTTTGAGAATCCACTGTGCAACTACCAAGATGGTAAATTCAGTTTTCTTCTGATAATTTTGGCCACTGGAGGATAATTAGCTCTAGGAGCTAATTTATTAGGAGCTAATATTAGCTCTAGGAGCTAATATGAATGAATGAGAGGCTTTAGGGTAAATCCTGTGAAGTGACATGGGCATGTCTTACCGTGCTGACTTTGAAAGCCTGGTGACTTCAAAAACCCAAGTTCCAAGACTCTGGGCTTATAAATTCCTCCTCATACTCTGAGAGGGACATTGCCCCATTGAATAACAATGGCCACTGACAGAGGTATTACAGAAGATTATTGAGAGATTAAAGGAGCTTAATTTTCCCAAACTAAATGCAAGCCATAGGAGATTGAACAAATGACTGTATATAATAGAAAAGGGAAAAGCCACAGGGGAATGTAGTTCGAGCTTTGTCATGGCCCATACATGTGCAAATTCCTGAGTGGGTTAGGAAGTAAGACTCATTAAGGTATCAGGATATAAGATACAGAGATCAGAGCTCAGTGTTTGGGCACATCTGAATGGGTTATCAAACTCAGAGACACAGCTCTGCTCTTCCCTAAAACAGCAAGGAGGAGGCTGGAGGGGATGGACACCTTCTCACTCTATGGAACTTCCTGACAGGAGGGTGGGACCAGGAGAAGGTCAGTCTCTTCTCACAGGGAACAAGAGACAGGAAATTGGAAATTAGGAAAAAATTCTTTCCCAAAAGGGGTTGTCAAGCCATGAAACAGGCTGCCCAGGGCTGTGGTGGAGTCCCCATTACTGGAGGGATTTAACAGACATGTGGATGCGCCATGTGGGGACATGGGTTAGTGGTGGCCTTGGCAGTGCTGGTGGAATGATAAGACTCCCTGACCTTAGAGATCTTTTCCAACCTAAGTTATTCTGTGATTCAGAGATTTTAAGTCACAGTTTCTATTTTATCTACACTCAGCAAAGAGATGCATCTCTTTCAGTTCCTCCTGAATGGAAATCTGTGATTCCTCTCTTATTTAAGCAGAAGTTTTCAAAGTCCTCTATAAGTATTTATTTTTCTCTCCTTAATTAAGAATGTAGAAAGACAAAAAGCAAATTACATAACCACAGCAAAGCAGGACATAAATATTTATTACCCAGCTGAGCATTGCTTAACTCCTTGGTCAGGTCTTCCAAGGACATGACTTGATAATAAATCCAGAAGATGAGGCTTCCTTGTCATAATAAGCCACAAGCAAAGACCTGTAACTCTGCAATACAACTGCTTTGGAATTAAGCACTACAACTGCTCTAGGGCTTAGCCTGAAATTTCTGGGGGCAGAAAATGCTTCACACATGTCTAGGTGTCCCCAGGGCACAGATGTGACACTTTTAACTAGTGAAAATCAAGAGTTCCTTGGCATGGCTGGTCTCCAGCAAGAACAAGAGTGCTGGATAGAAAACACATTGAAACATCATCACTGGACCAGAGATGTCCCTGCGACAATTTTTCACAGTCATAGAATTGTTACAGTTGGAAAAGTCCTGCAAGACCATTAAGTCTGAGCATTCCTCCAGCACTGCCAAGCCCACCAAGTGCCACATGCATGTTAAATCTCTTCAGGAATGGGGACTTCACCACTGCCCTGGGCAGCGTGTTCCAGGGCTTGAAAACTGTTTTAGAGAAGGAATTTTCCCTAATAACCAATCTAACCTCTTCTTGGTCCCACCATCCACCTCTCTGACAATGCTGCTGTTACACAGTCCAGGAAGACCAGTCTCCCCACAGAACTTTGGAAGTCACTGATGGCTTCTCATCAGGAAACATCCTGTCTCCAGGTAACAGTGGTGAAATAATTAAAAACCTCCTTTGCTTTCTTGAAGCAGACAGGATAATGAGATGATTGGCTCTCACAATTAAGAGATGATTATTGTGTGACTGTTCAGAGAAGCTTTACTGATATAGAGTTATGTTATTGTAATGTAGATGTCCTCTGTTCTCCCCATAGTTGCCTTTTCCCCCATTCTGTGTTGTTACCATCCAACAGCCTGTGTTATCTAGGACAGTTTAAAAGAAGTCATGCACATGTGCCCCTTCCATGGGGCAGTTGGGAATGCAAAAGTTTGTTGCTAAAGGAGCACGGCATGACAACACCTGACCCTCCAACCAAGAAAGGAGTCTTCACCAATAAACAGCAAAGCAGAGCTGACTGACAGACTTCTGGAGGGTCCAGGGTTGGCTGATTCAACCCCCAGGGGTATAAAAGACTGAGCATCCATCTTGAAGATGAACCCACCACGTGGTAGTCAGCCACAAAGGCAGTTCCCAACACTGCAATTTTTCCTTATTTAGTCCTTTGTTGTATTTTTGTTAAGATTTTTAAAGTGAGCAGTTGTCTCTCACAGGCATTTGCAGTAGAAGACAAAGGATGGGGAGAGATTTGAGTGAAATCTAAACCAGTTTTAGCTCAATTAAAGCAACCAATGCTTTTAGGAAGGGATCCCTTGGGGTTTCACCAGAGCCCTGTTATCCTAGTGATTTGGGAAAACTGAGTCTAACAGATCCCTCATAGCCCAGCATGTTCCTAGGCCTGGCAAAGGGGAGGGATTATTTTTCAGCTAGCATCTCTGATTTGCTTCTGCCAAAGGTTGTTTTTAGTTTTATTCTGTAATCCCTGGCTGTGGTGACCTTGGGATTTGAAATGCTCCTTAGATATGTGAGCGAAGCCTTTGTACATGGCCAGTCCTTACACAGTGCTCATAGTTCAGTATGATCTGTTCACAGTATTATTCCATATCCTGGTTACAATGAGACCTTTGGTTTTCCCAGCCCTCTGATGAGATGATTTTGTTGCTTACCTGAGGGGCTTGTCAGTCCTTGAGGATTTTTCCCCCCAGACTTCTTTTTCCCACATAGTCAATTGCACATGACAAGGCAGAGGCTCAGACTGCAACACCTGCTTGGAGATACAAAATGCAAATCAGGAGTAGTATTTCCTTTCTCTATACCTATATAAATTTGTGCAAGGGTGCACATGGAAACTCAGATGCCCCATCCATCCACCATCCATCCATGTCTTGGCAGAGTCATGAGGCTCATGTACCCTGTGCTCAGCAGTGAAACACATTTCTGTTATCTCCCCACCTCCTAGGCTGAGACTGAAACCCATCCACATCACATCAAAACTTTTTTTTTGTGAACAAAAGTGACCTGCCTGTGCTCATTGCCTATTCTTGTCCTTTCCTGCTGTGCACAGGGTGATTTGTAGGTGAAGGGGGAAAATAAAACTGGCTTACCAGCATGAATGCCTCCTTGTCTCTGCCAATATCCAAATACTGCAAAATTTGAAAGGGACGGGATCTTGAGAGCAGGATTGGGTCCTGAATGCAGTTTGCTTTCCAGATTTGAGTGGAAGAAGCATGGAGTTGTCACCATCTAACAGTGTTGTGAGTCATGATGGTGTGACGTCCATGCCACCTCCCTCTCCTCCCTGTACAGAGTGGTGCTGTGTGCAGCCACCACTGTGACTGTACATTGCTCAATCCCTTCTACTGTTACACTGGAGAGATACTGACTTTGCACTTTGCATTTGCCACTTGCTTCCTTCTCCTTGCAAGACGTGCTTGCAGAGCCCAAGATGAAAGTTGAGTTTGCTCCGCTGTCTGTGCCACTGCAGAGAAGGCTTCAGACAGCATCAGTGGCTCAATGGATCTTCAGCTTCCTCTGTCTAGGTAAGAGAGATCCCTTTTTCCTTTTTCTGAGAAGCCAGAGAAGCTTTCCATACAATTGCAGTATGGTTAGGGTTGGAAGGGACATTAAAGATCATCCAGTTACAATCCCCTACATTTTTATGCATTTCAATTGTTCTCTTTATGCTGCACTCTGATATGGATTTGCTTTGGCTCCTGTCCCATTTGGCCTTAAAACACTCTCACAACATACATGAATCATAAGCACATTTGGCAAGGAAAACGAGAACAGACCAGGCTGAACCTTGTGAACCCACCAGGCTGAACCTTGTGAACCCACCAGGCTGAACCTTGTGAACCCACCAGGCAGAAGCTGTGCATGATTATAAAATGATTTAAGATGTGAGAGGCCACTAAAACTCCCCTTTAAATTGTCACCTGCAGTGTTGTCATATTCTCTTGTCCCTGGTGATGGATGTTAGAGATAGGAGTGATTGGTGCCAGGACATGTCCTGCAAAGCAGGGAGAGTGCCTGGAACAGCCAGAGTAAATAGAGTTTTCCTGCATCTCACTGGGGTAGTGTGTAGCTGAGCACTGTACACAGAGGGAGCTGCAGGTGTGGTCTGGCTCTGGCTTTGGAGATGGAGTCTCACCTACCTTTAGCCCAGGGCATCTCCATTCCTGCAATGGAGGAAAAAGGCTCCTAAGATGTGGGGCTCCTACCTGATTTTTTCCCTTCATTTTCACTTCATTCCAGCTTCTGTCAGTGATCTCCTGGGAGCAATGGGATGAGCTGCCATCCCCTTCCTCTGACTCTTGTCAGTGATTAACAAGGAATTAGTGCCTACCTTTGTGATGGCTACCACTGTACTGTGTGTTTTCCCTAAAGAAACCCACGGTCCACTCCTATAAGGTCTTGGCCTGAGCTTTGCCATGCTGTTCTCACAGTGCCATAGCATTATTTCCTAAAAGATTTGTGTGTCGGGGGATATGTGTGTACAGGGGGTGAGGGAGAATGTGTACAGACAGCATGTGATGAGATGTCAGCTGGTGGTCTGAGAAGAGAAGCAAGTCCACCTTCATGTCATCAGATCCTGCAGAGATTTAAACATCTGCTCACATCGCCATGTCAGTCATCTTGCTCTTCATGCCATCACAAAATGCAGGAGAAACTATCAAAAATGTCTCTGGGTGGTCTCCAGTAGCTTAGGTTCGACTGAAAGGTGCTCTGGCTTCATGTGAGGATGCCAGGAGAAGAAGGTTTATCAGGTACCTTATTAATCAGCTTCTGAAACATCCTGGTTATCATTGCACAGGGGGTGTTTGACACGGAACCACTGCTTGGGGCTCTGCTCAAAGTCAGTGGTGATTTTGGGGGCTGTGAAATAACTGGTCTTGCTCTGGTTTGTACCACACCATAGTGCCTTTAGCATAATCATACAATCATAGGCTGGTTTGGGTTGACAGAGACCTTAAAGATCATTCTGTACCACGCCCTGCCACAGGCAAGGACACCTTCCCCTGACCAGGTTGCTCCAAGCCCCATCCAACATGGCCTTGAAAAGGGTCCTGGGAATGGGACAGCCACAACTTCTTTGAGCAGTCTGTGACGATGTTTTTGACTCATTCTCACCACTTGATCAGAGCACGGTGGCACTAAGGAAGTGTATGGCTGATTGCCCATGCATGGAAATATTTAAAGCTCTTATGCAGCATCTAAACCAGGGTGGGTTTTTCAACTTCTCTTTCCTCTCTTTAGGTTTAGAGTTTTTGTGCTTTAAGCTGATGTTCTGCTTGGTATTAGGAATAGGAAACAGAATTACCATGCTTGAGGAATGGTACCGTAGGTGGAGTATTGGTGACTCTGCTTTTGTAGCAGTTTGAGGAAAAAACACATCAGCAAACTAAGATGCAGACAAAGTCACTGCTTGGTGGAGGACATCAGGTGCTGCTGGAAATGACACAGCTGCTGTTTTGAATAGGCTGCACAGGGAAATGATGATGGGAGACACAGAGGCACATTATCAGGGAGTGCAAACTGCCTGGGGGCATTTACAGCCCATCAAGCTGCCAGGTGACATCCCAGTGGTTCCTCGTTTTGTGGAAATAAAAATATCAGAGGTAGGTTATCAGTGTAAAATGTCTGGGGCCATTTACAGCCCATCAGGAACCTTCCTGAAGTGCCTAATACCTAAGACCGCCTTCTAATGTATACTCCCCCAGCTTTTTTTTCCCTTGTAGCAATCAGTGGAATTCCTATGAAATTTATGGTTGTTCCCGTTGTTTCTTTCATGTCTCGGTATCCAGTTTTATTTATCAGCAGACCTACAGTTTGTAAAGACAAATCTCTCTCATTCCATTTATCAATCAGTGGAATCTTTCTTTTAGCTCTCTCAGTGTTAGTTTTATCCACTAGCAGACTCACCGTTTGTTTGTAAAGACAAATCTCTCGTTCCTTTCATAAGTTTCACTCTTCTGAACAACATCTTATCCCAGTTTGTGCAATTCAAGAGGCCAGGGGCCATTGCTGATCACCAGGATGGATGAAGCTACCTTTTTTTTGGAAGAGAGGCCTGAACAGCCATCCTTAGTGCCATTGTCTACTTGTGTTATAAACCCTGTGGGTCTCCCTGAGCAGAAGAAACCCCACCTGTGCTCAACATTCTAGTGAAGAAGAGATCCCACATGTGATCAACCTTCTGCCACCAGAGAACACCTGGCAGGAGGAGACACCAATATAACCTGTCAAGAGAGAGGGAAATCTGGCAAGAGCCATGCAGAATTGGACACAGCTAACCAGAATGGGACATTTTGGAGTGCCCTATGATTCCCTCTCTGTCCCTGCATTTGCATTTCCTTCCACAGTCCATGTTTCAGCTGGGATGCAGCAGAGATGTGGTCACAGGCGATCCAACAGCACATCCCCATTCTCAGCATCGATGCACTTGGGCTTGTGGAGCTTCAACAATGTTTTCCAATAAAACAATTTGTACTTTTGGTTTTTCCCTTCTTGGTATTGGAAGCAAGCTGGCACTTGACTTTCCAGAGATGGAAATAACTTCTAGAGCCAGCAGAACGACAGCAAATGGCCAGGAGGGAGGAATCCTCTGCAGTTGTAGGAGTGATTTGCAAACACAGGCTCTACGTCCTGCAGGGAAATGCAGCTTGCCCTGAACGAGGATGAGACCCAAACCCACTCCTTCTCCCATGGCTGACCTTCAAGAGCTTATTATTTTTCCCAGGAAGAGCTTGATTTGTTATTTGGGGCTTTTTGTGTGTTTTTGTGGGTTGTTTGTTTGTTTGTTTGGGGTTTTGCATGTTTTGTTTTGGGGTTTGGTTTGGGTTTCTTTTGGTGATACAATCTGAAACCAAAATGCACTTAAGAGGGGCATTAGAAAGGTGATAACAAAACCTTATGAAGCAATTCCAGCTGGTTTGGTTCATTTTACTAAGTTTCTTTAAGCCTGGAGTTCTGCACCTAAAATCTCCCAGTTTAAACCACTGTATGAGCTAGATGGCAATAATGTTATTTTCATCCCATGAGCTGCCAAACACCCCTTGTTGCACTGTTATAATCCTGAGGCACAGAGCTCAGACTTTCTGTGGGGAGGATTTAGCTGTCAGCTTCTCCTTTGTTGGGAGACAGGCTTCTGCTTCCAGAAGAGCTTCTGAAACACCCATTTGCTGCCCAGCCCTTTGGCCAGAGATCCCAGGAACACGGATTGTGGTTGCTATGGTTGTGCAAATGCATCCCCTAAGAAGCCAAGCACTGTGGGAAGGACTCATTTATTCCTGCAGGATTCTGGGTGAGGGCAGCAGCTTGGCCCCAGTGCTGGCAAGGAGCTCTGCTCCAGCATCCCTTGCAACAGGCAGGCATCGTCCACACTCCCAGTTTTCTTGAGGATGCTCCTGACAGGAGCATGGAGACAAAAGGTTCTGTTTATTTCAGGGGCTGACAGCTGCTGGAGGAGGAGTGCAAGTTTTAAGAATGGGTTGCAGGGCATGGACTGGGGACCCTATTGCCTTCCCAGTACATGATCAATGTCCCCTTATAATGGAGTGGAACCAGGCTACTGCAGAAAACTGAAATCAACAGGCTGGTGCCCAAACCTGCTGCACTCCTTCCTTCTGCCTCTCTCATTCCCACTCTCCACTGGGCATGGACACCCATCCAGATACACCATGCAGAACTATGAGTGCAGAGCTGAACCTTGGCAAACAAAGCCAGTGTAGGGCCAGCAGATCTGGGCACGCTGCCTCTGCAGACCCAGTGTGCCACACCCAGACTTTGAACCTTGGAGTCATCAGGGTTGGCTCAAAGGGCATGTGGTACCAGCATGATCAGGCTTCCTTGGTGGCTGAGTGTAGCCCACAGCCTGCCCACATCAGCACCCAAGGGTGCACTGTCTGTGTAGGTGGCCACAATCAGGGACTCCAGGCTGGCACTGAGGACCTCAGCAATGTGCATCTCGGAAGCATTCAAGGCCAGCTTGGACTGGACTTTGAACAATCTGTTTTAGTGGAAGGTAACCCTGCCCATGGCAGGGCAGTTGGAACTGGATGGTCTTTAAGATCCCTCTAACCCAATGCATTCTGTGGTTCTGCAGTGATCTGGCAAACCGTCCTGGCAAGAGCAGTATGAATCTGACTCACTTTGGGCTGTTGTGATAACAAAAATCTCTTTCTGTGGGCTGCAGTTTTCCCTATTTCAGGCCGAATTAACAAATTTTGGGTTAGGAGCACTTTGATGGGACATGGTCCCTGCTTAGACTTGGTCAGAGAAGTTATTCATGTGCTTTGAAACACGTGGCTCCTTTGGAACCCATGCCTTACTTGGAGCCCATGGCATATTTGTGCTGTCTGTGATATGGCTATTTTCTTGTCCAGAGAGGAATTTACAGCTCACAGCAACACTCAGCATAAGAAACCCACCACTTCATTTTTGCTTCTTTGAAATAAAGAAGATATGAGCTTCTTTGAAGGAATCCAGAATCCAGCCCAGGAAACCAATTGACCTGTAGAAGAAAACAAAACAAAACAAAACAAAAAAGGTGGAAAAAAAAAAACCAAAAAACCCCATCAAATACACATTGATGTGTCTTTTGTTTGCTGAGTCTCATACAGCCATGGAGATGTGAGATCCTGGGTCTTGGACCATGAAAAGTTGCTGCACCATGCTAAACAGGTGTACTGCAGAGTCCAGGACCAGGCTATGAATGCTTCATCCAGAGCCAAACCTCACCATGGACAACCAGAGAGAAACCTTCCTGAATTGCAAGATTTGGGGTCTGCATATTGCATTCTGTCTTGACACGGACCCTTTGGTTTTAGTTTTGGTTTGAAGCAGTCTCCACTTCCCATGACAGCGTAGACAGTGCAGCAGCTAATCTCAGCCCAGCCCAGAATTACCTGTTTCCAGATAACAGAACTGATGCATCTGCAGTGACTTGCATGGTGCCCTTAACCCTGCTCTTACAGCCCTTGTCTGCCTTGAAAGAGATCTGTGTAAGGGCTTAAACCATTTTATGGCAATTTAGCATATAGCCATTGGGATATAGCACAATGTTGGCAATGGAGAGAGATGGGAGAGAGACTGATTCAGTTATCAGAATCCAAATTTATTGTGGGATACAAATGCTTATATACTATTTTAGGGAGCCTAGTAATGTTTACTACAATGATTCAGTTAAAATCACATACACAAACTTATGCATATCACAACATCTCTTGCTTGCAGAGTTTAATGGGATTTTCTTTTTCTGGTAAACCTGTCTGATCTTGCAATCTAGGTCTAATTTTCAAAGTTCTGTTTGCTTTTGCCAAGGCATCCTGTTACCAGATCTCTTATGTTAACCAGGCCCAAAGTCTATCATCTGTCTTGTATCTCCCAACATCCCAACATCCCAACATCTCCCCTTTTCCTTTCAACCCAAAACACTCCTTTAATGGCCTTAATAATTAATCTATGCACAGATTGAAAGGTATCATGATTAATACAATTATTATCAAAATTATCACATACATACCTATCCTAAAAAGAGTCTTTTAGTTAAAAAAACTCCAACCCTAAAAGGCTCAGGTTTGATCTTTTTAAACTAAAACATTCCTGATGGCAGCCACAAGGGTGGAGGCATTACTGGACTTTAAAAGGCTGCCAGAAGTATAATTGCAGCAAAAGATTTGATTATTTTACACGGGGTGATAGAGAAAAACATTTTTAGACTGATTCCTTTTCATGTATTTAAAATCAACATAAAAATCCAATTTCACAGAACCCAGGAACTCTAATTCTTGAGGTTCCTAGGATGTTTCAGGAGGGTAAGGGATCAAATTTGATCTGCTTTGATTTGCTTTCAAAATTTTTAGTGTAAATATTAGTATAAAGTTCTGGAGGAGCTATAGCCAGACCTGCAGAAGAAGCAGATGAGGATCATGTCTGTTTGCAACCTCAAACCTGTCTGCATTTCTTCTGAGCAGTGGGGCTGGTGGTGGTGTATTTATTCTGGGGACCTGACATGACTTTTGGAGTACACTAATAGAGGTCTGTGGAAAATTTCTGTCCACTGGTGGCCCACAAAGTGTTGGTATGGAGCTGTTCCTCCTCAGCAAATTACAGACCATAAATAATCAGGTGCCTGCCTAAGGCTGGAATTCATTTGGATGTAGATTTAACTGTACATTTTCTGTAACTTTTCTGTTTCTTTGGTTCCATCCACAGTAACTTTCAGACTGACAGTCCATTCTCACGCAAGAATGGGCCCCTTTCCCACAGGGCACCAAAAGGTTTCAAAAGGACAAACCCCCCCCAGATCTTAAAATTGAGTGGAGGTCACCGAGCACAAATTTTGTTCTGGGGAAAAACAAAGTTGAATTGCAAATGAATTGAGGAAGAAATTAATAATTATATAATTGTGAGATAAAGCATGGATTTGATCCAGAACTACTCCTTCACTTTGCAGAATGTACTTTGAGCTTTGCACAGTACGATAAAAAGAGAATTAGGCATGGCAGTTTTGCAGCAGACCTGATGACCTGGCGTCTAGGTGCAGTAAAATTGTGTTTATTTATCATGTGGACCCTTGAGCTGCGCTTCATGTTCTATGCTGTTCTTGAGAGTTACAAAGTCTGTGTCCGTGGCATTTGAAAATGAAGTGTGAGCAGCAGATTGAGGGAGGGGATTCTCTCACTCTGTTCCACTTTTCTGAGGCTGCAGTTGGAGTGGGTCCAGAGGAGGCCATGGAGGTGCTCCGAGAGCTGGAGCCCCTCTCTTCTGGAGACAGGCTGGGAGAGCTGGGGGTGTTCAGCCTGGAGAAGAGAAGGCTCTGGGCAGACCTCTAGAGTCTTTTCCAGTGCTATAGGAGCTCCAAGGGAGCTGGAGAGGGATTTTGGACAAGGGCTTGGAGGGACAGGACAAGGGGTAGTGGCTTCCCACTGCCAGAGGGCAGGGTTAGATGGGATATTGTGAAGAAATTCTTGGCTGTGGTAATGGTGAGGCCCTGGCACAGGTTGCCCAGAGAAACTGGGACTGCCACATCCTTGGAAGTGTCCAAGGCCAGATTTGAGGGGACTTTTATGATTCCATGAAAAGTGTGGCACCAGGTGTGAGCAATGGTTCTTTCTGCCCTGCACGATGCATCGCAGCTTAGACCTGTTGCTTTGCTGAGACTGCAGTTTTTTTCCCACTGCAAAATTCCTAGTGCCTACCCAGGTGCTTGCTGCAGACTCTTTACTTACAGGAAGACATGCAATCCCATTTCAGCTTTAAGGGAATTTAGGATCCTGTTAGATTATTGCACTTTTTTCCCCCATAGGAATTATTGGTACCATCGTGACAGTGTTCTAAAAAAGGGCAAGGATTTGCTTTTCCATGCAAAGCTTTGTAATCAGGGTGACTTATCATGAAAAAAAAAAATGCTACAAACATGATCTACTTATTTATTCTTAAGTGAAAGCAAGCAGGAGGTACATGAAGGTCTTGGATGAGAGCATCTTATTCCATGTCTCTGACAGGCCTTAGCTGAGAGGAGGTGGAGAGAGCAGGTATCAGGTGCCTCCCAAAGGTGGAAAAGTTGTCTCAGAGCATGAGGGTGTGGCTGCATCTGTATCACAGCTGAAGATGAGCAGGGCATCTCCATCCTCATGTCTTCCAGCCCTGGGTGGAAAATCTGAAGACCAAAAGTAGAACAAAATATACAAAACTTTATGTAATCCATGAGCGAGGAAAGGCAAAGGATTTGGATGAATCTTTGTGTTTTCTTCAGCTCAGTCTTTCCCTTCAAAAGTAATGCCAAGGATTCCAGAGGGACAGATGGAGAGGACACATCTCTTCACAGGCACACGTTTGCTTTACCAAGTGGCAGCTTGGTGGCCATCATCACTTTCCAGCATCTGCAGACACACAGTGTTGGGGTTGGGTGGGATTTTATGTACCAAGTTATGTTTGTTTGCACAAATACTTTTGTTCTCTTGTTTCTATGCTAAAACATAGGGTATAAGGGAGGTGGGAGGTAGAGGTCAAAGCTGGCACTAACTGGAGAAAGTCCCAAGTCATGGAAGTCATAGAGAATTAAATAGCGCACTCTTATAAAATTCATTATGACGCTGAGTTGAAAGAACTGAAAATCCTCTGGAGTCCAAGATTAGAAGTGGAGGAAAGGGTCCAAAATCAATAATAAAAAACTCACTAAAGAGTAAAATCTTATCTATGTGTATAAATCATGGACACAATTAAAATGGGGAATCATTAGCTCAAGATAAAGCTATTGGGGACTGTACAGACTGGACATAAGACACTTTTTGCTGCCATTGCAAAATATTAGGTGTCATCAGGGGGTATTAACAGGAATTTTGGGGTAAAACAAGGCCACTATCATTGCAGAGATCAGTCTGACTCCAGAGAAAAGCAAGACAGCAAAGGGATAGAGAGCTGATCCATGAGAACACTGTGAATGGAGTGAGATTCATCAGTCTTTTGGGAAGAGGGGGACATGGTGGCCTTTGGAGAAATTGGTGGTTGCTACAAGGGAGGTGCTTGGTGTCTTTTCAGGTTCCTGGGGCAGATAGAAAAGAAACCACCTCTGCATCAGAGGTGCCTTCACACTGATAAATTCATCAGCAGGCCCAGTGGAGGCTCCATCCCAGGACCAAAAATGCCTTTCCAAATGAACCATTCCTCCCAAAGTCCACCTAATCCGACTATCAAATCACTGCTGGCTTTTCTTTCAGCACTGTGCTGTACAGCTGCCTTCATCGCCCTCTTCTTCACTCGTTTTTGGCTGGTCAGTGCCCTCTATGCTGCGTGGTGGTTAATAGACAGGGAGAAACCCAGCAAGGGTGGGCGACGGAGCCACGTCCTCCGGAACTGCATCGTTTGGAAGTACATGAGGGACTATTTCCCCATCTCGGTAAGTGCCACCACTCCATTGGCTCTTCCATCTTTCAGGAACCAGTTTTGTACTTGTGGATACAGTCTGGGGCCAGCAGTCGTGGCATGGGGTGCTGGGAGCTTGATGTTGAAGGATAATCTTCCCAGCTCCCAGATTACTCAGATGCAATAAGAAATGAGGATTACCATTTTTAAAAAACACATCCTTCAATCATCTGCCTTTTCCATACCTATTTAATCTTGCTGCATTCCAGCTGTTAGGGAAATTGTTTTCCATGTCTATATTGCAATATTCCTGCACTTCAGGTTGCTCAGAATTTACCCAGTGGGCATAGGGACGAGTTTTAATCAAAATCCAGGAGATCCTGGGTGGTCTGCAATATAAGTATCCTGTTCTGCTTATAAGGGAGATGGATGGGTAAAGCTGGGGGTGCACTGGGCAGTCTCAGAGAGCTGTTGTTCTCTTGAGAGGGACTTTTGTGACATTCCCTGATTTACTTAATGGTGTGGCTGGCCTATACCCTTACTTTTTAACCTGGTGATCCCTTGGCATGGTGTGGATGCGTGGAGCAGCAGCAAGTCCTGCCTCAGAGCCATCATAAGGTGGCACAAATCTGAGCAATACAGAAGAAGAGCTCATGGGTTGTGCAAGGAAGAGAGCTTCAAGGATAGACCAGGTAGTGGGAATTTCTAAGATAATTCCTTTAGGAATACATTGCCTGTTGAGAAAACTCAGGTGGGATGCACCCAGCTGGTCAGAGATCACCTGGAGTCAGAAGCTGAGTGCTGCAGTCCAGGATAAAGAAGTTGGGAGCCCAAAAAGCCAAAGAACCCACCAGCCTAAAGGAAAAAAATAAGAACTCAGCCTGAGAGTCCATCCTGCATGGATTTAGGGCTAGCATAAGGGTTAGGGGGAGCCAGAGCAAAGTGAGGACCAGAGATGACATGCCCATCAGCTTTGTGCTCAAACAGAAATAACCCTCTTTTCTGTTCTCATAAGATCACACCTGGAATACTGTGCACAGTTCTGGAGCCCCCATCATAAGAAGGTTAAATGGCACTTGTGGGGCAAGTCCAGGGGAGGTCACAAAGGCAGTAAGGGGACTGGGGCACCTGCCATATGGAGAGAGCTGAGAAAGTTTGGGCAGTTTATCCTGGAGAATGTTGTGTGGATACCACACAGCAACTTCCACTGTCTGAAGGGGCCCTCCAGGGAAGATGGAGAGAGACTCTTCATCTGGAACTACAGTAATGGAACAAGGGGGAATGGGTTCAAACTGTAAGAGAGTAGATTTAAATGGGATATGGGGAAAAAATTCTTGGCTGTGAGGGTGGTGAGGCCATGGTACATGTTGCCCAGAGAAGCTTTGGCAGCCCCATCCCTGAAAGTGTCCAGGGCCAGGTTGGACGGGGCTTGGAGCAACATGGTCTAGTGGAAGATATCCCTTCCCATGGCAGGGAGTGGAGTTATAAGGTCCCTTTGATACTGAAATCAGCCAGAAAATAAACTTTCTAATGCAATTTGAAGTGTTAGAAAGCAGGCATTCTTTATATGTGCAGGACACATTGCAAGGATGTCTTGTTTAATCCAATGTGGGTGGTGAGGCTTTACAACATTATAATCATATATATTAATTAAAGTGGGTCTCCTGGCAATACATAAACATCATTTTTCCTAGAACTGCCTCCTACTGGAAATCATTTTATGATCCAGGAGGGTCCTCTAAAGGGATCTCTGTTGGTCCTATCCAGTGAATATTTAAATTTTAAAGATGACCTTTCCTCGAACTTTTTCTTTGGGCATGTGCTGTTGCTTCTTGTTACCTAACTTGCAAAAAAACCACTATAGCCCTCTTTTATCTGTTCTTCTGGTAAGCAACATTTATCATCTAATGTGCATACCTTTACATCCTTTTATCTTTTTCTGCTAGTTAAGCTCTATTCAGCAACTTCAGATTAACTGAAAATTTCTATTCTCTATGTTGTTTATCACATTGCAACTGAAACCATAGCGCAATTCAATGATTTATGTGATTTTATGCAATATATATTCTGTAAATTATTTGTGCCTGTAAGCCACCACTTGTGAAGTGCTGGACCAACCTCTCTGCTGAAATTTAGCAACCAGCTCAGCCCAGCAATGACCCTTCTCCTGTTTCTTTCTAAAGAACATGGAACCCCACTCCTGAATGCCTCACTGTGTTCTATTCTGGCCTTACTTGTAGGAGGAGCACAAAGTCCAGTAGAGGGAGCATGGTATGGGGTTTGGCTTTAGCTCTCTGGGTGAGGGCCCAGAGGGCTCCATGGAACCTTTCTCCCCACTTCTCTGGAAGAAAACAGAGGAAGTTTCACAAAAGGACAGCAGAAAAATTTAAAAGAGATGTAATACAGAGAGCATTATAGCCAAGCAATCACATAATACTATTTCTTATTTCTCCAAAATATTTTCTCAGTCATACAATTATGGAATGATTAAGTGTTTTGGGTTGGAAGAGACCTCAATGATCATGCAATTCTAATCCCCCTACCATGGGCAGGGGCACCTTCCACTAGACCAGGTTGCTCCAAACCCTGATCAACTTGGTCTTGAAAACTTCCAGGTATGGGACAGCCACAGCTTCTCTGGGCAGCCTGTACCAGGGCTTCAGCATCCTCACAGCCAAGAATTTCTACCCAGTATCCCATATAACCCTGTTCTCTGTCAGTGGGAAGCCATTCCCCATTATCCTGTTCCTCCAGGCCCTTGTCCAAAACCCCTCTCCAGCTCTTTGAGCCCCTTTAACATGGGGCTAAAGCCCCTGGCAGGGGCTCTAAGATCTCACATTTTCTTCCTCAGGCTGAACAATCCCACTAGCACAAGGGACACAAGGAAGTGACATCTGGGGACACAGACTGGGTTGGTATCCAGGGCTCTGGACTGTATTTGTGTGTAGATGGAGTTTGTTAAGCGCTGTAGTATTAGGCATTCTGAGAAGATTAAGTATGACTCCTAATCCTACCAGATCCCAGCAGCAAACTTAGCATGGTCAAGTGTTTAGAGGCAGCAAATGCTGCCTGCTGTCTTATTTTAGGAAACAGCTTTAAACACTGCTTTTAAGGGATCCCTGTGCATGTTTGCTGTCTTGGAAGCAAAGAGAGGTTGGGATGAGCAGTGTTTTTTGGGCAGTGTGAATTTGCAGTGTGCTGCAGTACATGGAGCATGCCAGTGCTGAGCCAGGCCACTGCAGTGTGTGCAAGGTGCACCTTCTGCCAATACCACCCTTGCACAAGTACCACTTTGCTGTTGGATTTATCCCCCTTGGAACTGACTGCATTTTAATTAATGATTTGAGAATCAGAGATAGGCAGGATCCAAATGAGCTTGAGTGTTTTGAAAAGTGGGCTGAGTGAAAAATCAAGCCAGGGTCCAATGCATTGCTCAGGGAAGTTATTTCTGTTTATTTTCCCTGCATTTAAAACATATTCTAATATGTTTATTTATTTATTCATTTATTTATTTTAAAATATGCCCTCATTATAGTCCTTAAATTGGCCTGGAATTGTTTAAAAATCATGTAGATGTGGCACTTGGGAACATGGTTTAGAGGTGGCCTTGGCAGTGCTGGTTGGACTTGATGGTCTCAGAGGGCTTTTATGACCTAAATGAATCTATGATTCTTTAATTCCAATACATGACCAAGCTCAGCTGCATTATAATGTTGTGGAAAATATACCAAAAGTTTTAAAATTAATCTTTTTGACCTAGAGTTTGTCTGAACAGATAACATGTGATGCCTGCTGTGTTGATATTGCCTACAGAGTGATTTTGGATGCTGTGGACTGCTTTATCTATGCTATGTCCAAAAAGCAGTCAGTAATTTGTCTGCTGCTGTCCAAACCCTCCATTTTCATAATCGCTTCCTCATAATTTATCAGTGCATCTTTACAATGAAGGATACACCCAGCTTAACAGTAAAAACAAATTCTGTCCCCATGCCAGAATGGACAAGTGAATGGACATGGCTGCTTTTTCTCCCCAGCCTCATCCTGTCCTGTCACCATCCTCCCTCATACAGCCATGGTGCTCTGGTAACCTCAGGATGCAATGACATGGCACATCAGTGTCCTCCCTGACTGTATGTCCCCCAACATGGTATGCACCGTGCAGTGCCCCTATTCATCTCAACTTGATTAATTTTTCACTTCACAACTTTTTAACCCCTTCAGACAATGCATCTCCAGGGGCTTCTGGAGCACCACCTTCCAAACCTTTGGACTCTGGGAGAATTTTATTTGAATCAGAGAATCACAGAATTATTTGGGTTGGAAAGGACCTTAAAGATCCTATAGTTTTAACCTCTTGCCATGGGCAGGGATGCCATTCACTATATCAGGTTGCTCCAAGCTTCATCCAACATGGCCTTGAATGTTTCCAGGGATGGAGCATTCACAACTTCTTTGGGCAACTTGTTCCAGTGCCTCATTACTCTTTCCTCAACCACTAGTACACCAACTTTAAACAGGGAATTACATGCTCTCTGTCTTCCCATGGTTTGGGGCAGGACTATTCAGTCTGTAGGGAACAACCAGGAGAACCTAGTCACATCTCAAGGGATGAATTAAGTCGTCAAATCAGTGCTGAATTCCTGGGCTGATAAAGTCACTCAAAAGCCCTAACTCCAATTATCTTAATTGCACTCCAAAATTAATTCAAACCAAACCAAACCAAATATGAAATGAAGAGTACTTTAATCCCTCATCATTATTATCAAATTAATAATCTAATTGGGATGTTAATGCCATTTAACTAATCCAGTTTAAAATTAATTTGGATTAATTTGCTTGAGATCCTTCACTAGTACATGAGCTCTTATCAGAGCTCCTGGAAGTCTGCAGATACAGTCTTAGTGATTCTGTATATGCATATCATTGCAATGGACCCCTGGCTGGGTAATAAGTTACATAGACTCCATGTATTAGAAAAGGCTGATTAATTTAATTTATTAAGAAACCGGTTACTTTTATAGACAGTTATGATACAGGTAGGCCTAATTTGCCCTCTAATTAAAACACTGTCACCATTGGCTAATTAGGAAACCACCCTTTGATAAACAAATCTCTATAACACATTCCACATGTTCACAATACCAGGTACAGCAAATTAAGATAAGAATTGTTTCTCATTCTTTTCTCTGATCTTCTCACAGACTTTTCCCAGAACAATGCCTGGGAAAGCTGTTTTTTTCCTCTGTGGCCAGAGAGCTGCTGGTACATATGCACTTCCCTAACACAGCTGACAGTGCATGGTGCAGGTCCTACCATGTCTCTTGGGGAGCTGGGGGAACTGGGGCAGTTTTATCCATGTCTTGGACCCACATTTGAGTAGTCAGAATAAAGGGAGTTTTCTGTTCCAAAGGGAATCTCAAGGAAGTCAACAACCCATGGCTCAGCTTGGAGACCACAACCCTGAGCTGCTAACAGCTGCTTTCAGACCACAGGTCATACACGTTAACTTGGCATTCCTCAGACACCTCTGAGATGAGAAACTGCTCTTATTTCACAAAAAAAAAACAACAAAACCTTGTGGGTTGTCTCATGCTCATGCACACACCAGCTTGGTTTGGACTCTTAAGTACTTTGATAAATATTAAATGTTCTGTTCACTCATAAGGCTGGAATTGTGAACGCCATCTGGAGGATGTGGAAAAGACAACTCATTTGAGGCAGGATGGAGGATAGTCCCACTCCTTGGCACCTCAAACCCTATTCCATTAGGCAGCTTGACTGGACAGCAGGAGGCTGTGCAGAGTCACATTTTTAACTTTCCTGGAAGTTTGGGAGCGGAGACTGACCTCTGCCAGGTGGAGAGGGAAGGAGTGAGACAGTGGGAACAATCCAGAAGGGAAGATGGAGTTTCTGTATTTAAGAGTTTCCAGAGGGAAAAAGGTAGAGTCTAAGACCTATGGTATCTAGAGACTTTTCCCAAGTCTCTCCTCTGCTACAGATTTCCTTCTCAGTCTTGTACAAGTTCTCTGGTTTCTCTGTGAGTTTTGGCCAGGTCATCCAGATGAGAGCAGGCTCTGTCACAAAATGAGGACCCTTTTTTCCTCAGGGTTACTGCAGGGGACAGCTCTTGCAGAAACATTACCCAGATCCACCAAAACTTGAGGGACTCAATTGCTACCCTCCAGCTGCCCATGACTTAGAGCAGGGCATCAAAAATCACAGATTCAAAGACTGGGTGACATTGGAAGAGAACTCTAGAGGTCAACATGCCCAACCCACTGCTCAAGCAGGGCCATGCAGAGCCAGTTGCCCAGGATCATATCTTACCACAGAATCACAAAATTATTTGGGTTGGAAGGGGCCTTATAACTGATCCTTGTTGGAACAAGGACACCTTCCACTAGACCAGGTTGCTCTAAGCCCCATCCAACCTGGCCATGAACACCTCCAGAAATGGGGAAGCCACAGCTTCTCTGGGCAACCTCTGCCAGACCCTCACTATTCTTATAATAAAAAGTTTCTTCCTTGTGGCTAGTTTTAATCATCCCTCTCTTAGTTTAAGACCGTTCTCTCCCTTGTCTTATCACTCCAAGCATTATCCTTTGTCCTTTCCTTTCCTTTCCTTTCCTTTCCTTTCCTTTCCTTTCCTTTCCTTTCCTTTCCTTTCCTTTCCTTTCCTTTCCTTTCCTTTCCTTTCCTTTCCTTTCCTTTCCTTTCCTTTCCTTTCCTTTCCTTTCCTTTCCTTTCCTTTCCTTTCCTTTCCTTTCCTTTCCTTTCCTTTCCTTTCCTTTCCTTTCCTTTCCTTTCCTTTCCTTTCCTTTCCTTTCCTTTCCTTTCCTTTCCTTTCCTTTCCTTTCCTTTCCTTTCCTTTCCTTTCCTTTCCTTTCCTTTCCTTTCCTTTCCTTTCCTTTCCTTTCCTTTCCTTTCCTTTCCTTTCCTTTCCCTTTCCTTTCCTTTCCTTTCCTTTCCTTTCCTTTCCTTTCCTTTCCTTTCCTTTCCCCTCATTAGGAGCAGCTGGAATGGGCACATGCACAGTTAGCAGTGCTTTTGTGCAGGTGGAAAATGAGTCATGATAGAAGAAAGTAAAATACACTCTCATGATTAACCTGCAGTTTTAGCAGCTTCTAGGAAAACACATGCACCATTAACTGTACCCTGAGTGCAGATGAAATCAGGACACTTGGATGGGTGACACTTAAATGCATGGGGCTTTGGTTGTTCTTGAGCACAAATGCCTTTGAGTAGTCTGGAAAGGCATGGTGGCTCTGTGATAACAGAAGCACAGAATTGTTCAGGTTGGAAAAGCCCTCTAAGGTCATTGAGTCCGGCTGTTCCCCAGCACTATCATCCCCAGGTGCCACATCTACATATTTTTGAACAATTTCAGGGATTGTGGTCCCACCACTTCCCCAGTCACTTTGTTTCAATGTCTGACCGCTCTTTCAGTGACAAAATTATATGATGACTAACCTTGGAAAGATTGATCCTTCCCTGCTGCTGTGAGCATCCTCAGCATCCACAGAAATGGTGCAGAGATTTCAGCATCAGTTTTGCCTGCTTCTGCCTAGGCTGTGCAAATGCTGACTGATGTTGGCATGGCAAGGTCTTCTTGGTGCCAGAGCTGGAGGGTGAGTTTGTCACACCAGCTCCTCTCCCCTGGGCAGTCCATAACAAATCCCACTTGTCCCTTATCTCCCTTTACCCATCCCCTCTTGTTCTGTGGTACTCATTCTCCCATGTAGTATAGCCCAGGCTTGAATATCACTTTCAGATCAGCTGAGGATTTTAACAAGCTGCTTAGTCAGCCCTCAAGGGCTGGCCATGAGCTGCACTGTATCTGCAATCCATGTTGCCCATCCCGAAAATGCTGGGTATGGGCATTCTCTGTTCCCTCCTGCCAAAGTTGCAGCAGCCTTGGGCAGACATCCACTGCTCTTTGATGGACCTGGGCACCCAACACAGGCACAAACATCTGCATCCTTCAGGCTTTCCCCAGTGGCAAGGAAGCCATCAGCTTCTCTGTTAGATGTCTGGAAATTAGATTTCAATTTACCATGTGTGGAAACATCCAGGAATCACCTGGCACATACTTCAGGACAGGACAAACCTTTGATCCACACCAAGTTGTTGGGTGGGACACATGCATGTGTTGTGCAGTAGGTCTACCAGAGTGATTATGTACTCCCTCTGCTGTTCTGGTTGTGGGATCAAGAGGTACTGTGTAGAAGAAATCACCCTTTTCTTGCTTCTCCCCCCATATTAGAAAATGTATTGGAGGACATTTTAAACAAAATTGGTTCCCAATAATACCTAGACCAGTTCAAGGCAACATAATGAACTGTGCCATTGGAAAAGTAATTTTAGGCCAACGGGTAGGAGGAGATGGAAAAATGGGCAATGAAATACATCTCAGTGAAAAATGGGGGAGTTATTCCAGTGAAACTTTTCCAATATAAAGCATGGTGGGTGCAAGACACTGCCCTCCAGGAATACCTTATCTACTGTTCATAGCCAGTGTTCCACCCTGCTAAGGATACAGCACTAACTGACCCCTTTTTGGCTTATCTCTGTGTCTAGTTGGTGAAGACAGCAGAGCTGGACCCTCGGCAGAACTACCTGGTGGGATTTCATCCCCATGGAGTCCTGCCAGCTGGAGCCTTTCTCAATTTCTGCACAGAGGCATCTGGCTTTTCCAAACTCTTCCCAGGCATCACACCCCACCTGATGATGCTTTCCACGTGGTTTCACATCCCGTTCTTCAGGGACTATTTGATGAGTGGAGGTAAGGAGCATGGGCCTCTGGCAAGCAGTGGTATGTGTGGGTGCTTTTTTGAGGAACACAGAGTGAAAATGCATGGGGAAGAGGAGTCAAGGGTCTGTTTTTCCTCATCTGGGGCCAATTGGATCCCATTCATGGACACATCTATTTGAGATGGCAGCCCAAAACCTCTGAAGTTAAAAATTGCCCTCCTTGCTGTTATCTCTGTTGTCCAACTCCATAAATTGTCGCTGTGCTCACGGCATCACTGTGCAGGTGCTGTGTGCAAAATGCAGAGCAAACTGTGAACAGAAATGCTGAGAGCTGCAGGCCAGGATGTTCTGTATTTCTTTCCACAAACATTATATTCAGGCTTGAAATTATGAGGAAAAAGATGCTTTTTCTGAAGTATCTGCTGCTTCCAGGGGAGCAGCATCCAGGGACAGAGGATGAAAATAGCAGTTCATGCTGCTGCAATGGAAATGTGGCAGGGGAAAGATGTAGTGAAGAGGAACAGGAAAAGGGACAGGTAAAAATTCAAGTGGAAGGGAGTTTAGAGAGACTTTTGGACACCAGCAGGATGACCTCCATCTCTCAGCAGTGGGCTTGGCAATTGTCACTTCTCTAGCTGAATGTGGGCAGAATTCAATAGGCTAAACATAGGCATCCAGTTCCATCTGATGCACCCCAGGGCATCCATTACCCTGTTTTCCACATAAACTCTGGCTCCTGCTGCCAGAGTATTTACATGGAGAGTGAGAAATACAAACAGTGAGATATATGAGACACGACCCAGGTGAAGGAAGGTTTAATCACTGTAATGATGGAGTTGGATGCATAACTAATTTTGAGGTCAATTGAATCCATTTCACAATGAGATTTTAAAGTGCAAATTATTTCAGCTCCTGAAACAAGGATTTTTTTCTTATAAAAAAATATTGTCAAAACAGTATTGCTTTGTCATTTCTGAATTAAAGATTTCTATCTTAGTCAAGTAAACAACACCAGAGGACCAAATTCTTCATCAAATTCCACTTTCAATTAGCACCATCCACTGAAACGTATGTGTGTTTTGACCTAAAGCAAATGTTTCTCTGACGTCAGAATTATTCAGAATTGGACATGGTCTCACTTGACAACAAATTGAAACAGATTTTTTTCTAGGACTTAAGTACAGCTAGTTCCAAGTTTATATTTTTTCCTAAATTTCCCCCTCACTTCTGAACCAGACAGCAAATAGATAATTGTATACCCACCCAGCAGAGCTGTGTGCAAATCTAGCACCTTTTAAGGGAGTGACCTGGGGGTTTCAGCTCTTAAAATAAAGATTTTAGCACCTCTCCAGAGATGGATTATGGGGAGAAAAAGGTGCAGAGCAAACCACTGACAGGTGGATTTTAGTTTTAATTTCTCTCTGCTCTCCAGGCCTCATCCCCTCTGACAAGGAGAGTGCATCCTACGTGCTGCAGAAGCCGGAGGGTGGGAACTTGCTGACGATCATTGTTGGCGGGGCACAGGAGGCACTGGATGCCCGTCCAGGATCCTTCACCTTGCTGCTGAAGAACAGGAAGGGATTTGTGCGCCTGGCCATCCAGCATGGGTGATGAACGGGGTCCAGGGTGCTGAGGGAGGGGTGCTCAGCTCTGTGGTGTCGGAATCTGTGGGTATTGGTGATCCCGAGATTGTAGAAAGTCTCTGTCTTTCTGCCCCGTTGCCAAAGAAGAAGCCATAATTCGTCTGTGCTGTTTTCAAGGTTGTTTATTTTTGCTTATCTATAACAAGTTCTGCTGCCCTGCCGCAGCTCTGTCCTGCAGGGCAGCGTGTGGGGCTCTGCCCCTCAGTGGGATGTTACAAACATTATATACCAGAAACTACATGTACTATATTTACAATAATGTGCCAATATCTGTCACCTACGTTGAACAGTGTGTCCCCAGCCTAAACCAATAGAAAAATGCCAACATCACCAAGAACATGGAGGTAAGGAAGAAGAAGGAGGAAGAACAGGATCAGGCCCACTTTCCTCCATCTTAGAACTCCTGACCCCCATGTACAAAGTAAAACCCCCCTGTACAGGTACTAAAACCCCCCTGTACAATACTAAAAAATTTTTCCCTCTAATTTGTGACTACTTTTACTATACCATCTAACCCTCTGTGACCGCTTGTTCCACCTTTAAAGTTGGTAATTCATTCCATGGTTCAAACTCAAAATCACAGCTGTTTTCAGCTGCTTGCCAGGGTCTAAAATGCTTCTGACCAAGGCCTGGAACCTCTGAAAATGTCTGAGGGACATTTTGAGTTCCGAGACTGTGGCTGGTTAATGGGATGTTTCTGTTTTGGAGAAGAATGAAGGGATTTTGGAATGGGCTTTGCTAATCGTGACACCCTATTGGTTTTGATTCCCTGCAGCACCCCCCTGGTCCCTGCCTTTTCCTTTGGGGAGAATGATGTCTTTGACCAGGTGAAGAACCCCAAGGGCTCCTGGCTGAGGAGGACTCAGCATTGGCTCCAGCAGATCATGGGCATCTCCCTTCCCCTCTTCCATGCACGAGGCATCTTCCAGTACAGCTTTGGGCTGATGCCCTACCGACGGCCCATCTGCACCGTGGGTGAGTCCACAGAACTCTGACACGATGCCAGACACACTCAGGTTAGCCAAACTGGGGGAACAGGGACAGTCCCTGGGTTGTGTCATCCTCCTGCCAGGCTGAAGCCTCATGCCAGACAGCACAAGCAGTGGTAGACTAGAAATGTGCACTGGTAGACTAGAAATGTGCTGCAAAGCAGCATTCCAAACTGTTCATGTTTTGGCAATCTGGTTTTATCTCATGACAAATCCCAGCCCATCTGGGCTGTGCTGGGAAAAGCCCCAGAGCAAATGTGGCCAACCTTATCACTCCTGTGAGATGCAGACAACCCCAATACCACAAAAAGCACTGCAATAAGGTTGCACGAAACATCTTCCAAGGCAGTTTTACAAACACAAGTAGGACCAGCAGGTCAAGGGAGAGGATTCTGCCCCTCTGCCCCACTCAGGTGAGACCCCCTCATGCAGTGCTGCCTCCAGCTCTAGGGCAAGAACACCAGAAGGATGGGGAGCTGCTAGATACCACGGGGAGACAGGCTGGGAGAGCTGGGGATGCTCAACCTGGAGAAGAGAAGGCTCTGGGGAGGCCTTAGAGCCCCTGCCAGTGCCTAAAGGGCCTCCAAGAAAGGTGGAATTTGAAGGGAATTTGAAGGGGGATTTTGGACAAGGGCATGGAGTAACAGGATGGCAGGGTTAGATGGATATTAGGAAGAAATTCTTGGGTGTGAGGCCCTGGCACAGGTTGCCCAGAGAAGCTGTGGTTGCCCTTCTTCTCTGGAAGTGTTCAAGGGCAGCTGAGAGAGGGTTTAGAGCAACCTGGTCCAGTGGAGAGTGTCCCTATTCAAGGCAGGGGGGTGGAATGAGATGATCTTTATTTCACTCCCAAGCCAAACCATTCTGTGATTCTCTGAACACTCATGCAGTTTGCAGCTTTGCTTACTGTCCTGTGCAGACACATCTGCAAATCCAAACCTATTTGCATGTGAGGAAAATGAACCATTTTCACCAGAGTCCATGTCCATGGGAGACCAAATTTCAATAAAATCTTTGGTTTTGAATAAGTTTTTCAACATCTCCATGCTTGTTCCACCAGTGTGGCTGATGCTCTGTGAATTAATTTAATTTAAAATGCTGTTTGGAATGGTTAGAGCTTACACCGCTGATTAAGTTTGACAACAAGCAATTACTTCTAATTGTATTACAACCTGTTTGGATTGTCTCAATGGTTTTATAAGGTGTGTAGTATCACACAGGCTCTTTACTAATTGGATGAAGAATAGCCTTATAACATGTTGAAACCCTCTGTCACTTGAGAAAAACAATTTGAGTAAGAGACCAGAGCAAAAGAATCTCATGGATCTTCTCTGTCTTCTCTGTCCCCTGCTCCTGGTAGCTCTGGGAGATGGGAAGGCTCTTCTAGAGATAGGAATCAAAATAACTAGATTTTCTGTTGAATAAAATGTGATTTTTAAAAGATAAGTAAGTACTTGGTTCCTATTAAAAATCAGATATTTCACAGAGTCTTTAATCTGAGCAAAGTGGAAGCACCTTCAGTGCAAGTGTGTTTAAATAGTGTGGGGCTTCCTCATTTTCCTCATTTTCAATGCAGATTCCCAGGACCATATGGAAACATGGAAAACCCAACCCAGATATTATCCTGTCTTTATATTGTGTTTATCTGCAGCACATCTGATGTGAGAAGCAGCTCTTGGGACTGCATTGGGATGCAGCACTTCTTACTTCAAAAGGCTACACAGAGGGTCTTTGACATTAGCCAACTTTGCAGATGGGTAAACTAAGGCAAGGCCCAGTGTGACCCTGGAGACCAAGAGCTTGGTCAGGCTCTGAGCCACCATCCCTCCTTGGCTGTGCTGTCTCCCAGGCTCCAGGAAATAACTGGTCACACTGACCTGTCCATCCTGGATAGGCTTGTCAGCGTTCAGGAACACACAGAATCACAGGATATGATTATCTGGAGGTGCTTTTATTGAGATCTCTGGGAATCAGGGGTACAGACCCAAATCTGACTCCCACATGGCTTTCAAGCTGAATGCATTTTATATTCTATCATTATATAACTTACATATTAATTATTAAACTTATATTGTTCTATCGTATACATTGACTTTATTCAAGCATGAGTTTCTCGTGATCTTTCTTAGGCCCCTGACCACAGTTTCTCATGATTATTCTTACAATTAAACAGTAATTATATTTAATTACTAAACAATCATCATATCTAACAATTATATAATTTATCATGTACTAGCTACACAGGTGCAGTTCTAGCAAGCTACAAGGCCTACATGTACCCAGGGTATTTTTTTCAGGGCCTACTAAGCTTAATTTTCCTTCTAACCCTAAATCCCCATAATTTTAAAACCCTTTTACTATCAGGCTGACCTCAGCTCTCTGCTAGGGTGAGCAAAGTGTTCAGAGGTACCTGACACTGGCTCCTTCTAACAACTGTACTTCTTTTCCAGTTGGGAAGCCAATTCCAGTGCAGAAGAAGCACAGACCCTCTGAAGAAGAAGTTGATCAACTCCATCAAAAATACCTAGATGAGTTGTCCAAGCTCTTTGAGAAGCACAAAGCTAAATATAATGTCCCAGAAGACAGCCACCTGGAATTTATATAGAGTGCCTTAAGCAAGGTGAAACCATGGAGATCAAGCCCCAAGTTTCCCCCCTCTCTGGAACTACTTCACAACCTCAACATAGTCACAGTCAACACATAGTCTGATTTTCCCAGTAACACAGCTTGATTTTCCCAGTATTTGCATGGGTGTAGAGACAGGTTTTTCATTTTTTCTCCATGTAGAACACATAAAATATATAAAAGAGAAGGAAAAAAACCCATCTGTGGTCAGCACAATTGAAACTCCTCAGCACAAAAATAACACTTCCAGTCTGGCATGGATGCCAGTTTATACAGATATTTCCAGGCAGTTCTGAATTATTTAAATTATTTCCTTTGCATTATTTTCATTTTGAAATGGGACAATGAGCCATAATTTGTGATGAAGGCATATGTTTTTAAAAATATAATTCATCTAGATCAATAAATGAACATTGTTTGTTTGGTGTTCTTCATGTTTTTAATTGCTCTGGGCTCTTTTCTCACCACCTGAAGCAGTTTATCAGAAAGGTCCAGCATGATGCCAAGCACCCTCAGCAGCATGATGCCATAGCCCACTTGCACAAAATAAATTAAATAAGTTCCATTAGAAATACGTATTGGAGCTATAAAATATTTCTAATTATTATAAAGAAACCAGAAGCCACTCTTGGCAGTCACACCACCAGAGCTGGGATGGAGCATTGGCAGCTCCACTCTCCATATTCAGTCAGGCTGAGCTTCCTCACTGGCTCAACCCCTGGTTTCCCATAGCACAGTCTCAGACATCCGGATCCCTCAAATAATTTAATCACACAAGAACAAAATCATTTTCTTAGGAAAGAGGAGCATGACTAGGACATGGGGGAATGGAAGTGTAATTCAGGCTGGAAATATCCATTGGGGTTTGAGGGAGCCACATTTGGCAGGTGATCAAGGCTCTAAGTAGATGCTTCTTTTTGATACCTAGAATTTCATTAGACTTTTAACTTAATGTGATTTTGCAGAGTGGAAGTTTCAGGTGGCAGGAAGCCATCTGCTCAGTTCACCCTTACAGTGCTCTGATACTTTCATGTTCTTCTTTCTCCCTCCTTTCATTTCTTTCTCTTCCTCACAGTCTATTCCCCACTTGAGAGCAGCCACCAAAAATCCTACAGATCACATGCACTTCATTTTTGTTCTTGAAACTTCAAAAAGTACATTTAACAAGAAAAACTTGTTTAAAAATTGAAAACTCTGTCTCTGCTGCCAATACCAGGTCATAATTGGGGTTTATTTCCTTTTCCTGCCTCCGGTCCTGACCAAGGCTGCAAGGATTCCACCAGATTCTTAATCTGAATAACCCCCTGGAAATGCCTCCCATTCCCAGAAAACAAGCAGCAGTAAGGAAGAATTTAATGAAGTCGTGCTCAATATTCTAAACACTTCTATAATACCACACTTAATCCAGTCCAATAAAACAGGTCTCATGCTATGATTTATTTTTTTTCTTTTTGTTTTATTCTTAGTTAAGGACTAAATTAAGAGGTGTCCAAGCAGGAGGAAGATTTTCTGCACCAGAAACAAACCAAAAAAATGTATCTCCCACCCTTTTCTCTTGGAGCTCATCACCATCCAAGCTTTACCATAGCTCCAATTTTTTTTTTCTCTGTCCTTTCTTCTGCCTTTCTTTTTACATGGCCATCCACCTAGAGATACACCTACTTGAGAGGTGGGCTGGCCCATCATCTTCCTGGCTTGGATACCATTCTGAAAGAGAGAAAAGGCAGAAAATGGGTGGTCAGGAAAAAACCTCAGGGAGGCATGGGAAGGAGGATGCTGGAGCTGTCTGGAAGTTGTTAAGGCGGTCAAAGAGATCTAAAGGTGAAGAAGGACCACAGTGCTGGAGAGGAGGAATCAAAGGAGAGTGTTGGCTGTACGTAATTGGCTTCCTTGAAGGTCAGTTTTATCTCACAGACTGAAAAATACCCTTTTGATGCGTCAGGGACCTATATAACCCAGGTCAGTGCCTGGGCTTGTGTTAAATATAACAATAAGAACAATTCACAGGCATCCTCATCCTAATTCAGGGAGCTCAGTACAGTGAGAGGTCCCATTCAAGAAACCAGAGCTGTCTCTGAGGAAAACACTATAAACCAAGAAGCTTTTCTGCTATTTCAGCACAAAAAGGGGCGAATATTTCACACAGAGCTGTCTGGAGGATTAAAACTCCTCTGATGGTACACAAGGCAGGAGAAGCTTAAAGGAAAGAAAAGTGCTCAGATCAACCAAACCAAACAATGTTTAGGTTTGACTCTTCAGCTTGAAACTGGTTTAATTGGAGTTACCTCCAAGGTACCCTCAACTGAGGGACCTTCAAGCTGTCACTCAAAATAAGGATCACTTAAAGTTAAAACAACACTGTATGTTTCCTTCCAGCATGTCCACTCCCTACTTACTCAGCTGGTTTTCATCTGAGAAGCCCAAGAAGAAGAGATATATCCAATTGCCTTTCTTGCAGAAATGTCAAATTTGTCCCTTTTTGGGACTTTTGTGGAAATTCTGAATTGGAAAATACAATGAGAAATAAAAGCGTGGTGATTCAGTATTCCCCTCCTGCCTGTCTCTTCCTCCCACCTCTTCCCTCTTGATCTCTCCTGTATTTCTGTTGTGAGAGGCTCTAATCTGGATTTGCCTTACTTAGCAGGTTCAGATCATGAGGCTCAGAAGAAAACCTCTGATGACTGATGAATACAAAATATGGACTAATTCTCCAAGAGGAAGAAAGCCAAGCAAAAAATGCTTTTTAGCCCTTCTGCAGCTCTACTGCTGCAAAGTTGTTTTGTTGCCCTGAGAATGGGATTCAAAGATTGTCTGCTCTTGGTAACAAAATTAAAAGGTTTTATTCTGTTGCAGAAAAATGTGTTGTTTCTGCTCAGGGAAAGATTTACTGCCTATAATTCAATAAAATCCCGAAATGCTAAACATCCCTCCCTTATGGCATACCTTTCAATAAAGGAAATAAAATTTCAAGTGCATCTGAAACCCATCACTTTGCATTTAAAAAAAAAAAAAAAAACAAAAAAACACTAAATCAAATCAAGAAATTACCTTTTTTTTTTTTGTTTCCTTTTCAATTCAAACATTTGGAACATAACATTTAAAACATTTAGAAAGCATGGGTCTCCTCATGAATATTGACACATATTTTTTGGGATAATCTGTTAGTTCTGTCTGACTTGTAACCAATGAATTCTCTTCTGCATCTCCCATCATGTGAGCTCACCTCTTGACACAATCTTTCTTGGAGAAAACATCTGATACAGGATTTTGGCAAACCATCCTGTTCAGATTACAAAAACCCATCAGTGAAGAAATAATCTACAATCACCAACAAGGTAGGAGAGTATATATTTGATTTAAGAAATTATTTGGTATGATTTATCCATTTTTCAAGCTTGTGCTTGGTTTTACTCCTACCCACATCCTGACCCCAGCCAGGAGATGCTAAGCCATTAAATTTGGCCTGGCAACCTACTGAGCCACCATGTCTCTGGGGCACAGGGGGTTTGTGTGTTTCAGGCAACATATGACCTTCAAAACAGAGAATGCACTTATCAGGTGGGAAAGCACCTGTAAAATCAGGTAGTTGTGAACCAGCATCTTGGGTGTCAGGATACAAAATAATTCCTGTGAGCTAAAGGGATTCCTATTTTATTAAATTACAAGAAGCCAGCAAAATACAGCAAAAAACATGATTTCAATGACCAATTCAAGACGTACAGAAAATTACATACAGAAAGCGCTACAGGAAGGATTTGAAATCACTTGGGTCCATGAAATGCTTGCAGAAAACTATGAATGCACAGAATACCATGCATTCACAGAAAATTGTGCATGCACAGAAGAAAAATAATGCAAAGGAAAAAAATAATGTTTAATTCTTGGTGAAGAAAGTTTTCTGATCCCCTAGAATTGAAAGGGAACAAGTGCTAGCAAGCAGTGCTTTTATTTTCACCACTGCCAGCAAGGACAGAACTTAGCTGCTCATCGCAAACAAAAGCTTCATGGACAAGGTGCATGTGGATGCTGAGGAACTCACCTGCACATCAGAGTACTCTGAACTGGGAGAGCAGTGTTGCATTGTCAAGAGCATGTAAACAGGGCTGTGAGGTCAGATTTTCAGAATTATTTACAAAGAACTTAGCTTGTACCTTCTGAGAGGGAGAACCTCTAAGATGCCATTTGGCAGGATCTCCTAGGAAGGCTAAGCACCTCATTTTCCTCATCAGGAACCCCAAAATCTGGAGATGCTCACTTGCCAGAATCAGTATATCCCTCAGAGGAGGGAATGAGCAGATTTTTCCATGCTATGTTTTTGACATTACCTACAAATCCCACAGTGTGCCTTGCTTCCAGGAACTGTTAAACACTTTACAAGTAAATAGGATCTATAACCCCTGGAGAGGTAGAATGGGAGCTACTTTAACCCCTCTATTCATGCTGGCCTACTGTCAACCCAAGATCATGAATGTCACAAGGCCAGAGAGCAAGAACAAGCATGACCTGTGGCCCAGATTTCTAGATCACCTAGTTCCATGTGATTTGTGGCTGGTCAGAGGAAGACTATAGCAAAGTTGAGACCCAAATCCTCCTGAATCATAGAATAGCTCACCACCCGCATTGTAAAAAATTTCTTCTTTATATCTAATCTGAATCAATCCTCTTTTCTATGAATACTTGTACTTAAACATAGAGGGAAAGAAAGAAGAATATCAATCTAGGAAGACAGAGGCCAAACAAGTTGAAATTACAATTATTTTAAAGCAAGCAAAGCAGAATGGCTAAATTATTATTTAAAAATCAGAAATAAAGAAGTGATAGCCAAATTTGATAGGTATTTAGGTTCAAAAATTACTCCCTTCCTTGGAAAGTCCAAATGACACAGAAATAATCCTCTCCACATTAGCCCCATGATTCAGGAGTCACTACAGCCCCACCTCCTCTTTCAGTGGCCATCTCTGTTTGTCTCTATTTCTCTTCCCCTTCCTTTTCAGCCTGCTATTTGGCCTCTATTTGGCCTCAGTTCCCTTGTAGAAACTCTTGCCATTATGTTGGATCAGACCTCCTTGTGTCTGGGATGTCCACATCCTTTGGCCAAAGACTGAGATGGAATGGATTTCACATCTCACTGAGAGCAGCAGCACAGAGGTCAGTGCAGCCCTGACACACCACGCTGATGATAATGGGATATGCTTCTTGTTCTTCCTTGCCAAATTTTAGGGCTGGCCATGGCTGGAGCAGCAGGCAAGGTTAATCTTTGTTGAAAGCTTTAGTTGGGTAAGGAGGCCAGCTACCACTTCACTTTCATTTGTATTGACCAGTGCAGAGCATTAGAAGTATTAGAAGCATTAGAAGTAATGAAACCCAGTAACAAGCAAAGCCATTGGATGTAAGATTGATCCTGGGGCCTCTGGGGTCTGATCCAGCTCTGGACCCCCGGCCCCTCTCAGTCTCACAAGGACAAAAGTAAAAGACGGGAGGCAGTCTTTCCTCTCGGGATGAGAGTCCCACTTTATTCGGTTATGTGTATTTTGGATAATTTGTGCTTATGAGAAATAGATATATAAAATACGTTATGTTGGTAAGAAATATTCTTATAAGGTTTCTTAAGCACACAAGCTGGAATCAGGAGATTGCTTCAGGGTTATTTCAAAACCACAGCTGGCAGCAGAGAGGACCTAATTTGCAAGCGAATGAATGTGGCTCCTCTGGAGATGGGTCCTTCTCCAAGGGGATCCAGGAGATGAATATTCAATAAATATCTAAGACTGAGATAGACAGAGCCATCAGGAAGACACATCTCAATGCCAAGTTCCAGTAACTTGATGATTGCCATACATCCCTTGTGGTTTTGTTCAGCTCCGTGCAGAGAAAAGAAACGACATGAATATGTGAATCTCTGAAAAGAGGAAAAGAAATCCTGCCTCAGGCAGAATAGATGGTATAAGAACTGCTTGGACAGAACAGTCAGGGTGAACATAGGAGATCTGATGCTGTAGAGGTGGGATCTGTGTTTCACCCAGGGCCGATCCTGGGCTTGGCACTGTCCTTTTTGTGGGTATCTTAGACTGAATTTCGGTTGTGAAATAAAAATCTATTTTATTAATTATTAATTTGGCTTGATCATTTTTACCTATAATAATCCCTTGATAGGAGCTGCCTGGGAAAGAAGGCGGTGTCCCAGAGGGGCAAGAGAGTGAGTGCTTGGTGGTGGGAGATTTTAAACCCGGGGGAATGGGGGGCAGAGGAAAAGGGGCCATGGCCAATGGGATACAAGTGACAGGAAAAAGTAACCTGGGCTAAGACCACCACCACAAGGTTCTGGGGGAAGAGGGGAAGATATGGAACAAACCACTTGGTGCAACACAACAACTGGACACTGGTGTCTGTTAAGAAGGAAGAAATATTCATCACTTCCTAGCGGGTCATGCTAAAACTGGCCTCATGAAAGATCCTCCGAAGCCTATTAGCTAAGGCACATCCTGCGGGAAATCCTCTTAGAGCAGTGGAGGTGACGATGTAGCTGATATTACTGCTCCCAGGACTGCAGTCATAGCAAAACAGGGCTGGGATGGAGTATTAAGAGATCAGTGGGGGCATGCCCTTTATTTCAAGGAAGGATCAAGTCCATCCATCTCATATGTCACCGGGCAGACATTGTGTTAATATGCTCTTGAAGACTTTCTATGATAAAGATGCCACAACCTTCCTATTCCCTAATTTTCTCTAAAGCAAATTGTAACTCAAATTCTCAAGTATGTACTTTGGCTCATGGCTTTCTACCTCCATCCAGTATGTGAATGAAGATAAGGTTATTCCCTTCTCTGTCTGTCTTCATGTCATCACATGTCATGTCTTCTCAATCCACAGTTTTTCAGGCCAAACCATGGCTAAACCATGTTTATTTGATGAGTTGGATCCACTAACATCTCCATAATAATCTCTATCAGACTTGTTGCTTGAGTGTACACAGACTTGTATATTTTGGTGATCATCTCAACTTCTGGAAGTGGACAACACAGGGTTATGAGGACTTCCATGAGTCTGAAAGCACTTCAGCACAAAAGAGCTGATAGAAAATGGCCTGTGAAAGGAGGATTTCCCTCCATTTATACCCCAAAGCTGTTGTCGATCCGTTTTCAGGTGTCCTCAAAACACTGGTCCCTATTTGACCAAGAAATTTCTTATGTGGCAGATCGCTGAAAAGACCTGCAACATGGTCTAGTTGAAAAATGTCCCTGCCCATGGAAGAAGGGGGAGTTGGAATCGATGATATTTCAAGGTCCCTTCCAACCCAAACCATTCTCTGATTCTATAATAAACTTTTCTTAGAACATTCCAGAAATGCGGGCTGAGATAAAGAGTCAATGAAAGGTTCTGTAGAGAATAAAGACAACCTCAGGTGACTAGATTAGTTTTTTGTCCTTCAGCCTGCAGATGGCACCAAGAAGTGCCATTCTTATTCTGCATTTCCTCGCCTTTTCCTGCAGCTGTGGAGTGCACAGGGAGCATCTGCAGAAACAGTCTGGTTGCAGTCAGCGTGACTCCCTGGTGAATAAAGGGTTGCAAGACTGAGTCTCTCTGGTCCTGCAGCCCACATGCATGTGTGGAGCAACTCTACTGGGATTTGCAGGAGTTGTGAAATAAAGCTGGCACCTCTTCCTGCAGGCTTTGTTAATTCTTAGTTTTTTATAGTTTTATACTTGATTGTGATGTAACCAACCCCCTGTGGTAATCACATATCCTCTGAACAGAGAGAGACATAGCTCTCCCAGGATTTTCCTGGGAAGCATTGAGAAAGCTCAGAGAAAGAATTGAAACAATTATTATCTCAATCTCTTCACCTGGCAGGCAATCTCTGTTTGTCAAAGATGTTTACAAGAAGGAGTTGTCCCTTCTTGACCAATAGGTGAGAGAAGATTCCTAAAGACCAATCAGGTTCTTAGGTCCACCTTTGTTTCTATAGAACTGTGGATTTCTAATAATAAAGTGCTTTTTCATGCCTTCTGATGATGGAGTCTTTGCATCACCTTTGTCTGTCCCCGGTACCCCTTTGGTGACAACCCCTAATTTAACAGCATGGCACACTCAGGCAGCTCTAGTCCATCACATGGAATCTCTACATCAATTCCTGCAGTAGCAGGGCTGTAAAAAATATTATAGAAACTATATGCTTTCCACATTTCAAGCTATTCTAACACAGTGGGGAGGCTCAGGTTATTGCTCAGATTGGCTGACCCAGGAGGAATTAAGATTCAGCCTCCCACAGGTTGTCCACAAACCCTTTCTGCCATGCAACATGCAAAGCGCAGTGGGGATGGTGTGTTAGCTGCCATCCTGAGGGAAGGAGAGGAATTTCTATTGCAAGATCCTTCTTCATTTATAATGAGGAGGTATTTTCAACCATGCATGGCTTCTAGAGATGTGCTTTGAAATTCAAGAGCCAGCATAGAATATCCAAGCATGCATAAGTCAAAGACTCAGAGAAAAAGGTGGTTTGGCACCAGAGCCCTGCCAAGCAGGATCTTTTGGGTTCTTTCAGCAGCAAGAGGTGCTGGAGGGTGTCCAGAGAAGGACAATGGAGCTGGGTAAGGAACTGGAGCACAAGTCCTATGAGGAGTGTATGAAGGACCTACAGGGGGCTCAGCCTAGAGAAAAGGAGGCTCAGGGCTCCTCTCTACAACTCCCTGAAAGGAGGGTGGAGCCAGGTGGAAGTTGTGCTCTTCTCCCATGGGACAAGGGACAGCACAAGAGAAAACAGTTTCAAGTTGTGGGGATTTAGATTGGATATCAAGGAAAATGTCTTCACCAAAAGGGCAGTCAGACATTGTGGTGAAATCACCATTCCTGAAACTGAAAGGTGTGTGGATGTGGCACGTGGGGACATGGTTTGGTGTTGCACTTGGCCATGCTAGGGGATTGGTTTGACTCAATAATATTAGAGGGTTTTTCCAACCTAAAGTATTCTATGACTCTATGACTTTAGGATTCTTAAGTGCCAGGCTGCAGAAGGAACGTCAGGAGAAAAACAGGTAGGTCCTGCCACTTTGCTCTAAGAGTTCTATACTTTGTCTCTTTGCATCTGAATTTCCCCCCCAGAGAAACTCCCAAAAAACCCGAGGGTAGTTCACCCTCCCCACCATCTCAAGCATGTAGCCATCAGTGCTTCTCAGGAACTCAATGGGAAAAAAATTACACACTTAACAAGAAAAGAAAAGAAAAAACCCAACCCCCAATAGTAGGAAGCCATTCCTTCCTGTCCTGTCACTCCAAGCCCTTGGCCAAAGTCCCTCCCCAGCTCTCTCTTAGCATTGGAAGTCCGCTGGAAGATCTCCCCCATCCCTGTGCTCTCATGCATATCCCCTTCCTTTTCTCCTTTGAGATACACACGCTGGGGGTCATCCATGTGCAGTCTTCACCTCTTCTCCTCCTGCTGAGGCAAATTCCTAGATGTAGACATGAACTTAATAACAAACCAATGTCTGTTGCCTCCAAACTACACCTCCCAGTTTGCAGTCCTAAGGAACCCTTCCTAATGTCATAAAAAGGCCACAAGCATCCTCCCGTAAAAGGGATCCATCCTCCCTTTCTAAAAAACTACAGACAAGCAGCCAACAACATGGAGCAGAAATACACCAGCTTAAGGGAGACAGTCTCCTAAGAAACAACCCACAACTGTTTTTCATCGAGCAGACATACCCAAAACATGATGTGCTACAACCTTGAGAAACCAAGTGCCTGTGAGCAGTGGGGAACTTGTGTCTCTGCTATGTAGCAAGGTGGTCTCTTCTCACCAGGCTGCTTTGCAAGCCTGGGGTGTATCTTTCCTTCTTTCCTGCTTTAAGTCATCCTGTGCTCGGTGCATGGCTGAAACCTGCATGGAGGATTGCAGGAATCTGGAGCAAAGGGAGGATTTCCCAGTCTCTGTGTTTCTCTCCAAAGGGTGCTGTTGCTGGAGGGGCCCCAAAGCTCTCAGGGAGGTTTGCTGCAATTGGTAAAATCCTTGGAAGCTGAAAAGCACAGGATGGGCTAATTCCATGAGGCAATTCTTGGATATGTCCTTGCAAATTGCAAGTAATCTGTTGGGTAAATTTCTACTTCTTTAAATATATTTTTTCTTTATGATCTTGGGACTGATGGATCCTGCACAGGATTTGGGGCAATACCTGTCATGCCCAGGGTGGTGGAGGGCCCTTGAGAGGTCTGACTGGCTGGAAGGCCAGGGGAGAAGGACAGCCTTGGCTAATAGATTTAAAGCTTTGCTTATTGGCCCTTGCTGTGCCCAGGGGATGGAGGGTGTATGATGTTTTTGTTAAGAATTTGTCTGGCTGAGAGCTGGGATGGAGGCAGGGAGGTGCAGAGGAGCACTTGCCTTGGCTTCACCAGAAATGCATGGTCTGTGTGGTCACCTTTCCAAGATTTGTGCCTCAGTTTCCCCACCTGTGTTTGGAGACTGGTTCTGTCCCATGGCTGTCTGTTTGCAAACAAAGAAAAAAACACAGAGGTTTCTGGATTTCTCAGGGAAGGCTTTAAGAAAATGCAATCATCATGGAAAAGAGCTGAAAATGCTCATTTTTAAAGAAATATAGTAAGATGCTTCCTAAAAGATCATGAATCTCTCCCCTTTTTCCTCTTATATTTAACCACTTTCCAATGTCTCATTCTCCCACACTCCTCTTAGAAAAGAAAGCAAACCTATTTAAGAAAAACAATAAAATTACCTTTTTTGGTCTGTGTGTACCAATCCTTGTTTTACAAAACACCCTGCCATTGGGTTAAAAGTGGAGCTGGTCAACTGTCTATTAGTAATTCTTTGCCTGGTCTCTCTCGTGCACTGAAATAGTGCTCATTCAGCACAGGGAGCAAAGTTAATTTTTGGACATACAGTTAATTTTTACGTGCTCTAATTTTAGACTACAGCTAGGCAGCGCTACCATGACTTGCTGCCAACAGCTGAAATCTTTGCTCCCTGACTTGCATAAATCTTCCTATTTGTCTGCTGGGGAAAAGTGAGGGTGAGACTTTAAAAAAAATAAATTAATGCCCTCTAAAGCAAAGCTCACTGTGAAGTGCTCTCTTCCAGTTTTGGCCTGAAGTTTGCTTCCAGTTGTGAAGAAGAGGAGGTGTAAGTGTAGTTTAGAAGGGGAAGAAATGGATACATTTCAAAACCTCTCTAAATGTTAAATAACTGCATGAACAAAAAAGGCAAGTGCTATGAAAATGACTGATGCCCTTTGGGCTTTGAAGTGGTTGTACCATTAACCAACGAGTTGCAGAGGAAATACTCTTTGCTCCAATCCTACAAAAATAGTGGCTGTGTACAGTCAGTATGGAGGTTTGCAGTGTTTGTGCTCCTATGCCAGACAATACCTAAAAGGGTGTGGCATCAGAAAGGATACAGGACCGGTATCCAACAGGTGGACAGAAGAAATGTGTCATTTCCTTCTCTCTGGGCACTGCCAATGCACCTCCAGTTCTGGGCCACTCACTCCAACAAGGACATTGAGGGGCTGGAGTGTGCCCAGAGCTGAGCACCAGGAGCATCTGAGGGAGCTGGAGAGGCTTGGGGGAACCTTTTCATGCTCCTCAACTCCCTGACATGTGGGGATTGGGCTCTGCTCCCAGGGAACAAGTGACAGGACGATAGGAAGCAGCTTCAATTTGCCCCAGGTGTGGTTTAGGTTGGATATAAGAGAAAATGTCTTCCCTGAGAGATTTGTCTGGCATTATAATAGGCTGCTGAGAGAAGTGGTGGAATCACCATCTCTGGAAGTGTTTGAAAGGCATGTGGATGTGGCATGGGGAACAGGGTTTAGTAGTGGCCTTGGCAGTGCTGGTTTAACGGTTGGACATGATGATCTTGGAGGGCTTTTTCATCCCAAATAATTCTGTGATTCCATGCTCATTGGGGTTTTACCCTCTGCTTGTCCCTTCCTTTCATCAGTGGTCAGCTCATCAGTCAAATTTGCTTTTAACACAGTCTGGATAAATTCAGACTTTGCCCCACCAGCTAAATAAATGCTTGCTCTTCCTTAGTTTCTTTCCTGGAGATGTCCCAGGATGCAAAAGTCCCAGGGATGTGTTGGTAGGAGTTTTGAACAACCTGGTCTAGTGGAAAGTGTCCCTGCCCATGGCAGAGGGTTGGAACTGAATGATCTTTACGGTCACTTCCAACCTAAACCATTCTGTGATTCTGTGATTTTATGTGTCAATGTACTCCTAAGGTGCCCATAGCTGCAGAAATCCCTCTAGAGAACAGGGTTTGCAGAGCTCTGTCATGCAAACATCCCTTTCCAAGCAAATTCTTTGAACAGGAAGGGTGTAAAGCACAAATTGGCTGAAAATCAAGCAATGGGCTGGGGGCTTGGACAATTTTTTGGGCATGTCACATGGATCCTCCATATGCAAAGGTCAACCAGTTCAATGATCACGGTGGTGCTCAGATGTCCACAGGTACCTCAGCATGGGCTCTGCTGAGGTCTCCTGGGGAGGGAGGCATTGCTCCTTGCTCATTCTGGCTCTGGACATGGTAGGGGATGTCTTTGCACCCTGGCAAAACATAAGCCAATGTCACTGGACCATGCCAATGACCTGGCCCAGAATGACGTCATGCATCTGTAAAATGTTGCCCTGTTATGCTCCCTTTAGAAAGTGTATGATGGTTTTAAACTGAAAAATAACAGGTTTAGAGTAGAGGTTAAGAAGAAATTCTCATGAGGCCTTGGCATAGTCTGTCCAGAGAGGCTGTGCTTGCCCCATCCCTGGAGGTGCTTAAAGCCAGGTTGGATGGGGCTTGGAACAACCTCGGAAGATGTCCCTCCATAGCAAGGAGGTTGGGACTAGAAGATCTTTAATGTCCCTTCTAACTCAAACCATTCTTGTTTTTATGATCCTACAGTTCTGTGATCAGTGGTTGTTATTTGTACAGCAAGAATGGCCACGCACAATTTGTTAATGGGTTCAGAGATACCCTGGTTGACACTTATTTACCTATTTTGCATATCTGAAGTGTGGCTGGTTCCTGCTCATATGGCAAGCACTTCTCTGGTGATGGAGCATTGGAAAGTACCAGTCTGGGCTCCTAAAATCATAACACCTAGCTCAGAAGCATGGACAGGCAGTGATGTGAACCTGGGGTGACAGAACACTTCCATGCACCCACAAGAACAAACAGGACTTGAAGGATCTTACCAGAAGCCACAGCCAGAAACAGAAGAGACCAAGGGGAGCTTTGAAGCTCATGAATTCAAGACTAAGGAAAGGGGTGAAGGACCAAGGGTAGAATTGCTGCAACTACCTAAATCTTCATTGTTTCTTCAGCTTAGTTCCCCAGTAAGCTTGTGTCTCAGTTACCTCCATACCTTTGGGCTACACAGCTTTTGGGTTTATTTGAAGTTCTATAGAGAAGCAGGCAATGTGTGGGGATGTGGGAACACACCTCTTCTCCCTCAGCTCAAGATTAGCTCATCACTCAGGTGATGTATGAGCCAACAGCAACATCCCAGAGGAGGGGTAGACAAGCCTGTCAGTTGAGGCAGGATCGGAGTCTTCACCCTCGGAGGATATGTCCAAAGACTCTACAGTAACTCGTTGTTCTAAGGGGGTTACTTTGCACCAGCTCCTCTGTAGTCATGCTGACTGGCTTCAGGAGTCTTGAGGGCTTTCTCCGGTTCCTCAAGACTTTCTCCATACATAGGTGAGGGTCGTTGTGCAGTCTCCACTTTTTGCTCGTTGTCTAAATCTATGTTGGGTCTACTGCCAGTGTCTAGTGACACCATGGGCACTAGGGAAACAGGAAGGCTTCTCTGGGAACAGCTGCTGGACTACCCAACGCAGTGCAAGGGACAAAAAGGGTTTCAAACTATTAGGGACAGAGGAGCAAACAGGTAAGATGTCTTTTACAAAAGGATTCTAACAAGGGTGTCAACATCAGGAAGGAATACAGAAACTAGAGGAGTCAAACTGGGATGTCAACTGGGTATGGGGACTAATACCTTGTATAGGGTAAGTATGAACAAGGGTGGAAGTAGTGAATACATGAACAAGCGACCTGTGTGGTAAACAGACAAACGGTTAAAAATCAAATTCATTCATAACAGCCCCTGTAGCCGCTGCTGCCAGCATCCAGCCGTGACTGTTGCCACTGTTGTGACCCTTTTTGACCCTCTCTGCTCCTTTTCCTATTCTCCCCCCCCTCCCCTTAGAAGGAACACATTTTTATCAATAAATGGTTTTCAGATATAATATTACCGCGTTTGCGCTTTATTTCATCTGAGAAATCTATCAAAAGAATCCTTCCCAGCTCCCTCTTTTGTAACTGAACGGGATATATTAGTAGGCTCAGGAGTCAAAATTGTGGAGAAAGGGCCCTTTTCAGATGCTGTGGTTGCAGCCTGTGCAGACTACTGGATTAATAAACAACCCTGGTAGCTGTAAAACCTCTGTTTTTAAGACACAGATCAACCCTTGAAACAAAAATCTTGTACAAGTACTACTTCCCTAAAAGAGAAAACCTGAAAATCCATGAGCACAGGTTTAACTCCTGCAGGTAAATGATTCTATGGTTATAAATCAATGAAGGTAATTACAAAGACACATAAACCCTACACTGGAGTGTAATGTGTTCTGACAAGCCAAATACAGGAACTTTCTTACATACATCCAAGCAACTGGGTGAAGACATTGAACACTGATTCTTTCAAAACAGGGCATTTTCTGCTGCTAAGTAGCTGTACACAAACAAAGATACAGAACTGCACACCGAGCAAGTTCTGACTCAGAGTATTGCAAATCTGCCCCACAACTTGGAAATGATTCCTGCAGTCTCTGAATAGAAGTGCAAAGGGAAAAATAAGTGTGTTCTCAAAAGATTTATTCAATAGGCATTGCCCTAAAAATTCAGTATATATATTAAAAAAAGGAGTCTAAAACTATTGTGAATTGGTTTTGGCTGCAGAGAGCTGGAGGACTGGCTCCTATCTGTGTTTCTCTGTCCATAGCCCATGCTTTTCAGACTCATGTGAAGTAAGAGTAGAGTATTTGAAAAGATGTTATTGTTAAGAATAATCATGCTAGACACACAGGTTAATAACAGACAAAGTTGTGTATCTCCTGCATCAACCCAAAACATTAAGAAAATCTATTCTGCGTATTTCCAAAATCATTACCAAACCACCACCTGGTGTGTGGCTTCTTGTTGGGAAAAACATCCTTGTGGGAACACAGCCAAGATCTTTCTAATCTATTATTTAGGACTGTTTGCTGATTTTCAGTGAGTGAGATGAGAGAGGAAAAAAAAAAGTTCCAGGACAAGTACTCTTCAAAGAAGTGAGATACTGCACTGCACTGCTCAAGTAGTGGGAGTCAAAGAATCTGAGAATGGTTTGGCTTGGAAGGCTCCTTAAAGCACATCTTGTTTCAACACCCTGCCAAGGGGCAGGGTCACCTTCCACTAGACCAGGTTGATCCTGGTCTTAAACACTTCCAGGCATGGGGCAGCCACTGCTGCTCTGGGAAACCCGTGCCTGGGCCTCACCACCCTCACAGACAATAATTCATTCTAACCCTGCCCTCTGTCAGTTTAAAATCCCCTGATTGTGTCACTACATGCCCTTGTGAAGGTAAAGGCTGTTCTGGGGCTCAGTTGTATCATCAGGTTGAGGCTTATGTTTTTCTTCCTTACAAGAAACTTGGTGACACAATTTAGAATTTCAAGTCACAAAGCAGCTGCTGAGGCTGAGGCTATCTATGGTGGTTGCATGTTTACCTCTGACAGTTGTAATAATCCATGAGGCACTAAAGGATTTTATTATTATTCGTTTATTTATTTCAATTTTAAATAAATTTAAAATTTATTTATCACCCCCGGGTCTGGGCTGATCCCACAGCATAGGCAGCACGGGAGCAGGTGATTCTGCTCCTCTGCCCCACTCAGAGCTACCTGAGACCTTAGAGCCCCTGCCAGTGCCTAAAGAGGCTCCAAGAGAGCTGGAGAGAGACTTTGGACAAGGTCATGGAGGAGCAGGATAAGGGAGAATGGATTCCCACTGCCAGAGGGCAGGGTTAGATGGGATATTGGGAGGAAATTCTTGGCTGTGATGGTGGCGAGGCCCTGGCACAGGTTTCCCAGTGTAGCAGTGGCTGCCCCATGCCTGAAAATGTTCAGCAGCAGGAAGGATGTGGCTCAGACCAACGTGGTCTAGTGGAAGGTGTCCCTGCCCACGGCAGGGGATTGGAAATGGATGAGCTTTAACTTCCTTACAACCCAGACCATTTTGTAGTTCTATAATCAGGATTCAGAGAATTTGTACCAAAATATATAGAAGGTGAATATATAAATAGTAAGATGATGGATCTGGATAGATAGTGATCTCAGCAATTCAGCTATTTTCCATTTTCCTCTCTCATGCCTGTCATGACCTATCAGTGTGATTTTTTTGCAGGCTTTTCTTTCAGTTACAATAAGAAGAGGCACCTCAGCCCTTCTTTGCTTGTAGATAACTTTATTTAATTCAACAGGGAACGCAGGCAGGCAGGAGAACATTCTCTTTTCACTCAGCACTATGCTAGAGTGATTTATTTGGGTTCTTTTGGCTCCCTTTTGCAGGTCTTAGCCAAGACTTGTTGGTCAAGACTCTTTCTTCATACAGGCTTTTGCAATTTTACATTATTATACAGATTTCCACAGGCCTCTACAAGTGTTGGAACATGGCCTTATGCCCTAATGGGGAGCAAACCAGTTGTGGTGCTGTTTTTACTCAAAAGGACAGGTGTGGGAATGCCTTGGGACCGAGAAGAAAAAGAAACTGTTCTTTCACCTCTGGATCACAGATTTAAGCTCTCCACAGCAGAAAATATGACTTTTTTTTTTTTTCTTTCAATGAAACACACTGCTAGACATGTCTGTCTGGGCCAAAAAGTGGATATTACAGCAACATCTCCAGAAGCAACTGGAAAAAACTGCTGACACAGCTAGACATGATCCTGGTCCTGTTGTATTGTGTTTTTATATTTCTGTAACAGTTCTGTAATGATTTGCCCCTCCACCCCTATTTTCTCCCAATGGTTCCACCCTGAGATTTCCCGCCTTTCCCTCAGTGCCAATCTCCCTGAAAATGCTTCATCACTCCCCTCTCCCCTCCCTGATACCTTGTCCATCACTCAGGTCCCCATCCCATTCTTCTAGAACCTTCTACCCTGGGTGTTGAGGGATTGGATGAGGGCCTGGGCTCCCTCCCTTAAGTTTCCCCCATTGGTTTTTGTATCTGTCTATCTTTCACCTTCCACTCCCCCAAATCCCCCATTGGTCAATGGGCGTCCCTTTCCCCTTGTTACCGCCCCGGTATTTAAGGTGCTGCCAAAGCCTCGAGGCTACTTCTGGCTGCTGCATGCTCTGTAATTTGGAGCTCTGGATTAAACCTGAAACTGTTTTCCCAGCCTTGAGTCAGCTCCATCATTACCTCCTCGGACGCCACCTCTCCTCCGCACAAGGCAGACAGGGTGACTTTCTGCCTTAGCCGCGCCCCGACTCTCCTCGAGATCCAGGGGAGTGACCCCCACATCCCACCGTGCCTCTGCTGGGCAGGGGAAGCCAGGGGGCCTCAGAGTGGCACAGAGGCATGCTCCCACCCAAAAAACTAGTCAAAAGTTGAAGCATTTTAATCTCTGTTTCAGTTGTGACATGCTCATTGCTTTTCACCAGCTTTTCTTTGAGTGATGTTGAAGTGCTTCTTAAACACAGATTATTCCATTTTCTCCAAATTACAGAAGATGAAACTGAGATTAGGGAAGAGACAGAGGCTTGATCCTTTGTCCAGAGCTATAGCAAAGTCCCTTCTTTACCAACTTACCCAGACATGATATAGTTATAAAGGATCTGGTTTAATGTCATGGGTGGGACAGACTCATCTGTCTCTAGAAATCTCAAGTGGCAAGTGCAGCTACATTAAAACCTTGGTGCAAACCTAAATAACACTTTGTTTCTTGTGGATGAGTTGAATAGACCCTTAAACATGTTGTTAGAAGAAAGTGAGGCTTGGTCAGCGGTTTAGACATTACCTGTAGGTTATCTTAACAAAAATGATGCTTAATGAAACTGTTAGAGCTTCTGTTACATTTTAATGTTTTCATTAATTCCATTTTCATTAAAATTCCTTTAAAATGCATCAAATTACTATATTTTCCTCCTTTCTACCTTTTCTTTTAATTTTATTATTCTTTCAGGAACCCAGAACTCCCAAAGCCAGCTGGGGAAGATAAAATCAGCCAAGAGTGGGGTGGGAGAGCATTTGAACAAGAAGAGGGTGTCTTAAACAGTTAGTAGAGGAATGGGGTGATCCCCTCCCCACTAATGAGAGGGGAGAATGGATTGAGAGCAGCCCTGAAGATGAGGACTAGTGGGTGCTGGTGGACAAGAAACTGAGCATTCCCCAGCCATGTGCTTTGCCAGCCTAGAAGCCCCTGTGTGCTGGGCTGATCACAGAGTGTGGGGAGCAGGGGAGGGAGCATTCTGCCCCTTTGTCCCACTTAGGTGAGACTCCACCTGCAGAGCTGCCTCCAGCTCTGGTGACCAACATCAGAATGCCATGGAGCTGCTGGAGTGCATCCCGAGGAGGCCATGGTGATGCTCTGAGGGCTGAAGCCCCTCTGCTCTGGAGATAGGCTGGGAGAGCTGGGGGTATTGAGCATGGAGAAATCTTTTCTGCAGGGAGAGACCTCAGAGAGCCTGCCAGAGCAGCCAAAAGAGGCTGCAAGAGAGCTGGAGCAGGACTTTGGACAGGGACCAGGAGAGACAGGACAAAGGGGAATGTTTCCTACTGGGGCAGGGTTAGTGGGATATTGGGAGGAAATTCTTGGCTGTGATGGTGGTGGGGCCCTGGCACAGGTTTCCCAGAGCAGCAGTGGCTGCCTGATGCCTGGAAGTGCTCAAGACTAGGTAGAACGCGGCTCAGAGCAACCTGGTCTAGTGGAAGGTTGCTCGGTGTTGTAAATGGATAAGTCTTAAAGCCTGTGCTAATCCAAGTCGTTCTGTGAGTCTATAAAACAGGGCATGAAACAGCCTGTATAGGGGACGGGCCTCTGCTTGGTCTCCCCGCTCCCTAATCCCTATCCCGTGCAGAAAGCTGCATCACCTGCACCACGAGCTTCCCCTATGCCCAGGGCTGGGCTGGGACCCGGGAAGCGAAGCGGGCCCGCCCCTTCACCTCCTCCCTCGGTCTCCTCCTCCTCCTCCCTGGGCTATATATGGGTACGCGGCTCTGCTCCGCTGCGCGGGGGCGGCGGAGCGGGTTGTGCTGCCCCATCCATCCCATGGCCCTGCCCCAGCCCTAAGCCGTCCCCCACCATGAAGACCATCATCGCTGCCTACTCCGGGGTGCTCCGAGGTACCGGGGGGAGAAGGGACACGGTGGGAAGGGGGTGGAGATGAGTCTCGGTGCCCGGAGGGGGATGCTGCGGTGCGGAGCAGCATTCCGCTGCTTCAAGGGCTGGGGTGGGAGCAGCACCGAAGCAGCCGGCTTTGAGATAATCCTCCTTTTATTTTTTGGCCGCAGGGACGTTGTTCAAGGGAATAAGGAGGGGGAAGAGCGATGTGCAATGGCGGGAGGCAGCTGTAGCTTTTCTTGGGTGGAGGATTACAGGTCTCTGCGCAGGTTTTGTGTTTTAGAGGCTCGGGGTACGCTCCTAGGGCTCTAGTTTTGTGCATTTTGCCAAGGTGCAAACTACAGTAAGTTTGCACCTTGGCAAAATGTGGGCGTGGGGCACTTGCCTATGGACGCGTTTTCCCTTCCCCCCTCCCCGCTTCCTTTTGTCATGGTAGGAGGAGAAGTGTGGTGGCTTTAGTGGCTGATAAAGTTCGGTCTCAACTTCATTTTCATAGAATTCCATTTAGCTTGGAAAAGGCCTTTTTAGCGAATCCAGGTGTTTCATAATACTGTGTTCCCACACGCTCATCAAGGGGAGAGAGAGGGGAAAATGGCAATATGTTACTATTTTTGCTGTTTTATAATGACGAGGTGAAGATTCAGCGCTCAGCAGGAGTTTCGTGGTAGCCAGTTCTGCCAAGTTTGCTTTAACATCCCTCGGTGCTGGTAAGTGGCTTGTTGGGAGATGTGGAATGGGTGTCAGGGCTGACACTGAACACTTCCCTGCACGCTGGAACATGTTGGTTAAAGGCTTTGGAGAGAGTATAGGGAATCCCAAACCACAAGCTACCTCGCCTGCTTGTAAAGGCACCTCAAAGGATCTTGTAGGAATAAATTCAGCAGGTTTTAATATCTACGTAGAGTTCTGTATCCCTTCTGCAAGGGTGCTTGTCTAGAGAAAGGTCTAGGGTGGGCTTTGTGTGAAAATGCAGTTGGACAATGATTTAACCTGTGATTTCTGGAGGGTCCTTGAGTAATTGCTCTGTGTTGTGAAAGGCTTTTTACCCTCAAAAGGCAAACTGCTAATACCTCCTGGGATGAAGAGACCTGTGAAATGTTTTATTGATTAAACAAATCGTTAGCAGAGCTGAAAGGACATTAACCTGGTGAGTTAACTTCTGAAGTCTTGATTTTGCACTGTCCTGTCCAGTCCTGTGTGTAGAGCTGCTGGTGCTCATCTCAGCCAGGATATTAGATTGATCTGAAGGATCAGTCGTGAACTGACTGGGGAGAAGACCTGCATGTGTTTCCTGTTTTCAGATCTGTTTCTTAAAATAACTGTGCTTGCTTGAATGACTAACAGAGGACAAGTTATATTTTCATTTGAGAGAGGTTATTTGAATTAACATCATCTGAAGAGTTATATTGAATGTTAACTGCAAACTAAGTGCACAGAATAAATAATTCAGGAAACCTATAAAATATGTAGGGTTGACCTGAGACCTCAGCAGCCACCTTGTTGGCACTGGCATGTTAATGATGGATCTAGGACACATGCATAATTCAAAATGGAGTGTGGTTTAGAGACAGTGATTGGCCTCATCTCTAGATAATCCTGATTAGTGATGGAAAGCTGTCTTAACTCTCTCAGGTCAGTTTTCCTCTGAGGCACCTCGTGGGGATCTTGCTTTTTAACTTAAAGTAACTTATTTCTGCCTGGGGAGACAAGGGCTATTGCCCTCTAACATCTACCAACTCCTGGCCGGTGCTGTGGCCTGCATGGGCAGGAGGGCACAGGACTGACTTCAGAGCTGAATCCAGGTGCCTCCCAGAGGAACTCTGAGTCGGACTGGGTATGGAGGTAGTGGTGTGGGACCCTGCAGATCAAAACTGGCAGAGGTGATGTGGTGTAGAGGTTCATTCATGAAACCCTATGTACTGCTTGATCATGTTGGACAACTTGTCCCGCTGTGGAGGATGTGTGGAACAAACTCACTAGCTTCTTTTTTTTTCCTATGTCCCTGAATATTTTTTTTCCAAGTACCATGCTTGTGCAAAGGGCTGACTTCGGGGTGAGCATCTGAATGGTTCATATTGTCCTTTAGTCTTGTTTTCCTGACATCTGATTTTGCTCTGGTGCTTTTAAATTTGGCTGAATTAAGTCTGATCCTATTTAAAAACAGGCAGAAAAAGAGGTGCAGGCATCTGCCTCTATATCCATCCCTGTATGTATGCACAGGAATGTCCTTTGATATCAACCCAGTACTGCAAAAATCAGAGCAGACCTTGGACCATGCCTAGGGTTGGATGATGCTCTGAGACACCTGGTTGGGTAGGAGGGGTTGTGGACTCGTCTTGACCTGCCCTACTTTGGCCATAGGATGCCAGGAGGTCTCCTCCTTGTGTTTGGCAGAGCAGCAAGGAGCTCTGTCTCATCCCTCTCCCCTGAGGAAAGATGCTGGTGTGGTTGGGACCTTGAAAGGCTGTGCTGAAATGTCTTTTCTAATGTTACTTCATCACTATGAAGTTTGGGATGAAAAAGATTATTTTGCTCATCTTTACCTTGGAGTTAGTCTTATACTGCATGTGATGTTTACCAGACCCGAGTTCTGCTCTGGGGTGGGCTCTGGGAGCTCCTGTTTTGGGAGAACAGGATCACAGCTGGCTGCAGTGAGGCGTTGTCTCTTGACAAAGTTGCTTGGGAGGTGAAGGTCTGGGCTGCTCATATGCAACCCCTCTTTCAGAGCTCTCATGTGCTCTGTACACACTGATGAGCTGTAGTAGGATGGGCCATTTTTCTCTTGGCCAGACCTATTCAGTGTTGCTAACTTAAATCTAAACTTGTTGGCTGGTCTGGGACAGTGGGGTCTTGTTGTTACATCACTTTAACATACGTACTGCTGTGAGTGTGGAGACTGACAGCTGAGTTTAGTGCTGTGAGTAAATCCAGAACTAACAAAAGTAATCATGACAGATTTGTTTCCTGGGTCTGGAGAATCCCAGCTCCTTTCTAAAAGAGCTGATATAAATTTTTATTTGCATGTCCCTGTTCAAAATATTGTTGATCTCCAGTTGTAGGCACACTGTACTGCAGATAGTCTGTAATTGAGTAGCTCTTTGGGACAGGAGCAAACTGTTCTAAATCCATGTACAGGGCAGGAAAACTATACTCTGTGCTGATTACTCATTATTTTCTTAACAAACTGTTTACTCTATAGTGAATATGCTTGTGCTTGAGGCACCCAAGTAAACCTAAGACATAAAATAACTAGTGTTGCTAAAGGGCTTTTACAGGTGCACCAGCATGCTGTGTGGGCTCCTGCTCTTGCATGGGAGGCTGAGTCCTGAATATTCTAGTACTGGTCTGTTTTTCTTATCTATCTTTGTTCCAGTTTCAGCTTCTCTGCTAAATATGTAGCTCAAAATGTCTATTTGCAGCTTATGCCTTAATGGACCTAGTATGGTTTTCCTCTAAATAAGCCATGCAAAGCAGTTTCATTCTTGACCAAGAATTAGCATGCTAATTGTCTGGAAAAGGTGGCAGATGAAGCTTGGCTTTAACAAGGTTTCAGTGTATTTTTAACTGTATGTAACATTTGTACTTCTTTTCAGTTAATTTCTCTTCCTGATGTTTAATTAAGTCCTGTCAGTTGGGTTTTTCTGGTGCCTGTTTACTTCCGTTCTTGGCATCTTTGATTCTACTTCCCTGCCTAGATAAATGTTGTTTGTGTAATTTATCTAAAATAAACTGTGCTAGAAGAGCACTGGATGCTGAGTCCGTAATGCAGGAGTCAAATGCTTGGTTAAACCATTTGCTGATTCCAGGATCTCCTCGGTAGCAGCTCCTGCATTTGATGTTAAATGGAACTAAATGATAAAAGTATGGTGAGCCCATCACCATTTGCAGGATAGCTGGGTAATGTCCCTGAGCTTCCTTGGAAGGCTGTTGTCTCTGGGCAGCAGGGAGGTCTCCTGGAGATGTCCATTGTGACAAGGAAAGTCCTTGAGAGTTCATGCATGGATTATTTAGTGCAGGGAGTATCCCACCAGTGCTCCGGGAATGGGCTGCAGTGTGAACTGGAGACCAGGAATGTCTGGTGCAGATATGGTTTGTCAATGCTGACCCCAACTTGGGTTAAAAAGATCTTCATGATTGTCTAGTTAAGGCTCCCCAGTTCTGGGATGGGTACCCTGGAAAATGCTCCAGGGCTGTGCTGGGTGGCCTGCACAGGAGCTACTGCCTTCAGCGTCAGAAAATGGAGATTTGGGTTTCTTCAGGATACAGGATATTTCCTTGGGAAAAGGCTGATAGGAATGTATACAAATTATAGTTATGTCTACTGGGCCCTTTTAAACTAGGTTATAAGGATAATCTATTCCCTGAAAGTTAAGAGAAAATGCCTTGGGTTTTTAATATGTGAAACGTGCTTGGTGTGGGCCCACAGGTGAGCCATTAGGAGGAAGTATTTTCTCTCCTCAAGTGTCAGTGTTGGGTTATTCTTCTGTGGTTGAGTGCCAGCTCCCCCTTCCCCCCATTTCTGTGGACTTGTCAAAGCTCTTCTGCTCTGTGGCACTAGTAACTGGCCTGGTTCTCCAGAACATGGAGAGTCTTCCCAAAAATGCCTCCCAGCTACTGAAGCTGAAAGGAGATAAGGCTTGCCTGGGGGGTTGAATACACAGTGTCAGTCATACATGATGAACAGGAAGCTCAGGACTGTCTGGAAAGATTATCTTGGCACTAAAATCTGGAAATGCCTGGTTGTTGATGAAATGGGATAATCTGGAGTCTGCAGGTTGGTACAAAGGTAGGCCTGATGTACTTGCCAGGTTGATTGACCATTCCCATGGTCCTTTCCTTTGCTACTGGGCATCTTTCATTTCTTAACTGAGAATTAAATGCTAGTATTCAGGCCATGGTAACTACTGACTTTCCTGGTGAGGAAAAATGTTTTTCTCTTTGAAGGATATCTTTGCTTTCAGCAAATAACTGACCCAAGACACTTGTCCAAGGGCAGGTGCTTAGAGCTGTGTGGCAAACCACTGCCTTTCCTCTGTCTGCAGGAGTTGAATGTGAATTTTATGTGGTTTGATAAACAAGCTGACAGGTTAATTTGTGCTACTCAATACTGGTCTATTTACAGGGCTGGCAATGCCTACAATTTGTTCAAACATCTTGAAAATGCTGAAGTATGAATTCTCATCTAGAGGGATAAACAACTGTTCTCTTTGGGAAGAGAACAGGGATTTAGCTGATGAAGCCAAAGAGGTTTGGTAGTGTAAATGTGGGTACTGGAAGAAAAAAATTACATGGGGCTGGGCTTTTATTGTAAATCACAAATAATGTCAAAGACTTTTGGCTTATTTTGGAGGACATATACATATGTCCAGTGACACCATTATTCCTAAATGCTTTATTTAAACTTATATTTGGTAATCCTTAGTCTATATCAAGTCTGTCCACATGCAATTTTGTAAGGTTTTTGGGATAGCAAGTTCTTGGAGCTGTGGCCCCTCAGCAAGAGTTGAGCAACCTGGTCTAGTGGAATGTATCCCTGCCCATGGCAGGGTATTGGATTGAGATGAGCTAAAAAGGTCTCTGAATACAAACCATTCTAAACCCAAAGATTCCTTTTACCCTTGAACAGGCAACTGGCTTTGTAAAAAATTGGGTGAAGTTTATCCCTCACCCCAAATTTGGGGATTTGCTGCTAAATTTTACAGCATGGGATTTCTGAATCTCACTGCTTAGATACTCTAGTGTGGCAAATCAATGCACGTGACAAAATTTAACTCATTTTGATGTTTTGACATTCTCCAGTCTCTCCTCAAAAACAGAACTACTTGCAGAATTCAATCTTAACACTGCACTATATTATCTTGTAAAGAACTGCCCACAGGTCTAGCTGATCTTTTAACCTGGATTAGTGCTGTAGGTTTCAGTTTACTCACAGTTTTAGTGGTATGATCTATCCCAGCCTAAAACTTGGTCTGTTTAGGGTAATTAATGCCCAACGCACTACTGGGATTGTTCATGTAACATGGACTAAGCAGAACTAAGGGTCTGAACTGGGTGGTCTGGCTCTAAATTTATACTGCAGCCTTTGGTGTGGCTCCCCCCTGAATGCTGCTAGGGATGAGGCATCTCTGGGTAACCTGTGCCAGTAAAAAACTTTTCCTTACCTAATGTAAATTGACCCTCATTCCTATGAATCAGTTGCTTTACATATTTAAAGATGCACCAGTGAGAGTATCTTAGTAGAAACTACCAAAAATCCTAGTGCCTGCTTATACCTAGAGAAGCTCTTTTCAATCACTTTCAATTTGACTGGGTGTGAACACTTGTTATGCTATTACCACTAGCAGGTAATATCTTGTCAGCAAGAACTGAACTTATTCAATGTAATAGTTTCTTTCATAGTCCTAATAACAGGCTGATCCTTAACTACAAAAGAAAATATGTAAATACACATGAAGTGGTTTGTGTTTTGGCCAGTTATTATGGTGTTTGTAAATAAAGTAATGAGAATAGTGAAGGAAAACCCACTTGCAAGTGCTTCTTTCTGGAGGCTGTGTATACTGCCAAAAGCTGCAGTGGGCAGTTCTTCATATAGAAAGCGTTTTCAGTGTTTTACCCACTTCTGGGTTTTTTCCCCACTTGAGTATCTTAAGCTTCTACAAGAGTGGCTTTCAGCTCCTTCCTTATTTACTGCTTTAGGAATGCTGCTAGTTTTCCTTACTCTAGAGCTGTGGATCCTGAGGATTGTGTGTTGAGGCGTTCAGCCAGCCCTTGGGCTGTGCTGAGGAAGGCTGGAGCACAGAGCTTTCCTTGAGCAGCACTGGGAGTTGTGCAACTGGCCTCGTGAAGGGTGGATGAGAATAGCTCAGACCACAGCCAGGTGTCTGCTTGCCTGTGGTTTGAGGCAGCTGATCTTTATCTTATTGTGAGCTCATGGGGTTCCCTCTTACCAAGCACCACTTGGAGGAGCTGGCAGTTTGAGGTGAGGGTATGTGTTAAGAATATGTGTTAACATCCTTTGCATTTTTATGGTCATGTTAACAGAGGCTTGCTCAGGTGAGTACTGATGATTACTCATTAATCCCCTCCAGTATTCTGAGAAAAGCTGGATGTTGGCAGATGGCAATCCTTCCTCTTCCAGGATGTCCAAACTCCATGGAAAATACTAGCTTTTAGCAAGCCTTGCTCTAAAAGCAAACCACACATTTATCTGAAACCTCTTACTAAAATAAGTTAGGCTTGATGACCCTGCCTTCTATGATTCTGTTTCAAAGGAAGAATATTGTTTCCTTTCCTCAGTGTAACTTTTTTCCTTTTATTTTTCTTTCTTTAGGCACGGGGTCGAACATTCTTTCTGCTCTGCAGGATTTGTTCTGGCTATTGAAATCCAAAGCAGAGAAGCAACTCCAAATCATCTCTGTGCTGCAATGGGTTCTCACTTTCCTTATCATGGGTAACACCTTTTGGCCTAAAGCAAAAGGGGTTTTGGCTGTAATTCTGGATGAATTCTAATGCAAAATGTTAACTTTTCCCTAACTAGATGTGTAGTTCCTGGGGTACAAGGATATTGTAAACCAGTTACATTGATAGTTTCAACTATAAATGACTATTCCTGGCTCTAGAAAATTTCAAGAGCTATGGAAAAACTGACTGATGTTTAGCTGGTGTCAGTGTCTACTGTGCAAATGAGGCTGAAACAATTGGAAATGTCTTAACTTGGCTTGCTCATGGGAATATTCACAGAGGTTTCTTAGAAGCAGCTGGTAACTGATGCAAGTGATTGCAACAGGAATGCCTTCCTCTTTCTTGGCTTGGTCTCCTTCCAGGAGGCATCAGAGATGAGCAAGAATTGTTTGTGTTAGACCAGTAAAGGAGTAAAGCCTATTTATCCCTGGATACTTGGGTTATGTGAAACCTCAGGCTACTCTGCTTCACTGGATTGTTAATAATTAAACTGGAGAATGACTGCTCTCAGCATCTGTCTTACTCTACCTTCCCAATTAAGTCTGTGCTAAAATGAGAATGTCATTTTTGGGTGGGATCCTTGGCACCCTGGTGGAATGGCTGATACAGAGCTGGTGTAACCTGTGGAAGATGTATGTAGCTGAGGGGAAAAAAACCCATTGGTGTGGGCCACAAGAAATCTTTATGCTCATCCAGTCTGATGAAGCAGCTGCCCTACCTGGAGATATAAGAGATGCCTGGAGGCACCATTAAGGGGAGGTTGAGGTTTTCCAGAGCTCTAGAGGAAGCTGCCTCAGCACTGCATAAGGGGTACAATTTACTTTAGGATTAATGACATCAGACTAAGATTTCAGCATGGAGGAGTCAAAAGGGAAGGGATGTAAATGGAGGCCAAAACCTGATATGACCTTGTTTTCTTCTTTCTTGCACCTCTCCAGGTATTGCTTGCACTTTAATCCTCATGTATATACTGTGCACAGATTGCTGGGCCATTGCTGCTCTATATTTAGCCTGGCTGGTATTTGACTGGAATACACCAAAGAAAGGTAAATATTGTAGAACAGATACTTATTGTTAAAGTGTTCCTGTCTCCACATTTGGAGCAAGAAGCACTTCTTTGTAATGGATGACTTCTCTTCTTAGTGGGACTTGGCTGAATCCCTGACCAAAGGCATTGCTCAGTGAAGGATTTTAATGTCAGCCCTTAGCATGAACAGTGCCTGCAGGTTTCATTGATGCTGAGGGCAACACAAAATTAACATTCACTACTATTATGCCATTGCTGGCTTTTACTAACATATTTATAAGGCATAGGTTCTTTCTGTAGTTCAGAAAGATCTAAAGATTCAAGACCTTTCTGTCCTCTCCAGCTCTTGCAAGGTTCAGATTAGGATGTGGTTATCAAGGTGCAGCTCCTCTATGGAGTCAGAGCTGCTACAAATTAAGCAGATGACTTTGTTTTAGGGAAAAAAAAAAAAAACAAACCTGTAGAAGCCAGCTCTGGGAACCAGCAGTGGTAACAAGCTTTGGCAACTACTTTTATAGTCAGATGAGCACAGTTCTCCATTGTTTCAAGATGACTGAAACCATCCAGGATTTTGGCCTTTCCCAAAGGCTGAACTGGAGCATTTCTAGTTTGAATTGTAGAGTTGTCTACTATGAATTTTCAGTCAAGCCTTAATTTGCTTGAAGTACCTTGTATTCCAGAGTGTGCACTGATTTCAGAAAATGATGCAGGTCTCCCACTTGGAGGAATGAAAGCATTGATTCCACTAGTGAGGCAGCAAACACTGGAGTCCTTTAGGCTTGTAGATGGACAGCCATGTGAAAACAGCTTTAAAGACACGATTAATTTTTTTCAACAGGGGGAAGAAGATCCCAGTGGGTGAGAAACTGGGCTATATGGAGGTACTTCAGGGATTATTTTCCAATAAGAGTAAGTAAAAGTTTAAGTCTTATATGCTGGGGTTTAATTGCTTTAGTGTCTTGTACTGGCAGTAGTCTATCTCTTGACACTGAACTGTAAGCAGGACATGGCTCAGTTACTATTGCCTTACTTCTGCCTGTGGCAGCTGTGGTTAGAAATGTTTACCAATGGTGGCAATGTGGTTGCCAGAACCTGCTGTCTCTAGTGGTTTTACCAGATTCCTGGAGGCAGTCTGCAATCCTTGTTCATCTCTCCAGCTTCTGGAGACACTGGCCTAGGTTGTCCAAACAAGTGGTAGCTGCCTCATCCCTCAAAGTGTTCAAAGCCAGGCTGGATAGGGCTTGGAGCTGCCTGGTTTGATGGAAAGTGTCCCTGCCCACAGGAAGGAATTGGAATTGGATGATCTTTAAGGTTCCTTCCAATGCAAATCACTCTGTGATTCTTTCCTGTGCTGCAGCAGTCCTATGTAGTGCCTGACCCCTAACACTGTTCCCCTCTCATAAATCATACAATCTAGCTCAGTTTTTGCTTGTTTTCCAGTAACTTTTGCTCTGGAATGTATTGGGCAAGAATATCTGGGACCTTTGTGCACCAAAAGTCATAGCACTTCACAAGGAGCAGTAAACTTTGTCTTCAAATCTATTTGCTTTGGAGAAGTGGATTTTCCAGCTGTGGGAATAGCTTCAGTTCTCCAGCTTGTAACTTGCTCACCACATACTTGTATTTTTCCTACTGGTTCAGACATACTGCAGAGAGAGGACAGGGCTGCCAGACTGCTCTGGGACCGCAGAATTAGCTGGATAACTTGGAAGGGAGCAGGGGTCAAATTTGGCTAGGAGGGAACTCGATCCTCTTTGGAAGGGCACACAGCTGAAAGGAGTATTATGTAAGGTTGTTGGCAAGTTTTACTCAGCTTGAGTGTGAGGGAGGGACCTTGATACAGCTTTTGAGCTACCTATCCCCAAGACAGTCCAGCCTCAGAAAGGAACAGCAGGATGCCAAAGCAGCTTAGACTGGATTCTTCCTTTGCAAAGTCACTTGAACTCTCAAGGTGCCTGAGTGTGCTGCTGGTGAACAAGCCTTTTGTTGTACTCGGAGAAGCACAGAACCATTTAGGTAGGAAAAGACCTTTAAGAGAAAGTCTGATCATTAACCCAGCACTGCCAAGTTCACCATGAAACTTGCTGTTGTTAACAGGTAATTCTTGGCAAGTCGAAGTGTACACAATAAAATTCACTGTGCCTGCACAGACTGGAAGTCAGCCTGGGTCTCATGGCTGACAGAGAACTGAGCAGGCTCTGCTGTGGAAGATGGGTCTCAGATGTGTTGTGTTCCAGTACCAAGTCCTTAGTGCTGCACTAAACATTGTTGCCTTGGATATTGGTGAAATGGGCTCCGTTATGCCGGGGACTTGGTTCCAAAGGGTCACCTGTAGTGCTGATTCTGCTGTTCTGTCCTTCCTTTGATGCACATTTATCCTTGTCTTCATGGAAATATGCTCCACAGAAGCCCTGCAGGTCAGATTCACTGTGGATATCAAAAGTTTGGGTTGTTTAGGTAGGTTTAGAGATGAGATGAAGTTGTTAAACTAAACTTTGCAGCAGTTTTTAAATAAATACTTGCTAGTTCACATATCTGTCAGAACTCCTTATGGGTGTAATTCCTTTGCTGCTGAGGGGGAGGAGTTGTGCAAGGTTTATGGAGTTGCTGGTATTTCACATGCAAGGGCAGAACAGGAGGGCTGACAGCTGAGAGATTACTCCTGCACGTGTTTTGGCAGCACAGCCAGCTGGCAGCAGGGTTGCTAAAAGTTGCTGCAGGGGGATCTTAGGGTAGAGAGGTGCTAGAAGTGTTTTTCTGCAGTTACGGGACTGATGCATGAACAATGCATCAGCACAAACAATGAATAATATCTCTGGATATTGAGAATGGTACCAAGAGCCAGAATGCTTTGGGCTTGCTAAGAGCATGGGAACTTCTGGGTTAAACTAATTACCTCTTCTTGCACAAGAGGGAGATGGGTCTACAGAGGATCACTTGTTTAAATGTTCTCTCTGCAAAATCCTTTTTACTGGATTCTGATCTGCATAATGGCTCAGTAGGACTTGGTTTGTGCCCTGGGCTTATGGTTTGTCAGGACAGTCCTCTGCTGCATCTCAGCCTGTGCCATGTGTCTGCTGAGCACTGCAAGGACAGATCACACCAGTGACAGTCACACTGGTGGTACATGTAATGCTGAACTTGCCTCCAGCAAAGTCTGCATGTAGAGCTGTGGTAGCTGCATCCATACCTGCACAGGTACCAGCTGTTTTGGGCTATCAGCTCAGATTTAATTCATAGAATTTAATTCATAGTGTGGATGGAAGGGACCTTAAAGCTCATTTCATTCCTCCCCTCTGCCATGATTAGGGACATCTTTCATTAGACCAGGTTGCTTCAACCAAGCTGTGTAGCCAGGCCTTGAATACTTCCAGGGATGGGGCAGCTACAGCTTCTTTGGGCAGTCTGCAGCAGGGCCTCACCACCCTCAAAGACAAGAATTTCTTCCTATTTGGCTTGCTGTATTAGAGCAGCTGCATGAGAATCAAGCTCTGCTCCAAAGTTTGTGCTGATTAGGCTGGTCTCACTAGTCAGCAGTGCCTCCCAGCCTGAAACACCAGGACTATTGTACCCATACCTGGAGGTCATGTTTTGTAATACCAGGTGGGTTTGGAAAGCAGCCTGAATCTGGCTCAGTTACTCAGCATGAACTGAGTTGGCCACATTCCCTGGGACTTCATGTAGCTGCTGTGACAATAAGAAGCTATTTTAGGGCACTAGACACTTAAGTTTGTCTGCTGGATAATGGCTGGCCTTGTAAATAGTGCTTTAAGCTAAGCAGCACATGGAGCAGCTGAGGAATGTTCCAGTGAACCGAGTCCTGGACCTGAAGTGACAGGTGAAGCCCAAGACCCTGCAGGTGTGTGCATGTGGCTGGATGGAGCAGACACCATCTCAGCCTCGTGCTGTTGATCCCAGCAGCCTCCTAAGCACATGCTGGTGTGAGGATGTCATGCTGGCAGTGCCATGATCTCCAGGTTTTGTTTAGGTAAAGAAGCTGTCACCTGAGCGTGTGGATATCTCCATGTGGTAGGGCTTCAGGTAGCCAGGGCTTCAGACTGTTGACTTAGCTCTGTCAGACTGAGCACTTCAGGTGTGTGCAGGGGAGAGAGTGGGCATCTGGCCAGAGCAGGAATTGCTGCCAAAAGTGTCTTTTTTCCCCCTCAATTTGTCTTGTATTCTGTGTCTTGGCTAGCTACCTGGCAAAGCTCCTCCTTAACTGTTGTATGTGATTTACAGAATGGAAATAGAAGGGTTAGATTGCTCTGTCCTAATCTAGTACACTGGAAGGCATTCCAACTCATGACAGGGAGTTAGAACAAGCTGAGCTTTAATGTCCCTTCCAACCCAAGCCATTCTGTGAATTTGTGACATGTAATACTGGGAGCCTGGTGAGGTGTCTTCAGGTCCTGGCTTGCACTGCTGGGAAGGTGAGATAATTTCTTCCATCATGTTGGTTAAGTGCAGTTCTTGAGTTGATTTGCTAGCTTGCATGCCCATGAGACCTGCTGCTTGGATCCTGCAGGATGAGCTCTGGTTTTGTGCCCTCTGAATTCTTCCATAATCAGTGCTGCTCAGCTCCCACCCAGACAACTGTTTTTTTTTTCCTACTCTTTGGCTCCTGGTACTGAGCAGTAGTGGTTCTGCAGTCCTGCCTCTCCAGTACTGAATGTGCCACTGTTCCTAAAATTAAAATTGGCAATATGGTTCTTTAGCTGGCACTCAAATATTAACACTAATTTTCTTTACACTATTGCACTGGCTGACTGCTTCTGTAGGCTGGCTTAGTTCTGTGTAAAGAAATCTGTTATTATTAAATGGGTTGATGGACTTTGCTCCCAGAGAAACACGTTTGGTTTCTAACAGGTGTGTCAGTGCAGTGGGGTGAAGGTTCAGCTTCACTCCCAGTACTGCATGTCCAGCTGAGATGCAGCAGGGATGTGCTGACTCTGCCTCATCACGGGAGCATTGAGGCTCCAAAGAGCTTTGTGGGAATGCAGAAGACCTTGGAGGCAAAAGGAAAAACCAGCTGGAGGTTCAGAACAGAGTTGCAGTGGTGTTGTTCAGTGACAGCTACAGCAATTCCTTGGGGCAACCTGATAACACTATTTGCTTCTCAAGGGGAGGGGTTCAAAGAACCAGCAGTGAATGATCAACCTCCTGAAGAGAGGCATGGAATCATAGGATAGTTTGGGCTGGAAGGGACCTTTAAATGCATTCTAGTTCCAAAGCCCCATCTTGTGCACTTCACTGTCTTCACTCTTGCTTGTGTCTAGAAATACATGATTTACACTACTTCAGAAATTCTGCTTCTGGATTAAATTTAGGGAGAGATGAAGGTATTGGCAGGCCATACCCTCCCTGGGCTGAGTTTGTGCATTTGCAAATTTAAGACCTCTGCTTGCAGAGAAGTGCCCAACCCTGTCTGATGTCTGTTGGTCTTAGGTTCCCTGGCTTGACTTGGGTGGAAGAACACATAGAGTCACCAAGGTTGGAAAAGACCTTGAAGATTGAGTCCAACTATTCCAGTGCCTTTTGGGTAATTTTTCCTAATATGTAATCTGAACCTCCCTTGGTGCTACTTGAGGCTGTGTCCTCTTGTCCTGTCACTCCTTACCTAGGAGAACAGACTGACCCTCACCTGCACCCTCTGTTTACCTTCTGTGAGCCTGTGTTGTGGGACTGGTGTAGAGGGCAGTGGCAGGCTGCATGGGACAAACAGGGGGAAAGCACACACATATGAATATGAGGCTAAATCTCAGCCCTTCTCCTTGCCTGTGTTTAGTTGGATCCCTGCAAACCCCTTGCCCAGCTCCTGCAGTGGTGTGGGTGATTGATTATCATGGGTATTGCCAGCCCTGTGGCTCCATAACAGGAGCTCTTGGAAAACAGCCACAGCAGTAAGGCTGCATCCTGGCTGGGGCTCTGTGAGGTATCCAAGCAATGGGCTCCACTGGGATCTGGGTGTCACTGTGTGTGGTGGAGGGGCTAGAGCAGGAGAACATCGTGTCTTCCATTCCTGTGGCTCTGCCAAGCTCAACGTGCACGTGCCTCGTGCTCCAGAATGATAAGGACAAACCTTCTTCCAGCTGTCTTTCCTGTTAAAGGAGCTGTGCTTGCTGCAGGTGAGAGATGGGCTTGGAAGTCACTACCTTGGTCTGACAGGAGCTTTAAGGAAGGAGTGTCTGCTGCTTGTGCAGCCATGTGTCTGTATCTACCAGGCCTGTAGTCAAAAAGTCAGAATATTGTCTAGGTTGGAGAAGTCCCCTGAGATCATCAAGTCCAACCATTCTGTTAGAAGTGCCAAGGCCACCACTAACCCCTGTGCCCAGGTGCCACATCCACAAAGTTTATAACTCCTTCCAGGGATGTGGAGTCCATCACTGCCCTGGATAGCCTGTTACAGAAGTCTCTTTACAACTGAGCAAGAATTGAGGGGTTACTTCCATATCACTACTTTTTTTCCTGGAGATGGGTCTTTGGTCTTTAGTCTGTGATCCCTGTTTCTTGTAATTGATCAAGGGGACAGCCCTTCTATGCTGGGAAGTGAAAGCAAAGTCATCTATTAATTGGGAAAGAAGGGAAAGGGGATGAAAGGATGACTTGGTTTCATAAAGGCAATGGGGCTCTGCAGAGCTGTTGCAACCACAAGCCTCTGTGCCCTCTTCCTGGAGTTCTACATGACCTCAAAGCCAGAGGAAATGATGAAGAGGGCCAGTCAACTTGCAGAACCTGCTGCTGTATCATGCTGATATCACAGCCACTGTTTTAAATAGCACAGGACCTGTAGCTTCATCTGGGGGCAAGGCTGAGAACAGGGAGAAGGGAATCAAATTTCTGGGCATGCTGTTTTAGTGTGTTGCAATGGTACTTCAGCTCCCTGTAGCATGATCCAACAGAATGAACATGCATAGTGCCAAAACACTCCTTGTCCAAGGCAGTGGAGTGTGTAATGCTGGTGTGACAGCTTGGAAATCTTAGGTTGTTTTTTTTGTTTTTTGTTTTTTTTTTTTTTTTTTCCAATGGGAACTGATGAAGAGTGGCCTTTGCATATACAGATTGATGGAAGGGGTGCCAAAGCTTCAGCTTGTAGGTCTGAGAGCTGCTGAGGTGTTGCAGTTGTCAAAAAGTGGCACTGTTGCCACCTGAAAAGAAGAAATGTTTAGATTAGATATTAGGAAGAGGTTATAGACTCAGAGCAGTGAGGTCCTGGTGCAGGTTGCCCAGAGAAGCTGTGGCTGCCCCATACCTGGAAGTGTTCAAGGCCAGGAGGGACAGGGCTTGGAGTAACCTGCTCTAGAGAAATGTGTCTTTGCCTATGACAGAGGTTTGGAACTGGATGATCCTTAAGGTCTCTTCCAACACCAACTATTCTAACACATGGAAAAAATTAAATTTGATCACTATTTTTGTAGGATGATGCAGCAGCCCTGCTGTGTTTTGTCCTGTGTGCTTCCTCAGACTGCATGTGTACTGCCTGGGGAAGATGCTCTGACATGTGGGATGCTGCTGCTACCTATAGCATTAAAAAAGCCCCCTCTGGCAGTAGTTGTTCTGTGCTAGCTAAGACAGCTGTGGAGAATCCATGCTCTGCAAACAGAGGAGCAAATGGTTAGGAATATTGAACAGCCTGAAAACAATGTGATCATAACTCCCAGTGCATGCCCTGTAGGAATCAGAGATGGGTTGAGGTGTCTTGTTGACCCTTTAGCATGTAGGCCAGGGCAGAACCTCTTAAAAGGAGGGATAATTTCCAGTGGTTACCACCCTTCTGCACATTTTCCCACTTGGAAGGTGGCCAACAGGCCCATTAAAGGGTTGCCTCTTTTTTCAGGCATTCAGCAAACTTGCTTCTGCTATGAGACAGATGCTGTGATGTTTATGTTCTTTCCCCCTCATACTGGGAGGCACTGATGTGGTGAGAGAGGGCCTGGGAGGAGGTGGCTGTGGCTGCAGCACTGAAGAACTTCATTGGTTTGGGCAAGAGGTGTGTCAGAATGCCTTAGGAAAGAGTAGAAAAGCACAAAGCCCAGGCTGCAGCAGCCCATGCCCTATTCCTACCTGGCTGGCCAGCTTCTTGTATCCACAGTCAGCCTGTTTATCCTGCTCCCTCTGCTTGGGAAACTGAAGTCTAAATGACTGCTCCTACCAGAGCCTCTGAAATCCAGGTGAGCCTATACAAGAGCTCTTAGGCTGTTCTATGATGGGAAGAGAGTTTTTGTGGGTTTTTTTTTTTTTTGCTTCTCTCACGTTTATTTACTATCTGAAAATATCCATCTTCAATTGAGCTCTTTTTTTCTTTCCTAGCTGGTTAAAACCCACAATCTGCTGACCACCAGGAATTACATTTTTGGGTACCATCCACATGGCATCATGGGCTTGGGTGCCTTTTGCAACTTCAGCACAGAGGCCACGGGTGTTGGCCAGAAATTCCCTGGGATCCGACCATACCTTGCTACCCTGGCTGGGAACTTCAGGATGCCCATATTGAGGGACTACTTAATGTCTGGTGGTAAGCACAATCACACTGTGCCATTTCTGCTCACAGGCTTGGCTCTGAGCTGTCTTCACCTCTGTCAAGTGAAAAGCTGTGTTGGAAGCTCATGTAGCCACTTCCTGCTGATAGCATCACCCAAACATTGCTTTCATATAGTTGTCAGCAGGAAGCTGTGAATAAATGTGAGAAGTCCTGTCTAGTGGTAGGTGTCCCTGTCCCTGGCATAGAGTTGGAACTGGATGACCTTTAAGGTCCTTTCCAAGCCTAAACCATTGTGTGATTCTGTGAATATGACTAGTTTGGGCTGCAGAGCCTGCTGTTCCTCTGTGTTTTCATCCTTAACTCTAGGATACTCTTGTCCAGAACCATAGTAAAGATATCTGACAACAGTAGTTGTGGAAGGTGGGGACATGCATCCAAGTTGTCCTAGGTATTGTGTGAAGGTACAGGAAGAAGTTGCACTGACTGAAAATACTGAGTAACCATGGCCAGCTCAGCTCCTGGGCTCACCACCACATCACTTGTCACACATCTGTGTTTTGTGGGGCTGGTGGATGCTGTCTCCACTTAATCACACTGCTTGGTGCCTGCTGGGGGTAAAGAGTCTGAAGTATTGCACAATACCAGCTGTTCAAGGACCCCCTTCCTTGAATATATTCCTGTAGATGGATCCCATGGGTTGTGCAGTCATGGAAGTGTGCTCAATTATATTCATAGGTCTGTTTTAATGGAGTCCAGGATTTTCATGCTGGAGGGCTTGTAAGTTTTGACTGGGCAGAGGAAACAATGTTTAACATACCAATAAAGTGTTCTTACATGGCTGGAGCTTCCTTTTCAGCCTGTCAATTAGATAAAGGTGAGGGAGTAACTTAAAGATTGTGAATGGAACAATCCAGTAACCTGTTTGCTGCTTCTGGAACTGATTCATCAATAAATGACTTTAAAACAGATCTCTTAATAAGTACTATGGCTGGAAACAATAGGAGTAGCTGTACCTGACTCTGACTTGTTAGATTTGACTATTTCTGAGTTTATTGTCTTAATTGAGGGAGAGAAAAACTAACTGGATCTGGTGCAGAGAAGGTGTTTGTCTCTATTTAGAAAGGGCAGTATCTCAAGCTGGTTTTTATCTTCCTGTACCGATGTTAGTTGCTGTGTGAAGTCCATAATGTGGGAATTCCCAGGAGAGCAGTACATGAGAAGTTGGGATTTGCTTTCTAGTCTGTCACGTCTGTAAATTTAGTTGTGTTACTTAAGTTTCCATGCAACCATTTTGTATTTAAAAAAAAAATCTTCAATCTATCAGTATGACTGGCAGACAAGTCTTGTGGCCAGGCAGAGCTGCTTTCTCCTTTTTGGAAGGAATGTGGGAGTAGGCATTAGCTGTCTTGGCTCTCCCTGAGCATTGTGTTTAAACCAGAGGGAAATTGTGCTGCTTTGATTCCTAGGATCTAAGCAAAGTGTCATGAAGTTAACCTTCTGGAAGCCATAATTTGTCTTCACTTTCCTATACTAGAACCTAAAGGTGCTGATACAAAGGCCTTAATATCACTTGGAAAGTGCTGGTAATTCCCTCAATCCTTTTTTTCTGTGGATGAACCATTTCTAGGTGGAATTATAAAAATCCTAACGCTGCACCAATACACATAGTTGGCTTACAGCTAGTACGAATTCTTAATTTTACAGACTATTAGAGGTTAAGGCTCAGCAGGGATCCTGTAAGGCATGAGGGCATGACCAGAAAACCCTATATACTGTGTGAATGTGCTGAAGAGCAGAATTTATCTATTGCCACTTGTCTCCATGTCTCATTGCACTTTCTGAAGGAACTGTTTGGTGCTGTGAGCAGCAGTAATCTCCTCCTGGTAACAAGTGTGAAAGAGCTGAACATAAATCTGTTACTAGGCCTGTGTAGCCAGCATGAGCCTTGGTGTGGAGAATGGGAAAAGCTGAATGTTGGAGCAGTGAGTATAGCCTGAGCCTTTCAGAGGAAAAATGGTCAGAGAGATGTGGTTGTGCTGAGAGAAACTAATTCTTCATCCTCAATTCCAGCTGACCTGTCTCAAGTGTGGTCTACTGTGTTCTTATCTGGAGCTGGGATAGGTGATGACCCTGATGCCCAGACAGACATCAAGGCTGTCAGACTTGTCCTGTCTAAGTCCCCAAGGCCTGTTCATCATTTAGTTCTTGTTTCAAGCAATTAATACCATGAGTGTAATAGGGTGATGACCTAAAGTACTCAGATGTGTTGTGTTGTGTTAAAGGAATGTAATTAATGGCATCCCATTTCTCCTTGGCTTATTCTGGCCAAAAAACCGAGGCAGGAGCAAACTTGGACACCAATTGTAGGATAAAGGCAAGAGTTTAAAGAGCAGACAATCAAATTTCTTTACATTTTTAAAGCAATACAGAGGAAATTAAAGGTGGTGTCTTTGGGTTTTCATTTCCCTGGAGTGGGGCCTGGTGCTTTAGGGCAGAGATTGCTTCCTAATTTGAAGGGGGGTCCTGCTCTTTCCAGTGTGGAATAGAGGGAAAGACCTTCACACTCTTTTTAGAGTATGGATTTACATAAACACTCTGTCCTGTAAATTGCAAGAGCTTCATATTATTTCAGATCTGTCTTAAAGGTTTGTCCATTTATTCTTTTTATATTTCTAAATCTATTCCACATCTATTCTACTACCTAAATTTGCTGAGGAATTGGTCAATATCAGACTCTCATCCATCAAAATAACACAACTGCTTTCTTCCTTTCTAAAGGTAAACCAAATCCTACTGTAAAGTTTACATGGAGGGAGGATGTTTGACACCAATGCCTTTGATATCACTAGATATAGAAAATCCTTGCTGAAGTCTTTTGATAAAGGAAAATTTTTGAGAGCTGATGTTTATGGAGTTTATGACCTGTTACAAAATTTCTGAGAGAGAGAGGGCATGATTTATGTCTGGAGTGAGAATTGAGCTACCCCTCAGACTAGACCCCTGATAAGTGGCCTTGGTGAGGCCTGGAAGCCTTTGATGCAGTAAGAAATTAGTTGTGGCGCAGTTAGAAATTATGTTAAGGTAACTATAAAGTAATGAGCTATCTGAGTGTGAATTAGAATAGAGCTGCAGTGTGAAAAGCCTGACCACCTTAAGGAAAAGGTAAACAATGTTAGCTTGCCAATCAGAGTGCCTTTGTAAACTGTAAACTATATAGAAGTGTATAAAACCTGCCATCTTTTCTCGAATAAACAGAGAACATTGCATTAATCATATTGGTTGGATGTGTGTTCTGTCCTGTCCAGCTTTCCCGTTATCTGAGGTCCCTGGTCGCAGTGACCAAGTCTAGTGCTGCCAGGTCTGTGAACTGCTTGTTTAGTTGAGGAATAGGTTCCCTGCTAATACTACCTGCTCTGACCAGAGGGAGGTTGCACAGCTCAACTTGTAACTGAACTTTGTGCTCTAAGTATGAGAAGTCACCAGCCGATTCTGTAGCGTGACCCTTGTGTCTGTCTCCTTAATCCAGGTATCTGTCCTGTGAACCGTGACAGCATAGACTACATCTTGTCCAAGAATGGCAGTGGCAATGCCATCATCATCGTGGTGGGAGGGGCAGCAGAGTCCCTGAACTGCACCCCAGGGAAGAACTCTGTGACGCTGAAGAACCGGAAAGGATTTGTGAAACTGGCTCTACGGCATGGGTAAGGGGCAGCCTCAGTGCTGGAGCCGTACTGCTGCCATGGGGAAGGTGCTTTTATTTGAACAACTTGGTCTAAGTGAAGTGGTCCCTGTTCGATGCAAGGGTATAGGACTAGATGGCCTTTAAAGGTCCCCTCCTGTCGGAATCTGTGGTGTTGATGATTCCGAGATTGTAAAAGTCTCTGTCTGTCAGCCCCGCTGCCAAAGCAGAAGCCATAATTGGTCTGTGCTGGTTTCAAGGTTGTTTATTCTGTTTATCTCTAACATGTTCTGCTGCCCTGCCGCAGCTCTGTCCTGCAGGGCAGCGTGTGGGGCTCTGCCCTCAGTGGGATGGTACAAACATTATATACCACAAACTACCTGTGCTGTATTTACAATAATGTGCCAATATCTGTCACCTACGTTGAACAGTGTGTCCCCAGCCTAAACCAACAGAAAAATGCCAACACCACAGTGAAACATGGAGGGCATGAAGAGGGAGAAAAAGGACAAGAAACACCCAATTTCCTCCATCTTGTCCCCTTTGAACCCCTAATCTAGAATCCTAAAATTTTATTTTTGCACCTGTGTCACACTAATTATTACTTATATCAAGCACTCAGAGCTGGTAATTCATCCTGTAAGATTGAAAACTCTTTTCCATGGACAGAGATCACGGCCAGTGTCTCTGGGGGCTCTGTCCAGGGGGGTTCCTGACCCCTGCCAGGGTCCCAGACCTGCCAGGGCAGCCAGAGGGAAGCCCTGGACTCCCACACTCTCCAGCCCAAACTATTCTGTGATTCTGTTCCCTGAAGCAGCTGATACCTTAGAGGGATTTTCTTTTCTGCAGTGTTGCTGTGTTGTGTGGGTGTTTGCGCAGAACATCAGACATGAGCGTCATTTGGCTTCTACCCCTGAGCAAGGTACAGGGGTAGGGGGATCCCTGGGACAGCAGGAGGCTTCCATGGCAGGAAGAGGCAGTGTCAGTATGGGGTGAGGACCTGTGCAGTCCCCCTGATCCCCATGTGTCTGAAAGGAGATGGCCATCAAAAATAAGAGTTGAGTGTCCACAGGCCCGTTGTCAGTAAAATTCTTGTAGGCCTTTGAAGTCTTTTATGTCATGCCAAGTCTGGCTGGCTTATGTCAGTACCTTGTGCTGCAAAAAAAAGCTCTGGGCAATGGTACCAGCCTGACAGAACACACAGCAGCACGTGTGGGGCTGTTGTATCAGCTGCAGTCCAGGGGTGGGGTCCTGAATCTTTCTGTCTTTCTAGAGCGGACTTGGTTCCTGTCTACTCCTTTGGAGAAAATGAAGTGTACAAGCAGGTGATCTTTGAAGAGGGTTCCTGGGGAAGATGGGTTCAGAAGAAGTTCCAGAAGCACATTGGCTTTGCTCCATGCATCTTTCATGGCCGTGGCCTCTTCTCCTCCAACACCTGGGGGTTGTTACCGTACTCCAAGCCCATCACTACTGTTGGTAAGGTTTTAGTATAAACATGCTGTGTGCCTCTCTAGGTAGTAGAATATTTGAGTCTATGCTGTACACCTGCTGTAGTTTGGTCTTAGAGTGTTGACTAAAAAATGGCTTTCCCTTCTATATAAAAACCTTCCAGCAAAACTGAGAATGAGCTAGAAGAGTTTCCAAAGGTTACAAACCTTCAATGTTCTGCTTCCAGGCAATTTTGGAAGAGAGCTCTTTTTTTGGGGAAAAGGCTGTAGCTCTACTTTCTTTGGCCTTGGATAGCTAAAGTCAGAAGCAACCTCTGGCCCCTCATATTCCAGTGGGATGCATGTCTGACAGTTGAATATTTAAAGCCAACCCTAAAGCTTGCATTTGAGTCTTCTAACCCAAAGCAGCAAGGCTTTAAGGGAGGAAGGGAAAAAAGGTCAGCTTTGCTTTTGTGGTGTGTATAGGGGAATACAAAAGAACTGACTCTTGGCTCATGGTAATTGAGGCGGTATTTATCACTCTGCCATAAATAGGAGGGGGATTTCCTAGCCACCTTGAACAGTAGACACATTTGTGTAGCTAAAGCATATCTGGTATTGCTGCAGAAGTGCTGTGTGTCCTTGTTGTGGGACAGCTGTGCTTCAGAGCCTGATAAAACTGTGAGGAATTGGGCAAACTTCTGTTACAATGGCAAATTGTGCTGTGCCAGAATGGATGTGCTTAACTACCATAGCTCTGTCCATAGAGAACAAATACCTTAGGTTGTAGGAGCATTTAATCTAACATGGATTTGTCCCTTTTTTACCAGTTGGAGAGCCCATCACCATCCCCAAAATTGATAATCCATCCCAGAAGGATGTGGACTTCTACCATAGCATGTATGTGGACTCCCTGATCAAACTCTTTGACAAATACAAGAGCAAATTTGGCCTGCCAGAGACTGAGGTCTTGGAAGTCAACTGAAGGCACTGGCTCAGCAGCACCTCCTTCTCTCAGAACCAACACATTGTTTCCAGGAGTCAAAGTTGTCACTGTGTACTTGAAAGCATGTGCGAGTGTATGTATTCGTCAAAGCAAGTGTTTAAAGTATTGCTAAACCACTTTAAAAATAATAAAGGCTTTGCTTTAGAGAAATCCCATTACAAACATCTTTTTATACAAAAAAAAAAGCACAACTCCCTATTGCTGGGAGGATTTGGATAAATTATTGCCTTTATAATCTGCTGTATAATTCTGTTGGAACACTAACAATGGATTAGAAAAATTCCTACAACTACTGTGCCCACTAGCACAAACAATTTTGGGAGAGTAGGATTCATCTGGTTTTCAACCTAAAAAGCAGCAGGTTGATTTGAGCAGCATGGCAGTTTTACAGGTGTATTGCACAAGAGGCCTGTTGAGACATGCTTATGTAGTATAAGGGTATTTCTGCTTTGGAAAAGCCCTTTCTGGAAGTACAGTTGGGCTGCCACCCCCCCTGGTGTGGCATCTGTGCTGGATGGTGCAGGGAGAGTCAGGTGAAGCTTGATCCATAGTGTAGTGGATGATTTTGTGGCTGTAAATTCACCACAATATTTAAAATATCAGTTTAGAAGCAGGTATATCCCAGGTGCTGCTTGCACAGAGGCTTGTAGCTGGAAATACAAGACTTCTTCATGGCCACAAAACTCCAAGGATAAGCTTTAGGAGCAGTGGGATGGTGCAGTTGTGTAGCCCTGGTGTTGCAGACCTTTAGGGTAGACCTTGGGGAGAAAATGCAGTGGGGCTATTGATGCAAGTGCTTTGTATTCCAGAAGCATTTGGAGAAATCTAGATGTAACTTCTGGCCTGAAGATGGCTTCTAATTACTCCATCCAGTGAATGTAAAGGAGTAGCTTTTGCATACATAGGATCTAAAGTGAACTACTTTTAAAAGTATTTATAAAATGTTTATGTGGACGTTAACACTGCTTGTAGTGAGATTTCTTGAGAGTACAATTTGTTTATGTATAAACCTGAAACACTGCACTACTTGCATGTCTGACCTGCCTTTTCAACCATTCAGTTGAGTGTATCTTGAGCTCTAAAATGTGCCTTTCTTCCATGTAAGAGGATGGTACTTCATATTCCTGGAATCTTGCCTCTAAAGACGAATGTTCATCTGTCATATTTGATAGATTATTGTATTACAGAGTATCAATTTTTGTACAAATTTCTAGAAATAAAATTGGGCAAAAATAGTGGGCTGCTTTGGTCCCTTCAGTGTTGCAGGGTTTGTTGCTGGTATTACAGCAGTAGTTTGTATGATTGGAGTTGTGCCTTTTTCTTATGGGGAAAAAATGGTTTTTCTCTACAAAAACAGACTCACACCAAAATCGCCATCTCTGGAAGTATTCCTGGAAGAGTTAGGTTAAGGGTTGGACTTGATCCTAGAAATCTTTTCCAACCTTAATAATTCTGGTCTACCATCTGCATGCTCCCTGCATGGGGTAGCTAGGATAGTTTCAGCAAGTCTTTGTGCTTTAAAGTTGGGGTTTTGCCTGGGAGTGTACAAGGAGCTGAGGTAGCCTCCATCTGTGGACCTCCACTGAGCAGATACAGAAAGCACATGCCCTATTGCCCTTTACAGCAGCTTGCTTTGGGTTTTGTTGCTGCCTAGAACAGAAAATGCTGGATTGCATCCCTGGTCCTCAGGTGAATAAATCCTTCCAGCCCCTCTCAGTACTTAAAAAAGTGACTTTCTATACAGAGTGCTTAGTAATAGGACAAGGGTCAAATAACAACTTCTATAAATGGCAATAAATCTAGTAGAGAAGAGATTTAGATTGGATATTGGGAAGAAGCTGTTCCTTGTGAGAGTGGCAAGACCCTGGCACAGGCTGCCCAAAGAAGCTCTTGCTGCCTCATCCTCGGAAGTGTTCCAAGCCAGCAACTGGGTTTAGTGGAAGGTGTCCCTGCCCCATGGCGGGGAAGTTGGAATGAGATGAGCTTTAAGGTTAAATAACTCGGTGATTATTCTTGTCAAAGCCTCCAGACTTCTTCTACTGGAGGTGCAAAGTGCTTCAGAAACAGCTCACAGTGCTGAAAAGTTCATGTGGGCTCTTCTAGTAACAAGGGAGGGTTTAACCTGTTGTTCTTGGGCTGGGTCTGGCCTGTGAACCACGGAAGTGATTAATCAGTGTTGACTGACTTGCACAGCCTGACAATGCTGTTCTCCAAGGTGAAAGCCAAACTTACTCTTTGCCCTTTTCAGGCATGGCCAATGGAATTTTAAAAGTCTCCTACTGAGGAAGGTAAACCTGATGTGTTGGTTGCTTCCCCTTTTTGTCACCCCTAGTAGGATTGATTTGTATCTCTGTGTTCTGCTAGCTGACATGAAGGTTGTGTTTCTAGTGACTTCTCTGGAAATTAATAGCAAGAGAAGCTCTGCCCAAGCCACTTAAAACTACTTGTGGCATGTCACTGGAATCCACCTTTGAGGATTCCATAAACTGAAGGAAGTCAGTTCTTGCAGAGCTTTTTCCAAGCAGTGTTTTTGATTATCAAGTTTTAGATCAAAACATAGCTGCAGACTGAAATCCCCCTAACACAGAGGAGGGAGAGAGTTATTTCAAACAAGACTTCATTCTTGCAAAAAGGGATATACTAATTAATATCCTGTGATTTTCCATACTACAAGGTTGGACCAGCTCTGCTGAATTCATGGCTGTGCTAAGAGTGTAACAAGAGATTGACACTGAACATTGTTCTTTTGCTATTACCAGTCTATGAAAGGGGAATTTTTGTTTGAGCTCAGCTCATGCCCAAGGTACTACCTCGTGTTGTCTCTTAAAATAGTGTGTAAAAGGCCAAATGCATCTTGGGCTGATTTTAGAGTTTGTCAGCAGCTCAGGGGAGGTGATCTGGTCCCTTTGCTTGTGAGGCCCCACCTGCACTGCTCCTTTCAGCTCTGGAGTCCCCACAAAGACATAGACCTGGCAAGTCCAGGGGAGGCCACACAGAGGCTCTGAGGGCTGCAGCCTGTCTCTCTTTCCCAGACAGACTGGGAAAGCTGAGCATGTCCAGCCTGGAAAAGAGAAGGCTTCAGGGAAATCTTAGAGCCCCTGCCAGTGCATAAAGGGGTTGCCAGAGCTGTAGAAGGACTTTGGACAAAGGTATGGAGGGATAGGAAAAGGGGTAGTGGCTTCACAGTGACAAAAGGGTTTTTAGGAAGAAATAAACTTTCTTCACTGTGAAACAGTGGCACAGGTTGCCCACAGAAGCTGTGGCTGCCCCATGCCTGGAAGTGATCAAGGTGAGGTTGGATGGGTCTTGGAGTAACCTAGTCTAGTGGAAGGTGTCTCTCTCATGGCAGGGGTATGGAACTGGATGCTCTTTAAGGTCGTTTCCAATTCAAACCATTCTGTGCTCCTATGAGCTTAAGCACTAAGAGGAGTTAAAGTTATCACCTCTGACTGTGGTGATAAGCATTAGAACAGTCTGCCCGGGGAAGTGTTAGAATCATGATCCCTAGGGGTGTTCTAAAAGTTTGTGGATGTGACTTATGGGCAATGGGTTAGTGGTGGCCTTAGCAGTGCCAGGTTAATGGTTGGACTCAGTGATCTTAGGGCTTTTCCAGCCATGACAGTTCTGTGATTCCTTGGTTCTGTGACTGTGCCGTGTGTTGCTGGGACTGTGTCAGGATGGAATTGCTATGCTCTTGCTGCCTTATCTAGGTCACTTCCCTTGGCTGAGATAGGCTGCTGCCCTGATAAAGCTGTTCTTAGAATCTGTGTTGAGAAATGAGCGTCTTTGCTTTCCTGTGGACCTGTCTTGCCTTTAGCTCAGCAACTTCCCCTTCCTCTGCTTTTGTTTAGCTTCATATATGAAATTCATTTTCACTTCTCTGGTTCTTTAAGATCTCCCTGTCTTCCTAATGTTCCTCATTATACCTGCAAGAATCCTGATAAATCTGTCCCTCCTTGCAGGCTGGAAGAGGGGACTTTCCATTTTCACCATTTTTTCCTCATGCATTTATACATAGTTACTGTCCTATTTTGTTGTCTTTTCCTCAAATCAGAGCTCTCCCTCTGGCAAACAGAACAGTAGGGAACATGACTCCGTTTATGGAAAAGGCATGGCAGCTGGATGCAACCCACCTGCAGTGATTTATCCCTTCCTTGACTGCCAGCCATAGGGCATCCTGAGCACATTACAGGAATCCTGGGTTCAGTTTTGAGTCCTTCATGACAAGAAGGACATTAGGGGACAGAAGTATATCCACAGAAGGGAATGCAGCTGGGGAAGGGGCTGGAGTGCCAGAAGTGGCTGAGGGAGCTGGGTGGGGCTCAGTGTGGAGAAAAGGAAGCTTGAGGGGGACTTCTTCACTCTCTACAGCTCCCTGACAGGAGAGTGAAGCCAGGTGAAGGTTGGGCTCTGCTCCCAGGGGACAAGGGACAGGACAAGAGGAAACAACCTTAACCTGCACCAGGGAAGGCTTACATAATATATTAGGGGAAATTTCTTCACTGAAAGGGCAGTCAGGCATTAGAACAGGCTGCAAAGGGCAGTGGCAGAGTCTCCAACCCTGGAGGGACTTAACAGAAGTGTAGATGTGGTATTTGGGGACATGGGTTAGTAGTGGGCTCGGTATGGAATGGTTGGATTCAATGTTCTTAGGGTTCTTTCCCAAGCTTTATGATTCTGTGGGTTTACTCAGCTGTTTTTTCCCTCTCTATGAAGCAGGGCAGCATTATTTCCTACAGCACCAGCTATAAAGGTGGGATTTCACCACCTTGCTTTGAGCCCCTTGTTAATTAGCATAGCATAATTAGAATAATGCTGTTTGTAGTGTGTACACAGCTTTTTTTTATTATTCAGTGTGGAAGCAGACCTGGGTCTAATGAAGGAGATTGAAAAAACAGAGAGGACGTGCTGCCCCCATAAAGTGTCTGTCAGTAACTCCACGATAATGTAACCAAACCCCCAAGCATTTTGGGGAAATGCCGAGTAGCAATGCCAAGAAATCACTCACCCAGACTAGAACAGCCTTCTTTGAGGAGGCAGAAACCAGAAACTGATGCATTACCCTCTGAATGAACTTTTTGTCAATTTAGCCCAAGCAGCAGTACCACAAGGACTTACAAATTATTTTTCTACAGTGCACATTCTCAAAGCCTCGTGCTATAAAATGATCCCCTTGAAAATGGTTCTGTTTGGTAACAGCTTAGATAAATTTTTCCATTTAAAGAAAAATCCATACTATCACAAAAATAGGCATTTTCTTGCCTGCTTCTGCCAGAGATTCAAGGGAATCCCACATCAGGCAGCTGAAAGGGCAGGAAAAAGGGCAAATGTAGGGATTTCTCTACTTTGCTTTGTGGTTATCTTTTTTTCTCTCAGATGGGGTTCTTGGAGTGAAGATGTTTGAACAGGTTGTAAAAAGTCACAGTATAAGCCTGGTGGGAATTTGAACTCCATCCATGGTCTGATTATTATATACTGGTTCCCTGATTCCTCTTAGATCAGATCCACACTTCTAGCTAATCATACATTGGGAGCTTTTCTAACCTAAATGATTCTGTGATTCTATACTTTTATGCAAATAGGCTGTATAGCATCAGCAACCATAGAACCCACTCATTCTTCTTCCTTGTCACATCAGAAGGTCTGGATATCCCAAATTCTTTTTAGTAGATGTAAAGATTTCATCAGTGAAGAGTCAGTCAGAATATTATGACCTACAGATGATACCTGGTAAGTATCAAAGATCAAGAAAGTCTTGGTGGTTTGGTATAATGTCATTATATTGTCTGGGAGATGCTTATAGCCAATGAAAATAAAAAGTTTTGGTGCAAATGCTGTCCTGGGGAGGCTTAACAGCAAGTAGGTTCCAATTCAATGGGTATACTGATTTCTTCTCTTCTTACATATATTTAGTTTTCATCAGTGCTTTAATCTGGCAGAAACTTTTCATTCAAAGAGCCTTAAAGGTCTTCATAAATATTCCAAAGAAGGATTTACTTTTCGCATAGATTAAATGCAACCACTTCTGGCCTGGAGAGCACAACCATGACACACCAGATAAAGTGATAAAATCACATTACCACCTCTGCAAGATGAAAATGCAGATGCAGTAAAGGGAGGGACTTTATTTCAAGCAGAATTCAGAAATAAGTTTTCTTCAGGGACTTATGGTAATGTACCAGGAGATATTTCATGACTATACTTACATGGGAGCTTAGGAATTTTGCATCTTGTTTGGAAGACAGTCCTTGCAGCAGCCTGGAGTCCCAGTGCCTATTTGTTATGTGGGGTTGGTGGTCAGACACACTGTCAGAGATCCGTGCAACAACAACAAGTTTTATTGTTCCGATCCTCTTTATACAGGGGGTTTGAAACACCTCAGTTTAAACTGCTGATTATTCTGGTTTTAACACCACCCAGCTCTTTGACCAGTGCAATGTCTGCAGTTTAGGATGGAACGTGATTGGGTGAAGTCCCTGTTTGAGTTTGAATGTATCCTATCATTGTTCACCGAGGGACTGGTTTATGGAACTAGGCTGGGTTTCTTATTTATAGCTGAATTAATTGCCAAGCCACAGACCAGATGTGACACTTATTTGGTTGTGAACCACTTTGAAGGCCTTTGGCCTTGAGCTACCCACTGAAATCAGAAAGCATCTTCTGGCTGATTGGCATGGGTTTTTAATGTAGTCTCCAGTGGCAGCAACCACTTTGAGGTCGGTGGGTGTGCTGGACCCCATGTACTGTTCTCCTTCATTTAATTGCCTTCTCATTTAAAATGTATTTAGTGTCATAGAATTACAGAATCATTTAAGTTCTAAAGCCTTTGAGACCACTGAGCCCAACTATTCCCCCAGCACTACCCAGCCCACCACTAATTCATGTCTCCAAGTGCCACATCCTCATGCACACATCTGTTAAATCCCGTCATGGATGTCTACCACTGTCCTAGACAAACTGTTTCAGGGCTGGATGACCATCTCCATGAAAAACTTTTCCCAATATCTAACCTAAACCTCCCCTCACACAACTTGAGCCCACTTCCTCTTGTGCTGTCCCTTGTTCCCTGGGAGAAGAACCTGACTCCCACCTGGCTCCACCCTCCTATCAGCGAGTTGTAGAGAGAGAGAAGGGCCCACCCGAGCCTCCTTTTCTCCAGGCTGAGTCCCCCAGCTCCCTCAGATGCTCCTTGTCACACTTGTGCTCTAGTTCTTTCACTACTTTCCCTATCTCATTCACAATAAATACATGTTTGAGTCTGAGAAGGAAGTTTTTTCCATGTAAATAATAGCCCTTCTAAGCACTAGGAGAGTAACAGATATTTTAAGCATCATTTGCCTTCCAAAGCACCAGAAGTCCTCTTCTGTGTCCTGCATGGAAATTATCTAATGGTTATGAGCTGACTTGAAAATGTCTTCTACTGAAAGTGGATCTCCTCTGTACACATAATGTGACCTAAACAGCTTGATGGTGTGTCAAAAACACAATGAAATGTCTCTCTCTGAGGTGGGGTTTATCTATAATGGGACACTCAGGAAACTTCTGAAAAATTAATTAAATCACTCTTAATACCCCCATATTTATGTAGCTGGTGATGATGGTAAAGTGCAAACAATGGCCAGTTGCAAATTAATACAGTTCCCCTTGCAGTTTATTGCATTAAAGACTTATATTACTATTAATTTAAAACCAAGTGCCTCTACATTAAAAAGATCTGACCTTTACTGTGCTTTTCACTGTGAGCTTCTGATACAATGCCCAGGGATTACCAGAACACCTTAGGTATCTGCAAGTGTCTCACAGCAGTTCAAAATAACCTCTGTGAAGGGAGCAAACATACTCAGCTGCAACTAGAAATACAGATCCTAAGAAATACCTTGGACACAAACAGGTGCAAAGTTCAATGCCCACAAAACCAGTCTCGTGTTCATCGCTATTGCTTAAGGTTGATCCCTCTCAAAGCAAAGCTAAACAAACTCTTTTAACCTCACATCTATGGCTGTAAATTACATTATTTAATACACATTCCATGCAGTTCACAAACTTAAAGTATTTTGCTCTGCATTTGGAATGCTTCTACCCATCAGTGAAGTATATTGTCTCACTGGAGTGATTTTGCAATGATCTCATACCCCAATAAGAAGCATATTTAACCTGATCTGTGGCAGAAGTACAAGTTATTGTTAGCCACAAGGTCATTTATTCCATTCCCAAAGGTGCTACCCTGCCAAAATTTGCAATAAAGTCTATCAAATAATATCTGTAATAACTTGCAGGTAGTATCTCTCCACTGTAGGTAATTTTGAAGGACATGAGTCCATGTATCTCAACTTCAGTGAAAAAAGATTACTGATAAAGTAGTGCTTCCAGAAATGGCAATTAAAAATTCTACTGTAATTCCTGGCAGTTCCTCACTGGCACTTCATCTAGCTTACTCCAGAATCTTTTCAAAAATACACTTCATTCTGCAGGAGTCTTTAGCTGATTTTATTAAAATTGCTTTTTAAAATGTTATTAGTAGTAATTTTAATTATCTTCTGGCTTTGCTTTCCATAAAAACATAGTCCAGAAGAAATGCCATCTGGTATTCCATAATGTCAAAGTGAGGAGCTGCTAGTGTGAGTTTAGACAACACATAAACACAAGACAGAGTCGGTAATCTGGTGATGTTTTTGACTCTTGAATTCATCTGAAGAAAATTGAAGATCACAGAACCACAGACTGGCTTAGATTGAAAGGGACCTTAAAGCTCATCTTGTTCCAGCCCTCTGCCATGTGCAAAGACACTTTCTACTAGACCAGGTTGCTCCAAGCCCCATCCAACCTGGCCTTGAGCACTTCCAGGGATGGGGCAGCCACAGCTTCTGTGGGCAGCCTGTGCCAGGGCCTCACCACTCACAGGGAAAAATTTCTTAGAAATTTAACCTTGCTTTCTGTCAATGTGATGTCATTCCCCCTTGTCACAGACTCACAGAGTCACAGAATATTCTGAGTTGGAAAGGACCCACTAGGATTATTCTGTCATTCCAGGCCCTTGTCCAAAGTCCCTCTCTCTTGCAGCTCCTTTAGGCACTGGCAGGGGGTCTAAGGTCTCCCTGGAGCCGTCTCTTGTCCAGGCTGGACAGCCCCAGCTCTCCCAGCCTGTCTGCAGAGCAGAGGTGCTCCAGCCCTTAGAACATCTCCATGCCCTCCTCTGAACTTGCTCCAGTAGCTCCATGTCCTTCTGATGTTGGACCCCAGAGCTGGAGGCAGCTCTGCAGGTGGGGTCTCACCTGAGCAGAACAGAGGGGCAGAACCGGATCAGCCCAGCACATGGGTGTGGATATACTCAATTCAGTCAGAGAGAAAAGAGAGAGAATTCTCCCAGGCCTAGCCTGGGAAAGTTAGGAGAAGGAATGAAAACAATTATTAACTCTCTTTCTGTTAATGTTGTTTATAGATATGTTCTACCATAGTGCACCAATGGCGTGAAAGGTTTTCACTTTGAGACAAATCATATTTCACCTTAGCAATCCTGGTTATAAAAAAGAACGCTACTTCCTGTAATAAAGATTCTTCTCTTGCCTTCCAAACCACTGGAGTCTTTTCTTTCCATCCCTGCCTCAACAGTGACACATGGAGGCTTCTGGGCTCTCAGCGCACATGGTCAATCCTGTTTAACTTCTCACCCATCAACACTCTAAAAATTCTTCTCTCCAGGGCTGCTCCCTGTTCATTCTTTGCCCAATCTGTGTTTGTGCTGACCCATGTGCAGGACCTTGTAGGAACACAGCCAGAAAGCTGAGCTGGGAGCGCTGTCCAGCTCATGGCAGAAGTGGATATGTTAGCTTTAGTAGGCCACAAGCCTTGGCAACAGAAAGCAGAACCTCGAAGAAGGAATGCAGAAGTTAGCAGTGTGCTTGGTACGATGTGCTTGGTAAGCAGAACTTACATGGAATAACATATACCTGTGTTAGTTAGTACGAGGCTCTGAATTAAGCAATTTTACCTAATTACATAAATGTTATACTGTTGCTATTTTTACTAATTGCTGAAAAGGTATATAAGCTCAGCTTTATGAATCAATAAACGGCTTCATGTGTGCAAACCATGGAGTCCACGTCTCTTTCATCATTTGCCATCGAGTGGTGTCCTCATTGTGAGGGAGCGGAGATCACCCAGCTGTGGGGCTGAGGATGAGCCTGCAGAGCCAAGTGCTGCTGAGAGGACCAGGAGAGTGACAAACCCCTTCAGGATAAAGGAGGTGAGATACCCTCTGGGATACAGGAGGTCAACTGCTGCAGGGGACAATGGGTCAGGGAATATCTGCCCAGGAAAGAGATGTTTTTGAACATTAAGCAACAGCACGACAAAACTGTACCCTCACATGACTTAAAAGTCCTATTACGATGGGCATCTTCTGAGATACCAAGAATCACTGAGTCCATGGTCTTTACAACAGATCTGTGGGACAAAGCGGGAATTAAGCTATGGGATTTTGTTACCAAGGGAAGTAAAGCAGCTGCAGAAATTATGCTTTGCTGGCGAGTGATTTTTGAGACTTTAAAGGCCCAAGAAAATTTGCAGGTTGGTTGCAGGGAATACCTGCTCTCCTTCTATGGCAGAAGCTCAATGCTCTTTAAAAAATCTGAAGAGACTGCTGCTGAAGTTGTTCGCCCTCCCTTTACAACGGAGCCTCGAAATTCCATACATTCTGAAAAGACTGCATCTTTGCCTCCCACACCAGAACTAACATGACCCTCAGCCCCCGTACCATCTCTTACGAGCCTAAGGCATTTTTTGTATTATGACTTAGATGGATGTGACACTGTGCAGGGTGGCCTGTTGGGGGGCAGGTGGGTATGATGTTGAGCAGGTGGTAGGGATACTGAGGGGGTGCTGAGGGTGACAGCACTGCCGAGGCACAGCGCGGGGCCCAGGCGCGCATCCCCTCGGGCGCCATGCTGACAGCCCCCCGGTTGCCATGGTGACCGCCCCCCGCCCTCCGCTGAACCATTTCCCGTCCCGCCACGTGATGACAACAGCTCCCGCGCACGTGACGGAGGCCGCGCTGTCACTCAAACTCGCTCTCCTCCAATCACCGCCCGCGATTCAGAGCCGGTCCCGCCTTCCGGAAGCGGGCGGTGTAATGGACGCTGTCGCGCGTTCCTGCGGTTTGACAGGCCCGGCGCGGAGGGGCGTTGATTTGCGTGGGATTGAGCCAATCGCAGGCGGAGAAGCCGCGTGAGCTCCCGCCCCTTCGGCGCGGGGACCAATGGGCGTGCGGCAGGCGGCGCTGCGCCCGCCCCCCGGCACTGCGGTAATATGGCTCCGTAGCGGGCGGCCGGCTCGGCGCTGCTGCCGCCATTAACCCCTGCGCGCCCGGCGGCCCCGGGGGAGCGGAGCGGGGAGCCTCCGTGAGGATGACCTCGGCTGCCAGTCCCGCCGCGTTACCGCCCGGCTCCGCCGCCCGCGCCCTGCATGTGGAGCTGCCTTCGCAGCAGGTACGGCGGGGCCTCGGGGCGGCGCTCCCAGGGGGCTGAGGCGGAGGAGGGTGTCCCCTGAAGTGAGGGGTGTTCTGAGGTGAAGGGGGTCTGCTCTTTTGGGTGTGGGATGCACACAGGGGCGTGCTCGCTGAGATGTGTGCTGTTCTGTGTGCTGAACTGAGAGGTGCTCCCTGAGGCGTGTAGGGGTTGCTCCCTGAGGTAAAGGGGTGCACAGGTACTCCTTGGGGTGTCAGCGGGGCTACCCCGAGGTCTGGGGGTACCTGAGGTGGAGTCCCCAAGCTGATGGGAGGGCAGTCTCTGAGGCAAGGGGCAGTTTGGGCACCTTTCTCTTAGGCCAGTGGGGAGGCAAGAGGAAGCATGGGGGTAGGGGTCTGTGCTTCTCTCTTTTCTCCCAGAAAACTACTTCTGTGCCTGCTAAGGATCTGGAGCACACTAAAGGTGGGAGTTTCAGCAGGAATAACACCGTGAAAATCGATGTTGAGCTTGGGCACCTCCTGAGGCCGGATCAGCTGGGGTGACCCCTCCTCCTTCTCTTGGCGGGGTGGGGAGCAAGTGTGGATATAACATGAGGTGTATTCTGAAAAGTGGTGAAATGTTCTCTCCCCATTGCATCCTTCCTCTGCCTAACTCTTTTTCCTGTTTGTTGATAGTTGGCTTTTGATTTACTTGGCATTTGTCCCACATTTTCATTTTGGAGAGCATTAATTTCAAGTGAGGAAGACTAGGTTCTGCCTGAGCATTTAGCAATCCGTATCAAACCAACTTTATGCCCTTTCCTCTCTTTCATGTGGTAACTTTGATTGTACAGGAGCTGTAGCAGGAGTGGTGAAGGCGGGAGTAATTAGCAAAATTAATTTTTCTTTAGAAATAGTGTAAGATATGAGTGTTGTTTTGGCTCATTGGCTCAGTACAGTCTGTGTTATTACAAGTTAGACACACAATCTGTTTTACTTGAGCTACATGTTACCAGGTGGGAGTATAAAAAGTACCTAGAGAAAAAAGTCAACAGAAAAGTGGATCTATAATTTCTCGTTTGTTAAACATGTTCTAGAAGGCATAGAAGGCATCCTCTTGGGGGCTAAGGGAGGGAAATGGAGGTGGCTGTTGGCCACTTGACCCTAATTTGTGAGCAGGTACTTAATTGGAGATGTGGGTCTGCTCTATGTTAATAAGCATAAACATGAATGCTGCTCTGTATGAACAGGAAACAATGGATTGTCCACAAAATCAAGTATGTCCTTCTCCTTGCTGAATTTTTGGTTTTATTCTCTCTCAGGCTTGTGCAAGGACTGAAGGAATGCTGCAGGGAGAAGCCTGATATTAGTAATTGGATTTCATTTGGGAGAGTGAGACCAAAACACACGCTTTTTCTTCTAGGAGCAGAAACCTTTATAGGCATTCCTAGGAGCAGAAATTGAGTCATCAATTATAGGATGTTCCAGTTGAGTAAATATTTATGGAAGAATCTTGTATGTTAATTGTAGCAAGTGTAAGGCTGTGGCAGAGACTGGGCTATTCTGCTGTGTGCTCTGCTAGCACAAGGACCATATGCTGAGGGATCTGTGTACTGTATCTGTACTTGGAATCAAATTGAGAGGCTCAGTTGAAGGTGATAGCAAATCACCTTCTTTGTATTATCTGAGCTCAAAAGTGTTACTGAAGTGCAAGATACCTTGAAGGGGCTCAGCACACTGGAGCTATTTTACTGCAGAATTATGAAAAAGATAAGTGATTCCTAATCTAGTCTATTGTACCACCTCTGTAATGCTGTAGTCTGGCTGACTCAAGCTATGTGATGCTACATAAGGCAAGGTTTGCTGTATGCCAGCACAAAATCAACTTGGTGATTTGTTTCAATAGGCAGCTTTCTTTAGGACACCCAAAGCTACATTTTTTTGACTATAAGGATTGAGAGCAGGATGGTCTGAGTCATAGCTATAAATCTCCCCAAAGACAAATTCTCAACTGTGAATTCAAGGTGACTGCATTTAATGACTGAAGTGAATTTTTAGGGGAAGAAATATTGACGGTGTAATTTGGATTTAGTCTTGCTTTAATTGTTCCAGTGATAGTCACATTGATTAGAAAACAATGTTCCTGCTACTGACACATTTGCAGGAGTGAAATGTTAAATATTAAACTTTTTGCTACTGTGATGACACTTATGTCAAAACTGACTTCTGTGACTTGTTTGTGTGGTGGGATGGCTGGGGCAGAGAATGCTTTTTGCTGTTGTATTCTGTATTTTAAGAAAGCGAAATAGAGGATATGGCTGTAAAGAAATGCATCTGATTAAGCATAAAATTCCCATTTGAATCCCTTAGTAATTGTGTCAGGATATTGTTCTCTTTTGCTGTACAAGTGAGCACAACAGAACTGAAAATGTAAAATAATTGCACTTCAGGAGCAGCGATTCTTTAGTGATATCTCTTCATGGTTGTTCGACGCAAGAAAACTGGGAGTTCATAATAACTTAAGGATTTCTGAGTGCTCAAAACAATCTAAGCAATGGAAGGGTTGGGGGACCCAAACCTTTCAGATTTTTATAGATCCTCAGTGCAAGGGATTAGACAGAAAAATGCAGCCTGAATGTAGGGAGGCAGTCATGCCACAGTCAAATGATCTGTTTAGTGCTACTGTGCTAATTGCTGGCCAAAACCGATTTCATGTGTGGTTGTCTAGTGACAGGAAAGCACATAGTCATGGACTCCAGAACCAGGGCCTGGGAGGGTGTATGTGAGGGAGGGAGGTGTATCTGATGAGTATGGATGTGGTAATAAGGAGGGAAGGGGCAAATTGTGCCATTGTGCACAGCCAAGAATCGTGTCAGATCAGGTGACCCAATATTTTCTGTATTTTTCAGTTCACAAACATCTCTTGACAGATAGTGAATGTTTCTGTGAAGAGGAGCAGCAATGAGGTTTCAGCTACAGGTGTCAGAAGTGTATTTTAGGGTAGAGCAACAACCAGTTAGTGAAACTTCTCAAGGACACTCTATAGCCTCCATTAATATGAAGGCTGGGATTCCTAAAGGTCCAGTTGGAGTTTTATGCACTTGTATGACTCCAAGAGCCATGCTCATCATACATGACTCCTGTGGCTTCCACACCAGCATTTCTACCCTCAGGATTTGACCATCGTTATCCATCTAACAGTCCACTCATCAAATCCATCTCTCCAATTTGCAGAGGAGGGTGTTGTGGGGGATCACGTCATAGGCTTTACAGAAGTCCAGATAAATGACATCTGTAACTCTTTCCTTGTCCACTGATGTGGCCACCCCATCATAGAAGGCCATTGGGCTGGTCAGGCAGGACTTTGCTTTGGTGAAACTGTGCTGACTGTCAAATCACCTCTGTCTTCCATGTGCCTTAGCACAGCTTCTCAGAGGATCTGTTCAGTGATCTTCCCAGGCACAGAGGTGAGGCTGACAGGATGGTAGCTCCCAGGGTCCTCCTTTCTGGCCTTCTTAAAGATGGGTACTATGTTTCCCCTTTTCCAATCACCTGGTGCTTCACCCAACCTCCAATATAACTTCAATATCATGGAGAGTGTCTTGGCAACTAAATCAACTCAAGACTCTGTGATGCATCTCATTGAGTCCCATGGACTTGAGCACATTAGAGTTCCTCAGGTGGTCATGAACCCAGTCTTGGATTGTGAGGGGCTTTGTTCCCCCAGTCCCCATCCTGCTGTCCATCCATTCAGGATGTGCAGGAAGAGAGATTGTCGTTGAGGACTGAGGCAAAAGAGTTGTTGAGTACCTCACCCTTCTCATCAGTTGTTAACAGTTTTCCAACATTATTTATCAGGGGGTAACACCTTCTTTGGCTTTCTTTTTCTGGGTAGCATAGGTGGAGAAGCCCTTCTTTTGCATCCCCTGCCAGATTCAGTTCCAGATTTGACTTGGATTTCTTTAAAAATGTGTATCACTCATACACAACATTTTGGCAACATGTCAGAAAGGGATGATTCAAAGTGTGCTGACAAATGTGTTTGAGAGGTCTTTTGTAGGAAAGTGAAGAAAGTTACTGTATGGGCCCAGGGCTGCACATGAATGGGACTTTAAACAATGTGAAAATAGTATATTTTTAAACATTAGTTTTATATTACGCTTGTTTTGTATTCTCCTGAGTTATATGGGGAAAAAAAGACTGATTCTTAAATATTTTACTTTCCCTTTCCTATGAAATATGGGGGGAAGAGGGCAATCAGAATAACGGATGGAAAGTGTTGTATTGGAGTACTGCTTTCACTTCTCTTTGACACACTGTCTTTAAATGCTGAGTGGGAGGGAAGTGCTGCTCCAGTGAAACATTACAGTGTGAGTTGTGACCTGCTGAGTTGTATCCATACCCACCTGTATCAATGTTTAATGTTTGTTAGAGATAAACTAGGAGGTGTAGTTGTTAAAGTTACTTGAAAGTTGTAATTTTAGCCCAAAAGACTGGCTGTTAAGCTGGGGCTGGAATTTTGCTGTCTGCAGTGTACTACCTGTAGTCCATAAGGGATGCATGTGTGTTTTGCAGACCTAATGATCTGCTGATAAGATAGACTGTTATGTCCAAAAGCTGTACTAAATTGGTTTTCGTGCTGTATTTGGGATGTTTATGGTGGGTTACGGAATGCTCTTAATTGAGCAATTTACTAGCTAAAGACCGAAGTCTCATTTATGAAGGGAAACGGACTTATTTGCCCTTGATTTATTGTCCAGCAACAAGATAAGCATAAATATTCTTCAGGTTATTAATCATCATATGCTGTTTGCTTGTGCAACCCAGAGTGTCCTTAATGTTTCTTTAAGGTCAAAATTGGCATTGTTTTGATTTTGTTGTTGGTTCTGTAAGGCCCTTGCGTGCTAAGGGTGCTTTCTTCTGAGTATCATCTTGATATTCCCAGGTTATTCCCACAGCAAATGTGGACTAATGCTCCCTTCCCCAAGGTCACATTAAGAGGCTTAAGGGACTTCTCTCAACTGCTGCATTGTGTTATTAATGAGATGGGACTTGCACCCTGATGTTCTTTTCTGTCTGGTGGGTTAGTTCCCATTCTGTGTCAAAGAAGCAGCTACAGTTTCAGTCTTTCATCTTGAGACTAAACACTTAGACAAGCTCAAAGTAAAGCATCAATAAGGAAAGATGTTTTTTCTAGCTACCGGTTCTAAAAGTTTTTGGTTAAAGATGGAAAGACTATCTAATTACCTATTAATTGCATCTTATGTAAACACCTAGCAAGAAGAACGTTGTCTGGCCAGTGGGCAATATTTATAAGATTCTCTTAGTCATAGTTTAGAGCAATTTTTTAGGGTGTGCTGGCAGTTCTTACTCTTTGGAGCTGTGGTGTTTGCCATCTCGCTGGATCTGTTGCTCTTGATGTTATAGTGACCATAACCAAACACAGCTGTTGAAACAATACCCAGAAAGAACTTTATTTGCCCAAGACTCTTCATAGGCACGTTATTTGTCTTTTGAACCCTTCCTGCTAACATTATGTTTAAATTAATTCTGTGTATTGAGTCTTCTTTTGCCACACCTAAACAGCTATCCTGTTTGTGTCCCAAGACTGAATGTGTCTCCTATACTTGCCCCTACAATATGTTTTAAATAACAGGCTTTTACAGTCTTTCTGCAGAAATTAGCACCAAAAAAAAAAAAAATTATGCAGAAGATTAGTGAGTCTTATGAACATCATGAGTTTACATCTGTTTTAGTCTTAGTTCTTTCATTCATTTTGGACTCTAAAGTAAGTGGTGTAGATATTCTACATGTGATTGTGGGGTACAAAGAGGAGATTTCTTGTGCCAGTGAACAGTTACCAGCTGTTTACATCATTTTGTGGGGGTAGAGGTTGAGTTCTGAGTTGCTCCTCAGTGTAAATGCAGTGAGGAAGTAGTTAAGAGGTTTAGCTAGTAGAAAAGGGTGCAGGGAAGGATGGACCAGAGAACACAGCTGTCTTTCAAGAGCAATACATAGTCTTAAGTTTTTTCAGTTACAGTATAGATACCTGTTTTAATTATTTTCTGGTGTGACTGTTGCTTTAGTTAGTATCAAAGTAGTAGATAGTGCCATAGACTAACATACTTTGTTAGATCTAACACTGACTTCAGATGTTGCATTTTTTAACTCCATACTGACCTTGCAAAGGGCTGTTTTGCATTCAGACAGATGGAAAATAAGTATACTTCTGCATGGACCATGTCAAGTATTGAGATATTCCTTATTCTTCCTGTTTCTTCTTGTGTGAATTAGGGCAAACTTGATATCTTTTGAACATCTTCCATTTGCTGACTGTTCCTGGTGATGCTCTCCATGCAGTACAGAAGCAGGAATAGCCATGGCATGGGGTATGGATGATTACAAACTTGTTTTGACCCTTGGTGTGTTGACATGAAAGCTACATAGCTGTTTTCCTTCTTAAGTGAAACTTTCAAAAGCCTTTCAGATGCCCAGAAGTGTAAAGGCATCTGAAGCACTTTGATTTAAGGATCTGTAAACTAAAATTCACTATTGTGCATCTTGGAAAACTTTGAGCCCATGTGGATAAAAAGCTTTGATTTTTCTTGTAAGTCATTTAGGCTTTGACTTTTCTTGTGGTCATTTAGGCTGGGTAAATCACTCTGCACAGGTTCAATGTATCTGGTCCCTTGCACAAGATCTTTGGGAATGTGAGGTATGTGATGTATGTGAGTGTTTTGCACCTTCACAGGAAAAAAAGTGTAGTTGTGTTCCTGTGGTGTTCTCAGTTCTGATTCCTAGTGGAAATAGTTTTCTTAAAGGCACTTGCAAGTAAGTAACTTAATCTTAAAAAGGGAAAGGAGTTTCTGGATGGCTGTTAACTTGGGGAAATGGAGATAGGAAGGAGGCGCAGTTATAAGGAGAAATACAAGTGATTTGTTGAACTAATTATGGCTGTATATGAACTAGTGATGGCTGTGTAGCTTTGAGGGCCTTGCTGTCTTCAAGTGTGTGCTGGAAGATATTAAAATAGAATTCCTTAAAATTCTTTATGGTGTGTCCCACAAAAATTGCCTATCAAATGCAGAAGTAAATCTGAAAGCCCATTTGATTCTCTTGACTCTGAACTGTGGAAAACTGTTAAATTGCAAACCTCCTAAGTCTTCCTAGCAAGCATGTAAATTAGACTACAACCATTTTCTTGCCTTTCTTGTGGTTTTAAGTAACCATACATCTGAGTAATGCCTAAACTTCCCATATACATTTCTTGGATATTAAAAGCTTTATGTTTTGCAGCAGAGGTGACCCAAACTTTCTGTGAGATATGCTTCACTTAAAAAAAAAAAGGTATTAAATTGGAAAATGAGGCAGCTTGAAAACATATATAAAATTAAGTATGAATTTTTGTCTATCATTTGACTTCCAGGAGATTGGATCATGTGATTGCTTCTTAATATTCAAACTGGCACGGTGAGGTGAAAGCAAATAGTGAAAATCTGAGGAAGTTGGAAGGTGCAATATGAAGGTGTAGAGCAGTGCTGTGATAATAAATAATGTTCACGTTGACTAAATATAGATCATATTTTGGTAACTTTTTTTTGTTTCAGGGCTTTTTAAGAAAAAGGCTCAACACAACCTGTCTGCTATGAGCTACAAAGCACACAGAACTCTCTGTTTTTATATGACTTAATTCTGACAAATATCCAGACATCTAAATAGATGACATTGCAAGCTCAGGTCCATTCAGTTCAAAAACAGTGGATTTGCTGTAGTAACATTTGTGTTGCTAATTAATCTTTGCCTCCTGCTTTAATGCTAAAATAGTTGGAAGGATTTTGCTTAAATTCTTCCAGAGCTTCTGTGGGTCACAGAGCAAGGAACCAAGCTATGAAATTCATGTGAAACCCAGGTAAAACCAGAATGTGTACCATGTCATACAGAGGTCAGAGCTGATCCTGATCTGAAAAGAATTCAGGGAATTTACTTCCTTGACAGAATTGTGAGGAAGGCGCCAGTCTGAAAACAGAGATGGTGCCCAGAGATGAAGACTGTCTTGGCATGTCTTGGTTAAAAACTGTTTGATAAGTAGGGTACCCCATTAAAGGCTAAGGAAGTAGACCTGGTGCTGAAATTTTAGCCAGTGTTGAAAGTTCTTTGTTCTGGAAACACGATAATTGCTTGTCAGCTCATCAGACCTCTGAGAGCCCTGAGTGGTGGTATAATTTTGGTGAATTTAGGCTAAGTAATTTACATAAACTTCTACTTTGCTTGTACAAGATGATTTCCCAGCCTTTTTAATGCTAGTTTTACCATTGTATTTACATTTCAGGCAAAAGCAAGTTTCTGGTTACATGGGTTGTATGGAAAATCATCAGGAGTAGGATGGATGGGGCAGCCTTTTTCAAATTCAGTCGCAGATGTATAAAACTTTCTCCTTGGGCTATTGAATTTAAGCTGCATTCTGGAAAATGTATTTCTATTTATAAAATTCTTAAAAAATCTGCCTGATGGCATTTCTGAAACTTGCTTATGGCCTTGGGTGCAGTGAGCCCACTGTCACTTAGTAACATCTGGAAGTTTTCAGCCAAACCCTCCATTCACAGAGGGGGCTGTTTAAATGGCATCTTGGATGGTTCTTGCTGTAAGAAACCAAACTGTCTTACTTGCTTAACTTCAGATACTCCATTGACACCTTTGCAAATTTATTTAACATGTCAAAGGGACTGCTGAGAGTAGAATTCATGAACAGCATTGCTAAAAGAGCCAGTGCTAAAGAGTGCTGCTGGGAGAAGGCAGATGTGGGACAAGGAGAAGACAGACCTCCCCCTTTCCCCAGCTGTGAGCCATTAGATAATCCCAGCTGCTGACAGCATGATAGGCTCCATGTGATTAGAATGGACTTTGCTGTTGCCCATATTAGTGACCTGAGCTTCACAATTGATACTTGGAGCTCGAGCTAGAGTCAGTGTGATGGCTGAGTACCAGAAATAGAAAATGTGTTTGGCTGTGTTCTCATCCAGCCTGGATATACTGACACTATTTTTTTTTTTTTTTTTCTGAGGGTCATCAGATTTTTGTAAGGGAATAATGAACTGGTTAAGATGGAAGAGGAATCAGAACTCTCCATGCTTGCTTTTGCTACCCATTATATGACCTTGACCAAATAATTCTGAAATTCCATGAATACTTGGGGCTGTTGTAGGTAATCCTGTTCTCCTGCCATGAGCAGTCCAGACCTTGGGTTAACAACAGTGCACTTCTCTCTCATTTGACTTACTCTCTTTCTCACCTCCCTGCTGCATCATCTCTATGGTGATTTTTATTAATTATACCAGATTATTAGACAAAAAACAGCGAATAGCTTTATCATTTCTGTTTCTCAGGCCTTGAGGAAAGCAAAGAGTGGCATCTGGATAAGCTTAAGCCATAAAGAAACTTAAAAGTTGCAGTCTGTCTCCTCTGTCCTCTTCTGTGGTGGGCACATCTGTGTAGCTGTAGGGAGCTGAATTGGAGGAATTTAGCCAGATGTTACCCTTACTTACCCATTAGTTACCCTTACTAACTTGTGCTTTTGGCAGCTTTACCTTGGTTTAATTTTTTGATCCTCGCCATAAGACTGCACAAAACACATTGTGTAGGAGAGGAACATGCTGAAGGTAGTGAAAGATTATGGTATCTTAGTGTTGAGGGAACTAAAGCATGAAGGAACCAGACAGTTTCAGTCCTTTAGACCTCAAAAGACTTTGCAGACTGTCTAGAATCGCCTGATGAAAAAGCAGTCTTAACAAGGTTGATGATGAAAATACTTGATTCTGGAGCAGTCTGATTTGTTTTGAGTGAATGAAGCAGGTAATTGCTGAGCAGGGATGGTATTGCTCTCTACAGCACCTCTCTTAAGATGCTGTTGTAGTATTCCAGGAAGCTGCTTCTCTGCCTCTGCAGGCATGAGGGATGAAACCTGATGGTAGGTTCTGCTCTTCAGATCTCTCCTACATCTTTCTTGATCAGACTTTCTATGTATCTTTGGGGTAGCTGTCTGCTTGTTACCTGTGCTATCTATACATGCAGCAGTGTTTTTAAAATACAAGCTACTCAGGATTTCTCCTAATGGAAAATTTCTCCTGGTTTGTATCTTCAACATAGGAGGAAGCACTAATTTATTTCATGTGACTCAACATGTAGTTGCTATATAGTAGTTGCTTTTAATCAAATGCAACTTAGAATGGCAATTAAAGCTAAGGATAACCAGGCCTGTAATGTAATTTCACTTCTTCACTGGCTTTCTTGGGAATTGCAGAGGTCTAGGACAATTGCAACCAAAATAACTTGTGTCACAACCCCCCTGAGAATGACCTGTTAGACCTGCTGTACTACTGTGATCCAGATACACCCCTGTTAAGGCTGCATGTACTGAATTGAGAACTGTTGAAAAGGTTAAACTACCTTTTCCATGGTATTAGTTCTGCAAAAATAATTTTTTTTGCTGTAGGATATCTTGCTGTAGATGCTTCTCTGAGGTCTTCAGTCCTGGATTGCTGATAACCTGTAAACTCTTTGAGGAGATAGCAGTGAAAATTAGCTACACTGATTGCATATTTTGCCTTTTTTTTTTTTTTTTTTAATGAAAACAGGTCCTGCACTGTCATCTTGCACTCACACTGGCCTTTTTGAGGTTAAGTGCGTAGATTGTTTTTTAGCCCTTATATTTTGAATGTTAAGGTGGACTTCTTAGAATGACTGTTCTGGCTGCAGAGCATCTTATCCTGTGGGAATCCTCCCTCATGATGAAGATTTCTTGACACTTTTACAGAAAGAGCAAAATAGCTGAAACTTGTCACTAAAGAAAAGGGACCCTTTTTAGCACTTCACCAAAAAGTAGGAGGAAACAAAAAAATTGTGTATTATCTGCAGCTACTGTATTCAACATAAAGTGTACTGATTTGTTCTCTAAAAAGAGTTGCTTTTGCAGTTTGAAATGCTCTGGTACCTCATTGTGAACTGCCTTCCCCTTGGCTCATGGCAGTGCCAGGCTCTGTTGCTCCACACTTCAAGCTGGTGGTTTCATTCCAGCCATTCTCTGCCTTCAGCCTCTTGCTGCTGTGCTGTCCCCTCCTTGGTCTGCTCAGCTGCTTGTCCAGCCATGTGGTGAACCATACTGAGGAACTGAGCTGGTGAAACTAACCCAGGAAAAGGGAGAGGTGGTTAGTTTCTATCCATTTTGGTTGCCAGATATGATTCTGTGAGCAGCTGCACAAATGCTTATTTATGGTGTAAGGAATAAGAAAGGGTGATGCAGTGCTGGGGGTTGGCAGCGTTTGGCTGATGCTAGCTGAGCTGCAACACAGTGGGGTTTTTGTTTTCTGTATTCCAATGTCTCCACTCCAGCACAAAATGATACGAAATGCATAAGAGGTAACACTAGATATTTAAAACTTCCCTCAAAATAATGCTTACTTTGTCACAAAACAAAGCTCTTAATGAGGAATTCTAGAACCTATTTCAGTTGTCTTTGTAGCTGATAGTCTCCTGGTTTAAGCTAATTATATTTCATCAGGAGAGGTTAATTAACTCTGAATGTTGCCTGTGTAAAGTTCTGAGGAAATTTGAGTATTTCAGTATAATATAATTGAACGTAGTGGGTGAATGGGAAGATTTATTATCAGGATTCAAGTCTCTCTGTCATCATAACTTCACTAAACGGATGGGAGGAGAGTGCTGGCTAAGCTGGAGATTCAAATAGACATTCATTACCTGTTGCACATTGAGTTCTTAACTATATTGTGGTCTCATAGCCCCAGATTTAATGATCCTAAACCAACAGGTTTAGGAAAGTGAGACTTTAACCCCCAGATCCTGAAGGGTGCAAGGAAGTCACAAATCGTGGAGATAAGGATTCACGTCTTGTTCAGAGGTGCAGGTGCAGGTTAGGGATTAGGACAACTAGATAGTTTTGTTTTGTTTTCAAACCTCATTGACCTCATTGAGTACTGTGAATGGTAAGAAACTTGTTTGGCTTCGCTTGAGAGCTAATCAATGAAACATATTACTTAAAGCAGGTAAACAAATGAGTTTGCAATCCTAAAGAGACCTGGAGAAAATTGCTGTCTTAGTTAGAGTGCAGTATGGGTTGTTCTTTGAAAGGGATGAAAGGAAAAAAAAAAGATGCCAAAAAATGAAGGGAATGAGCATGGTAGTTGATTGATTTCTCTGCTACTGATGTGAATTAAAAGAGATGGCACATAAAATTCTTGAATCATTTTTGTAGGTAGCAAAATTCATGTGCAAAGCTGTTTCTTAAAGAGTGTTTCTGTTGCACATAAAAACAGCCATCAAAGCTACCCAGCTTTGAGGATAGATGTGAAAAAATGTTAAAGGGCCATGTGACTTCTTTGAAGTGAGGCTTAATATTTCTGTTGACATTTTTGATACCAATTGCTAAGAAAATAAGACCATGTAGTCTCACAGAATGTTTTTTGTTGGTTGGGTTTTTGTTTGTTTGTTTGTAATTTTGTAGTTTTTGTATATACTAGAGGTACCTGGACATCCCATCTCAGGCTCTGTTTATAGTCTAAGTCATAAACAGACTTTGAATGGAATGACTCCTTCAGTGATTTTTAGGCTGTCAAATAAAGATTTAATATTGCTCATACCTTTCCATAAAGGAAAACTAATATATCACTGGAGTGGTGTTAAGCGATATAAAGTGTCACACTATGATTCTAAAGCAGATTATGGGCTTTCAACTCTTCATAAAAGCCTTTTAAGACTAGCAACAAACAGGAAAATTGTGGTTTGGTTTCAAAAGCTTTTAAAATGTGCTTTTGGTCAGTCAGCTTTTAAGGTGGATTCAGCCTTACAAAGAAAGATGCTTTTGGGAAAAAATGGTGTAAGATGAACTCTGAGGTAAAAATATGTACTAAACCAGTTGTTTGAGGCTTGTGGGTGTATTGTGGTGATCCACAAAGTATGTGGAGCCATTTGTCAATGTCCCCATGGTAGTGGGTGAGACACTGGTGAGTTGAGAGATTGATTTGGAAAATATGACACTGAAGGATTTGGTGAGAACTTTATGTATTTGAAGTGGCAGTTTGCTGAGTGCAGCATTCATGGGAGGCTGTATGAAGTATGAGTCTTTGAAGTTACAATAGAAACAGCAGCTAAGCAATGATTTAAGTGTGGCAGTCCTGCAAAATTGCTTTAACTAGTTAAATTTTATAAGACATTAATAATGTAAAATATTTGTCAAAGATTAAGGATGTGGTGTGCCTTGAAGCTAAGACCTTAGCCACAGCTATTAAAGCAGTTGGGCACAGAGAGGTGGGAGAGATAGATTGATTTGTTCTGATGATTTTCATTCAAGGTGCAGTATTGTAGTAAACCAAGATAATGTTGGGGTTGGATAAAATCACTTAAACTAAACATTTTAGTGACATATCCTACTGTATTAATTCCAAGGGAAAAGGACTCTCTCATCACAGCAGATGGTAACTGACAGTGAAAATCTCAAATTTTCACTACCCTTAATTTTCCCTGAAAATCTTGATATGTCTTCCTGATGTATTTTACCTTTATTTAAGGTTGTTGGGCAGTTTCTAGGATTACTGTGGAATGAGGAAGTTTTGTTCAGCCAATTCCTTATACCTCTGGATTAGGTGGTGGATTGTTTGAGCTATTTGTCCATTAATGCTTGTTGAAAATAGCTTTGGCTGGGAAGTGTTTCCAGTGTGATGATGCAAAACATCTGGGTGATGCTGCTGCTGTGTTTGAAGTTGATAGTGTCAGATTGCTTGAAACTGCTCAGAGTTGGGGTCATTTTGTCATGTGGGATAAAAATGACATACAGGACATGAATCAGAATAGATTCTCTTGAATATCAATGTTGCTTAATCCAAACTTTTAGGTGCTTGGCGCTTGTCCTGTGGCTTTGCTGAATCCTGGCTGTTTACACTTGCTGTCTGACAGAGAAAATTGAGTGTTTGGTGGGATTTTTTTTTTCATAGCATTGCTTTGGCAATCATTAAAATGCTTTGAAAAAAGAGAAAGGGTTAATTTTCAATCTAAGAAAATTCTTTGATTATTTTTTCTTATTTTTAGCGCCGTCTTCGTCATCTTCGGAATATTGCTGCACGTAACATTATTAATAAGAATGGTCATCGCCTCTTGGATACATACTTCACTCTTCACTTGTGTGATAATGCCAAGATCTACAAAGGTAAACCAGACTTACTATCAATCTTTTTGCTAGTTAGTCTTTGAATTCTTATGATATGAATTCTCTTTCTTACTTTTTTTTTGGTCTTCACAACTTTCTGCCATTAGTTGCATCACCTTTGCTGACACTGGAATAGAGCTCTTTAATTTCATGAAAGCTTTCAGTGTTAGCAGCCAAGGAGGCAAACTGATGAAAGGTTTTGTAGTCTTTTAAATCAGCCTGTTTTTGTCATTGTTCTTCTCTGAGTGATGATGTAAGAAATTGGGAACTTCCAAGGGGACATAAAAGTTAAAGCCTTTGGAGCTTTGGTTGCCTTTTGTGAGGAAGAATGTCCTACCCTGTGCATACCAGTTGTTTTACAGAGCATCCATCAGCACATATTGTTACCAAAGTTTTCAAAAAATAGGATTGTCAACCAATGACATGGAGCATCCAGGCATCTGTTCTAGTTTAGATAACTGTGCTTGAGCATTAGATCTCCTCTCTTGTCGGAATCTGAGGTATTGATGATTCCGAGATTGTAGAAAGTCTCTGTCTTTCTGCCCCGCTGCCAAAGCAGAAGCCATAATTGGTCTGTGCTGGTTTCAAGGTTGTTTATTCTGTTTATCTCTAACATGTTCTGCTGCCCTGCCGCAGCTCTGTCCTGCAGGGCAGCGTGTGGGGCTCTGCCCTCAGTGGGATGTTACAAACATTAAATACCAGAAACTACGTGTGCTGGATTTACAATAACGTGCCAATATCTGTCACCTACGTTGGACAGTGTGTCCCCAGCCTGAACCAACAGAAAAATGCCAACACCACAGTGAAACATGGAGGGCATGAAGAAGGAGAAAAAGGACAAGACACACCCAATTTCCTCCATCTTGTCCCCTTTGGACCCCTTACCTAGAAACCTAAAATTTTATTTTTGCACCCGTGCCACACTTAATTATTACTTATATCAAACACTCAGAGCTTGTAATTCATCCTGTAAGATTGAAAACTCTTCTCCATGGACAGAGATCACAGACAGTGTCTCTGGGGGCTCTGTCCAGGGGAGTTCCTGACCCCTGCCAGGGTCCCAGGCCCTCCAGGGCAGCCAGAGGGAAGCCCTGGATTCCCACACTCTCTTTCTTGCTTTTCTTTCCCACTGCAGTATATAGTTCATTGTGGAGAGATGTTATTAAAAATATGTTTTCATATTTTGGTGTGATTGGAGATGAGTTTTGATTTTCTCATAATTTTTGTTTTCATCTGGCGCTGTGACACATCTTGTATCTTGCCTTGCTTTTTTTTACCAAGGTTGGTGTTTTAGAAGGATAAGAATACAAAATTTGAGCTTGCTGCCTGGACTTTGTTGTGGTGGTTGGTTAAACCTATTACTGATGACTGTTTCTTCAGTGTTTGGTGTTAGGGACTCTTTTGCACTTCATCAAAGCTTTATCCCTGGTCTCCAGCGGGCTGGGATATTGTACAAAATCTGTATTCCTGCCTCTAGAGCTGTCTAAAGTCTTTGAAGCTCTTGCTTTGACTGGGAAAGCCAAGGTGCATGCACCAGCAGTTGCTTATTCCCATTTAAATACAGGGTTTTTGGCACCTTTGTCAGGTAACTTGGCTGTTTACTCTCTGAGCACCTGGAACAGGTCACCATTGCTCTTCAGGACAGTGCTGTAATTAATTTATCCAAGCTGCTGTGTTCCAGGAAGATGTTGTATGGCAAACAAGTCATTTTTGCAAATGTCATCCAAATTCTGTTAACTACTATGCCATGTTCTTTTCTCAGAAATCAAAGCCTTGTAAAACTTGAGGATTATGATGAGTATAAAGATGAAATACTAAATTTAAATAATGATTTGTAATAAGTAAGTGTGAAGGAGTAATTTTAGTCAAAAGCATGACTGCATTTCAAAGTCTATCTCATAAATCAGTTACTAATAAACTGGACCCACTGACATTTGTCTTTCTTGATTGTTGCTTATTTTGTTTTTTTTCTGTTTCAAATACTAAGATTTGTATCAGTGTTTAAGCTAATCTAAAGGTGCTTTTTTACTTATTTTTCTTTAGAATTTTATAAGAGCGAGGTGATCAAGAATTCTCTGGTAAGTTACTATAATGTGGAAAAAATTTTGTTTTAAAAATTGTGTATTTAGTGCAGTATATTGTTTTCTCTGCTGAATACCATAACTGTTTAATGTGTCTTTCCACTGTTTGGTTCTGTTAGGGGCATTGTGTTCTCCTCCTTTTCAGATTCTTTTCATGAGGGTTAGAATAGGGAGCTACTGAGTAGTAGAAATGCTGATTTCTATTAACATCTTCATGTTGTGTAGGAAAACAGCAAAGAACATGTACCTGCCAGATATATACATGTATTCTTTGAAGAGCTAATAGCTGTAAGAAACTGAAGTTTGAAAACATATTAGATTTTCTAAATTTTCCAGTTTAGATGAATGAAGGGGCCATAAGTAAACATTTTATTACGAATGAGGAAGGGTAATAATAGGATAGGAGTAGGATGTTGCAAATGTTGGCTAAGGGAGTTTGAAAACCTGATGAAGACTTTTTAATGCTTGCATTAACAAGGTAGAACTGCTCCATTTATAGCACCCTGGGTAAATGCTTTGAAACCCTCCTGAATTAAGGAAGACCTGTCTGCTTACTCAAGGCTGCTGAGTTCTCCAGTTTTTCTCTTAAGTTGTTAGGATTTTTAGTTCTGTCTATTCTAAATCAGGAAAAGGAAAAACAAAAAGGGAAACTAACCACAGGATATAGAAGATAGAATAACAAAAATCTGAATAAAGGATGTCTTGAGGACATCCTGTATATAACCTATGGGTATTTGAATGACCTGGTATTCTTTAGCCTGAATAGCTATGAAATATTCCTTCTTGTTAGGAGAACTTGATGAATGCATTTCTTCTGTAATTCTTAGTAGGTAACTTTGCCTCTCTTCTTTTCAGAGGCTGAAATTCAAATTGACTCATCCCAGTTCAGGGATGCTAGGCCTTTTCCAAGTTACTTAAGCACTAGAAGGGGAGGCAAGTTCTTTCATGGGGTGGTGGGTTCCTACCTTTTGTTTTGCAGGATCTACTGTTTCTGTGTTCAGCAGAGGAGGGAGAGAAATAAATAAAAGCACATTCCCATTTCTGCTTTTGGACACCCTGTTGTCTATTGGCACTAGTAATGGTGGATTGACTTGGTGTTTTTACAGCTTGGGTCAGTCCTTTAGATGTTGTTAGAGATTATTGGAAATTCTTGGAACACATAGTCTTTGCAAATCTGAGTTCTGGTGGAATTTGCAGTTTAGCTTAATGTGTGCTGGTTCTGAAAAGCTCCAGGTGCAAGTCTGATCTCGTGGAGTAAAGATGAGCTTTTAGTGACAGCATTTGAGGATTGAGCATCAGTCAAGAGGAGAAGAATGTGAACAAGTATGTCAGCACGTTCTGCAAATTTAATTATTGGGGAATATATCAGCATTTAACTTTGGGAATACATGCTATACTCTGGTTTTCAGAAGCTGAATTATAACTGTGAAAGAAATGTTACTTCCATTTTGAAAGTTCCTGATTTGGTTAAACAGAATTAGTAATTTATGAAGTAAATTCTTTGATGTCTGGATATGGAAGGAAGAAAAACCCATTCACAGTTTCTGAAGTACTGTACAAGCATATACCTTTTAACTGAGGAATTCTGTCTAGCAAACTGGGTAAGGAAGCAGCAGAGCTTGAAATGGTTGTTCCTAAATCTTAAGATTTTTAAAAATCTTTGAGGTGGGCTTTGCTGCTTTTTGAATTGTCAATTTATGGACTAGTTTCAGCTTGTTTCAACTGTATTTATCCTTCTTTGAATACTTAGAATCCAACATGGAGAAGTCTGGACTTTGGAATAATGCCTGATCATCTTGATACCTCTGTCTCCTGTTTTGTTGTGAGGATCTGGGGTGGCAAGAAGGAACACTTTCAGCTTTTGATTGAATGGAAGGTCAATTTAGATGGATTAAAGTATTTGGGCCAGCAGGTAATGTGAAAATATTTTTTGTCAACTTTTTTCTTAAGGAAACAAAACATCTGGATGAATTAATATATATAGAATGCTGAGAAAGGAAATGAGTGTGTTTGAAGATTGTATTTTAAAGTTTGATTACAGATATTCATGTTAGTTTACATCAGAGCTTTAAATCATAAAATCATATAGTGGTTGGGGTTGGAAGAGACCTTAAATATCCAGTTCCACTCCACTACCATGGGTGGAGACACCTTCCACTAGACCAGGTTTCTCTAAGCATGGGGCAGTCACATCTTCTGTGGGCAACCTGTGCCAGGACCTCACCACCCTCACAGCCAAGAATTTCTTCCCAATATCACATCTAACCCTGCCCTTTGGCAGTGAGAAGTCATTCCCCCTTGTCCAAAGTCCCTCTCCAGCTCTCTTGGAGCTCCTTGAGCCAGTGGCTGGGGCTATAAGGTCTCCCTAGAGTGAGTCTTACCTCTGTTTAGTTTCCATCCATCTTACTTATTTTTGCCACCTGGAAATGCAATAATAGGAAAGATGCTCTGTCTGGTATTTCTGATTTCAAAATAGAATGGCTGAACATGGTGACTGTTGCTAAAGCTGTGAAGCAAACAGGTTTTCCATATTAAATTCAGTTTTCTGTGAGCTTTTGTATACTTCTAGAATTATAGGTGATTAAAAACTTCTCTAGACTCTTGGAGCAATTTGTGCTCATTTGGTGTGAAAATTTGCAGTAAGCTGGCTGTAAACCGATTTGTTTTCTTCCTTCCCTGCAGATCCATGCAAGAAACCCAAATGAGATTATTTTTGGTCTCAATGATGGTTATTATGGAGCTTCATTTGAACAGAAGGTAAGAGTATCTTGTATTTGTTCTGGTTTGTTGGTACTGGTGACAAACTGAAATTCAACCTGTGAGATTAATTTTCACATTTGGGTGCGCAGAACATTGAAATGCTTTGCTTTGAGAAGGAATAGTTTTTTGACATGACAGATATGAACTAATATCTTGCCTTGGTTGCATGGATATCTATGATATTTTGGAAAGACTTCAAGTGTAGCATTTAGGGTCCAAAACCCCTCTGGTTACTGAAAATAAGCTTTGACTGTATTCTTTGAGGCAGGCATTTCATTCCAATATAGGACATATTGAAAGTGATGTGGTTGTTAAGACTCATTTTCATGGCAAGCTTTGGTTATCAGTCTGAAGCCTAGACTTTGTAGGTCTTGAATGGGAAGCTATTTGCTCATGTTGCACCTGTTTTACCCCATGGGTTTTTTCCTCAAGGATCTACTGTAGTATTTGTGCCTATCCATCCAATATTATCTCTGATTACTACCTCATTAATGATGTGTGGCCTATGGTTAACGCAGTTATGTCAGGAGATGTTGACCTTTACCTCTGAAATTCAACATCTTCTGTATGGAGGCAGACTCTTGTTGGGGTAGGAAACTCTTTAGGTGGAGATTGTGGTACTCAGAATCCATCTCTTATCTGTTGGAAAGCTGGCTGATTACAGGTACGAGATGGGGCTGCTTTATACACCAGAGTAAGTGCCTTTTTTTCCTTCAATCCATAATCTTTCTGACAGTGCTGCCAGTGGCTTGACCTGCTTAAAATTTACCTTATCATGTAAGGCAACACTTCTAAGTTTGCAACTTTTCTAGGAATTTGTGTGACTGTGCCTGATATGGAAAAGTTCAATATCTGATATTTGCAGCATGAGGAATTGCTGTTTGTCTGTTAATGTTTTGATACCTTTTGAGCAGAATGGATGCTCTGGTCTCTTAAAAGAACAACCATACATCATTCTTACTTTGTAACTTCCAGAAATGTGTTCAGGTCACTCAAAACTAAGATTATTTTGATCTTTTAATGTGTTACGGCATGGATAAAGGATGGAGCTTTATCTCATGTTTATGTAATTCTCTTGCACACAACTGAGTGGGCTCTCAGGTCTGAAGCTGAAGAATGGCAGTGCTGTCAGTAGCACTTTTCAGTGTTTCTACACATAAAATTCAGACAGTTATGGATTATAAAGTTCAAGAAAATGCACTATATATCTAGAACATGGATAAACTGATGGGTCTTTTATACCTTTATAGGTAAGTGCTGTTATTGCCACCTTAAATTGTTTCTATCTACCATAGATAAAACGTGTAAAGACAGATTTAAAATATATTAAGTGCAAGATCATTCATTCTACTAAAAGTGAATGTTCTCACTCAATATGTTTTTTTTTTTATTTTTAAAGTACTATTCCTTCTTTTCCTCAAGGATCACTCAGGTACCCTGAAGAACAGTCTTCTCCAGGTGGATCAGAACTGCGTTCGTAACTCTTACGATGTCTTCTCTTTGCTTAGGTAAGGTTTTGATAATATTTTGTGCAGCTGTTGTAACTTCTGTAGTGTCTGTGTGGGAGGAATCTTTCCAAATATTAAAAAAACCCCAACATTCTGGTATGGAATGTGCACAGGAAATATCTGGGTTGTGCCAGGATACTCGTGTAGTGAGGAGCTGGGCTGTGCTCTGTCGCTGGGCTTCTGACATGTAGATGCTTGAGTGAACTAGGACTGACTGTGGAGCTGGACATGCCTTGTGAATGTCAAAATTATTTCTATGGAAAGCCTCTACTCTGTTCTCAACAGCAATAATTTTTTTAAAAATACCAGAGAACAGTCAAGACCCAGTTACTCCAACGCAGATGTGGTCTAAGAAAGGTACAGTGTTTTTTTGCTTTTGGGTGGCTGCTTAAATGTCTGTGGTGATAAAAAACATGAAGTTCTAGTATTAAGTTAAACAAGATGTAATTTTCCAGATCTGCTTTAATTATAATAGTTCAAAAATATTAGTTATGAGAAAGTATAATTGTGGTTCAATATTATCAATAAGTTGGTTTTGAGGAATCTCTATTTAAATAGCATTTTACAAGACAGGTTAATAACTTTGGTTCTGCAGCAAAGGCAGTAAATGTGCTATGAAGGAAACCCTTGAATAGGAAATGTTTAATATGCTTTCAAAAGTCTATGTAAACATTGACTTTTTAAAAGCAGTTGTACAAGTTAAATCCATTTGACAGTGTTGACAGTAGGTGTCAGTGTTGCCTATCTCAAGAGAGAGGAAAAGTCAGCTTAGGTTGCCTATATAGATGTCCTTATTTAAGCTCTCTTAAAATTTCACTGTTCTGTTTCTTGATTCTGTAAAGCATATTTAAATTGAAGGCTGCTTTCTAAATGTTTGTTTTCTATGCTGTTAATGGGAAACAACCAGGGGCTGTATTAGGAAGTTCTGATTACATTCTGGCACAGTCCACTAGAAGAGAACTTGTACTACCTAACATTAACTCTTTGTTAGACAGAAAAAGGAAGATGTATGCAGTGTACCCTGATTACTTAATTCATGAGGGTTTTTGTCATTTTGTGTACACATCTATGTAGTATGAGGCACGTTCCAGAAAAAAGACTCACTATGGTAATGAACTTGACTAAGCTGGACCCCTGTCTAGCTTTGTGTAATTGATCTGTAATCCTTCTTCTGACCATGCCTGACTCTTCTTCCTCAAGCTGACAAGAAATTAAGATGTCAGCTGTGATAAAGTTCACATTGTTGAGTGACCTGTACTGTTTTGAACCCTGACTACTGGAGCTTCGCTCTTTTTTGGGGATGTCAGAGTCCAGGCTCAAGTCTCTCACAGTGCCTAGGCATGCTGTTGGGTTTAATTTCTATGAAGCTTTGTCTCTGAGCTGAGACATTCTCCTTTTTTATTTTGTTTTCTCAGCCTCAGAACCAGGCCTGCTGCTGATTGTATTTTAGTGGAGGCTGCATACCGTATCAAGGGGTTTACATTGCATTGTTTAGTTCCAGCAGAAGTTAGCTGCTGTAATTTGCAACTCAACCTAGGCGTCATCTTTGTCTGATTTCATTGTAGTTAGGAAAGCTCATCAGGAACTAAGGCAGAGTCCTCTCTGTGGTTTAAAATCCTTTCTATTCCCTTTCATGTTAACTCTGCTTTTTTACAGGTGTGTTTTCTCTACTGCTGCTTAGCTTTGATATCAAGCTGAAAAGCCTGGTGATGGTATTTGTTTTAAAAGAATGTCTAGTCACTTTTTGTCTGGTGTCCTTTTTCTCCTACCAAGCAGTTTGGTTTGCCACCTCCCCCCAGAATCCATGGTTGAATAACCAGCCGATGAACTCTTCCCAAAGGCAGTTTGTATTATGAGTGTGTTCTGATAACTGTTCGTTTAAAGAAGAGTGCATATCTCATCACTGAAGAGATATTATTTAAGAATATAAATGTTAGTAGTGTTTCTCTGGGATCTGAAACTGAGATATTCATAAAATCACCTTCTAGTGACCATGGCTAAAACACATTGACATGATGTAAAATTGGCTTTTGTTTAGCTCTTCTTATTTTAGGGAAGATGTTTTTAAGACGCTGCACTGCCTTTTGAACTTCCCTGAAGTTCCTCAGTTTCCATCTTCATCTCCGTGAAAGAAGTGAACCCAATAGAGCTAGGAAGTAGAAAAGAGTTGCTGTTTGCTGCCCTATTCCTTTTGGCATGCTGGTAGCTGCATAGAGATAAGGACAGGCAGAAAAGATCTAGTTAAATTTTAGAAGATGCACTGATAATTAAGTCTCCTGTTTCTAGCTTTTCTCTTTGCTGTCCTTTACTCAGAGAAGGGTCCCAACTCAGCTGTGACCAAAAGCTCTCTAAAAGTTGCAGTTACAGATGTTCACACGGTGGAACAGGCACCATCTTTTTGTAGAATGTGAATCTCTTTGCTTGTGATAAGTGTAGGGGAATTTTGTGATGGCCAGGTTTGATGTTTCTAAACAGGAAAGATTTGCACCTGGAAGACTTGGCACTTTGTACCCCATAGGCAGCCAAGACCAGGCAGGCATCCCCCCTTGGCTTTGGACAGGCAAATCCAGGTGGCCTAAGGCCAAGATGAATAAATAGGAATCAGACCTCTAGAGTGCCTCTGTATGCTTAATTAAGCAGTACTGAAATGGATAAGCAGTTGAACAAGTGTAATCCTTCTTGGCCTGAAAACTTTGTGGGTTGGCATTGTGCTGTGGTGGCTTCCTGAAAAGCAGCAATGGAGATGAAAACTCAGGTCTGATTTTTTTTTCTGTTTTCAGAGGTTCCTTAGGGATTTTTATTGATGGTATCAGACTTTTGGACAAGTCTCTTCCCAGGCATTTTACCTCTATGGTGCTGAGCTTTATGGGAACTGAGGCTATTCAGTCATTAGAACACTAAACTTACAGGTCTGCCTTTTGCCAAAATCTGTAGCAGAAAGTAGCATGGGTCATAGCAAGCTGAAACAGTCCATGAAGCATAAGAGCAGTAGGTGTTTGTTAACTGCTGGGTTAGTAGCCTGCTGCTGCTCTGATCTTCAATTCTCCTAATATGCCATGTGCAATAAGCTACCCCCTGCATCAGCACATTTTTAGTGTTGATATATTGCTAGCTCTTGGTCAAATTTTGTTTCAAAGCACTTTTGAGAGGAATTACACACAGCTGTGCAGTGCTTAAAAGTAGCTTTATTCTGCCTCTTTATTTGTGACAGTGTGAAAAAGATAGTATTAATGAAGATCAATACTGAGAAGTCAGAACCCGGTCCTTCTCCTTTTCTGGCTCTATGAAATAGATGAAAACTAGCATGTTGTAGAATTGTACAATAGTTTGGGTTCAGAGGGGCCTTTAAAGATCATCCAGTTCCACCTGCCTACCATGGCAGACCAGGTTGCTCCAAGTCCCATCCAACTTGGCCTTGAACACTTCCAGGGATGAGGCACCTACTACCACCTTGAACAACCTGTGCCAGTGTTTCACCATCATCATTGTAAAAAATATCTTCCTTATCTTTAATCTAAATAGCAAAGTGTCACCAAAGGAGAATCTAAATAATTTACTGATAGATACCTGAAAGTGTTTAAGAAGGAGGATTTTGTGAATATCTGGACTGTTTATTTTTTTACACCTTTGTCCTGGATTATGGCCATGAGAATGGTGCTGTGAGTTGCTTTCTCTCTCAGTCTAGGCAAACTTTGGTGAATGCAATCATATCTCTAAAATCCTCAGAACTATCCAAGCACACCAGGGAAAGTCAAGGCAAATTTTTGACTGAGAACAAATAAAATGGTTTCAAGATCTTGTCGTAGGGAAAATGCTCTAATAAATTTGCTCATTAAAGCAGAGCAGAACAGGAAATCCGTGGATGTTCAAGAAGCTGAAGAACACTCCTTAAGAGCATTATGACCATCTCTGTTAGGTGTGAGTTTTCACTACTATAGCTGCAGAATTCTGCTTCCCTTGGAAGAAAACTCAGACTGGAATTTGGGAGTGGCTTCCAGGAAAGTGCAGCGGTATGCAGCTTTGAAACATGAGTTACCTGAATATTGGCTAGTGTTCCACCTCCTTCCTCCATTGCATACACCTGTTCTCTGCTGTCACAAACACTTTATCAGTTGTGTAGCCTTGAGTGAAAGAACACAATCAAGTGTAGAGCACCTGGTCTCTTTTGGGTGGAGCCTGAAACACATTCAGCCTAAACCTGTGCATCTTCCTTTTCAGTTTCTAGTGAATCCCAGTCTTAGGCTTGCTCACTGTCTCAGAGTGAGAATTGAAACTTCTATGAAGATTTGTTAAGAAATGGCTGTTGAATTCTACTGGTGTTACTGTCCACCTGGCAGGAGTCATCTTGATATGTTTATGCACTTTAGAAATTTGATTTGCATCTGATTTAGCTTTTTACTAAAAACAGTGTCTTGAATATGATTCTGTGTGACCTGTCAGCAATGTTTCTGGAATCACAGACTAAGAAAGAACAAAAAGAAGCCTCCTTTGTAATTTGCCAGGTTTGTTTTTTTAATTAAAAAAACCCATAAATCCATCAATTTAACTGGAGTTAAATCTGTGGATTGGAATAAGAGAACTAGAGACAGCTCATATTTTGTTGCTTCATTTCTCAAAAAAAACTGAGTTTCACTTTAAGGCTCTCCTCTTCCATTCATGCTCTATGAGTATTCAAGGTGATCTATATCCTAGCTAGCTTCCTTAAATATTCCTCAAACTGGAAGCTGGAATCTGCCCATTTCATAGATTTTTTTTTTTCCTTCTGTTTCCAAATACCTCAAAGCATTCACTGTTGCAGTCTACAAATCCACATGGATTTGATTATTTTAAAGCTTAATTAGAGTCTTAATGTGTATGGCTTAAATGTAGACTCTCCAATGTAAACATAAGGCTTACATGTAAGTGATTTACATTTGTGGGACTCGGAACTGTTTGAAAGAATGATGGAAAGTTATCTGTGCTGGATCAGCCCTGTCTAGTGTGAGAAAAGATACTCACTTTCAAAAAATTTAAAACCTTATCAAAAATACAACAGAAGGCTGAATAGAGAAAATATTAGGTGCTGGGAGCAGAGGATCTTTCTCACCTTGTGAATGGAGGTTTCGCCTGTTAACCCTTTAGCCCCTCCTAAAATTCTGTCCATTGACTCCTTCTTTGCTGTCCAGTGGTGGAGTTTACATCCTTAAATCTTGATTGGAGGTCATGTGCTGCCATAGTAACAAGCTGACCCTCCCAAATATCTTGAACCCATGCCACCCCCTGATAATAACACAAGGGGAGGTTAAACATAACTCTGTCTATAAAACTTCTTTTAACATTTATGCATAATATTTGCCCTTTAATCCTGAACGTCAGCCATCGCATTACTCATCTATCACATCAGTTTCTTATAGCATTAGCTATTGTAGATGTTTGATGTCACAAATTAATAAGTCAGACTTGTATTTTATTGTTTTCTTACTCCCTACTGTTATAAGTAAGAATTGGTCCAGCTAAATGAAAATTAATAAAAATAGGTTTTATTCAGCGATCAAATTCAGTCTGAGCCAGCCACAAAGAAAAGGACAGTGCTGAGCCTGGGATCAGGACTGGGTGAGACACAGGTCTGACCACTACATCATAGGGTCCCCTATGTTTCACACCAACCATCCCACTCAAGTGGTTTTTATACAGTTTATTTTGCTTGAGGCAGAGTTTTCGGGGGTGATTAGGCTTTTCTTTCTATTCAGAGTCTCACATATTCATAGAATTTCTTTTTCTGTTGGGTTGAACAAAACAGTGTCCGGAGAGTGATGTACATCCCTGATTGAATTACTGGTACTTGGCATTGAGTTGTATCTCTCTGTGGCTCCAGCAATCTCAATCTTGGATAGTTATCCAGATTATCATCACTTGGGAGTTACTAGGATCACCTTGGGAATCAACCCATCTCCGGGCAAGCTACGTTTCTGTTTGTAAATGAAGTCTTCCTCCCTCTTGTCAGCGGTGGTTTCAGCATATGTGAGGCAATCCCCTGGCTCAGACTTTATACATGCTTTATACAAATATTTCTTAGCAATATAAAACATTACATCTATATATCACTTTATAGGCACGAATTACGCGTATTGCATATAACACTACTGTCTTTTCTTGCCCTACATCTGCTTTTGATAAATTATAGGTATAGGTATCTTAAGAAATTGGAAAGGGAGTATATGATTATAAATTAGGAATCTTTTCTTGTGGGAAAGCAGATGTAGCAAATGATGGTTTAAGAGTTTATGAAAAAAAGTCTTATAGCTGGCTGGCACTCTCCAGAATCTAAATTTGTGGACTGATACAAGGTAATGTGCATTCTGGTTTCTGAATTTAATAGGAAAGTTTTTTTTTTTTTATTTTTTTTTTTTAGTAATAAATTTGGGTACTTTACTTCCAGGACCCTACATGTGACTTAATGCCAGAAATGTTCCATTCTATTTTCTAAATCCCATGTAGTAAGTCTCAGTTTAAATTTAGTCTTGCTGTGAACAAAGATTGTTCTGGCAAATATGACCAGAGGCATTTATTTCTCTTGTGAGAAAGAACTGTAGTATATTACTACTATTAATTGATGTATTTATGGCTTAAAGTTATGTACATGAAAAATCTAGATGTGTCTGATAGAAAATAGATATTGGGAGTGGATGATAGAATTGCAAAATTATGTTGTCAATTATCTGATAAAGCTGAGACTCTTTCAATAATGTAAATACAGGCATAATGTCAGGGGTTAAGATTTTTCCTTTTGTGTCTTTCTTTCGTGGTATTTCTTCCCATCTGTTGCTAAGAGACAATAATGACCAGTACTTAGACAAAAGATGTAGCAGAGGGGAGGAGTGCAGCTGGCTGCACTATCATAGCTGAGGTGCATTCTCTTGGGAAGGGCAGAGATACCGCCAGATTTTCACGGGGCAGCGGTGAGGGAAGGAAGGAGGTAATTTTTCCATTTCAAGGGAAGTTCTGCCTTCCTTGACAGATCCCTGTCTTTCAAACCAAGACACTTAATAGGCACAACTCTCACTACACTCCAGCTTTCAGTTTTTTAGAAATTGCAGCCAGAAATGAACTTACTATACAAATTAGTAAGTCACTGGATTAATGCATGACCAAGAGAGACTAGGATACTGCAGCATATTGAAAAGGAAAGTGCTCCAGCTGAACGTTCAAACCTACTGCAGGCTTAAAGAGAACGTGTTGTTACAGCACATTCCGAAGTTGTAAAGTCAAGTTATGTTGGACCACTGCACTGTTCAGTCCTGGGAAGTAAGGAAAACTGATTGAACTTGCAAACAAGGCAAGAACATTATGTCAAAGAAATCCTGTAGATTTTGGACTTCATCAAGTCCAAAACTTGCTATCCATTTTTTTCCCCCTGTCCCCATCCAACCCGGTACCCAATTGGATTGATTGGTGGAACACTGTATGCTAGAATGGTTTCAAATCTTACAGCCAAGGTAGAAAGTGGGTTTTGGGCTTTTTTTAGAGGGGGGAGGGAAGGGGGGCAGTAGTTGTTGGGGAAAGCAATTAGATGTAAGACTTGAAAAGCCTTGAGAAAATAACCCAAATAGCCTGTATTTCAGGAACTTGGGATCTAGAAAGTATAGAGGAGAGACATTGAAATTTTTTGTGCTGGTCCTTTGTAAACCAAGTAGGGATGCAGCTTGTGTTGGTCTTAGCTTATAATATATGGATTGCACTTTTAATGTATCCAACTGTTTTCTAAACTGTCAAAGGAAGGGAGGGTGGTTTGTGTGTTCTTAATTTCCCCCATCTCAGAAAGCTGGTGCTATAGGAATGGAAGTAGAACTGCAGCCTTGTGGATCTCTGCCTTTAATCATTCAGGATGCTCAAGAATTTAAATGTCTGCTTTGCTTTCAGGTTCTTTCCCAGGCAGCAGCATGTAACTGGCCTGATGTTGGACAATTGCAGAGCAGCTCTCAGGGCCCCAAGCAGCAGCAGTAAACCTGTCAGTCATCACGTTCCAGTTGCTCTGCTTCTGGCTGACAATGGCTGTGAGCTGTTGCAGACACCGAGTGACAACACTGTTGGCTAAGCTATCCCTTTAAAAAGGCTGGAGTATCTGCTGTAACTGGCTTGGCTTTCCCAATTGCTGGAGGAAATTTGGTAGCAGGCCAGTGGCCTCTTCAAGTTCTCAACTAGCTTTTAAAGAGCTATGGAAGTGCTAATTTTAATAAAGTACTTTAAAAAATGAAGTCTTGGGCAGTGTAGGAAGAATCCCACGTTGGCTGATTGCATGTAGGTGATGTAATCAGTTGGCTTACTGTTGATAGTTATTAAACTGAGTAGGATTGTGCTCAAAGTGCAGCTTATGCTGACTAAGCTGTAGCATTGGACCTGCATTTAGCACAGAAATGGAAACAAGATGTGGTCAGTTAGGGTTGAAGTTTCTCTCTGTTTATGCTGCATATGTTTTAATCCAGATTTATGGCCTCAGCTTGCTGATCTCCATTGTGTAATCATAATTGCTTCCACCAAAGTCTGCTTGTGCTGAAGTGATACACAAAATTTCCATGTTGGCTTTCTTAATAGCTCAGTTTGTATTGCCCTTGTTGGATGACCAAAGATTTCCATGTGGGGGCTTTTTTTTGGCTGAGAAAAAAAATTCTGTTGCTGCTTTTGGGACGTGAAGTCCCTAAAATTTTAAAATCTTGTGAGATTTAACTTTGGATGTGGTCATGTTACCATTTTAAAGTTCTTAGAACAACAGTGGATGTACTGGGATTGAGTCAACCAGTATCAGTAATTTTTCTGTCTTGCAGTGTATACCGCCGTATTTGGCAAAAAGGCAGCAAAGTTTAACTGCAAGAAATGAGTGAACGATGCTTGATAAGAAATAAATTTCTTATTAAAACCAGATTTTATTGCTGAATTATTTTGTATAGCAGTTTTTATATGTTATAAATTTATATTTAGAGAATGATTTACCCAATTGAACAAGTATTTGACTATATGTATTGTTTTGAGAAGTTAATCTCTGTAGATGTTTGTTCCTTATCCTTTGAGTATGCATAGGAGAACTTAGTTACTACACAACTTGTAGGTTGTTAATAAGTGTTGGTCAAATCACTGTGAGGACCTCACATGGCAAATGACCTTTCTAATAATTTCTCCATTATGTAAATACTCTTTCAATGAGTAGAACACTTTCCAGGAGGTTTTGCTGCCTAAATGGAGTGTTGTGAAAACTTGTAAGGTTGTCTTGTGATCACCTAATGGACTAAATCAAGAATGTTCTTCCAGTGTTAAACCACATAAAGAGGAAGGGGAAATGTCATTCAGTTATTCACTTACCCAAGTTTTATCTTGGGTAAGGCTTTTTAATATGTAGAAGGAAAACATTCCAGACTTTTGGAAAGAGACAAGTTGGAAAGTGTGGAAGTGGATGACATGACAGCAGAGCTCTGAGTGATGTTCAGGACGGTCAGCAAACCTTGGCTTTGACCTGTGTAACCACGTGTTCCGTAGCCAACAGCCTCAGGATGCGTTCACAAAGGTGGGAGGTGTAAGAAGTGATTCCCAGTAGGATCAGGGTTTCCAGGAGGTCTTAGTTCTTCATTAGGTGAGTTTAGACCAAGCCCTTGGGTGATGCAGGACTGTTGCTCTTAGCAGTCTTAGCCCCCTTCCACCCCCTCAGCAGCCAGCAGAGCAGTGGGATGGTCCCTGCCCAGCTCTGCAGCTGCTGGTGCTATGAGCAGTTTGAGAAAGTCAAGAGAAACCAAAGAAATTACTTGGATTTTTGCTTGAAATTATGTTATTACTGGTGTTTAGGAGAAGCAACAGTGTGAAGGAACTAAAGGCATCTGGTGACTTAAGTGTATTCATTTAGAACTGTAACATGTAAAAGTTCTAAATCACAAGACCTTGTTTATTAATATTACTAGCACTGTTTGTTTCCATGTACAACTCCTCTTTTTCTAATAAATACAATAATTTCTACTCTGTGTTAATTTTAAGAAAGATGTTAATGTTTCTGTTAGACCTGTTTTTGCCATCTTTTTCCTCTGCCTGTTTTTTTTTTTCCAATAAATATGGCAAATAATTTGTTTTCTCTCTTCACCCTGAAGCCAGGGCTAACAATCAGTAATGCATCATCATAATATTTTAATGTTTTCAAATGTGATTCAATTAAGAAATCTATGTTTTAGCTACAGAAGGACCCATAGCATAGTGGGAGATAGTGAAGAATGTTTCATGTTCTTTGCTGGGTAGCTGTGTGTTAGCTAAAGGATACTTGCACTTTTTCTAAAGCTGGCCTGTGCTAACAATGCTTGTGTGTATCTATTTTCACGTTAATGGTGATTTAATTTAAGTGAGGTACCTGTAATTACCTGCTTTCTCACCTGCAGCCTGGTCAGTATCTGTTGAATTGAAAAATTGAAGAGGAGATTTTGATACTTGATTGAATTTAAAGACGTGGCAGTTTTCTTCATAAACTACGCAAGTCATCACAGAATGATTTGGGGTTGTGGGACCTTAAAGCTCATGCAGTTCCAACTCCTTGCCATGGGCGGGGGCACCTTGTAGTACACCAGGCTGCTCCAAGCCCTGTCCAACCTGGCCTTGAGCACTTCCAAGGATGGGTCAGCCACAGCTTCTCTGGGCAGCCTGTACCAGGGCATCACCACTCTCACAGGGAGCAATTTCTGCCCAGTATCTCATCTATCCCTGCCTTCCTTATGCTTCCTCATTTGCTATTTTGGAATGGAAGCTGACAGTCTGAGTTTGCATTCCTGTTGCTGGTTTTGAGGTGTTTGCACATGTAGGGAACGTTTTTCACAGCTATAACTTTCTCCTTGCAGGCTCCACAGAGCTCAGTGTGCAATTAAACAGACTCAGGTAACTGTTCAGAAAATCGGAAGGGAGATTGAAGAAAAGCTGAGATGTACATCTACAAGGAATGAACTGGTATGTTTGACTTATTAAAACCTTATTTTATGAGCTTGCTGAAGCATCTGACTGATGTGTTGACTGTAAGCCTTTTTTTTTTTAACACTTGAATTTGGAATCTTTCTTTACACCTGTCATTTTAAATAGGAACTTAGCTGAGAGCTGTATAATATCAGTTTGAGTTGCGTGAGTTACTCAAATTGATAAATCTGTTATCCTATTTTTACCTTTATTTGGTACAATCATGCTATCAAAGCATAAACATTGCACAGTGTATGATAGAGGTCTTCAGGAAAAACAAACTTCTAATGATTTATATGAAACTTGACAGGAACCTGTGGTGGATTTAGAGTGAGATGAGTCCATTGGCTGTATCTTCTTGCAGCCTGACTCCCTTTGGATGAACAGAATTCATGAAAATGCTGTCACTCAAGTGACATACTAATTTTAAACAAAAATTGTACTAGATCTTACAATGGTTTTTAAAATTTGGTTTTGCTTGCTCTCCTTCCCTCTCCAGAGAAGTCTGTTGACATTAGTTTCTGCTTTCTGCCCAGGAAAGCTGAACTTGGTTTAAAGATGAGTTGACAGACCAGCAGTGGTTTGTGGTGACTTCATTATGTTGGTATCAGTGGTATATGTCTGGTGCCTTGTAAAGGATGCATTTGCAGTGTGAAGTTAATTTATTGCTGTAAAGCAGATTCTGAGTTGAGATTACTCAGCTAAGTTCCAAAAGTGTCCAAAACTGGTTCAAGGATTTGACAAAATGGGAAAAATGGGAGCTTGTTTACCCACTGTAATTACAGGGGTTACATTGTAGAGGAAGAGGTGAGGAAGTCACCTTCTATACAAGGCAATATAAAATCTCTTGAGTCATTCCAACCCAGAGCTTCTTTGCTTTCTGGTATCTTGACTGTTTAACCATTACCTTTTTGGTTATGGATATGCTTGTCCCTCCTTGCAAAGGCTTTAAATTTTTAAATATCTGAGAGCAAAACTATATCATACAATACTAGTGTGTTTTTGGTTGGAAGGGACCTTAAAGCTCATCAAGTTCCAAACCCCTGCTTTAGGCAGGCATATATCTTCCATTAGACTAGGTTGTTCCAAGCCCTGTCCAACCTGGCCTTGAACACTTCCAGGCATGGGGCAGCCACAGTTTCTGTGGGCAACCTGTGCCAGGGCCTCCTCACCCTCACAGCCAAGAATTTCATTCCCAACACTACTGTCATTCATTCTAACACTACTCCCTGGCAGTGGGAAGCCATTTCCCCTTGTCCTGTCATTTCAGGCCCTTGTCCAAACTCCCTCTCTGTCTCTCTTGGACAGCTGTGGCTCTAAGGTCTCCCTGGAGCTTTTTCTGTTCTTCAGGCTGAGCACTCTCTCAGCTTTTTCTTTGTATCCTCTTACTGTCATCGTCCTGAAACTGGGAATTGAATCTAATAGTGCAGCTTGAATATCTCCAGCCTTTTTCCATCTCCTGCCTTCACTTTGTATGGACTTCTTACTGCTCACCTTCCCTCTTGCTGGTGAGCCCTTTGCCAGAGAATGAATGCTGATTCTGCTGCTAGTGCTGTGCTGTCAGTTTTTGTGTCCTGGTGAAGCACTGTTCTTAATTTTTGGTCTGGGCTCAAGAGAGGTGCATCCCACAGGAGGAGTAAGCACTGTGACACACAGCTGTGTTGCTTTCCTTCCAAAGCTGAAAAATTACTAGTCTTTGGGAATCTGTTTCCTGTGGTAATCTATGAACTCCATTCTTAAGCAGGTGCTAATCTTGTCCTGTTCTTTCATTCTCTCCTACCACCTTTTTATGGAACTGCTTCTGTGCAGAGAAACTTTTTTTATTTTTTTAAATCTGTATTTCTTCCCATAGAAAAAGGAGAGTGAATGTTTACAGTTGAAGATCCTGGTGCTACGTAATGAACTGGAGCGACAGAAGAAGGCCCTTGGTCAAGAAGTAGCCTTGTTGCATAAGCAAAAAAGTACTTTGCTTGACAGAGGTAAGTGTAGAAACCTTAACTTAGTTTATGACCAGAATGAAAGTGCTGGTTTCTTTTCTATTTTCATTGTCTGGCTGTAATGTGCTTGTGTTTTTTCTTTATCTTAAATTTGCAGCCAGGTGTAATTTCTTCACTCTATGTTATACTGAGTTTTAGACAGCAGTTTCTGATATCTTGTCTCTAAATAACTCCTTACTATGACACCTCTCCAAAGCAATCTTAAATCTGTGTTTAATTGACATTTTATGAGAACATCAGAAGAACTGCAGTATAGTACAGTAAACACTGCCATCATAAAGGGACTTCATGTCACAAGGGAAGTTGCTGTAACTGTGATTTGGATTCAGTTTTAAGTATTAGAAGACAAAAATCCCTCTTAATATTTTAATATGTAAGTGACAGACTCAGTCATCTTGATATCATCCTTTACTGGGCAGGTCTCCTATAGTGAAATGCTGTGCCACTGCCTCTTCAGATCTCACCAAGACCAAACTATACACATGCTTGATTTTCTTGCAGGATTTTTTTGTTTTTCAGTACTTAGTTGAGTCTAAAGTAATTAGTTACTACTAAAAAGGATGGGTTTTACCATGTACTTTATTCTGGCTGTGCAAGTATAGAGACCCCATAATTGGATTACTGCATGGTGTGGTTGAGAGGAATAGGTATTAAAGGAAGATGAAATCTGATGGGTTGTATTTGTCTGGTGAATGGTGTAATTACATGAAGAGGGGTGTTCCTCCTGCTGTCTGACATTCTCTAGTTTGGGAGCATAATATGGAAAATGGGAGGGTAAGAATAAGTAGAGAATTATTGCCATCATTTTGTCAATATCTACTTTTAAAACTTTGGATTACTAAGAAAATATTTATACTACTTTTCTTTTCCTGATTCCTCATGTTGCTTAGAAAATGCATTTGGGACTGAATACCAGAAACTTGAAGAGCATAATGAATCTCTATATGAATTAAGAAAGGAATGCACTGCTAAGAGGTAAAAGGACCCATGTTTGTTCTATAACTGAAAATAAAAGATAAGATTGAGAGCAAGCCATTGAAAATGGAACTTCTGGCACCAAATTCTTCCTCATGTTGTCCTAAAACTTCTGTTAAGACATCCATGCTACAATGCATAGATATCTGAAATGATTACCAGTGGCACGTCTAGAAGAGAAGAAAACTAATGCTTGGTTGTATGTGTAGACCCTGATAGGAATTTCAGGTGTGTTTTAGTGTAACACAGCTTTGTAATACCTGATTCTTGTAGTCAAAATACGTCTGTAATCTATGGTATGCCTGAAAACAAAAATTAGCTTTGTGTGCTGTATTTTTTTGGGGTGGATTTACCTAGAGGTGATTAGAGGTGATAATTGGAAAGCTGCAGAAGGGATATGACAGCTTGATACCTTTATTTGGAGCTTTTGAAGAAAATAATAGTTTTGGAATCTCTTTCCCCAAAGAGAACAGTTTTTGAAGATAAATGCCCAGCAGACTATTCGATGCAAGCAGTTGCTGTCGGAGCTATCCTACATCTACCCTATTGATTTGGTATGTTTTCAACTTCCTGACCATCTGCTCAATGTGAAATGGAGTTCCTGTTTATTACACTGCAAACAAATATTATGCTTTGTGACAGAATCTGCTCTTTGCTCATTCTGTTTATTTCAGCTTTTTCTTACGTTTGGTCTTTAGATTACAAACTTTACAGGGAGGGAACTTATACCAGTACCTCTTACCCAGTGTCCTCTATGAAAATAGAATAGCTATAATTTAATGGATGTTTTCCATTTTGTCTGCAATTGCATGAAGTAACCCTGACAGTAGGCTAGGTGAGTGCACAGAAACATGTTAAAATGTTGAGCTTCAAAATCTTTTATATAATGAATTAATATAAAGCTCTTCACTCTTTAAAAAAGTTGCATTTATTTTCTGAACTATATGAGATGTGGATTAAAATACTGCATCGGTCGCTCTAAGTTTAGTTGAATATTTAGTTTTTTTACTTTTATTGCTTGTTAGCTTTGTCATGTTTTATGCAGGTTTTGGTGTTCTGGATGTTATTGTTTCATGCTCACTTTCCACTGTTGATGTTAAATTTACAGAACAACCAAAAGGATTACTTTGTTTGTGGAGTCAAGCTTCCAAATTCTGAAGACTTTCAAGGTAGCTGCATATTCTTAATGTAGTTCTTACAGTTTACACTGCTTCTAAACTTTGTAAAATTAAGAAAACTGTTAGCAATAGCTTGGGGTCCAAATTTTTGATCAGAATGATATAGACTAGAAAATACCTGACAAATTATTTGTTGGTACTTCCTTGCTAAAGCAAAGGAGGTTCCTTTTGACTCTTAGTAAAGTACCTCTGTTTTCTAAGACTGCATATTGAAACACTGGAACAGGTTACCTGGAGAGGCAGTGAAGTCTCCATTCTTGGGGATGCTCAGAACCCAGCTGGGCACACAGTCCTGGGTACAGCCTGCTCTGAGCCAGAGGTGAGGACTGTGCCATTCCCAGAAATGCCTTCCAAACTCAGTGACTCTGGAAAATATTGGTGTCTAACCTAGAATTCCATTTGGGCTACTTTTAGTCCATAAATCTCATTGGGGCAACAGGCATAAATCTCCATTTGGTTTGCTGTAGTTGCTGGTGAACTTGCCAAATAAATGCCTTGCAAGAAAAGACTTTGAACATGTTTGACAGTATGGAGTACTTTACAAGTGACCTTCTACTTTAACTGTCAACCCACATCCTATTCCAGAAGCAAATATATCATATACCTGCCTGTATAACAGTTGTACAGGTAACTGCATGCATTCATCTACAAATGTTTGATGTGAACTGGAAATTCATTAAAATCTCCTTGAGGATTTCTTGTCCCCAGTACCTGTTCACTCTGATTTCTTAAGCAAAAACCTCCATCAGTTTTCTGACTCTTTAAAGCCACCCCATTGTAATTAACTTGTACTAATAATATGTATATTGGGTGCTCAAATATTGGAGGAATAATATTTAAAACAAATAAATTTGTCAGGACAAATTTTGCTTTGTTTCCCTGATTGCTCTAAATGTGGTCATGAACTCAGTTTGCTCTGATAGAGCTCAGTATGGTTGTTGAATATCTTTATAAGCTTTGTTGAAGGTCCTTTGTTTAGCTGGTTTCTTGGATGCATCGGAAGGGATGACTATTGTGCTGTCTGTGTCTCTTAAAAGTAATTAAAAACAGAGAAAAGAGAAAGGAAAAGCCTTTGTGTGGCTGAAAGATGTAGTTTCAATTGTAAGATCTATGTGTATTCCTGGCAGGTGAAGCTCTAAGGTTGAAATTTTATATGTCAGATTGAAAATGATACTTTAAAACAATGGGTTAATCTAAGTTTTTCTGGCTATTGGCAGAGAACAGAGTTCATTTCTTGGTGTTGGTGTCTCTCCAACTGATCTCACTTGTGAATAAAGTTGAGGAGGAATGCAGCTTTCTCCTGATCCCACTCACACGTGTCAACTCCATCTAGAGAAACACATAAATCTGAATACTTTTGTCTTGTGAATTTTGTTTCACTTTTCCCATCTCTTCTTCACCCTCCCCCATCCTGGCAGTGTAGCTTTGAAAGTAAAATGTGTAGAAGAACAAGCCATCACCAGTTTCTGTGCTGCATCACAAGAGGCAAACACAACACAGTGAAATGCAAACACTTGTAAAACTCTCCAAAAGACATCAAGCCTCCTTCTGTCCTTGAGTTCTGAATTCTGAGAGCTACAATAATTGATTTTCTCTGATCAATAAAGATGAATGTTAGGATTCAATGGATACAATTAATGATAGACTCTTTTTGTCATTGACAGCAAAAGATGATGGAAGCATTGCTGTTGCCCTGGGCTATACTGCTCACCTAGTTTCCATGATATCCTTCTTCTTACAAGTGCCACTCAGGTATCCTATAATTCACAAGGGCTCCCGGTCTACAATCAAAGATAATATAAATGACAAGCTGACGGAAAAAGAGCGAGAGTGAGTATATTGTAAATACATTGATCTACTGTCTTCAAAACAACAAATCAACATCAAAAAAACCCATCTTAAACAGTTTTGGGCAGTCTGAGGTGATAAGGAATGTGAAGTTACTTGTTACTGCTTTCAGCAGCTGTGGAGTAGTCGTTGAGTTTCAAACTTGTTGGAATTTGGGATACAATAGAGTAACTCAGCTTTGTTATTCTGGATCTGTTGGCACATATATGGCATTGATTTGGCATCCAGTAATGCTAGAAAAACTTAAATAGTATTTTTAGTGTTTCATGAATTTTGGTTTCTATTTGGAAAAGCTTGCCTTTTATGTTTTGCTACTGGCTATAGGAATAAACTGCAAATAGCAGGTGTAGTTTCACGGGGGAGCTGCTGCCAGTGCCGGAATAGTGGTTGATAAATGGGAGAAAACAAATAGCTTTGTTTTAACAGAGAGTTTTTTGATCAATTGAAAAAGCACAGTAACCTACCACCTACTATAAATCAACTAAATATTCAATGTAGAGCTTTTCATTTGTTCTGTGATCATTGTCTTTGAACACATAGCTACACTGTTATTGTTTTCTTTCTAGGAAACTGTCTTGCTCTCTTTAAATTCACTCTCTGAATGTCTTCTACCGCATTTTGGACTTAGCTTATTTTCCCACTGTCTTGGCACTTGTGTGCTCTAACATGAAATTAGTGGCAATTACTGGTTAAGGTTCCCTTTGTAGCCTGAAACCACTGAACTGCCAGGAATGCAACACTGACCACTGGTGGGAAGCCAACTGCTCTGTTTGGATTCTGGGCACTGGCAAAGTTTGCCCAGACACTTTATGGACTACTCATCCCTGGAAGTTTTCAAGGCCAGGTTGGATGGGGCTTGGAGCAACCTGGTCTTGTGGAAAAGGTCCCTGCCCTGGCAGTGGCTGGAATGAGATGTGCTTGAGGTCCCTTACAACTCAGGGATTCTGCAACCCTGTATGTGTGTATGGATGGCTGCAGTCACGCTTGCAGCATCAATAACTTCATTTTTCCACAACAGTTTGAAAAAGAAGCAAAAGAAATTACAGGGGAAATGAACTTGTGGAAAGTAGCTGACTCTATTGGCAGGAAGCTGTGAAAAAACAAATTCTTCTCTTTGGAAATATGCAGTCAAAGTATTACAACATTTTAACTCTAATTCCTTGTAATCCCAAATAAATATGCAACGGTTTTATTATGCCTCTTTGACAGAATTTGGATGCTTGAAAGTGTCTGATTTCTCTTAGAAAATTAGTGACTTTTGGCACGACAGGCAAGGAAATTTGCTTTGAGATTTAAACTTGTTTTCCAGTTGTGATACTATAAAACACAACTATATAACTATGTGTTGCAGAGTAATTTTGATACTATTTTAATAACTTGTCCAAACACACTTCTAGGTACCTTAGTAGAACATTGAACTGTTTTGCTTCAGTGTAGTTCTTGAAGCAGATGATCATACTCCTTCGTGTACATCACTTTGAGAAGGGTTGCAAACTAGAACAATTGTATCTTGAAAACAAATTTCTGCATAGTAGAGCTCTTTGTGTGTGGGTGTGTAAAGATTAATCCCATTTCCTGTTCTCACATAGAGATTAGAAGGTTTAGTTCTTTATGCTACAGCCTTCCATACTCCTGTGACTTAATTAATACTTGATTTCACAACAGATTTCTGAAAAGGAGAGATTTCAGCTAAGTAAATGAGTCCCTGTTGGGCTATTTACCTGTGTTGTGCAAGATTTTTCAGAATCAGCTCCCGCTGGAGGTCTTCTCTTCCCAGATATTGGAGAAACAATCCTACCATCTCCAAGGTTTTATGTCAAATGTCTTAAATTGCAGTTTTCTTTCTAAACTAATAGATCATGTTTCTCCCTTGCTCCTAATTGCGTTGAGCACAGCAGTTTAGCACAGCTAATAACATGCATTATTAGATTCCTTTATTTCAGTTACCTGTCCTTTAGCAGTTTTTCAAACTCCAACATAAGTTGTTGAGTAATTGCAGTGATGTAATCCCTATATTTGATCTTTACTATAACACACAGTGTCCTCATTATGGGCTGGTTTGTACTTGGCTTTGATTTGTTTTTCATTGCAGGGTGTTGGAGGTTAGGATTTTTCCTTTTTTTTTTTTTTCTTTCTCAGGAAATTTTTCTCCCATTTGTTGTCTAAGAGATGGGAACAACAGTTACTTAAGAGAGACAAAAGATGTGTCCAGAGCTGGGGACTGGGCACTGTTTGCTTCTGTCTGTTAGCTGGGAGGTTTTCTCTTGGAAAATGCAGGGATACTGAGAGAATTGGCTGGGAGTTAGGGGCTGGGCTCAGCTCTCATTCTCCCTCTCAAGATCAAACTTGTGGTTTTGGTGCCGGCCTGCTGCTGCCTGGGGGATTCAGTGCTGCTGTGGAGTTTTTTGTCCTACAGTGCTTCTCCTTTCTGTGAGTGAGCTTGCAATAAGTGCTGAACGGCCGAGAGAAGGCTGTGGTTGTGTTTCTGGTTTTTGTTTACTGTTGCTGCCATTTTGTTGTTTGTTTGTCTTGTTATACATATATATACTAGTAAAGCCCTGTTATTCCTTTTCCCATATCTTTGCCTAAAAGCCCTGTAGTTCTGTAATTTCAAAGTTACAGTAATTTGGAGGGAAGGGGTTCATGTTTTCCATCCCAATGAGGTTCTCACCTTCCTTGGCAGGCACTTGTCCTTTAAGCCAAGACACAGGGTTTCTCTGAGATCCTTATTAGGAGTTTCTAGAAATTATTTGTTGGGGGAAATAGCTGAGGTTTTTGAAATTCATAAGTACAGGTGTTTGTTTTTAAAGTCATACTGTATAAAGATGTTACTACACTTTCAAGTTTCTTTACTGACTTTTTTAAGCCCTCCTGTTGAACTGGTTAAATATTTTGAGAGCTTTCAGAATCTAAGTAACTTCTGGGAAATGCTTCATCTGCTTCAGATTGGTTTACTTGCATGATACAGGTAACTTCTATGAGGACCTTGAGAAATTACAATTTTTTTTCTGTTACAATAACTGCTACATTGGGACTTTGAAGTAAGAGGCTGTGGTGAGAACTTAGCTTTTGTCTGGCCACAGTACTGAACTTAGAATAAAGTACAGAGTGACTACCAGTAGCAAATAGTATATAGTCAGCCTTGTAATTGTAGGGATATTAGTGTTTGTAATCTGCTTAATAATTGTACCTCTTGTATTCCAAAACCTGATTTTGGTACTACCAAAATGCTCTAAGTTTTCTCCTATGATGTCTACTTTTATGACTTTTTGAATTACCATGTTAAGGCAAGAATCAGATTTTTACAAAATTTCTCATTGACTCACTTCTTCAGTGGTCCCTTTCAGCATCTCCAGAGTGCATGCAATGTGTAGGAAGAAAGAATTCTCAGAAGTTCTGGAGTCTGAAAGATTTCAAAGCAATGAGTGCAGTTAAAGTCAGTTTGCAGAGAACACCATGTTTGGCAGGAGTGTTGACCTGCTGGAGCAGGCAGGAAAACTCTGCAGAAGGATCTGGCTACATGGATGGAACGAGGCCAGTTGGATGAGGTTCAACAAGGCCAAGGGTTGTATCCTACCCCATGGAATGCTGCAGGCTTAGGGCAAAGTGGCTGGAAAACTGGGAAGGACCCTGGAGGTGCTGATCAACAGTGGCTGAACATGAGCCCTCAGGGGAGACCTTTTCATTTTCTACAACTCCACAGAAGGGTAGAGCCAGGTGAGGGGGTTTCTATTCCCTGGTAACAAGTGCCAGGATGAGAGGAAACAGCCTCAAATTGTGCCAGAGAAGTTTTAGGTTGGATATATTAGGAAACATTTCTTCCCTGAAAATGTTGTCCAGCCCTGGTCTAGTCTGGTACAGTGGTGGAGTCAACATCCCTGGAGTGTTTTAAAAGCCATGTGGATGTGGCACTTGAAACATGAGTTAATGGTGGCCTTGGCAGTGATGGGTGAGTGGTTGGATTTGGGATTTTCTTAATGATTCTGTGATTCTATGGATATGTAACTCCCAAATTAAAGCTACTTAGACAGCAATATGTTCCTCTCTCCAGTGATGAACAAGTTTGCTTGCAGAATAAATCACCTAAATTCTTTGGCAGTGTTCTTGTGGAACAGAAACCCAACACTTCATCACATGCTCAACAACAGAGTGAGAATGCGAAGATGAAACTATTTCTGATATGTTCTGAGACTGTCTCTCAAGCCCTGTATTTAAGGCTTGTGTAGTCTGCTCCCAGATTTTTAATAAAGAATGACCCCCAGCTTAGGTAAAATAAAGATTGTTGTGGCTGGAATAAGACATACATTGTAACATTCCCTGTGTTGGTGTTGCTGCTCATGTCATAGTATTTTTGAGTATAAACAGCTTGGAAATATATATATTCCTCTAAGAGGAGAAATAAGGGTTTTTAAGTTTAATCACCTTTCTGGTGTGCTTTGTATATCTGAACAAGTGAAATGCACATTCAGATGAATTATTTATGTTGAATTTTTGAGCTTTCACTCCCACTATGTCTCTTAAAGATTTTTGAGAGCTCTTACTTCCCTACTAGGTAAAATTTGGTGTCACCATTGAGCCAGGAATGGGAACAAAAGGACTCCAGCCTTCAGGAGGTGAGGAGAAGATCTTTAATGGAGAATCGCACGTCTTTTATAACCCGACTCGCTAAGTTAAGACTTGATTGGTCTTAGAGTAACTTCTCGCACTATTGGTGAACTTAGTGGTACACTCTGGAAAATTACATCTATAAACAACATGTGCAGAAAGAGAGATAATAATTGTCTTAATTCTTTCTCTGAGCTTTCTCACAGTTTCCCAGGAAAATCCTCAGAGAGCTATGTCTCTCTCTGTTCAGAGGATATGTGATTACTGCAACTTGGAACTGGAAACTCTTTCAAGAAATAGTTCTACTAACATCATTTCTCTGTATTAGTAGTACAGAGAAATCAAATAATACAATCTCATGGATGCTACACCTTCTTCCCAACAAAATGTTCAGGTTGCGGAAAAAATGAATGGGTAGAAAATGGCGTTAATGCCTAAAAAGGTTTTATATTTAAAAGGTAGCAAGAACATTGTCATTTGCAAGCATAGCTGCTGTAGCATTTAAAGACATTGCAGAGTTGTCTGATCTCCCATCTGACCTCCAAGATGGGCTTTTTTTTTTTGTCATGTGTTTAAATATTGAACTTGTTGGTATTCAGTGTTATAAAGGCCAAAAATATGTATAAAATTTAAAGATAAACAAATAGGACCCAGACAGTAATGGAAGTAATCTGATCTAGTCTGGTGCATTTTTTGCAGGAATATTTGACATTAGTTGACCTGAGATAACAGTAAATAACTGTAAAGGTTTCCTTGGCATTTTGTAATTTAGAAAAAGACTATTTTTTTTTTTTTCTTTCACTGCATGACAAACACAGACAGCAAAGGCCAAATGATTCAAACAGCTACCATGCACGTCTTGGACATGTACATTGAGGCATCTGACATCTTTGCAGTTGTTTTATGACTTTGATGTACCTCAGGAACCAAAAGATACATGAAATGGTGTAAGGGGGAGTGAAATTAAGGATAATGCCATGGGTTGCTTGTCCTGTCTAAATACCTTTTGTTGTCATTAAAGTAGGAAACATCTATCCATTGTCATACTGGGCCGTCATAGAAAACAGGATCAAAATACAGCTAAATAATAATATAATCAAAAGGGATAGATTTGTTCATGAAGTAATTTCCTGGAAGCTATTTTTATAAGTTGGAGTTACACCTCAAATTTGTCTTTTTATGCAGCTCAGCTTGATCATTATTGAAAACCTCAAGCATGCCAGAAGATTGCAGTGATCAGTCAGTTTTTGTCTTGATATTTGATCTCTCTAGGTGCTGATACTCTGAAGGCCAGTTTGAATTCATTGCTGTAGCCCTTGATATATGAAATGTATAAGTAAAACAGGTCACTCTCCACTGGGATAGTGCAGACTTGTTGCAACTGAAGTGTGTATAAAGCATGAATCAGCGGTGCCCTTCTTGGGTCTTCAGAGTGGTTCTGGGTTCCTTAAGGATGCAAAGCATTGAGTAAGTTTATCTTAGTTGATGTACAAGGTCTGCAGCACCTTTACATGTGGGGAATGTTGATGCATCTCCACAGTTTGTTGACTGAACTTTGGACTCAAACCCCAGCAGACTGGATTATTCCAGTTTGGGGGGGCTTTTCATTAGTTTAGGTAACCAAATTTCAGAGTAAGTAAATCAGGCAAGACATATTTTGAATCTGCACATACTCAAGCAATTATTTTGGTGTATTGGTGTTGTATTTTAGACCTACTCATTTGCACTGCTCAGAAAAACTGGTATGTTGTGTGTGGTTCATGCAGTGTTAAATAATGGAAAGTGAGTTACTGACAATGGATGTTCTGATGTAAAAAATTTTTCAGAATAAAATATAAATAAAGCAAGCATATGGGATACCTTGCCAGTTCTGCATCAAAAATGCTTCCAAATTATATTTCTTGATGTATTATCTTTAATTTCTTTGAAGTGTGGCAAGCTGGATTTGTAAATAAGTGGAGATAAGTGTTGCTGAACTGGCCTATGGATAATTTTGGAGCATTTGCGATCCACTTGTTGAATGAGCATAATCTGCAAGTGATCCTCCTTATTGTGGCCTTACTCCAATTTGGAAGAATGGGAAAATAAGGACTTCAGCTGCAGTAGACTTAGTACAAAACCACTAATGTTGTTATTGCTCTGTGCCTGGTAACAGATAAGTCACTTGCAAACAAAGTAGTCTGAAAAATCAGAACTCAAGCATGTGAAGAATAATTTTTCACTGACATTAAGATTTTTCCAACTCAATTGACACGTCTTTAGTCATATTTGGTACTTCTGCTGAGGTAATGAAACGGCAGCTTTGGGAAGAAATCTTGGCAAACTTAGATGGAGAGTGATGGTTGCTTGAGAAATCTAATAGCTATCAAAGAAAAGTTGATTCTTTGGGCAGATTGAGTGTGTGTTCAGGGTTCAACGGTATTGCTCAAATAATTCTTTTTGCCATGAACTTATCTTGAACTGTATTTTTACATTCTACAGTTCTTGAGGATATTTAGCTAGAATCTTGACTGATTTGATTCTTGATTAGCAAAACAATACTTTTGTCTTCATTGAGTCAGCAGATATTGCTGTGTATAGATAAATAATTAGATCAGGTGTTGTTTAATGAATTTAGATAATATTAACAGTGTTTCTGGGAACTGGAAGTTTTAACATGCTCCTGGCCTGTCTGAGAAACCAGATTTTGTTTACTGCAGTGTATGAGACCACTGACCCCAGATATCTGAGACCAGCTGAGAAATGTTACTGTGAAGACATACTAGTCTTAATTTACTCCCATTGGAACACTATACTCCTGTTGAGATTTTTTTTGTTCCAAAACATGACTTCATTTTTTAAAATAAGCAGGGACTTGACCAGTATAAAGTGTCTTCTAGATAAAAATGATTTTTCAGTGGCAGTGAGATTTAAAGTTCTGATAGCGAGGTTGTCTGCTCTGTCCTTACAAATAGTCCATGTGTTGTGACATCCATCATGGCTTCTATGGTACAAGCCTTGAATCCAAGCTGAAATATGTCATGGGAATGCCCAGTTGACAAAAAGCCATCAGTGTCACTGGCTCCATGGATTCTTTGCTGTGATTTTGAGGTGTTTGAATTTATTTGCTGAAGCAATAGGATGATACCCTCTTGTACAAAGTGGTGACTGTCCTGTCAAGAGCTCCCTGACTTTCATAATCTGGATTTTTGCTTGTATTTTCTTTCTACAATCTATATGTACTGAAGCTATCGTGCATTCCCCAAGAACAAGGTCACAGCAAGTTACACTAGTCACACAAAGATGCTTCTACTTCTGATTAACATAAACTGAACAGTTCAGAAAAGCATTTTGAAAATACATTTCATAAAGTTAAACTAATGTTTTATTTCCCCAGTAAACAAATTATTTATTTATTGTATAAAGTTTGAATGGGGATATGCTTTTTCCCCATGGCAGTCTGCATTTTTATCTTCAAATTTGTTTTGCAAGTGTAGCTTTTTCTTTTAAGTAGGAACTCAAAACCATATAGTAATCCAGTCTGAATTTGCTTGTGATTTGTAACTCATATTTATGTCTTAATCTGTAATTACAAGCAAAATGCATGCTTGTAGTCCTGTCTTCTGTCTTTTTATTTAATTTTGGGTCTTCTGCAGGAGTTCTGTGCAGTCTCTGCTCTGGAGCTGATAGAGTTGTGAGAAGGAAACAGGTTTCAAAGGTTTGTAGCCAAAGCTTCTTGTGTCTTGATCTTCAGGTGGAGCACTAAGATGTTAGGAATGCTGGATATGTTGGTACTTGTGGCTCTTGAGCAGTTTATTTGTCCTAGTATTTGATTTGAAGTGTCCTGAGAAATTGTTATTTCAAGAGAGCTGTCTGGACAGTGGTGGTCCTTCTAACTTAAAAGACTTTCAGGATTTAATTTCTTCTGGTTCAGAGAAGCCCCAGGACTTTTAAACACCACAAGCTTCCTCCTGTGAATGTGACATTCCATTACAGTGAGCCAACAAGATGTAGTTAGGTTGGAGGGGAAACACTAGTTCTTTCCTCCCCTGCCCCCCTTGCAGATTGCAGAATGAGGTGAAGCTGAAAAACTTCAGTAAATATTTAAATATTTTCTTCTACACTCCTCATACTTCAGACATATCAAACAAGAACTTGTGTTTTTTTCAGGCCATTATCTTACCTGGACTGTGCTATTTGGTCCTATCCTTTTGTAGAGTGTCCTATCCATGGTCTAAAGCTTAAAATTCATTTTTTTTTCTTAACTGGCCCATTTTTAGTAGTGTTGTGTGAGACACAATTGTTCTGCCAGATCTGTTATATGACTGCTATGACACCAGTGACTTACTGGTGTCATCAGTTCTTTATCTGTATGGTAATGAATAACTGGGTTTCAGCTGCATTCTGCCAAGTCTGTGCTGCAGCCACCTCTCTGCAGTCATTCTGCTTACTGTCCTTGAAAATGAGAAGTGAAAGAAAAAGCCAGGTTGAGTTTGTTCTCTGATAAATTTGACACAATTGGGCAGGAAGTATTGGGCAGCAAGATAGTGTAAATATGGTCATGTGAAAATGCGATAGTGTCAGCTTCATTTAATCTGTGGATTAAGATTCCAGTCTCCACTTAACTACTGGGTAATGTCTTGATGTCGAAATGGACAACAGTGGGGATTGGTGTTGCCACAATTAGAATTGTGACCAGCACTGTTTAACTTCTAAGTTAATTCTAAGTCATTGTCATGGACAGTGAGATGGAGTTTGCCAATGACACCAAGCTGTGTGGTACTAGAGGGAAGGGATGGCAGAGGGACCTGGACAGGCTGAAGAGTTGGGCCTGTGCCAGCCTCATGGAGTTCTGCCAGGCCAAATGCAAGGTGCTGCACTGGGATCATAGAAATCCCAAGCACAACTGCAGGCTGGGTAGAGAATGGATTGAGAGCAGCTCTGAGAAGGACAACTGGGAAAATGTCTGTATGAGAAGCTCGGCCTACTCTGGCCATGTGAAGGGGGAAATTCTGCTCCTCTGTCCTGCTCTGGTGAGACCCCACCTGCAGTTGCCTCCAGCTCTGGGGTCTAACATCAGAAGGATGTGGAGCTGCTGGAGTGAATCCAGAGGAGGCCACGGAGGTGCTCCAAGGGCTGGAGCCCCTCTGGAGGCAGCCTCAAAAACAGAAGGCTCCAAGGAGACCTGAGACCTCTTTCCAGTGCATAAAGGGAATCCAAGAGACCTACAGAGGCATTTAGGCAAGGGCCTGGAGAGATGGGACAAGGGAGGATGACTTCCCACTGCCAGATGGCAGGGTTAGATGGAATATTGGGAAGAAATTCTTCCCTGTGAGGGTAGGGAGACCCTGGCAGAGGTTGTCCAGAGAAGCTGTGGCTGCCCCATCCCTGGAAATGTGCAGGGGCAGATAAGACAGGGCTTGGAGAAACCTGGTCTAGTGGGAGGTGTCCCTGCCCATGGTAGGAGGTTGGAACAAGATGGGTTTTCAGGTCCCTTCCAACACAAACCATTTTGTGATAATTAAGTATTCTTAAAACATAAGTGTCCTAATTTAGCTTATAAAGCTGCAAATATTACTGGTCCTTAAAGTTCTGAATCACTTGGAAAGTTAAGGCTATGTAACATGATACCAAACTAGATTTGGAATTTGACTTAGATTTGCCAAATGAGATGTAATATGATATTTAAATTGTGCCAGACTTCAGCCTGTGCAAGACAGTTGGATGTTATGTGTAAAAACCATTATTTTACTGACTTCTTCCCTTAAGAGCTTTCTGAAGTACAGATTAAACTTGGAGACTTTAATATAATTTGGGATATGGCAGAGGTCTGAACCGAAGAGAGAATAAAAGATCTAAAACATATGGTGTATTACCAAAGTAGAAGCAGGTGAAAGCAGTTAAAAATGAAGCAATTTCATAAGCTTTAAAAATAGTTTGTGTTAGAGGCAGGTGGTTATAGACAATAAAAGTGGGCTATCAGTATATTGGTACATATGTGATATTTCTGGTTGCAGAATTCATAAATCACAGAACGCAACAGTAAATATATTTGGACGTGAATTCATAAGAGATGCTTGAGGTCTGAAATAAATGTATGGAATAAGGATTCTTTCAACTTTTCCTAACATTTGCCATCTGCCTGAGCCAGGAATCCTGTAGTGATTTAGTTGAGTGTTCATTAAGCACCAGAGTGACTATTAAAAATGGCTAAAGATGAGCTAAAGATAGGAAATTATATGAGATCATGATGGCTGATGAGTACTTGTTGAGGGTCAGCTGGAAAAAGTAGGATGGTGAAGAGTTTTTAGTGGTTAGAGTAGAACACTTAGCACAATTTATTTTGAGTTTTATTTGTAAGAATGGTCTAATGCTTAAAACACCACAAGTAGTCTAATTATTGCTGCAGCTTTGAAACAGGCCTCTGGTTTTCCAGAATCAATATCTGTGGGAAATTTTAAAAGATTTCTTTTTATGTAGTCAGTTTTTTAAATACATTGGTATTAGTGAGTTGTTTTGGTGGAAGATACTGTATTAGGAATTTGTTGCCTATGCTCTTACCAAAGCCAGGGGTTTTAAAAGTCAGTAAGAGAAGGGTTGCAACCCTTATTTTGTTGAGAAGTCAATAATACTCCTTATAAGGAAAAAAACCCACCAGAATATATTATGGATATGAATTGCAGGCATCACATCTCAAACTGTAAATATGAAAATGAAAAATCATGCAAGAGGCTTTTTCTCTATCTGCGCCTGAAATTTCTTGGTTTTACTTTCAGCAGCACATGGGCACAGTTCTCTTCTTTACATCTTGAATCATGGAAAAGACTTAAATTAACAATGGAAGGTGACTTAAACAATCTTCCTACCCCTAGAAAGGATGAAGTTTAGATGAAACTTATGATAGCTGAGTGTACAGGGTGGTTTAAACTTGCCTTAGAGGTGATACATTAGGCTTCTTTGTGCCTGTAGCTTTATGACTGCAGGATGATCTCCTTGCATGTGGATGAATGGCAACACAGAGCAGTGGCTTGTGACCTCATGGGGTGGGCTGCAGCCTCTGGATCAGATTCCTGCAGGGATCCCGTAATTACAGAGCCGACTTCTAGCAGAAATGCCTTTAGGCCCCTAGACAAGCACAACTGGCAGAAGTGTTCATCTGAAATCATGTCTGCTGCTCCTGTATTGCCACCGGACCACACATGTGTTTAGACATACTCAGGAATCCTCCTTGAACTGAAAACTGGAATTTGCCTTGGTTTGACACTGAGATTTCTGTTCAGCTGTTTGCATGTGCATGAGTCAGCTGGAGTGAAAATGCTGACAACCAGCCACCATTGGTTTTTCATATTGACTGGAAACACATATACTGGGTTTCTCTTTCTTAATAGAAAGACTTTTAAACCAGAGTGGATGATTTAGTGTCCTGTCTAGTCTTTGCAACCTTGATGTGATTTACTGTAATGAGATTATACTTTGCTTTTAAGTTTCTTAGAGTTACATGTGTTTCTTATGTCTACAGAGCATTCTACTTGATTGAATACCATGGTAGAATAAAGTTTAATTTGACTAAGCAAAGTAACAGCTCCCTGAGAGTCCTGTTGATGGTGTAGTTGGGTACCCTTAAATTTGATACTTATCAGAATTATATTTTTTTATGCAAATATTCAAACTAACTACTTAAAAACTTAGCATTTGTGAAGTGTTGTGAGGTTCTTGAACTCAAAACTTAATTCTATTGTTGATGGTAATGTGCTTGTTTTGTAGTTTCAGCGTGGATTACAAGTAGACTTTCAGCCCTGTTTTGTATTTAAAAGTCTGACTTGATGTTACACCATCAGGGTAACTGTGAACCAAGCACATAACCTCTGCCTTGCTTTTTCTTTTTCACAACTATTGAGCCTTGACCTGTTCACACGTGTTTCCTTATTCACTGCATATCAGCAGATCCTCTGTAGGTTTAAATATTTGAATATTAGGTGACTTTGATAGAAAAACAAGTTTTAAGCTAAGAGTTCTTTATCCAGTAGCTGATGTCTGCTTAGGAAGTGTGGCAGGAATTAATAGGGAATGGATCAAAATAAAGCGGTGGATACCGACTTGCTGAAATTAAGATTGCAGGTATAGAGGAGGGGCTTATTCTTGGGAACCCTCCAGGCAGGAGAGATTAGAGGGAGGTCAAGTGGGTGAGGGTGAGAGAGGTAAGCTTAGGGCATATGAATTGTCATTTCTATTTTAAGGTCCGCTAAAATTAAGTTATTCAGAGATGATTAAAAATGTCTTTTACCTGCTTCTATTATTTTGGGTTTATTTTATTGATTTTTTTTTTGTCATCTGTGAGAAATGACAATTAAAACCACTTCTTGTGGGGTTGGGAATACTTGGGTCTTTAACATAATAGTGTTGGTTCACCAGGGGAGAAACTGTTCAGTCATTGTGGCATCAGCATAGACAAAGGCAGGTTTTGTCCAAAGTGATATGCCATGGAAGGGGATATGAGCTGTGTGCATAAAAATGTCCTGCATGTGTTTTGTGATTAATTGTAGATGTGCATTATGATGCAGCTGGGTAGCACTGCTCATCTGACTTGTATCCCAGTGAGCCCTATAACAAAATATGACTCAAAAAAATTAGTAAAAACTTAGTTTGTCACAGTTCTATAGGATTAAATAAGCAAAACATGAGACTTCCAAAATGAATGTAAGCTTTTAAGATTAAGAATCTTCTTTATGTTATCTTAGACCTTCAAATCACGTATTGACCATCTGGTTCAAATCAGTCTGATGTGCAGTTTGGATCACTCTTATCCAGAGTTCTCCACCTTCTGAATTCTGAGTGGGACTTGTTTAATTTCAGCATCTTTGACACAATTTTCTTAGATCCTAAAGCCACCTTTACACATGCCTGATGGCTGATTATTCCCTTAATCACTCCTAGTCCTTTTTGCTTTTCTCCAGTACAGGCTCCTACCTTTGCTGATGTGTCTTGAAAGCAGTGGGAATGCCAGATACAGAAACAGCTCCAAATGGGGTAAACCTGTTACAAGTTACCAAACATGGTGGATTTTATCTTGTATCAGGTTAATTTTCTCTAAACCAGGATCTTATTTATAAATCACTATTAAAACTACTTGCTGAATTGCCTGTTTCTTTATATACAGAAATAGATCATCTTCTGTAAACTCAGGGTGTTAGAACTGTATTAGTATGACTCTGAGGAGGACCAGAGCTCAACTTCTGAGCTCTGTTCTGGACTGAAAAGAAATTTCCAACACTTGATAACTTCTCTCAGATAATCTGTTCTGTTGATTATAGAAAGGGTACCTGTAGCTTGTGGGTTTTTATTCTTTCCACCAAACATATCACACTCCTTAAAATTTTTTCTCAGAATTAAGTATCTTTGTTTTGCTTTAAAGGAGCTTAGTGATTTTTTCCCCAAGTATATCAACAAGAATGGAAAGAAGGAAGGTGCATTTTAGAGTAGAATAGGTAAGTGGATGCCATTTTGAATTTTATTATACATTTTGTGATTATAAAACCACTAAAATAGTGTTTTTCAAAAGTATTTAGTATAACTAAATCCATACACAGCAGACTCAGCTTTTTACAGCATGCCAAAGGGAGAGATTAAGCTTACAGTCAATGTTTTTCTGTGGAGTGGGCAAGAATTTCACAGAGGGAGGCAGCAGTGCAAGTTGAGTTCACTTATACTCACTGAAGCACTATATAAAATGTTTGGGTTCCTCTCCCTTGAGTTTATTGCTTGTGATGAGGCTTAATGGGCAAGAAAGATAAAACACCAAGAGAGAGGCATAAAACAACCTAGTAATATTTTTCTTTTGAGTCATAAATGTGTATATGCAGAGACATGCATTGGCAGTTTTCAAGACTTTCATTTAAGTGATTTTGTTGTGAAAGCTGACCTGAGGAAGTATATGGTTTAAAGCCTTTCAAGATTAATTAGTGGAAGTTAGATGATAGAAATCTGAATATTTGCAAAGAAGCAGGACCAACATGATGAGCAGAAAAGCCTGATTTTCCCTTTTAAAAGAATCTCTGTGTGGGAGATGTCAGTGAGCACCATGAGCCAGTTTTTACCCCCTTTCTATACTGCATGGATAAAAGAACTCTGTGTTTAATAATAGAATTCATGGTTCCTGTTACCAGTGACTTCATGAAATGCTGCCTTTTAGGGAAACACAGTTTGTGCTCCTAATGGTGCTTTTAGTGTAAAAAAATTGGTTAGTTTTGGACTCTTAATTGTAAAGTTATTCTTTAAATATCCTTGCTCTGTTTGAATAGTGTAATTGGAGATACTGAAATGAATTCCTCTTACTTTGTATTTAGATTTAGAATAATGTGTTGCAGAATTGCTGTGGCATTTGGGAAAGTTTCATTTTCTTGCATGAGGAACTAGTTAGATTTATAGATCTATTAAGCAAAGTTAGCTAGATATGTAGTATTCACAGAGATTTTAGTGTTCCTCGGTTTAAAGAGACCTAGCAAGTTTGAAAGTAGCAGAAAACCTGAAGCTGACATCTCAATATTTGATGTGCTGTGACCATGACTTGTTAACCTTTAGCTTTAATGATACTATATAATTATTAAAATTACAAATGTACTCTACTATGGGGCAGATGGGTGATAAAATTCACTTTGCCTAATCACCTCTCCAGAATGTGTGTTGTTTCTAGTAGATAGTGATCTCCTGTATTTCTTTTCTTATATTTGAGAGAGACCTTAGTTTTTGCTGTAGGGTGGGGCTTATGTGGATAATTCATTCAGCATCTTGATTAGGAGCTGTAGGAAATGGTTTGTGAAAAGGCAAAAGCTTGATTCATGCTGTAGCTCCCATAAAAATAAATTTTAGTTTGTACTTAGATTACTGAATTGACCATGATGACCTCATAACCTCTGGTGCTGAGGAGGAGTCAAAAGACAATCCTTAGAAGTACAGTGTACAGCTGTTAAAGCTGTTTGAGAACAGCTTCACTTAAGCAGAGATTCTTTAAGCAGCTCTTTAAAATTATATTCTTTAATGCAGAAACTGTCAGCAGTATTTAAGGGACTAATGTTTTAGTTCTCTTGTCTCACTCAGCAGTGCCATGCTATGTTCTTACAAGCTATTTGCTACATCTTGGTATTTAAAATGCTGAGCAGTATTTATTACATAGGAAAAATAAAGGTCAGTTATAAAATGTTGGCAAGGGCTATAGTGACCTATGATGCTGTGACTCAAGCCTTTGGTACATGTGTGAAATTTGTTTAAAGGAATCACTTGTATTCTGAATGTTGTTCGGGTAAGTGAGCCTGCAAATTTCTTCTCTGTGTAAAGGCCTTTGTGGTCTGTCAATCACAGGATAATGATCAAAAGAGAACAAGTTTTTAAAAATACTTCTGTTTGGAAATGAGCTAGCCAAGTGTGACTGGGTGAATGTAGAGGGATAACATGGGATCTGGAATTGTGCTGTGTGCTTCTGAAATTACACTTTGATTGGTGAGAGGGATGTTGCAGCCCTGGGAGAATCATAAAGTGTCTTTTAAAAACCTGAAATACTTTAAAAAATGCAATTCTGAAGCTGAGTTTTGGCATCAGTTGTTAAATGCTGATTGACTGGAATTGCAGAGGGTTCATAAATACATCCTATGGAGGGGTTCCTGGGAGAAGTCAGCAAAGGAAGCTTTTTAAATTTTTACCTTTTCAGAAAGGGAATCTGGGGCTTTTTGAAGTTTACACAAGCATCTGAATAATTTCACTTTAAATACTTTCCTCCTTCCCTTTTTTTTTTCCATCAGATTTCCTTTATATGCAAAAGGAGGGGAGAAGCTTCAGTTTGAATATGGAGTTTATCTTCTCAACAAAAATATAGCACAGGTTGGTACACTTGAGATTATTTTTTATTATTATTTATATGTATTCTCTGCTTGGTGCCAATATGATGTGAGTGTGCATGGGCTGTCCTGTGATGCTGTTCTCTGTGGTGAAAACCTGTGAACTAAGACAAATATCTTTGAAAACATAATTTTCACTTGTCTTCAGCTTTGTGCTTGAGATTTTCTTCTGTGGTGCTTAGAGAAGGACTTGCCAGATAATAATGAATCTTTTCCTTTTCAAATAGTACATGCTATGAGTCTATAGACTTCACACTATTTTGAAAACTAAATATTCTCAGTTTTTAAGTGTTGTCATACTTGAAGATCTATTAGTGTAATTCTTGCTCATGTGTCTTTAATTTTGCTGTATTATTACTTCAACTAGTATTCTACCTTTATAAAAAAACACAATACATGTAAAATATGAAGTATTGCAAATGTGACTTTTATTTAAAAAGTTATCTAATCAACCTTACTTCCTTGTTTTTAATGTATTTTTAAAAAAACATCCTTTACTCTGAAAATTGCAAGAGACTTTGCAAACTTGTATTTGAGATGGCAGTAATACCTGCATGTAACACATTTGGTATGGAATTCAGAGAATGTTCAGAAAGCTGCTCTTAAAGAGGCCTGGCTGTTTCAATTGATATGTAGTCCTAGGACAGTGTAGCTGCTTTTATACTGTCCCTGGTGATGTTCTGTGAAGAAAAGCCTGTGGTATAAGTACTGCTTAATTCCAGTGCTTGACTGTCTTGGCCACTAAAGACAGCTAATTTCTGACATTGAGTCCAAACCTGTCTTGCCTTTGTTTATATATTATAATAATCTGATCCATTTAAATCTCTGCATCTTTGTAAACTTTTATGCATTGAAAAACCACTTTTCAGCACTTCTCTTGTCTCAGATTCTCCATCTGAATCCACATTTTTCTTGAAATGCAGTGCCCAAAGCTGGATATAGTGAGCTTTTTGCTTTCAAAACATGGAGTAGGATGGGAGAAATGCTTCTCAAGTCTTGTCCTTTTATTTCCAGTTCATTGGGTTCTAATAGGTTTGTACTCTTAAAAGCTTCCAGACTAAATCTTAGGATTCTGGACAGCCAACAGCCCCAGGTATCCTCTGCACAGCAACCAAACAGTCCATTCTGAATGTGTGCAGGTTATTATGTTTGTTGCAGTTCTGGAGACAGGCACACAACTGAACACACTGAGTTCAAGTGACAACAGCCAAAGTTTATTGATGGAAACCCCCTTTTGTAGAGGCTTCAAAATTCCCACACTTGAACACCTGAGTGGTCGAGGTCTTAGCACCACCCAGCTCACTGGCCAGGGATATGTCTGCATTCAGGATAGAATGGGACTGGCTGGGTTCCCCTGTTTGAGTTCAAATCCAACTATCATTGTCTTGCCCTGGGATTTGTTTACTTCTTCTCTTTAACGAACTGGGCTGGTCTGGTAGAGTTGGGGTCTGTTATGGCCAATCTTATCTGTGCAGTTTCAGACCAGCTGCAGTTGTCACAGCAGGTGGTTTGGTTAATTCACATTTTACATGCTGTACCTTGAATGTATTCTTGAAGATGAATTTTCTTGATCTTAATCATGTTTCTGCTTTGGTGGTATAATACTAGAGGTTGAGAACTCAGTCTCAGCTTTATGCTGGCTGCATCTGAGCCTATGCCCTATCCAGATTACCTAACTAAAATATTGGATAGAACTGGAGTTCTGTTATTCCAGGTGGAGTCCCATTTTGCCAGCATTTCAGTTGTAGTCATGAACCATTGTTTATTACACCCAAAAAGTACTTTCTCTGTATTCACTTGTACTTCATCAATATCTCATTTCTCTAGCATGCTTGTGAGCAGAAAATGCCAAGAGATTTAAATTCCAAGAGAAATATGACATTTCTGGTTCTAACCTGTTTGAAATTACATTAGTCTTACAGTTTTATTCTTGAAAAATACGACCTTCTTATGCTTAGTTTCTAGTAGTCTTGTTTGTTTTTCCAGTTTTCTCTTCCATCACTTTTTTTTGCCATTCCTTATCCCAAGCTGAAGTAAAGCTTCTGAATCTTTCTTTGTTGTTTTTTTTTTTTAAGCTTGGATTGCATTTACAATTTTCCAGACTTGCCCATGCTTAGTGTGTTTTGGACAATAACCTCTGAAATTACTTAAAGGCTAAAATATCTTAAGACAAAGTTAATTGAGTCCTACTAATCTTGGAAATTCACTTAGCCAGGCTGTTAATGTATCTTAGACTGTACCTCCTTGTTGGTGGTATTAGTAATGGCAGCCAGCTGTTCACACTTGACCTCCAGAGGGAAGATTAGTGAGAAAAAGGGATTAGTCTTTCCCTCAAATACTTTGATAGATCTCTCTCTTCATTACTATCGAATCAGTGCTTTCCTTAATCTTTGCTTACTTGTTCATTCTGTAACTTGTGAGTCATAGTGCTGCTTGCTTTGCCTTTCAGCCTTTCTTCATCTTTACCTTGTTCTGGAGTTTGCCATTCACTTATGTGATGCAAGCAAGAAGCTCTGTTATTTTTTTCATCAAAATGATGAATTCTTCATTGAGCCCAGGATGGTTGTCTTTTCTGTTTGTGTAGTTTGTGTTACTTGACACTTGTGCCTGTAGAATTTTTTTATAGAAATTGTCACCACTTCACTTGTTTTCCTGTTTAATCTCTTTGACTTGTCACCCCTGAGTTGTTACCACTTTTGGACCTACTAAAACCTCATTTTCTTATCCTATTTCCGAAGGACTCTGGGTGGTTGAACACACGGTCACTCAAGGCAACCCATGTTGCCTTCCAATTCCTTGCAGTTGGTTTCTGAAATCACTGGCATATGCTTAAACTTATAAAAGTAAATGAAGGCTTTAAGTATGTATTAGTATAAAAAGAGTTTCCAGCTCTACTTGGGGTCATTGGTGCTGGTGCAAGCTAGTCAGTGGCCAGACTTCAAAGTGGTTAGTAGAACACTAGTGGGTCCCATGTTAATGCTTGAGATTGTATGCTGTTGGATATAAAAACATAATAAAAGTAAATTGGAATTTCTGGGAGTGCTTCTACTACTGATTTAATCATGAAGGTGTTAGGATGTACACATAAACTGTTGCAGTCACTTTTGTTTTGGTGTCCTTGGTCAAATATTGCTGCTTTGTATAGTTCTGCCAAGTGGAAATTCCACTGTGAAAGCAGAGCAGGTAGATAGTGTGCAGAAATGCATCACAAAACCTCTGTGCTCTGGGGCTGACTTGACCTAAAAACCCAAGATTGTCTGAGTTCTTGTATGTTTCTTGGGATGCTGAAAATGTTGAATTTACATAACTTTTAACAAGCTGCTTTCAGAGAAGTGTCCAGATAAGCTTCATTCTTGTGAATGTGTGAAAAATTAAGTTTGGACAGAGAATGAGCAGCTGCCTCTCTTATCTCCAGGCCATCACCAAAGGTGTTTACCTTAATTCAGAGAACCAGTCCTCTTTTTCAGGAATAAGTGTGAATCATCTGCTTAATTCCCTCTGTGCTGTGGCAAGGTTGGAGGTGCCTGGGGAGAATAGTAGTGACTTCACTGGAGCATGAAAACAAGACCTGGGTCTCTATCACCTTACTTGAATCATTCATGCAAGTTTTGAACACTGTGACAAAGAACCCAGAAAAACTCGATCAACTTGAAGAAATATTTTGAAATTATTTGTATAAGCTTCTCTGGTTTCACAGATTTATTTTTTTTTTCCTTTTACAATTACCTAGAATTCTGTCAGCAAGGAGAAATGTGAGTGTGGAAGAAATGAGATGGCATTGATATTAAATAAAATTACTGACTTAAAAACTCTTCTAGAGATAAAGGGGTACCGTTTTGTAAAACAGCAGGATAATAACACTGGAAACCACGTTTTGCACTCAGGAGAATTCAGCTGGAATTAGAAGCAGCCTAGTGCTGGCTTGGTAGAGTATTTTTTTGGAAAAACTTGCTTTGCTGTTACATTCCAAAGCTGAAACAATGTGTGTTAATTCCAAGAGTTCATAATAACTTCCATCTGTATGTGAGCATGAATTGTTTCAATACCCATATTTTCTGTTTATAAAATTACATCCCTCACAAAGTTCACAGAGGATCTTTTTGAGTTGGATAACATTATCTAAGGCTGTAAGTTTCCATTTAGGATTTCAGCTGTTTGACTCTCACTAGTATAAAAATGCAGGGTTTTTTTCAAAGAGAAATTAGTCACTTATGTCTAATAATACCTACGAAAAAAATTCACTGTAACTATCAAAGGTGATGTACAATAGAGTTGCTAAGAATGGGAGTGAATTGCACAGCTCTCCAAAGCATTTGACAGTGGGAGAGCATTCAGCAAGTACTGGCCCCATAAACTCTGTAGCTCCTAAGTTAGGGATGTGTATGGAGTATCTGAGGCTTTAATAGGAGAAAGAGGTGAACTCTTGTCCTGGTATTCACAGCGGAGTAATTGATATTACATCATGAAAACCTCTTTTGTTATGGTGGATGAATAATAGGAAATCCCTGAAGCTTGGTGAGGTTTTTTGTGGGTAATAAGTGAACACAGAACAGGGTCAAAATGGCATCTCTCAGAGTTCTCTTTGTTCTGAACATACAATGTGGGTGGCACCCAGTTCTGCTGGGGCACAGACATGGACCTTGTGGAACTGAGCTCTCACAAGTGCTTGAGCAGTGGTCTTGCTGCTCTAGGTTTTTTCATTTCAATAATTTAATTAATTTTTTTTTTAAACTTTGAAGTAGGGGTTATTGAGAGTGCAGTGGTTTTGAGTTTTGAGATGCAGGCCTGTAAAAAGCAAGCATCTTTATTGCTGCTTTACTGGCTGCTTTGCTGTCTCTTTCCTTCGTTCCCAGAGCCTTAATTGCTTTGGCCTGACTTCAGTGTAGGTTCTTTAATACATATGATGAGTTCATCTTAATTTAGTGACCATCTTCCCTGAGGTGAGTCCCTAGTGAGCAAACACAGTGTTACTGTGGGAGAATAATTTGCCCAAAATCGTACACCCAGAAGGTTGAGGGTGGTGAGGCCCTGGCACAGGTAGCTCAGGGATGCTGTGGCTGTCTGACCCCTGGAGGTGGCCAAGGCCAGGTTGGATGGGGCTTGGAGCAGTCTGGTCTAGTGGAAGGTGTCCCTGCCCATGGCAGGGGGTTGGAATGAGATGATCTTTAAGGTCCTTTCCAACCCAAACAATCCTGTGATTTTATACTAAATTATTTCTGTCCTGTATTGGTCATTATGTCTAATGCATGCATTTATGATGTGTAGCAATTGAGGAGACCATGTATATCTTGTTCATCAAAGTTCCAATTTTTTTAGGTATTCAAGAGGTTGTCTCTTGCGTGATACTTGACAGGTATTATTCCTTGTCGAGTTCCCAGATTTCTTGTAGAGGACATAATTTCAATAGAGCTGTAAATCTAGTTTCTTTAAGTAGCAATAAGAAGGGAGTTTACTGCATCTATTTTCTTGCAAAGAGCATTAAAGTTATTTACACTCTAATTGTCAAATTATTTCCTATTTGTCAGCCACTGAAGGACATTAAATTAATTTGCCTCTTAATCTTCTGGATTTCTTATTCTAAGTCTTACCTTAGCTTTATCACAGAACCAGACAGCATCTGTATGACTGTTGTGAGACCCCTTTTATTCTTTGCTGTGACCTTGGTCACTATCTCCATCTGGCTTTGACATGGCCTTGGGGGTGGTGGTGTTCTGTCCTTGTCTAAATTAATGGCTCTTGAAAAGTAGACTTGTAAAACCAGGTGTCAGATAATTTGGGCCATTTTACAACTCTTTGTTTTCCTACAGCCAGCCCAAGGAGTGAATGTGTCTAGTCTTACCTCAGTTCATAGAATCATTCAACAGTTTGAGTTGGAAGGGAACTTGAAGACCATCTTGTTCATGGGTAGGGACACCTTCCCTAGACCAGCACCCTCCTTACACCAACCCTAGACCAGGTTGCTCCAAGCCCTGTCCAACCTGGCCTTGAACACTTCCTTGAACACTTGAAGCATGGGGCAATCCCAGCTTCTCTGGGCAGCCTGTGCCAGGGCCTCACCACCTTCTGAGTAAAGAATTTAGTATCTAATCTAAATCTGCCCTCTTTCAGACAGGGATAGGAAAATGGAAGAGATTTAAAATCTCTTCTGGTTTTCCTATCCCTGCCTGCCCATATAAAAAGTTCATAGTTGGTGTTTGTTAGCAGACAAACAAATCTGCATATAGCGTCAGAGCATCACTTCCAAGTTTAGTGAAACCCGTGGAATTTGTTACACTGTATGAAATAAGGCTATTTTTTCTGCTGTTCAACCTGAATGCTGTGCTCAGAATTGTTTCACAGGGAAGCCTTCTTTTCTATTTTTTTTTTTTTGTCAGACCATTATTGTGTTGTGTTAGACTGATAGTCCTATTCACATTGGAATCACTTGCTCAGCCCTAGCCAAAGAATAGCTCTGCTTTCATCTGACAGTCATTAGCAATACATGAACTTTGCTGTTTGATATGAAAATAAAAACAAATAACACTCTTGTCAGCTCCCACAAGGTTCTTTTTCTCATCAATAGAGTACAGATCCAGGGAAGTACCTAATGTCTAGCCCTCCTCTTGTGTGTCCACGGCCACTGTGTCCACATAGTGGCAGGTGGTGTTTATGTGCTTTGTGTAATCTTCTTGAGAAGCTGAGCAGCCAGTGCTGCTTTCCTGGGAATACTGCTTTGTGGGTGAGTTGCTTGTCTAATGAACAAATTTGCATTGACAGAACCATAAAAGAAAACCAAAGTATTTGTTATATTGTAGGTGTAACTAAAGTACCATCATCCTAATACCTGCATGGAATTAAAGTTGAATGCTTATGTATTAGTGCCATATGTAGGAGGCTGAACTGAAACTCAGCTGTTAAATATGAAATATTTATATGAAATAATAAGAAGGCAAGAGGTTCAGTTTCTGGTCCTGTTAGACTATCAAACACGAGAGAAAATCAACTCTATAATAGAAACTAAAAGGTTTTCCATGGCAAGTTGAACAGCAGAAATGTTAGGCCTAGAAATTTGTTTTGGCAATAAACACTAAGGAGCAAAAGTCTTTAAAGAGTTCTGTGGTGTACATGCAGTGGTTATGGCCCTTTGAGTGTAGGATACTGTGACTTGCACACTGCATCTTTTATGAGGCCCCTAAACTAAGATCATAAAACATACAGTTCAGAAAGAATGCACCATCTGAATCCAAGGCAAATTTAGCTACATACAGAGAAGTGTTCTTGAAAGAGCATAGGTTGAAGCCAGTCTAGTCCTTGTCTTGTGAAGTGCCAGATTTTCATTTCAATAATAATAGGAAGGGACTGCACCTGAAACACCTCAAAGTGCCTTCTCCAGCTGTGTAGAGCCAAAAGCTCTTAGGAGAGGTTTAATTCCTGAAACTTTCCTAGGGTAACAGTGAGCTGATACTTAGCCAGATCATTTAGAATTGGGGAATTTATATATGTTTCTTGCAAACTTTTTGGAAAGGCTTTCTTTTTTCCTTTCCTATCGCCCATGCCAAGAAAAAATAGGTTGAAATGAGACTGGATTAGTTGTAACTGAAGTCCTGGCTTTCATTCAGCTGAAAGCCTACCTGTCCTTGTCTGTAGGCAAAGGCCAATATTAACTTGCTCTGTGAAGGAGCAGATCTTGGGTGTTCAACCCATACAGATCCTGGCACCTGCTGACTAAGCCCAGACGGTGCTGGAGGCTCCTGCAGCTGTGGTGGGATAACCAGAGTGGTTGGGTGACTTCTCATATATGGACAGGCTGGGAGAGCTTGGGTTTTTCAACCTGGAGAAGAGGCAGCTTTAGGAAGACCTCAGAGCCCCTTCCAGTGCCTGAAGGGGCTCCAAGACAGCTGAAGAGGGACTTTGGAGAAGAGCCTGGAATTACAGGACAAGGGGGAATGGCTTCCCACTGCTAGAGGGCATGGCTAGATGGGATATTATAGAGCAGAACTTCTTGGCTGTGAGAGTGGTGAGGCCCTGGCACAGGATGCCCAGAGAAGCTGTGGCTGCCCCACCCCTGGAAGTGTTTGAGGCCAGGCTGGGCAGATCTTGGAGCAGTCTGGTCTAGTGGAAGGTATCTAGGCCCATGGTGGAAGGGTTAGGACTGGAAGAGCTTAAAAGTCCTTTCCAACCCAAACCATTCTAGGATTTTGTGATAACAGGAAATTATCATATTGATATCAGCATCTCCCTTGTAAATGTGGGGCAAATCAGGTTAGTTCAGACTAAACATGCTTTAAAAATTACTGATTGTAAGTATCCTTCAATGGTATAGCATAAAATGTAGTTATATCCTCTTACTGCTTTGGTTGCTGTTTGTGTGCCTTATTTGCTATTGCTAAATCAAAATTGTGGTGTGAGTCTTTTAAGAGGGTTTTAGTGAAGGCTTTAGGCATGCTGGGTTGGCTTGAGGGACTTGAAAGAGTATGTTCAATGGATTAACGAAGGACATGGGTCTTCAAGGATTTGGATGTAACTTGCTTTCTTGTTAATTTAATACTCTTGAATGAGTTGCAAAGTAAACATCTACTTTTCAGGTGTAACTCTGGGAGATGGACACTGGCATATAAAGATAAGTCATGATATCTATGGAAATAGCTGTTATATTTGAGCACTTCTTGTTTGGATGAGGGCTGTCACTACTGTAGCAGTCCTCTATTCGCTCCTTCTGAAAGCAGGATTGAGAACTTCAAGACTTCAAGACTTGATATCATCTCAGCGGTTATTTTTATTTTTTCAGCTCCTACTTCCCCAAGAATCTTAAAAAAGTTTTAAAAACCCTTTTGTTATGTTTACTTCCAAACTGTAATTGATGTTTACTGATAGTCTTTTTACGTATGAAAAAGTAAAAATTATTTTTAGATGCTTAGTTTGGAAGTCCATTATCTAAAGAGCTATTGATACCATAACATGTTTCAGTAATGTTGTTTTAAGGGTTTTTCAGTAAACCCACAGAAGTGTTCAGAGCTAGAACAACTAGCCAGATTCAATAAAACAAAGGCAAGCAAAACATTTTATAATTGCTCCCAAAAGATATAAACACATATCTTTTGATTATATAGCAGCAGGCATTATTTCACTCGTCCCCCTAGTTGTTTATATAGCAACAGGCATTATAACAACACTTCCTGTTTTCTTTATTGCAGTGCTTAGTAATCTGTATCTCTGCCAGTGTTCTGTCATACTCTGAAAAGTCACTCAGGATCTTGTAAAACAATTAACTATGTCATTTTAATAAAACTTCTAAAACTTAGTATTTCTGTTTGACATTCTTAATATTTCAGTGTTTGACATTCTCTGAAAACCTTATGCAAATGCTTGGCTTGTGACCAGCTCTGCAAATTTGATTGAAACAATAGTTTTGCTTCTATTTTCTTCTGTAGGTTTTCACATTTGTGGAGCAGGTGTTTTTTTGAAATTCTTGATGCTATCAAAAGAAACTCCTCATACAGCTAAAAATAATTCAAAATTGGTTTTGGCTGCCTTAATATTACAAGATCTTTGCATAGTGTAATAGTGGGTTGAATCCACCTATTGTGTACTCTACTGCTACAACATCAAGAACCAGTTGCCTGCAGTGGGGACTAAGGGAAGTCCAAAATACAGCAGATTTTGGCCTAGACTTGAATATTATGCACAATATGTACTAAAATGGCTTATATTTTGAGCTTTAATAACATATTCTGACTGTTAGACTGTTTCCACATGGCTTAGAACAAGATTAATATGGCTGGGAAAACAGTGTGAGAAATGATGAGAGGTTAGAATTGGAGTCATTCTGCACTCTCCCCTCTCCAAAAAAAGATACTTGATCCCAGGTACTCTGTGGTTTCTGGCTGGAAGTAAATGTATATGCTTGTATACAATTAGTTATTAAATACTGCTGCAAGAATTAGGATAGGAGGTGGACTGTTGTTTTTTGCACATAAATGCAGGATATCATTATTTTTTCTTAAGAGCAGGCATAGAGTGGCAAACCTCCTAATTTTGATCGTGGGTGCAACCTGCAAGTACCCAGGAATTGAAAGATAGCTAATTGGTTTATTTTAAAGCCAGCTAGATTGAAAAACTTCAGTAGTCCAGGTACTTCTTACAGACTTTATGGGAAAGTAACTGAACTTTTGCAGGTTTGTGTTTTAGTTACTTAACAAATTATGTATCTCTACTGGTAGATTTGATGAATGAGCATTTTGCCGTGGAATTGTTTCCTTTAGGAAGGCAGTATGCTTTTCTGTTGTTTAACATGATTTTAGGTCATGATTTTTAAGTCTAACAGTCTGGTTGATGAAATGAATCCTTAGAAGCTCTTTGGTTGGCAGTGGAGTAGAGATGCTCAGATTGGAGCTGGTTCACTGCTGGTTCACTCACTTACCTTCCAGTGTAAGTTCAGACCATTGCAGAGAAGAAAATACAGGTAGAAACTGGAGCTACTGAATATTATTTTTTCTCGTCTTGGAGTGTAAAATAATTATGCCTATTTTGTTACAATTAACCTTCAATTTGTCATGCCTCACCTACAAGTAATGCTGTGGTTTTGTTGGTATTATTATTTTAAGGAAATTTAATCTTTAAACACTTTATTAGAAAGCTAATACAGTTTTTTAAAGAATACATCTACCTTTTGCTCTGAGAACCACTGTTTAAATGCAGCTTATTTTAACATTTGTAATTTTCTGTGATGTTGGAATATATAGGTATAATAGAAAATACCCATTGGTAGGTCAAGCTCATTTTCTGTAGAGAAGTTGGCCTTAAAGTAAATGTATTATCCTGTTTCTTGAGATTTCTCTGTACAGATAATTCTTTATGTTCTTCTGCCTTGAACTTTATAAAATATGATTCATCTTGTCTCCTATATCTTGTTTCTGTGGAGTAAGAGTTGCTAGTAACAAATAGGAGAGCAGCACTTGAGAAAACAAAGCTGTGCATAGGAGCTAAATATTGGTGTAGAAATCATAATTAATATTTTATCACTGGAACATCATTAATGATGTACTCCAAGTCCTGTGGAGAATACATGGTCTTCTATGTGAATGCAAATATTGGACAACACCTCTTCCCTCCAATTAAAATAGGCACACTTTCTTTGGATGTAATATTCTGAAGAATCAAGCTGATCTTTAAAATATTAAAAAATGCTGCTTTTGAAAATTATTGCATTGGAAACTTAGTGTAGAGATGAAAATGTCTTTTAGTAGAAGCAGTGGTTTTGCTCATCTTTGGATACTGAGGTCTCCCATGAATTCTTCTGATCTTGGCTGTTGGAGAGATCCCTTAATTCACCTTATTTTCATGCTCTGAAACCTTAAAATGTAAGAATGACTATAAAAAAGGGTGTTCCATCAATTTTTCATTGTTGGAGGAGGAAGAAATGTAAGATTTTTGAGGTTGGTGGGTTTTTTCTTCTTTATTTCTTTTGTTCCAGGCTAGTTCTCCAGTTAACCAATTCCACTATAATCCCATCAGGAGAATGTGGTGATGGTTTTGTAACTTATATTGTATGGTGGTCTTAATCCAGGTTCTGTCATTGTAGCAGAAAATATGAACCCAAGCCATATGATTTGGCTTTGTCCATATGGAAATAATAAACTGTAATAAATGGCCAGCTGTTGTACAATGCAGTACTAAGGGTGATTTCTTCCAAAATTATTTTTTGTTCTGAAACTCAGACAAGCATAAAAATCATTCCCAATTTCAGGAGTCTTTTTCTCTGGAAAACTAATTTTTTGGGAGAAGTCAAAAATCTTTGAAACTTAAGATACTTTCCTGCATCTTGCTGTCAGGAATTGTGGAAGCAGGTGTGTGATTCTAAACAAAATCAATTTAACTTTGAGTGGGACTGTTCCATGTTTCAGCAAATAGCTCTATCAGCACTACATCTGTGCAATTACTGTGTTTGCCTATGTTGGAGTCCAGCAGAGACTTCTAAAGTGTGTTAATGTATGCTGGGAGCTGCTTATTGAATTGGTAGTGCATCATTCCCATAGCCTTAGAGATACTGAAATGTAGGGTGTTGGTTTTTTTAATTTTTTTAAATTTTATTTTAACCATACAAGGGATACATTTCTCTGCAAAGTTTCCCTGAAATTTTGAGATTCAAACTTGAAAGACAGACTTTTTTTCCTTCCATGTGCTGTTTTCTTCAGAGGTATTTTTAATTTGGTGATTTGTTAAACATGGAGTTTATAATTCTCAGCAGTGACAGTTATGTCATGTGGACGACCTAAGAACAACTTGTAGGAGTCAATATCCAGGTTAAAGTGTGTCAGTGTTTAAAGCCATTCCCTTTGCTAAATAGCATCTGATTAGAGTGCTGGATTTAATTATGATACTAATAAGAGGCATTTAAATGCTGATATAAACTGTGTAAGGAGCACAGATATTGATCAGTTGTGTGACAATATGTATTTTTACTCACTGATGTTACTATAATAATTCCATTACTGATTCCAGTATGCACTAATAAACTCTGACAAGTACACACAAATAAATATTTGGAATTCATGAATACAGAACACTGTGATGGAATTTGGTGTCTTCCCATAATGGCCATATTTTTATTAAGCTGTCAACCTGCTCTCCTGTTGCAGATGGTAAATGGAGAAAGTGTAAGGAGGTTTAAGAGTCAAGTTGACTGATTATTTTGTCCCTGTTCTTGGGTGGGTTTCCTAATACAACTAGTAAATGGACCATTTTCTTAAAGGGAATAAATATCTTGGAACTGCTGGATAATCATCCTAAACTTTCTAAAAACCTAGTGACTTAACTGACCATGATGTTGTATTCTTTGGGATTTGGAAAGCGTGCTAATTTTAGGATTTTTTTTTTTTTTTCTGGTTTTGTAGCTTAGATACCAGCATGGGCTGAGTACTCCAGATCTAAGGCAAACTCTTCCTAACCTGAAAAATTTCATGGAGCTTGGGCTGATGGTTAGGTGGTAAGTATTTTTTATAATTTATAAGAAAGAGGTGGGTGCTACAAAAAAATTGAAAGTAAGAATTTGTCTCAAACAAGCAGCTCATCTTCACAAGCTGAGCATGCTTGGCAAGATTATGACCTTCCCAAAATACAGACTCTGTAACTGTCCACAACATTCTACTGTTTTCTTAGGCTTTTACAAGTTTTTCCATATGATGGGCCCACAACCCTTCTCAGAGGTTGATATAGCAAGGGAATCCTGTTTGAAAAAACAGTGTTCTTCACTAGAGGGAGGTGAATTAATTGTTGTCTTAAGACCATATGTAATGTTTGGTAGCAGGTGCACCTTCTGTATCAAACTGCTTAAGCAGAAGTTATAGCCTGGGCAGTCTCTGATTGTGTAATTCAATCCTCTATGGCTTTTGTAGAAGAGCTCACTTATACACCCATTAGAGCAAATTAGGCTGTAAAGTCTCTGCTTCAATCTTCTGTGAGTTCCCCTATTTTGCCTGGAGCTCTGGGCTAGCCTTTGGCTCTTTGGAAGGTCTGCAGAGTCCAGTGTTTGCCCCTCAAGGTTTAGTGTCTGGGTCCGTGAGCCTGGTGAGATTTTTGTTGTTTTGGTTCTTAGGCATTACACTTAAATTATTAATACATGTTTTCACATCCCAACTTGTGCAATTTATTGCAGCAAGCTTACAGGTCTGCAAGCTCTGCTTCCATCTTCATACCTCTCCTGGTACCAATATCCTGCTGTGTTTACTTTTGTCCCCCAAATCTTTTCTGTTTCCTTTTGGGAATACTTCTCTCTGTTTCCAGGTTTTTTTAGTCCTAGAGATTCACTGGCTTCCAGAAAAGTAGCTCAGTTTTTTAGGTTAGCTTTCGTGGATGCAGAAGGCCCTGTGCAGCTTTTGTCCTAAATCCTTTTTCTTGTGAGCAAGCAGTTTATTCCAGCATTTGAGACCAAATCATAGAAAGGTTTGGATTGGAAGGGACCTTAAAGGCATGTTGTCCCAGACCATGGCCAGGGACACCTTCCACTAGACCAGGTTGCTCCAAGCCCTGTCTAACCTGGTCTTGAATACTTCCAGGGATGGGACAGTCACAGTTTCTGTGGGTAACTTGTGCCAGAGCCTTACCACCCTCACAGCCAAGAATTTCTAATCTCTAAATCTAACCTCTTCTAGTTTAAAACCCTCTCAGCCAATAATTTCTTCCCAATTTCTAATCTAAATCTCCCCTATTTTAGTTTAAAACTGTTTCCCCTTGTCCTGTCCCTCTCTGCTGCTTTAAAGTTGCTCACCCTGTTTTTCATAAGTCCCCTTCAAATCCCCACTTTCATGTAGCCCGTCCATTTTTATCATTTTTAATTAAAATAGTTTTATTTCTTATTGCATGTTCAGGTTTACCTTTCCCAAGTTTGGGCTCTTTAGATTATGGTTGAATTAAATCAAGAGACTCTGACTTATTTTCTCTCCTATTCTTCAGCTTTTTTTTCCCCCACTGTGTAATTTATGAGGGATATTATTTGTGATTAATAGAAAGTAAAGAACATGCTGCAAACCTGAGCAGTCCAGCAAGAAGATTTTTTTTAGTGAATAGACAGTAGACTTATCTAATGCTGGCAAATACATGATATTCCTTTTGAATGGCTTGTCTGTATGCAGGGAAATGCCCTTTTGAGCTGCATTTAAAGACTTTCCTCAAAAATACTTGAGTGCCAAGGCTTGAATTTGTGTTTTGAGGCTATGTCTTGATTAATATACTGCTAGAATCAAGAAGAGCCCAAAATTTCTTAGTTATGACAACTCTGGTGGCTTGATTTAAGAAGATTTCATTTTTAAAATGTGTAGTTGAATTTCTTAGCTGCCAAAAGATGCAGTTTCATCTTAACTTCATATTGGCAGCCTTCCTATTGTACATTATTTTACCAGTAATCTCTAAGAAGGTGAGAAACTATTACTGCTTTTTAGCACAGTTGACAGGATATTGGCTCTGAACTACTCATGGAGCTTCAAGCGTTTCAGATAGCTATAAACCAACCAAAATACCTTAATTTAGTATTCTTACTGCTATGAGGTCATAGTTTACAACACAAAAAGATCAAATGATGTTTAGGTTTTTGCAGTTTTTTTAAGCATTCGCATAGCAAAGAGCTGTAGCTGTAGATTTTGGCTTTTGGCCAGGCAATCAAAATTTAGTATTTTGTCCATCTGTGATCCAGTAACATTCCTCACAGGATACATTTTGTGGGGAGGAAAAGATACCTATTTGAGCCTGTAAATTGTATTTTGTCCCTCATATTGGTTTACAGTTTCTCTGAGCCACTTTCAGACAGATTGAATAATCACTGGTGAATCTGACAGAAGAAACATTTTATCAAAACTGCAACCAGAATGTGTTCTCTAAGAAAATAATTTCAGAAATGTTTGTGTCTTACTTCAGTCACTTTATCTCACCTGTTTACAGTGGGGAGTCTGTGTCTTCCACCTTAGGGCTAAGAATGCTCAAACTGGCTATTTGTTAACTAGCAAAAATTACTATTTAGGGAGAAAATAGCTACTTTGTCATTTTGCTGCCAGAAAAACTTAGAGATGAAGTCAGACTGTTAGAATTGGCTTTTGAGATTTAGATACAATTGAAACATTGAAATTGGTGACCTGAGGCTTCTCATAGTTTTTTTTAAATTTAGAAATCCTGCTTTCTGACAGGAACTATACATACCCATATGCGTAGCCAGTTCTAGTGTCATCCAACCTGATGACTAAAAGTCATCAGGCCCTAATAACAGTTAATCAAATCAGGTTTTATATTCTTTAAGTCACAGGCCATTCTTTTTGGACAGACGTCCACACCTGTCTGTGTGTCCCAGGAGACCAAGCAGGGGATTGCTGCTGGAAGCTGAATCAGCCCAACCTGAGTAATTCAGCTCAAAGCTGTGCCTTAGAGTAAAGGGCTGTGCTCCTGCAAGCCAAACCCTTCTCACTGGGGACAATACCTGACAGTCTCTAAAGTGTGTGAGTAACTGGATGATAGTTTTCTAAAATTACTCTCTTTTTTATATACTTTTATATATTTTTATTAATTTCATGAGCTGTGAAGCTCAAAGGACAGCGTCTCTAAACTGATGGAGGGTGGGTTTAGTTTAGAAATCAGGAAGCAATTCTTCCCTGTGAAGGTGGGGGAGCCTGTGTTCAAGGCTGGGTTGGATGGGGCTTGGAGCAACCTGGTCTAGTGGGAGGTGTCCCTATCCATGGCAGGGGGATTGGACCTAGATGGTCTTGAAAGTCGCTTTCAAACCAGACCCTTCTGGGATTCTATTATGGGATTCTTTCTCTGGACTTTACCTTGATGTGAATGCTGTGAATTCTGGTAACAGTACAGCCTCAAGGAAAACACAAATGGGATAGACACCCTCCATCAGCTCCTTGTTTTCATAGGTAGTAATAGCAGCCTTGTATTTCTGAGCTCTGTGCCTCTGTCTAAACATTACTTTTGAACTAAAACTTCAACATGACTTCTGTTCTCACCTGGAGGGAAAAACTGGGTTAAACTGTTTCCTGATAGCACAGGAAAAAACAGTTTAACCCACTGTACCCAGAGTCCTTATGGATTTGTTTTACTTGCCTGCAAGACTATGACCATTGTTCTACTTAAAAGAGAGCTATTTATCTTTTTATGTTTGCTTGTAGACACTTGTCACTCAGCCTGAGCTTGTTGCCTAGGTTGCCCCCTGTGATCAAGAAGAGGCATCCAGGGAAGATGACTTTCCCACTGATCATAACTGGCTCTCAAATTGGGGATTACCACCCTTCTCTCATTTTTCTTCCAGTGACTGTGGAACTCTTGAATGGCTGATCTCTAAAACCCTTTATACATATTTACTTCTATCTAGATGTGTTAGATAATATTTGATAAGTAGATAAACCATACTATTGACTTTATTCCTCCATTATCAGATTTGGTATGTTATCCCTGTATTTATTCCTGACTGATGCTCAACCCATCCTATTCATATTTATTGGTAACAATGGACAGTTTCTGAACTCTGCCTCCATATTTCTCCAGCAGCTTAAAACCTGTTTTAAAGTCTTAAGGTCCATTTCAGTGCATGTCAACCAAAGAATCTGGCTGCAAGCCGGTTTTGTTCTAATACATTAGTTTGGATATCTGCTCAACAAATGGAGAGATAATTCCTGCTTTACTGCCCTATGGGGCAGCCCTTACCTACTCTGCTAACTGAGAAGTTACTTTGTAGATGACAGAATGAGTAACTTACTGCTGCTACATTTAAATCACTTGGTATAGATAATCCTGCCAGTTTAATTTAGTAAGGAAGGGAAGATGTTTTGGCTGCTGTACTAAAGAGGTATTGTTCAGGCATATTTAACATGTTAGCTTGAGTAGCCTTGCTGTAAGAACCTCTTAAAAACTCTCCTGGCCCTGCAAACTAATTAATTTCTCACCCATTTTCATCTAAGGTCTAGTTTTACGAAGGAATTTAGGAATGTTTCCTCTGAGGGGAAATTTAAATTTGTATGTTCTCTGCAACAATTTTAAAGCTGTTTTTCTTGTGCCAGACACCTCAGTTTTCATGTTGGTTTACCCAGACACTTTAATTTCTTCTGCTTTGTAGAAGTTGCTGCCATGCCTAAATTGAGCTGATTAACACTTGCTAAAGAGTCATAGGATATCCTGAGTTGAAGAGACACACAAGGATCATCAACTCCAACTCCTGGCCCTCACAGGGCACCCCAGCAATTCCACTCTGTCCTGAGAGCATTGTGCAAACACTTCTTGGGGTCTGACAGCCTTGTGGCAAGAATATCTCTCTGCAAATAGTGAAGTTGGTGTGGTTTTTCTCCTTTGTGCAGCTGTCAGGGAAGTCCACTCTTGGATTCTTTGCTCATTCTTTGCTCAGTTGTTATTACTCGCTTTTGAAGAGTTTGTGATGACCCAGTACAGGCCATAAATGCATAAATATATGGTGAATTGTAATATTCCATAAGTGCAGCTCAGTCCTATAAAATGATGTTAACAGTGCAAATTATCATAATGTGATAATTTCCTGTGTGATTGGCTTGCCAAACCATAGAGCTGCGTAAGTGTTCCTACACAACTTCACTGATTCTCAGTACAGCTATCCTCTGGGTTGTCTTCTGTCGGAACTCAAAATGTCCCTCAAACATTTTTAGAAGTTCCAGGCCTTAGTCAGAAGCATTTTAGACCCTGGCAAGCAGCTAAAAACAGCTGTGATTTTGAGTTTGAACCATAGAATGAATTACCAACTTTAAAGGTGGAACAAGCAGTCACAGAGGGTTAGATAATATAGTAAAAGTAGTCACAAATTAGAGAAGAAAATTTTTTAGTATTGTACAGGGGGGTTTTAACACCTGTACAGGGGGGTTTTACTTTGTACAAAGAAGTCAAAAGTTCTAAAATAGAAGAAAGTGGACCTAATCCTGTTCTTCCTCCTTCTTCTTCCTTACCTCCATGTTCTTAGTGATGTTGGCATTTTTCTATTGGTTTAGGCTGGGGACACACTATTCAACGTAAATGATAAATATTGGCACATTATTGTAAATATAGTACACGTAATTTCTTGTATATAATGTTTGTACCATCCCACTGAGGGGCAGAGCCCCACACGCTGCCCTGCAAGACAGACCTGCGGCAGGGCAGCAGAACATGTTATAAATAAGCAAGAATAAACAACCTTAAAAACAGCACAGACGAACTATGGCTTCTTCTTTGGCAACAGAGCAGAAAGACAAAGACTTTCTACAATCTCGGAATCACCAACACCCACAGATTCCGACAGTCTTCTGTGGTTCATATGGTACTAAACGTGTTTGGGGTTTTAACACTTTGGGATAGAAGTTGTTGGCCAAACAGAGCCTGGAGTTGTGATAAAAACAATTGCTTCAGCGTTTGGTTAAACATCTGCATTGCTCGTGAGCATGCCTGATGGGTGTGATCTGTTCTTTCCTTCTTTTGTAGTGATCGACACCATACATCCAGTGCAATCCCTGTTCCAAAGAGACAGAGCTCTAGCTTCGGCAGATTGGATCTCGGCTTTTCCAGTGGGCTTCCTTCTCCAGATAAAGGACTCCGAAAACGAGCCAGCACAGGAAGCGAGAGACTACAGTACAAAACTCCTCCTCCTAGTTACAACTCTGCTTTAACACAGCCTATTGCTGTCACAGCCTGTGTTGGAGAGCTGGATAAGAAACCAGGACCCATATGTTCTTCCTTGGACACCTCCATGGACTCCTCCAAAACAAATACCAAAAAAGGCCAGGACTTGTGCAGTAGTTTAAATGGAGAAAATGGAAGCCTCAACAATACCCAAGACAGGCAGGAATCTTTCCTAGGACATTCTAGTGCAATAAACGGGGCATTTCTGCCTGGTGAGTGCTCTGACACCACGAACAACGAGCAGCCCTGTGAGTTTCAGCCCTCACAGAGCCCTGTGCTTTGCTGCACTGTGGAGCAGGCAGAGGAGATCATGGGTATGGAAGCAACAGGGTTCAGCGCAGGGGATCAGCTGGAAGACTTTACCTCCATCCCAGTGGAACATGCTGTAGCGGTTGAGTGTGATGAACAAGTCCTGGGGGAGTTTGAGGAGTTCTCTCGAAGGATCTGTGCACTGAATGAGAACATGTCCAGCTTCCGCAGACCTCGTAAAAGTTCGGACAAGTGAGCTCGGACGGAGATTTGATAGCAGACATTGAGGTGAAATCAGTGATCTGAATAGAAATAAAATTGCACTTATTCTTTATATTAATTATGAAAATAAAAAAGCTAAAGTTGTTCCTACGGTGTTAGACAAATGGACTTGAGCACAATAACACAGGATCATGGTGTATTCACAGCCCAGGTAACTTCATTCTGCTTTAAGTCCTTTTATGTTTGGTATTTATAATCTGTTGGAGGTTTTGTGTTTTTTTTTTTTTTTTTTTTTTTCTTGGGCATTGGAACCCATTTACAAAAGCTTTTCTGAAAACAACTTCTAGTGCTGATCAGCCCCTTCTATGAATGTTTGTTATGTTCTTAATTATTATTTAGAGTTAAATTTATTTTAATCTTTTCAGAAGAAAAACCCTTTAATATATTTTTATGGTAAGATGTCTTTACATTCTCCCATGTATTCCTGTGTTTGCTTGAGCAATGTAGTCAGTATTAGAGAAATACCATGAATTTGCTACAATTGGACAACTTTATTTTGGCTGTGCTTGGCAGCCTTTGAAGTTCTAGTTTGCACTGAGGAGTCTTCAGTTGGCAGTGTGAACTTGATAGAGAATGAGCACCTGTGTGATTTTTTGCAGTTTCCTTGCACCTGGTTAATCAGAAGTGACATTTGGGAGTTTTCCCACTCCTCTTTTCCTCCATACTTGCTCTTCCTACCAGTGGAAACCTTGAGGAGTAAATCACCTCTAAGGTGATTATTACACTGATTTTTTTCTGTGTAATAATCTCAGCCTGACCATTCCCCAATTAGGTTTGGCACAGATCTCATTAGAAGGGACTTAATGAGCCCAGTACCAACATGGGGTTCAGCTGCTACCCTCCAAGGTGTGCAGTGGGGGCAGTGTGCCATGAGACACTTCAGACATCTTCCAAAAAACCCAGACTGGGAATGAAGCACTTTGGAATTAGGTGAATGTGTGGAATTGCTCCATCCTCTGTAAAAAGGAGGCACTTAACATTATTAATCTGATTTTTTTTTTTTTTAACCATCTATACTTTGAGGGAAGAAACTTCCAGTATTTGCTGGAGGTGCATTTTGCTGTTGGATAGGTTACCACTGCCACACGTGTTCAGCTGCACTAATGAGAAAGCAATTTGCAGCCTTCTTTGTGATTCCTGGTATGTATTTCAGTTTGGATTTCATTGCTCATGTTTTCTATATTGTATACCCAAGAATCTGAGCTCAGTTGTGAGCTCTGAAATATAAAAGTATATAGCAGAATAAAAATACTTCATCTTGTCTGGCTTTTTTTATCTCTCCCTGGTTTGTTTTCTTTTGAACCCACAACGCAGTCTTTTCCTAACTTCACTGTAAGGCTAGATGAAATTAACTTCTTAAAAATACCGATATGTATAATCTCAGCTTTCTGTTGTCAAAACAAGACATGTTTGTGAGAACCAGTATGCATAATAGCACTGTTCTAGAATATGCATTTTTCCAGGTAACGCCTTAATGATTGTATTAAAACTATATTCACATTTCTTCAATTAGCTTTTAATGGTTGTGTCCACAGTTGAGTGGTTGGATAGAGCCTCTCTGCAGCAATTTGCTGGCTTCAGTCTGTCCCAGGATGATGTGCTAGATGGGAGCACTTGGATACCTTGATTTTGAGACACTGAACACGATTTCAGGTACAAAGCTGACACACCTATGAGTATCTTCTCCCCCAAATTAGCTCCTCTGTTCAAACCTCATGAAAACTTCCCCAAAGGAAGTGCTGCAGAAGCTCAAAGCACTGCCATCATCTTTGGAAAGGAATAGGTAGGAAGCTCTTGCTGTAATTTTGCCTAGAGAAGGAGAAATAAACACCTGAAAGAGCAGCACTTCATAGTGATGAGCATAAGATATTCTGTCCTGGGCCCTGTACCATCTTCTGATACCAGTATAATTTCAGGTGAAATTCAGTAACTTTGGGTCAGTTTTGCACCCTGTGGGATGGGATCTGGCACGCTCGAGGCAGCACGGGTCTGTTTGTACACACACTCGTGTTCCTATATAACAGAAAAACATTAGCTTGTGTGTGATGGTGACTTTTCAAAGCAGCCCAAAGAGTAGTTGTGAAGTCACTGTGTTTCGTAGGCGAACGTGTAGCGTCTCAGCACAGTTTAGCAGCTTGTGAAATGAGGTTTGTATAGCATCAGTGGGACTTTTTTTTTCCTTTAATTGTTTATTTCTCAGGTTGCACAAACCAAATGAAGTCTGATTCTCCACCCCAATGTTGTGTTGCTGTTCCTGTTTAACCCTTGTAATTGGTAATGTGCTAAACACTATGGTTAATTTTTGTATCTGTCGCACAAAGCTGCTCAGATGGGCTTTCTATGGCTGTATCTTTAGGTAACCTTAAATTATTCCTGTGTTTCTCTTCCACTTCTACCACTTTCCTTGTAGCAGGTGGTGTGAGGTGGGACAGCATCACAGGGCTGATGAAGCATTGACCAGCTCCTTGTGGCTGTGAGGAAGAGGGTTGTACAGACTGCAGCCATGTCACAGCTTTCTCCTTTTGGTGGGCTTTGTTGGGGTTTTTTTGGGGTTTTTTTTGGTTTTTTTTTTTTGACCCCCTGTAAATTATTTTGGAAATAGTTGTAGTGGAAGAGAAACAAACAGGAGGTTTGAGGGTGAGATAATGGATCACAGTGTACATTCAATTTCCAAGAGCCTTTCAGTTCCTGCACAGCTGTGGCACTTAAAAGTCTGCAACTGTCTTCAAATGGAGAAAGCATTTCATTGCAATCTCAATCTAATCCCTCATTAGAAATCCTTAAGATTTTTGAGCATATTAGTTTTGGAATATCAGATCCCACTATATTTTTATAGCAAGCACAACAGCATTGGTTTATCCTTGCTTGATCAGGTATCTAAAATAAGTGAGACTAGAATATCGCATAGTAAATGACACATTAAAACTATGTTGGCAATTGCAGGAAAGCTCATCTGTCTTTATAAAATAAAATTTATTTGTATCTCTCAACCTGTGTGTCTTCTTCAATGATTCCTTTGTGTTTGTTTTCCTTATGAGCTTAGTTTAAACCCCAGTGGCCTTCCTTGGCTTATTGTTCACCAAATCAATATTGCTTCCAATGTGAATGGTTGGGCAAGATGATTTACCTGAAACACTGACTGCCTTGGTGGTTCCAAATCCTGTTTCAGAAGAGCTGGTGCTTTTTCATGCTTCTCCCCAAAAGATGGCATGCAGCTAGAAAAATCCAGCCCTACACTGGGGCTGGGGTTAAGCTGGATTTGTAAACATTTATGGGTAGTAGAAATACTGTGTTCCTTCATCAGGGAAGCGCTGCTACTTGTCCAGCACCTTCTGTGATCCCAGCTAATAATTAACATTATTAGGAATGCCCAAAATGCAGCAGGAGTCGACTGTGTGAGTCTTGACAGGAGTCTGTCCACAGCTCATGAGTCTCTGGTGGGGAGCAGTGAAATGTGAAGAGCTACAGGGACTCTCCAGGCATTATCACGAGGTTTTCTGGGTTAGGTTTTTTCCCTCCTACCCAGTCTATCAGCAGAGAGTAAAATCCCAGGGCATCATCTGTATAGTCCAGGAGCTGAAGTGGGAAGAAATAGGAGAGAAATTTTACTTTAAGCTGTCTTACAATGTTGAACAGCATTACTGAAATACAGTTGCCTGAAAGTGAAGAATAAGGAGTGGGAAGAATCAGATGGAGATGCTGCTGGAAAATTGACTTAATTTAGGTAAACCTTGGGTTCTTCTTTGCCTTATTCTGTCACCTTTCAGATGGCCAGAGAAGGTATGTCTGCTTACTGTCTGGATCTTGACCTCCTTCAAGTTGAAATGTGCTCTGTCTGCTCTGAAATGATGTGGCGTAGCTGGTGTCTCTGGGCAGCCATGAGCACCTCCAGTCTGCAGGTGAGCTGTTCTTAATTCCAGGTGAAAAAATATTTTCCAGGGGAAAAAACATTAAGGAATCAAATTTTAATTGCTTGTTATTTTAGTATCACTTTATTTTGTATATGGTAAATTGCAACATTGGTTTACAGTTTTTGATTAAATAGTATGGAAGCTTTTTTGCCCTAAATAACTGCGAGATGTCACGTCTGCTGCTGCTCAGTTTAATGGTGAATGTATGGCATTGACTGACTCAACATATAATCTGCAGGACTCTTCAATCTTGCTTTACTAGGTTACTTTATTAGAATCACAGAATAGGCTTAGAAGGGACTTTCAACATCATCCAGTTCCTTCTCCTGCCATGGATAGGATGCCTCCACTAGACCTGGTTGCTCAGAGCCCCGTCCATGCTAGTCTTGAACACTTCCAGGGATGAGGCAGCCCCAGCTTTCCTGAGCCACCCGTGCCAAGGCCTCACCACTTTCACAGGGAGGGATTTTTTTCCCCAATATTCCATCTAACAATATCTGGCAGTGGAAAACCATTTGCTTTGGTCCTTTCATTCCAGGCCCTTGTTCAAAGTTCCTTTCCAACTCTTTTAGAGCTCCTTTAGGCACTGGCAGGGGCTCTAAGATCTTCCTGGAGCCTTCTTCAGGTTGAGGAATACTATTTCTCTTGTTTTTTTCTCATGGCAGAGCTGCTCCAGCCCTCAGAGCATCTTTTGCTGATAGTGCTTGAGCTGTAAGCTGAGCCTGGACTTCCATGAGTCCATCTGGCCAGCTGCCTTATGTAGTGTGTTTCTTATGTCTCTGTTAGAAAGGAGTTTGCAAATCAGGTTGTATGGTCTCATCTCAGGTGTTAAGTGAAATGCATGAGAACCAATTGGCAACTCCCAAACTGCTAGTACTGCCAATACTGCCAATGCTAAGTGCATTTATTTTCATCTGAGATCTACACATGCTACAAGCAAGGCATTTTTTGGGAAGAAAATCTCCTTTTCCTTACAGGGTATCTCCAAAGGAGGATGTGCACAGAATTCCTTGTCCTTCCTTGGTGGAGCTCTGCTGCAGAAAACCATCTGTCTCTTTTTTTCAGCCCTTGCTTTTCTGGTTTTTCTTTCAGAAATCTGATTTCTCCAGCACCAGTTGTGTTGTGTGCTCAGGCAGGACACCATCAGTTCCTGTGCAAGAGAAGGACGAAAGCAATTGTATGGTGGTTTTCTGCAGTCTGGGAACACCTTCTTTAAAACCCTCTGGGCAGGCTGAAAGTTACCTGGAATTCTCTAAAAACCTTCCCTATTTTCTGTTTCTCTGTTACAGTTGTAACTTAAAAAAATTACTTGTTTTGGAAGAAGACTGATAACTTCACAAATTTTTCAGATGGCCTTGGAAGGCAAGTGCCCTATGGATTCTGTATGGCTTCTCCACCTGTTGATGTCTGTCACATCTCCCTTTGCCCTGTGTGGGTATTGGTCTCTTCTCTCAGGGAATAAGTGATAGGACAAGAGAAAACAGGTTCAAGATGTGCCACAGGAGGTTTAAATTGGGTATCAGGGAAACTTTTTTCTCCAAAAGATGTCGTCCAGCGCCAGCACAGGCTGCCCAGGGTAATGGTGGAGTCCCCATTCCTGGAGGGGTTTAACAGATGTGTGCATGTGGCACTTGGGGACTTGGGTTAGTGGTGGCCTTGGCAGAACTCGGGGAACAGTTGGACTTGATGATCATGGAGAGCTTTTCCCACCTTAATGATTCTGTGATTCTATGTCTGTTCAGAGTATTGACTTGGGCAGCTAAAAACTCTTGAAACTACAGCATCTTTAATTCCTTGGTGAGTTTAAGCACATTGAAACATGTTCCTGCTGCACATCTACCTCATTTCATTTTAACATCTCACCTTTAGATTTCATATTCCTCATCTACCACATGGATCCCTCCTTTCACAGATCACCTTTTCTTGGACTTTGAACATTGATACAAGGCAAGTGCAGGTCCACAACCTGTGGCAGGACCCTACTTTTGCTTCCACATGTGCCTTTAATAGCCTTTTCTCCTGAGCTACCAGGAAATGTTCTCATGCTGGAGTAAGTGGAGGGCCCTGGCTGGCTTGGCTCAGTGTTTTTATAGTGATAACTTTGTCAATAATGCATAGTGTGACAACAAAAAGTAGTTTGGCTACCCTATTGTCCATTGAGGAGGTTTGCTAAATTGGGGTAGGATTTGTCCTGGCTGATAATTTCAGGATGATGTCAGCTTTGCTGGGAAGTTAAAGGGTCAAAGAGGGAAGCTTTAATCCTCCCTGGATATCAGGCGCTGGAGTGTGTGGGTTCACTCTGTGCAGCAAAGCCTCCAGACTTAATGAAAAGTGTGGCTGCCTTGGACAGAGTTTGTCAAGCTGATGAGTGGTGGAGTGGAGGAACATTTTTCATGCTCCTTGGCTAAGCATCTTGAAACTTGTGCCTCAGCTGTGATTTTCAGCATAAGATAAACAAGCAAAACAGACACCATTGATCATTCTCTACCTGCCAAAACAAATGAGTCCCAAAACTTTTCATCATTTTCATTACAAGCCTGTCCAGCCCCAGGAACAGACTGCCCAGGGCAGTAGTGTCCTCATCCCAGGAGAGATTGAAAAGTTGTGTGGATACAGCATTTGGGAACAAGGTTAAGTGGTGGGTTTTGCAGTGCTGTGGGAATGGTTGAAGTCAGTCATGTTAGTGATCTTTTCCGACCAAAATGGTTCTGTGAACTACCTTCTTCCCTGACAAAACCACTGTGAAACACGTATGACTTTAGTTTGACTTAATGTCCCTCACTTTAATTTTGGTGCTAGTGTAGTTAGTGAAAGCAGAGCAAATTAGAGGCTCTGGAATCTGAATTATACAGAGGAGAGGAGGAAGAGCATAAAGTTTTGTAAGGTGATTTTTAATGACTTGGCTAGGGCAAATACTTCTAGGCTAAGATTGTTCCCAGTGATTGGAAGCCAGAAGGAGGAGTGGACAAAGGATGAGATCCCAGCTCCTCATGTTGCTGAGTGTTTGCAGGGAAGAAAAGAGGCTGCAAGTGCCCTGCAAATGCCATTCCTGACTTTGGTAGTTCACGGGGGTGCATGGCCATGGTCTGCTCTGTGTGTGAGCGTGTGCAAGGCAGAAGTTCAATGCTCCCTCAAAGCAAATTAAGTTCTGATCTTATCCCCAGATTAACCATAAACAGGTTAGCAAATTATGGGGTAGAGTTATGAAAAAAGGTTTATATTTGTTTTATTTAAATTTTTTTAAGACTTTAGTCTTATGATCTTTGGTTGGAGGGACCAAACTTCACCTTCCTTTTCTCCAAGTATTTTCTCCATCCAGCTAACTACAAAATGTTGCGAATCTCTGTGAGAATAATTTAGGAGGAAACTTTGGGGAAAATGACATTAATTAGGGAGAACATTGTGATTGCATCTGGCACTTTAGGCTCCCAGAATGACACAAGTGGCTGTGATTTAGATGTGTACTAATAGAGGAATTTAGCCTCCCAATATATCTGAACACTCCAGAACTCTTTGGGCCTCTAATTAAGCCCTCTAATGAAGCCTTCCCAGCCAAAGAAATCATGTGCAAAGTAGGAAAGGTGCTGGGGAGAGGATGAGAGGGCTCATCTCCTAGACATAGTAGGTCTGTTCAGTCTTAGCTGTTATATTTGCACAGGGAAAAATAGAAATGAAGGCTATGCTGGTCTATATCTGACAAATTTCACTCTGGAGTTCCTGACAGGTGACCCCAGGGTCCAGCTGAATTCTCTCAGTGCTTATTTTTGACATTGTAATCCAAATTGACGTTCAGTTCTCAAATATACAATAAGTTCATTACAGCTAAACCCTCCAGCTCAGGGATTTCCTGTTAGTAAGTGTTGGAAAAGTCAGGATTCCTAGTGGTATCGGACTGAAAACGTTTACAGATCAAATTCAAGTCAGCAAGTTATGCCAAAATATTTTTGGAGCCAAAGTGAAACTGTATTTTTAGCCTGCTCCAGTGGTGTCTTATCCTTCCTTGTCTTATTCTACTTCTTCCTGCCTGGGATTGGAGGCAGAGGTGCCAGCCATGCATAGCTCCTGTGTAGGGTTTTGGTGCTGCTCTCAAGGGCAGCTCATTAAATTGCAGCAGATGAATCCACAGTCCTATGGCTAAGCACATTTCTTGAGTGTGTTTTTGCAACCTAAAGTGTTTCCTCTTGTCCCTCTTTCTAATGAGCATGAGAAAAATCTGCACAGCATCTTACCCAATCACTACGTGATCACTCTGATAAACGCCACAAACAGATAACACTTCAAATATCCCAATTACCTCCAGGAGTGGAACATATCTTCCATTTTTTCCATGTCTATATGAGCATTGCAACACAGTGGGGTTACTGCTTGAGCTCTTGAGCTGCTGGTTAATAAGCTGTTATGATGAGGTGTGAATTTGGCCTGGGACTGGTCTGTGCCCATCTGGCACGTGGACAGCAGCTCTTCTGCTTCCATCTTCCCTTGACACAGAGCTGATGCCTTATAAAAACAGACTCAGCTCTCTTCATGCAGTGGATCTCAGCTGGAATTTTAAGCTGGTTTCTAACAAGATGAAGTTAAACATTCGTTGCTGTGTCCCAAATAGGAAATATGAAGTGGCTTTGTGTGGGGAGAGGAGCCGAGAGGTTCTCCAGCAGAGGTGATGCCAGAGTCAGAGGTACTGCTATAAAAAAAAAGAGATGCATTCCTGCAAAACCTTAACAAGCTCCAAAGAGAACAGGAAATGTCTCATTTCTACTCATCCACCACCATGTGATGAGAAGAAATGCATGACCACACAGAAAATGTGCAGTTTAGATAAATTAGGAAAAAAATTGGAACAATAGGAGTAGGGAATGGTGGCAAGGACATTTCTTTCTCTCTCAGGATTTTTTCATAGAGCATCATAATTTCTTCCCACTGGGTTCACCTGCATTTTGCAATAGGGAATATTAGCAAAGATGATCCAAAGAGACTATAATCCCTTCTACTGGAGAGTGTGAGGACAAAGACATGGAATCATAGAATGGTTTGGTTTGGAAGGGACCTTAAAGCTTATCTCATTCTACCCCTGTGCCATAAGCAGGGACACCTTCCACTTGACCAGGTTGTTTTAAGCCCTATCCAATCTGACCTTGAACACTTCCAGGGGATGGAGCAGCCACAGGTTCTCTGTTCAACCTGTGCCAGGGCCAGGGAATAATTTATGGTGATAGAATCAGAATAAACAAGACTGGAAGGACCAGCTTTGATGATTGATCTGAGGTTGCTCAGGTTTTTTTGTCAAGAGAGTTTCAAGTATCTCCAAAGGTGGAGGTTCCCTAACCCAGACCCCTGTTCCACTGTTTGACCACCTTCATGGGGAAAAGGTTTTCTAATTGGATTTTCTTCTCTTCTAACTTGGGTTGTTAACTCTTTTCCTATCACTGAGTGTCTCCCATGAGAGCTTGTCCCTCTCTCAGTTCTACAGTTGCAGACAGTAATAAAGTCTGTCCTGCCTGAGCCTCTCCCTGTGCCCTGAGCTCCAGTTCCAGCCAGCTTGGTGGCTTTGCTGTATTCTCTCACCATTTACCTGGTTCTGGGGAGCCCAAACTGGTCCCAGTGCCCTGTTTGACAAGTGTCAAATGGAGACAAGGAATCACTTCCCTGGTCCTGCTGCCTCCACTCTTGCCACCACCACCCACCACACGGTTTGTCTTCATTGTTCCAGGTTCTTTCCCCAAAAGTTGTTCTCCAGCCCAGCAGACTCCAAGCTGTAGACACCCTGAGAGATGCCCCATCCTGTCTCAGCAACTGAGGGAGGTCAACTCAGGCTCCTGAACTCCTTTCCAGCTCCATGTTTTTGTTCATCCAAGTTACATGTATCCTTAATTCCCAAAGAATTAAACAAAAAACCAACCAAACAAACAAAAAACAAACAAACAAACAAAAAAAAAAAACACTTGGGAAAAGGTTTCTGTTCTTTCTTCCCTCTGTGGTTTTTAAATTTTAAACATCTTAAACCCAGGTAATTTACTTGTCACTGGAAGTGTAGCACCCTGTATAGCTCCTGTGAGAACAACATGTGATAAAAGTAGGATTATCATTTGCAGGAGCAGCACAAGAACAAACCTGGTAACATACCCTTCTGCAGCATGGGACCTGCATGGAGGATCAGCCATGAGCTCTTAAACACCAGTGGGAGCCTCTGGCTGCTAGGTCTTGGTGTTATCATTTGAATTAATTACTAAAGTAGACCTACCAGGAGTATATCCCACTATTTCGGTGTATCTTTTCCCATTTTGGCTAATACAAACGGCACCAATTACTCTGCGATCTCAAGCCCACCCTTCAGGTTGTTTCAATGTTCTAGAAATTTGAGTATGATTCCATTTTAGAAGTTGTTCTGGAATTAAACCATCACCCTTCCATGGCAATTTCTCTGCTGATTTTATGCCTACACAATCCCAACAGTTAGACAACCCTAATTCTGTAGTGATTTCCTGCATCAGATCTACAAACAAATTCTTATTTGTGGTGGGTAGGCCCCAGTCTACACTGTTCTAGCTGCTCATGTTGTTCACTTAATGCTTTTAACATTTCCTGCTTTATACTTTTTTTTCTTGCTTCTGATTCCTGTTTTCTTAATTCTTGAGCTATTTGCTTCATTCTACTCTTCGGATCTATGCCTCTTTCATCCCTTGCAAAACAAAAGGTTCTGCCGTATTGCAAGCAAACTTGTTGATAAGCTACCTCGTATGTTTTGAATTTTCTCCAACCCAATATGTCTTTCCCTTCATAGTGCACATTTTTAATTGGCTGCGATCATAACATGCTGCATCAACCTGGGAGTATGCTAAAAATGTTATTTCCATCCTTTCTCCAGTCTATACGGTATGGCTGCAGATGTTACAGGTAGGAATCATAGGTTCAGCAGCTCGTTTATGTAACACGTGGGTTACTACTATTTTTTTACTTTCCTCACAGACCATACTTCCAACCACCCATCCCTAGGTGTCATCTTCGGGTCATGGCAGACTATTTCCCCTTCTAATTAGCATGTTTTATATCGAAAAAGTTTCCTTTTTCATTGCCAATTTTGCAGTCATAGTGGGTATGGTACATCAATGTTTTTGTACCTACTTGTCCCCTTAGGGTGATCTTAAAGCACTGTCTGCAGTCTTGGACTGGGCTTTGCTTCTCAATATCGAGGTAATTCTTGGTGGTCCTGCTTACCATTAGACTCAGAAACATCAGGGCTCCCCACAAACGTACCCCTCTGCCTATGCCCACAGGGTTGCCACCTGCAGCGAGGGAATTCATCTTCTCAGAAGCAGGAGCATTTTTCAGGGGACCCATGAAGGGAACGAGCTGCATACTTCCTCTTAAAAGCATCCCACCATCTACTACATGTGAACACAGAGCCAGCAGACTTGTGCTCAGAAGCTGCAGAGACCTCATGGTTAAGAAGAAAAACACATGACTATAGATGCTGTTGCCTCCCTTGTGGGCATGTAGTTCCTCTGGGCCACCAAGACTTTGCTCTGGTCCATTTTCTCCCAAGTTGCTTGTGATAAGACACAGGTCCAGTCACCATGAATTTAGGTGAGACCTGAATGCAAGCTGCTGCTGTAACAACTGAGGTCTCCATGATGTAGCACGGGCTGGTCTGGTGTATCCAGAAGTTATGGTGTGATTCTTACTTGCTAGGATTTTTAGAATTTAATTTCTTCCTCCATGTGGGGTTTGGGTCCCCTGAGGGGCTGAATGGAGAAGGTGAATATTCAGAACCAGGCTTTCAGCCAATTGTCTGCCAAGATTTACTCCACAATCCCATGGCAGAAAGGTTTAATGTGGGACTCCTGTGCCATCATGACAAGAGTAACAGCTACAAGAGAAACTGGCTGTGGAGTCAGGGTCATACGGGGTGAGACCATATTGTTAAGGTGCTTTAGTGGTTATCAAAGGATTTAAAGAGAGGTTTTGCTGTATGGGTGGGATGAGGAGACTGCAAAGGAGACGAAGAGCAGGTTCATGGTCAGCTTGTGTAGAAAAACCTTCAGAGGCGTGATGGGACCCAGAGTGGCAGGAGCACTGATACCAGCACCCTGCAAATACTGCTGGAGTGAGGATGGATGGATTTTCTGTCTGTAACAAAGCAGTGATGGAAAGCATCAGCCAGGGAGTCATGCTGGGCATCCTACCAACACCGTCTGCTGTGTGCCACAGCTCTGGGGCCCAGGGGAAGTCAGCCTCTGCCTCTGGTGCCAGTGGATGCTGTGGGTCTGTTAATGTGCAATTAGCAGGATCTGGTCACCCTTCTCCCTCTCTCTTGAGTGTGACAAGGAGTGGGGACTCAGCCAGGCGCTGCTGACACACAGCAAAGCTGATACAGCCGTAATGAGGGGAAGAGGCTGCCTTGTTCATTACAGTGGATTACTGAGGAGAAACCAAGCACAGGGACAAAGCAAACCATCTAGGCTGGCAGATGGGATGATTGGAAATCTCCCCAGATTGCCTGAATCCTCTTAACCATGTTTTAACCATAGGAGCCTCATGCTGGCATCCGTCTCCCAGGAACTTCTGTCCATGATCTCCCTCCATCCAGTGAGACTAAAAATTTGGCCTAGAGGATCTTTAACCAAGTGATCTTTAACAATTATTACCTCTAAGACTGTTGCTACTTGACCTGAACCATGGTTTCTCCTGCTGAGTGCTGTAGCAGACCTTAAGTCCATTCCCACAGGGCTATGAGTGCCTTGTCACTTAATTGTCCTTGATGTTTTTCTAGTCATGTCAAGGGTTTCCTTCAAAATGTTATATAGCTGAGAAAGAGTTTATTATTTGCTGTCAGGGGGCAAATAACACCAAGGCATCTCTGAAGACATCTATAATGTATCTGTGTAATGCGAAAGTTAAAATAAATCAGTAAAAAAAAGCCATTCTCTTGAGAGCAATATACTGTAAAATATTTCATCAGAAGGCCTGGATATTATTGCACTTGCAATTAATCTTCTTGGTTATAGCACAGCTTGTTTTCTCCTGCCACATTATCTTTCTCTGTTTTCAGCAGCCACTAGATGTCAGGAGGAAATTCTTTTGGCATTGTTTTTGAGAAAATTCCTGTCTAAGTTGGAAGCTGTTGAGTTTCTTCAATCATTTGAGGTCCAAAAATGCCTAATATGGTTGGAAATGCCTTGGTATCTCATCTGTTCCCCAGCTTCTCCCCTTAGTTTGCAGCCATGGATCCCTTCATGCAGCTGAAGAGGTTTGGCTCTGGCAAAATGATAACTGCAGCACTGACCATCTTTCATCCACTGCATCCACGTCATGGATGTTTTGTCATTATTATTACTCCTGAATTTTGCCACACTGGCTTTTGGAGCATTTGTAACCCTTCTGTTATCAAATCATCATGTTGCAAGTATTCTGTGACTTGATTTTTATGACTGGAGTGAGTAGTTTTTATTTGTAAGATGAGTGTTGGGGACAAATCTTGTATTACAAAGATATGCTTGCAAGGAGCTACAGCACCAAATGGACTTTGGGAGCCAGTGCTTGGGGAAGGTGATGGGAGAAGACACTTTGTGGGTGGTTCTTGCATGCAAGGAGGCCACCTTGGGGCAGATGTTCCCCTCCTATCATGTGCACCATCAGCATGAACCTCCTCCCCAGGAAGGGTCAGGCTCTTTCACAGAAAGAATTCAGCAGGAAGATGCCAGAGACCTACAGATCACTCCCTGTCTCCAAGAGTCATTGCAACACACTTTTTTTCACACAGGAGAAAGGGGGACCAAATGCAAACTGTGAGCCCACAAAATGGAAACACTATTGAAATGTTTTCTTGTAAGTTCTCCTCCTCAGCTGTGCACTTCCTGACTCTTGAGCAAGAGCTGAGTGCTGTGAACAGCTCTGCCCCTCAAAGCAATGACCTGCTAGAGAGGGCCAGTTCTCTAGTGAAGGGTTCTGTCTGGAAAGAGAATGCTTAAAGGTAATAGGTTAATGCAGGAAGACAGAGAGAGAGTCTCTGAAGTCTCTGACATTTGAAGATGATAGAAATGCCCCTGCCTTTCATGTCCCCTGGCTGCCCTCCCTGCTCTTTGAATGCTTTTGCTTTTTAGCCCAGTCTGCTGCAAGTTTGAAGAGGCTTTTTCCCCAGTATTGGAAAACAAGTGGTTTGGGAAATTTGGAAATTTGATTTCTGCTTGGTTCATGGTGTATTTTGATTCATAAGTTTCCTCCTAATGTGCATGGCTTTTCCATGGGAAGCTGAGAATCACAGGATCATGGAATCATTGAGTTTGGAAAAGCCCTCTAAGATCACTGAGTCCAACCATTAACTCAGCACTGCCAAGCCCAGCACTTAAACCACAAAGTGCCACATCTCCCTGGCTTTTGAAACCCCTTCAGGGATGGTGACTCCACCCCTGCCCTGGGCAGCCTGTGCCAGGGCTGAACAACCCTTTGAGAGAAGAAGTTTCTCCTAATTTCCAATCTAAACCACTCCTGGTGCAACATGTGTCTTCTTCAGAGGGTATGTATTTGAATTGATGCAATATGTAATAGTTTTGTTGTGATGGAGAGAGGCTGCTGCCATAGACATGGTGCTTGGAACCAGAGATGTTTCTAAACATAAATTTTAAGTGTGACCTATGTTTCTTTTGTGCCATGGTGTTTGTTGCAGGCAGGCATCCTGATGACCTCATCTGTATCCCTCATCTAGCTGAAGAGAATTCAATATATTCCAAGACTGTGAAACGCTGAAAATTTGGTAGCAAATGAAACAAAACAACTTTTGCTCTTTTCTCTCTTCTTTTTTTACTGATCTTACTGGAATGTCCTCAGCAAGGACAAAATCTCATGTAAGTTTCTTGCAGAAAGACTTTATACTTAACATTACTGAGAACAGGATTTGGTTCCTCACCTCCAGCCTCAGCATGTTGAACTCAGCCTTTTTCACCATAACAAGTGCTTGTATGGTGCTTGGAGGTAGGATGTGTGTAAGTGAACAGATTCTCTGTCCACCAGCACTGGTTTTGAAGACAAGATGGATTGTTACTCTGTTTTCCCTTGTGGTATGAGTCTGGATAGTAGGACCTACAGAAACTCCTTTTTTATGGAAGTTATATAGCAGAGCCTGTGGAATTTCATTAATTTGGACATCTTTGGGACAGAAGAAGACTCAAGACGCCTCTTAGTCTGAATGTCTACACCAAGGACCATGCTGCCAGAAGAACCCACAACAGAAATTAGTCCGGGTTTTTTCAGTATTTCACTTCTATCAAATTAGTAAATTTCCTTTGGAGCCAAACTAAGTTTGCTTTGCTGCAACTGATGCCATGACAGTCATCACATTCCCTCCATGGGCTTCTTTCCTGTAGGCTGAGGAGACATTACTCCGCCAGTCTTTCTTCTTAAGAGGTATTTGCTTCAGTCTCTTATAATTTTTGTTTTCCTGTGACTTTTTCCTCATCTTGCCCACATCTGACTGCCTTTTTTCACAGCGTTGATGGTGTTTAAAAATGTTATGTCTCACAACATGCCTGAAGAAAAGACGACTGAAAGAGGATCTTACAAATTCTTATTAATATCTTAAGGGCTGGTGTCAGGAGGATGGGGTCAGACTCTCTCCAGTGGTGCCCTGAGACATGACATGGGACAACAGGCTCAAAGTGAAGTGCAGGATGTTCCATCTGAATATGAGGAAAGAATTCTTCACTGTGTGAGTGACAGGACACTGGTAGAGGCTTCTCAAAGAGGGTGTGGAGTTTGCTCTGAAGATATTCAAAACCATTAAGGACATGACCTTCTCCAGGTGAGCCTGATTTATCAGAGGGATTGGACTAGATAATTTCCAGAGGTCCCTTCCAACCTCTACCATTATTCAGTTCTGTGGTATCTGTGGTTGAGTAAAGATGAAAAAAGAGTGGATAAAGATGACCTGAAAAAGGCCTTCTTTTTCTTAGGACTGATCTACTTCATGTCTATCATTGTCCTTTCTGGACTAAAGTGGCAAAATTTAGTTAAAGAGACATTTTTCTTCTTCCCCCCCCCCAATTATTTTTTTTTGCCCAACCTCAGACAGAAGACAGTGGTTGTGTCTGTTAACTGGCTTGCATGGCACAGTTGATTTATTTCCCAGACATGAGATGCCTTCCCAGAAAATCAAAGATTTGTCTCACTGCTTGGACTTTCTATACTTTCCCTAAAAACCAAATGAAAACCACAGTCCAGCAGAGGTTGTTACAAAAAGAAAAAAAAAAGGCAAAAGAACCTGTTGTTCTGCTGCAGAATTCCTCAACCAGTTGGGATTCCTTCAAGAACAAATTTGACCTGATGAATAGCTGTAACTTCAGGGCTATGTGCAAAGCATTGTTGTTGTTAGTTGCTCCTCGACTTGAGCACAGGTTCAGACCTCCATTTTCACTTTTTTCCATCATTCCCATGTGGCAAATATGAATAAATGGAAGGACTCTTGGCTGTAACTTTGGCTCCTGTCAAAACCTCCTGGAAATAATGTAACCTCTATTTCCTTATCTGTCACATAGCAAAGATAATGCGTCTTCGCCTGGGGTTTGTGGCAAATGTTTGTACAGTGTGGGGAGATATTTGAATGAAAAGGCACTACAGGGCTATTAAATAATCATTTTTACTGTGGTTTCTCAAGTGGGTCCCCTTAACAATGTAGAGTGCAAGTAGTGTGATTCTAGCACCAAATTTGACATTCAACTACCACACTCCCCACGTCCCTCTGGAGCTGAATGTCCTCTGTGCAACTTCATGGCACTGGAGGTAGAGCACTTACGTGTGTCTTGTTTCATAAAATGCACTTGCCTGCTTTTCTCCTTTCCTAAGCTGGTTTTCTCTCAGGAAATCCTCCCAATCTGGTGGAATTGACCAAGGCAGGACTAAAATAAAGTTCTGTTGAGCTGTACTTCTAGAATTGCACACGACTTCTTCCTGATGCTCTTGAATGCCACCATGTAAATTTGCAAGGGCAGAAGATAATACAGTGAGGAGACTTGGATCCTTAGCAATTTTCTTACTGAATTGATTTATCTTTCTGGTCTCATTTACTTTCACTACTTTGAAGTTGGCCCTTTAAAATTACTTTTAAGGGAGAGAAATTTGGTAAAACATTCAAGGTACTGCCACAGTCTGTGCTGAGAGAAACTATATGCTACATATACTCTTGGTGATATCTCTGAGCAATTCAAAACTCCAGCCTATAAGAAAATGTCCATTTCCCCCCCTTTTTTTTTTCTTACCATCAGCACAGGTGGTGATGTTCAAGCCACCACCTATGCACTGGCCTAACTCTGGCCTCTGTGCTGTGCCAAGTGCCATTTTGAATGGTTTGCCTCCTGGTTGTGATGCACACACTCTATCTGGAGACCACAGTGTGCAAAACATAACTGGAAACCATCTGAATATGTGTGTTCTTGAAGAATTTCTGATGCTTTTTATTCAGATATTTCTAGACAGCCTGGAAATACCAGAGGGAATTGCCTTTGCAGCAGGGTTTGAGTGGACTCAAATCCAGACAGAAATGAGAAGAACAAAGAATGACAGGAAGCAGAGTCTGATTGTGATGAATTTCTGTCTCAAAGCCGATGGCTTGTTAAACTGATTTATTTTAAGATTGTCCATTTTTTTCTGTTTCCCATTTAAAATTCCCTTGGGCTTTTTGTACATTTTGTCTACTACAATCTGCTATGTACATCACCTTCCCTGTAGAAATCAGCTAATAGGATAAAAATTAAGAAGAAATTGTTTAGCTTGAAATAATTCCTTTCTCTGAATAATTATTTTAATGTTGAAATAGGAACATAATATCTTTGGAGACCTTCAGTTTCCTGTCAAAATTGTTTGAAAAATCAACAAGTGGAGAAATCTCTGGGGGTCAAATAGATGACAGACTGAATAACCAGTAAATTTAAATTCTTGTGGGGAAGTTTATATAATAAATGGGAAAATGAACCCACAGGGGGTTCCTTCACTGTATTTCCTGTACTGAATGGAGGAGAAATGAATTGGGCAAAACCTTAACCCAGGTTTGAATTTGGAGACAGGATATTTTTCAATTATATCCAATTTTTTACAACAGGTCTTGATAAGACAAACACTTCCTAGATTTTGAAGCACTTCCTTTATTGCCAAGCACATCTAATTTGTCCATAATGTGCTCATCACTGGAAGAAATCGGAATGACTTTTCCATGTGTTGAGAATATTATAAAACCCTAATTGTTGAGTCTTTGTTGATTAGCCTAAAGCAAAGGAGTGGTAGCCCCAGTGCAGAGCAGGAGTCATCCTGGCAGCAGATACCAGTAGTTTAACTCACACAGCAGAATTTCAGCAAGGAATAATAGAATCATAGCATAGCTCAGATTAAGAGGGACCTTAAATCTCCTCTCATCTCCACCTCCTACCATGGGCAGGGAACCTTCCACTAGACCAAGTTGCTTCAAGCCCTGTCCAACCTGACAATTGTTGTTCTTTGAAGACTGGGGCAGGTGCATGAGACTGACCATAAAAAAACAAGAGTACATACATTTCATTACTGTCCCCCAGTGTCTGATAAAATGGGAAAAAACTTGATCTGGGGTATGTCATCTGTTCAGGAGGACCAGTGAGTGCTACTGTAGTTTGTTTCCTTGCAAGGAGGATGATTATAAACTAAGAGGAAACCTGGGAGAGTGAGAGAAGCTAAATTGCATGGTGAGAGTCTTGAGACCACTGGGATGACCTTAAAGGAAATACAATTTCAGCTGAATACAGAGTATTCAAAGTATTTCACACTTCTGGGGTCAAGTATTTAGGAAGTGGACATAGATCCCTGCAGAGATTAGACCCCTGCAGCTGGTTGTCCTCTTTCTGGAACCACAGTGTTCATTTTTGGCAATAGGAAATGTGCTAATTGCAGAGAGCCTTATTTAGGTGCTCAGCAAAGCAATGTTTGAATAGATAAACCTTGCTCCTGGTTTGTGAAGTTGGCATACCTTGTGTGGCACATTTATCACCCCTCTTCCCTCTTGGGATAGGGGGAAAGGGAACAGTAGGAGGGAAAAGAAACTGGAAGACAAGAGATGGGGCTTGTGGGACATGTCTTCCCATCCTGAAACTGAAACTTCCAAGTTGAAATTAATGGGACAAAAACACTTTACAGGTGCTCATATGTGCAAAAGTGCAATAAATCAAAGATACAGTCTAAAGGAGGAATCTTGCAGCTTAGGGAGAAAAAAACCAGACAGAAGAGCTGTGTCTCTTCTGATGTGTAGGATGGTCTCCCAAGTTCCTGTGATGCATTTGAGGGCATGTTTTGGCCTGGCATAAGGAGCTTTCTTGGGCCAGTTGAATCTGTCAGTATAGGAGATTGTTCTCTGGGTCTGAAGCACAATGAGGAAGATGTGGAGAGGGCCAGAGGGAGAAGAAGGACCAAGAGGGAAAACTGGCAAAGGCAGATGAGAGAAGCACCTTATCAGTAATGGAGAGAGATCTCTGTTCTTACTCTGTGACCTCAAAGCTCTAGGTCAGGTCTCTGCTAACATCCCAATATCCTACAAGACGACATTTACTCAGCTCTTCCTGAAGGGATACAGAGCCAACCTTTAACACATGAGCTCTGGCTCTGACTTCCAAATTGTCCCCCTGTTTGTGATAGAGATAGAGAGCTGCATCAAGCTTGGTACCCCTCTGCAGGGAAGCACAGCTCCATCCCACCCCACTGATGAGCCCAAATCAGGAACCATGATTTCATGCCACATGAAGATACATCTTTGGCATCAGCAAAGCACTTTGGAGCATGTGGAATTGTAAGCTAAGGGATGCTGTTGTCCCAAGGCAACTAACACAGGGCATGAGTGTCCAGCTATGGGGCTCCAAAAATAAGAAGGATGTGGAATTTTGGAGCAAGTCCAGAGGAGCCCATGGAGATCCTTCAAGAGTTGGAGCCCCTCTGCCCTGGAAGCAGGCTGGAGAAAAGAAGGCGTTGGGGAGACCTTGGAGTTCCTTCTAGTGCCTAAAGGGGCTCTAAGAGCTGGAGAGGGACTTTGGACAAGGGGCTGGAGGGACAGGACAGTGGGGAATGGCTTCCTACTGACAGAGGGCAGGGTTAGATTGGATATTGGGATGCAATTCTTGGCTGGGAGTGTGTTGAGGCTGCGGCACAGGTTTCCCACAGAAGCTGTGGCTGCCCCATCCCTGGAAGTGTCCAAGGCCAGGTAGGATAGGGCTTATAGAAACCTGGTCCAGTGGAAAGAGGGGTTGGACTAGATGACTTTTAAAAGGTCTGTTCCAATTGGAGCATTCTGTGATTATGCTATGTTTGAATGAGTTGCTGATGTCTTAAGGAATGGCTTCATTGTCAGTTTGTTTCTTGTTTCCTCTCCCAAAAGCTTCTGGGCAGAGTGGTTTGCTCTCTCGTGGTTACTGATCACTGAAGAAACTCCTGATCCAAGGCAATGCTGACCCTTTTTATCTGCAGCATTCACACAAGAGCTCCATCAGTGCCCATCATCCCAACTATCAACAATGCTAACCTTGTTCTGACATCTCCACTAACAATTTCTTTTTTTAATATTTTTTTTTTATACCAGAGAACCAGTTTCTCAAGTACTACTGGGATTTTCACTAGAAGAATTTGCAGTGCCATGTGAAAATGGGTAATTTGAACTCTTGGAAAATGGAAGCATCTAGAACATGTTTTTGTGGAAATAGTTCCCCATCTTTTTCAAACATCACCTCCCACATATTAGTAAATAACTAATATTATTTATTATTTCTTGTTACTTTATGCTATTAATAATAATTGCTGATTGATAATGATAGCTATTATTTATTATTGTTGAGGTAGCACCTGGAAACTTTGGGGCTGCTCTGGCCTACATCACGCCAGAAGTTATGCAAATATACTGGAGAACTCCAGTCTTGACTTCCTTTTCCCTGCCTTTCAAGTTGTCCTGGGCTTGTTATCCATTCCTGATGTGCTGACAGCTGTAGAGAGCACAATGAGTCAGTTCCCTACTTGAGATGAACCACTGGTCAATTAAACTTTTACTGAAAATCTCTGGGCCTAAAAAAGGAAATGTTTATGAGCTAATGTTAAGAGTGCTAGGGCTAAAGGGGAATAAAAGCCCTTCACAGTTGTAGCGGGGGAAAATGAGAACCCAATCTCAATAATAAACAAAGAGGAGGATGTAATTAATAAATGCCTCTAAACCTGCCAGAATATGGAATTCCTTTCTAAATATGTCATTAGGAAGAGAAATAAAGGGGAAAAAATTAAACTGATAAGGATAGGCTTGGAAACCTTGAGATTATACAAAGTGTAGTAGCTGGCTGACATTTATCCTGCTTGTTAAAGGCAATTAACTAAAGAGTTAAGGAATCACTGTTGAGCAAGTGGAAGTGTGGCCATAAGATATAAAAGCAAATGTTTCTAGTTTGCTTTATATGGCAGATGTTGTCTGCTGTGCCTATCATGGTGCAAATATAGCAGAGGGATATGGCCCCTGGTCAGATGGAAGTACACCAGTGGATCTGGTCTGTGACCCCATCCCAGGGAGAAATTGAGAAATTGTAACATACAGGGAAAAAATAAATATTTCTGGATTTTCCAGGATTCGGGGAATAAAAAGTTCTGCTACAAAACAACCATACTTACTAGATTAGTAGTGGAGAAAAATGGTACACAGTAAAAAAATATATTATGGTTTAACACTATTTCTAACTACTGGTAGGTCAATCACTTCACAACTTTTTCAAGTCTTGGACCTCACACTCATTTAAGGTGCCCCTTTTATCATGGGCCCCAAAAGCTCTCCCTTTTATCTTGCTGAGATGCCACCCAGGAGGGGCGTGGAAGAACCCACCAGCCCCAGACTGAGTAGCACTCTCTCCTGAACTTCATTTTCCTGTGTGCCTTGATGAATCCAGGCTCTGACCAAGAGAGAGCACACATCTGAGAAACCTGACATGAGCAGCAGAAGCAAAACCTGGCATTAGGGAAGGCTTGATGAAAGCAAGGAGAAGCAGCTCACACTGGATGTGGCACAGATGGAGGAGTCTGAGGAGAGCTATTTGGGGAGGAAAAGACTTGATCAAAGATACACTCAGGATTAATGTCAGTGGGATGGGATGACTTTTGTCAAGATTAGAGGAAAAGAGGTTCCCACACAAGGATTTGGTGGTTCAGATGGGTTGGAAAGGGCATGCTGCAGAGGCAGTGTGTGTAAGGCAAGGAGCCAGAACTGAACACGAACGCCAGAAATTATCAGACTCCCCACTAGTTAACATATTTAAACCCAATTGTTATTTTTCCCTTCAAAATGAAAGCTCTTTTTCAATCATGAATTATCAATCTGTCATAGAGATCTGCAGCAAGATTGCAGCATTGTAGAAGTTGACCACTTGTCTGCAAGTTTATGCATTTGCTGAAGGTCACTGCTTTGCCTTAGGTTTCCCTGGGTTTTTTCCTCACTTAATTATCACTGGGAGAAGAATCAGCCCCAGAACTGTCTAGTCCAGCTTTTTCCAAGTACACAACACAAGTGACACTATTTTGGCTACTTATCTGTGATATTTTTTAGCTGTTCTTTTTCTAGACTTTAATATGCGTTTCAAATCTTCACAGCGAAAAGTAAAAAGTAAATAAAGAGACAATTCAGATGGGTAATACAGGCCCTAACAGAAGATGGAGAAGAGAAACAGTAACAGAAAAACCTAAACAAATAGTCAAACTCCTAATAAATTATGTCCAATCACCAGACAACTGTAGCAGAGAAGCCAAATTAGCTGCCTGATGCTGATGGTCTAGATAAAAAACTATAACAAATCTGGACCAAAGAGAAGCTCTCAGCAGTTTGCTTTCTAGCCAAGGCAAAAATAACATGTAATCATTTAATACCATTTCTTCAAATAAACTTCATTTTGAGATAATAATTTCCAGATGGATGAAGGTTTATAAACATCTCTGCCACATGATACATTACCACTGGGCAACAGAAAGGTTAAGAGAGGGATTTAGTCACTGGGTCTATACCAGTAAATTAAATGCGCCCAGTGCTGATCTCCTGAGGCCAAACAGCAAAGGAGGGTTGTGTCCACATTGTTGTCCCTTCTTGCTCTCTGAAACTAAGTGGCTTCTCCCAAACTGCCTGTTTGGAGCTGTGGACTTGTGCTGCCTCCTGAGCTGTGCCTGGAAGGCGTGCATAGAACAGTCTGATTGTCCAGACCTGAATGGTGCCAAGAGCATCCTAAAAATTAAACCATCTGGAGAAGAGAGCTCTCATGTCTGGAAAGAATGCCAGGCGCTTTTTGATTTTCCTGTATGGACACAGGTGAAAAGAAACTGCAGAAAACACCACAAGTCTTTCTGCATCAACTGATATTGAAACTGTTTTGGAAGCTCATCTAAAGTTTTAGGATTGGATTATCATGGCCAGCTTTGAAAACATGGAATCCCACACAAAAGATCAGTCACAAGTGGTCATACTCAAAAATAAGGTAAGAACCTGTTCAAGATGTCCATATAGTTTGTCAACTAATGTCTCAGCACCATTTCTCTGATGAAATGCTAGCCTTGATCTCCTTGGAGCCAAAGCTGCTAATCAGGCTGTCAGTGTTACACATGTGTTTGATTGTTTTGTTGGAGTGGGGCCCTGCAGGATCAGCACCAGGAATGTGAGGGAAACAATGGCACTTCACACTTAGCATGGAGAACTCTGATTGTTATTAATTATTTTTCATTTTCCTGGTTAGCATTAAGAGACAGGGCTCAAATCCAGGCAGAAATTAGCCACAGTTATTAGTGTCTCAAATTTTTGTCTTGTAGGCTTCAGGCTGGTTAAAACAACAGAAAGAAAAAAATCTGCGTATGTTTCAGATGAAGGCCCCTGAGATACATGGGATTTTAAATAAATTACTTGGATTAGATACAGCACTAATTATTTCCCTTTTAAAACCTCAGATTTTTTTTCCCCTCTGCTTACAGGGGATTGTTAGTTTTGAGTTTTTCCTCAGTTTTATCCATACCTTCCACCATGACAATACCTCCATAAATCCCATAGCTAAATGTACCATGGAGACCATTGGATTTCATCAAGAGATTGACGGAAAATTGGCATGTGTCTAACTCATCCTGCTTCATTTTTCACCTGGTGGGTTGGAAGAAGAGTCCTCATCTTCTGTGATCTCACACCTTGGGCAAATGGACTGCTGTGGAACCAAGGCCAGAGGTGCCTGAGCTCTTAAGCTTCTCTTCTCCTCAACAGTCCCTGCATTCCTTGGGTGTCTACATGTTGCTGCATTCTCTGCAGCTCATTTGCCAGGCTCCTTTTAGCCTTTCAAATCAGGAGCTGTGGACTCATGTAACTCCTGACTTTCCCAGTCCTTTGGGGTTTCATGTTTATGTGGCTTTGGAAAAGCCCCTTAATGGTGAAGGTGTTTCACGGACTCTTCTGCACTCTTCCACATGAAAGTATGAAACTCAGCATATTTTGAAATGTTTATTGGAAGAGCAGATAGGCTTTGGGATTATATTTTTGACTTCATGAACAAGGATAAAAGGTAGATCTTGAAATTAAAGGTTAGTAGTGGATTACATTCCTGAATGTTCAGATGAGATGGTGGTACTCAATGTCATTCTTCTTGATTCTGAGCCACAGAGACTCATCAGAAGAGGGCATCACTGCAGAAACTTACTGAAAGATCAGAAACTCGTTATAATATATGTTATTTAAGTGGAAAACATACAGAAAGGATCCAATTATGGTTAAAGGCCCTGCACAGTCTAAAGGACTATGAGGTTATTGAATATAATTCTTTTTGGGCAAGACTGAAAGGCAAGACTAATCAAACCAGTCTCAACTGTTAGCAGAAGAACTGAATGCTCTTGATGATTTGGCATGTGGGTCATGAATATTACTTTCCTGCTGCCAAGTTTGGGATAGGTCTACAGCACCATTTAAACCAGACAAGTACCTGAAATAAGGTTTCTCTTGGTGGGCAGTGTCCTGCAGAGCTTCTTGCTTCATGTTTTATTTTTTTCACCAGTGAACAACTAAGACCCAGAAGTGACCTTAAACTGGTGCTTCTCCTGTCCGCCGAGTCAAGCATATTGCAGAACAGAGCTTGTTGTGCTGTCACAGCAGTGGTGGAAAAGGGAGGGTTAATATCTGCAGGACTGCTGTGACCTCAGGAGAGCCTGAGAGCAGGGAACCGGCAGCTTTGTTTTGTTTTCATTGGAAATGGGGAGAGTCAATTTTGTCTTGACACTCACCATGCTACCAAAGGGCTCAGAAATTTTCCAGCCAAACTTCACTGGAGACCAAGGGGGAAAAAAAGTTTGGTCAACCAATGTGTGAAATTTGCAACAGTGATGGAAGCCGTGCCTGGTAAAGGCAGCACAGCCGGGTCATGCTTTGAGACTGATTTTTATGGCTGTCAGCTAATCTGTCTGTGGGCAAATCTAGCTCATGTTACCAGCAGTAGGATGAAAGAATGGCCCATAATTGGAAGCAGACTATGGCCCATTGTTGGGAATTAGGATTTTTCCTGTTGTTTTCTTCCCTCATGGAATTTTGTCAGCACATGTTGCTAGGAGACAATAACTTCCAAGTTAAGAAAACAGAGACATAGCTGGGTGTCCCAACATTCCACTGAATGGCCTTGGCTGGGGGCAGGTTGCAAATAATAACAGGAGAGAAGAGGCTATCCCAGAGGTTTGGGGCTGGGTTTTTGGTCAGTCCAGTCTCCTCTTCAGAGAAGAAAGGAACTGTTTGCTATTTTCCCTGCCACCCACTGATCAGGCAGGGCTTTTGGCTGAGCTTTGAGGTGCACTAGGGGACAAGTTTGGAGCATGCCTCATATCAAAGTCATTTAAGGTACAGGAGTGACACATTGTCCAACCACCCTTATATACCTTTGGGCATCGTGTGGTTGATGCTGAGCAGTGAGTTGGCCAGGAGGTCCTTGGAAGGTTCATGGTCCTAGGACTCTAGAGATTGTTTGACACTACACATTTGGTAAAGTTGATGATTTAGGAAGAGTACTTCAGTCTGGGTGCACTGGTGTGGCCGTGCCTCAAAGGTTCATAGACATGGTGGTAAAAGAGCATGCTGTACAGGTCAGCCTGTGCTTTGCCATCAGGATCACAGGTCACAGCCACTGACACAACCTCTCTGTGTGACCCTGGACAACTCTGCTCAACTTCTTTATCTGTCAGACAAGGACAATAATGACTGGCTACCTCACAAGTGAAGTTTACAGCTTCACCTCACAGCTATTGTCGCAGCACAGTGTTACGGGGTGGTTGGGCTCATTGAAGACCTGATGGAGTTTGTGTTTCCCCTTTGCAAGAGTAGATGGGGCATCACCCCAAGTGTCCCAGCAATTTTTTTCATTTTGCTTTCTGCTGTTGTGATGAAAGCGTACATATCAGCCCTAGAAAATGCATGCTAAGCAAGAAAGGGAAGAGTGCTGGGAAAGGTCTTATTTTCTGCAAAATTAGATTTGCTGAGTTTACAAGGTGCTGAAGGCTATTAATACTGTATGCTCTGGTACCATAAGACTGCAAACAAAGCTTCTATGTGCCTTTCTACAGCTCCATGTATCAGCATTCACCCTTTTCCCTTCTAGTTTTTTCCACCTTTTTGCCCCCATTTTTCCCCCTTTTATCTCATTCCTTTGCTTTGTCTCCTGGATTTATTCCCATTCTCTAGATTGTCTTATTAATTTTACTCTCTTTTCAAAGGAAAAAAACCCAGTCTTGTGGGCTAAAGACTTTACAACATTCTCTCATAGTCCTGGATTTAAAATGCCTCACTGGGGATCTATAATGTACTGACATGGAAAGACTAGACTTATTATTAAGCTAATAATCTAGGAATTTTTATGAACTTCAGAGCTCTGAAAAGTTTTCTAACCACATAGCATGGATTGTTGAGGCATTAGCAGCCACTGGCAAAAACCTACTGTGGCTGGACACACCAGCTTTGTAAACATCTGGAGCATGGCTACAGAGGGGAATGATCCAAGGAGCTGGGTGGAGAGAAATGGGATGCATGCAACAGCAGCTGGTGAGATCTACCTGCTTCCTCCCAGGTTTGTACCTTGTGCAATTGGCCAGATTAGAGCTCCCAAAGTATAAATTGTGGTATTAGAAAATATCCTAAACGAAATAAGATTGCTAGGAGTTGGGATGCAGCTGTATATTTACCTTAGTCTCTGCTTTGACCACTGCTACATACTGTGTTAGAAGGAGATCAAAACCAACGTGGCTATGCTGTATTGTTATGACAGACTGGTCTGGTTAAGATGCTGCTGCACCTCTTATTTTAACACCTTGTTTTTATGCTGATTACTAATAGCTTTTGCCATGTAAAAGTGCATTCAGTGTATGGCATTAGGAAATCATCAGGAAATTAAGAAATAATGTGTGACAAATTTGGCGATCTTCTATGATTCTATCATTAGGAGATGAGGATGGTATTCAGTAATTGGCATTCATTGCTCACTTTGCTGCCCAGTAAAATGCAATCCCCCAGCTTGATGGTGCTCACTACATTCTCAAAGAGGCATGGAACACTTTTGCTCCTTGCTCCAGACACCTGGATAGCTGCACTGCTTGGTCCTAGGCAGTGTCATGCTTCCTTTATTAGGTGGCAGTACCATCATTGTCATCTGTGCATGGTTTTGCAAAGGTTTTTAATGTCCTTCAGGATGAAAGCTGACAGTAGAAAGAAGGACACACAGGTATTTGAGCTGCATTTTAAAGCTGACCATTCATAATGTGATTTATATCATTGTGGGATCTGCCATCATATGAGATACTTTTTTCCCACTGCAAGGCATTTGGGAGACCTCCTCTCCTTTCATTTTTCAGTTGCTTGTCAATCTTCTTATCCTTCCATTTTATTTAAATAGAAACACTGGGTTTGATTATATTTTTCCTCAGAGACAGGACACACCAGGACATTCTCCATGTAACTCAGGTGGTAGAAGTGATGCCTTGAGAAGCTACCTAGAGCAGAGACTAGACAGTGTTAAAGGAATAAAGTAAATATTTATTAAAAGGCCATCAAAAGATAATATACCTTGGGCAGTACAAGAGCCAGGCTGTGGCTAGACCCAAGATAGAGGGGTTGTCACAAGTTTTCACACTTCTATAAGTTTTGGTCCATTTGCATTTTAGAGTTAATTGTGCAGTTACAGCTTCAGGTTATGAAGTCCTATTCTCACAGATTGCCCTCCTCAATTTGATTTTTTTTATACTTTTCAGGCCTGAAGCTGCAACTGTGTCCTTGGTTCTCAGGCTGGAAAAGGATTGTTTTGTCTAACTGTGAAGAGAACTTGCTAACCCTTTATATGAAGTTCAGTTATATACTAATGCAGTACAGAATCTTGAAAATATGAAAGCTAAAACTTAAGGCATTAGAAGTACATTGGCTGCCCTGAAATCATCTGTGGAAATACAAAAAGGAGGAAAAGTTCAGTATCCCCCTGTGCTGGATTACTAACCCAACCTGGGGATGGTTCTTTAGAGAGAGCAGAGACACAACCCATGCTGAGGATGAATTGCTGGATCCTATTATAACAGGAGGCATGGAGGCATCAAAAAAATAAAATAAAAAACTTCTCCAGATAATCAACATCTGCTGCCCTTTCCAGGATACCCCCCTCCTCCAGGCAAGGCACTAAGGCTATGATTCATGCCACATCCCACACGGTTGCCCGCCCTGACCATCTGAACAGTGTACATCACATTTCCTCCTCACACGTGAGTTTCTGGCTGCTCAGCAAAGCAGGCGGATGGGGAAGATGTAACTCATCCGTGAGGAGGATGACAGACAAGGGTGTCGGGGGGAAAAGTTTATGGTGAGTCTCTGGATGAGAGACGTGGATCTTCTTTTCTGTGTCAGCCATATGTCAGGGTAATTGGAAGCAACAAGGCAGTGCTGGAAAACGCTGCCATGGATCTTAAGCCTTTGTGGGAGTCACTCCTCACAATATATGAAGTGCTTACAAGAAGTCATGACAACTCCAGTGCATGGCTGACATGTTGAGCCATTCACCTAAGCCAGTGAGGCAGGAAAAGAAGGTGAAAAGATTCATGTAGTCACAGGGAGAACAGACCCAGGGCTGTTCTACAGGAGAATAGGGTAAAGGGGGTAATAAAGTCAGTTTCTAGCTGGGGAGGCCAAAATTATTTTGTGGACTATAACACGTGCTTGCTAAGACAGCAGCAGATGGGGTTTAGGAGCTCTATCCTAGCCCTGTGTGCCTAAGGAATTCCCTATAAATGGCATGAGGAAAACAGGCACAGTCAACTCCTACTGCAGGACAGTTGTGTCTCTGTGAGGGCCCAGCAGGAGCTCCTCGAGAAGCTCAGCATCCCCATGGCTCATCTCCAGAGCTGGCGAGTGTTTGGGATGCCACTCCACACGTGACCTCACAGGCTGCCCCTCTTGCCCCTGAAACGTGCCATGAACTGAAAGTAACTTTACCAGGCATTGGATGGCATTTTCTTTTGGAGGGTTCCTTCTCTGGAAGAAAAGCTCCTTTTCCTTCTTGCAAGTTGTGCCTCAGCTGATGCGTGGCTTTTCTATGTTTCTGTCACTAGCCACTAGTCCAGCCCCTACTGCAGCCTGCACCACACCAAGAAAACTTATTAGGCCCAGACACATAGTCTTCACCTTTCAAGAGGAAAGGACCTAAGAAAAATGTTTTTTTTTCTGCAAAGGAAATCTCCACTTCCTCAGTGGAGACTGAGGAACCCTAAACCCAGCCGAGGGAGTCATCCCTTTCCACCCAGTTACTCTCCAAGGGCAGCCACAGGGGACCAGTGCCGGGCATTGTCTTGCCTGGCATCCAGGACAACCCAACACAAATGAGATACCATGAGACAGAAGCAGTGTGTGCTTCTGTTCATCAGTCTTAGTAAAGTTATTCTGCTGTAATTTTTTTCTGAATTCTTTTTGGTCTCACTTCACCTTTAAACCTTATTTAGAGTTTAGAGTCTGAAAATTAAATTTGGCATAAATTTGTTTCTCTGCTGCAGAGGGTGAGTTTTATGCACCACCAGTTTGCTGTAGGCTTTTGGGCTGGAAGTACATTGTTTACTCCTCCCAAAGCATCCCTACTGTGCCTCTCATAAGCTTTGGATGCTGGGCACAGCAGGAGTTAGAATTAACCCAACCCAGAGGGGGATGAAAGGGAGGATTTCTCAGTGTTACATGTTCTGGCTGAGCTGTAATTCCATCCAGGAAAGTTTATGCTGTTCCAAATTTCACTGTTTGATCCCTTCTAGAGAGAGCATGAGTCTGGGGCCTTCACTGGCGATTGCCGCCAGGGCTCAGCAGGGTGGGTGGACAATGATGAATTGGTCTGAGATAAGATGTCCTACTGCAAAAGTGTTACATATCTCACTCCTGCTCCTTAAAAACCACTGCAAGAACTGGTTTTTAGCCCTTTTTGTCTTGGAATCAGTGAAAAAACTCCAACCCCCAAAACTTCAGGGGAGGGTGTAATTGTGCCAGCATGCTGGAGGGATGCTCAGCAAGTGAGTCATGCTCAGGAATTGCAGCTTCACTCCTCCTGTCCAGGACTAACTCTTGGCCACTGAAAGAAAAGGGGATTTCTTCCTGACTGTGTTGGAGTGATTTACGATGACAGTCTATTCAATGATTCTCTGCTTTATGCCCAAAAATAAGGGCATAAAGGCCTGGGACTGGAATTGGAATTTGTAGACCCTTAGCATTTCCTCAACATTGGAAGGCAGAAAAAGGTGCTGTGGCCACTCAGTGCAACTACTGGAGCACTGAGATCTTGAACATTGTGGCCCTTAAGACCATCATTGAGACCTCTGGACATGAAGGATCAGACTGTGGTTGCTTTAATTCTATAGATGGGCTCTGCCTCTTGTCCTCCACAGGTGACACAGATAGTGTGGTTGATAAACTGAGCAGCCCCTGATGGATTTTTTCCTGGAATTGCTTGCCTTTATTCCTTACTTAAAAGGATGCTGGGCAGTCAATTTTAAAAACCCATTTGCATAGTGGTCATTCCAGAGGTCCTGCAATTTTAAGTCAAGCCAATAGTGGCTAGTTAAAGAAAGAGACAACCCATCTTTCCTAGTTGGAGGTATTTTTTAATGGTGAATATCACCAGCCAGGGATTAAGAAAATTTTAATATTGTTTTTAAAACCTCACAATGTATCTGTTCTCAAGTTTATAATTTGAATGTGTCAAAAAACCAACATGGGCAGGAAAATGGGGTTGCTTTGCACTGGGGCTTGTGCAGAATTTACGGCCCATCTTCTTCATGAATGAGAGGGAGACTGCATAACTTATCTGGGGTTCCCTCCTGATATGTTTGGACTTATTTGGTTCACTTACTGTTGAGGAAGAGGGCTTAACAAAAAAAAAAAAAAAAATCATGCCTCACCTACAGAGAGGGATCAGCATTCAATAGCTGCTTCTGGCCAGACTGTGCTCTGCAATAATTGTCAGAGTCCAGGAAAATGAGAACAGGAAAGATGCAAACACTGGCTCTCAGCCGCTGGCCACAGTGGACAAGGCACAAAAGCCAGAATGTGCTGGGGCTTTGAATGCAGTTCTTGAGCCAAACTCCAGCTTCCTCTCTCTCCAACACACTCTGAATTCCTTCTCAACCCCCTGTGGGAGGCAGGGTCCTTTTCACAGTCCTTTCCTTTCATGCCCCTTCTTGCTCCACTTGCTCTTCAGGGTGCTTATCTGACAACAGGGACAAGTGTGTTCTTAATCAAGCCCAAATCTGGTTACTTGGATGAAAGCTGTTGAGCATTACAGCACGATGAGCATGGCAAATCCTTTTTCTCAGATAATGCAAACCCATACTTCTGATTTCCCAGAAGGTGCTCAGAGAAGCTATGTGTGAAAGATAAGCAAAAAGTCGACACTGGAAGCTTGCAGAGCAATTTTTCAGACTGAGTGCAAACAATCTGGTTCACATCAGTCCTCTAGCTTATTCATTCCCCTTTCTACAACCAGATGTTCAAGGGACAGGGCAAAGGCTGGTGAGTGACTCCATCTTCCTGGCTTACAGGAGCTGCTTGTCTGTCCTGTGGCAGTGAGGGAAGTGCTATAGGTGAATGGGGAGGCAACCAGAGTAATGGTGTTTTCAGGGACCCTTTGCAGTGTCATAGAACCATCTTTGGAATACTTCATTTACTAGTACAAGATGTAGTTTATAAATCTATTTGTATTCTGTAATTGAATAAACCAACATCTCATGCTGTTCATGAGATGCACAGTCTGGTCTCTTTGTACATCTTCCACTTTGAACTAATTTTGCTTGAATTTGCGTGACCAGGACTTAACTGCAGTTTAGATGATGTCTCAGCTGTTCTCTGTGCCATGATATGAACATTTCCCTATGTCTGTTGGATACATCTTCTGTGATATATATTACAATTGCACCTTTTTAAGGTCACTGTTCTCAGATAGACTAACTCAGGTCCTTTTTCCTCTGCTGTTATCTTGAATTAACAAGCTTCTCTCTTAGTATCTAAATGCAGTGTCTTACTCTTTGTTACTGTTAAAATTCACTTTTTTTTCTCAGCCTTCCTTCAAGGTCATCCAGATCTTCCCTCTTCCCATATCATATTCTAATCCTCCTCTGCACTACCCATACAGTCACTCAAGTTTGTGTCTTCAAAAGATCTCATGACCAGGTGCCTAGTTTTTTCTGCCAAGTTCAATAAGGAAATTATTTAATAAGATTGGTCCCAGGACTGATTATTAAGGACCATGATGGAGTTTATCTGGATTTACTCACAAATAACAGACAGCAAATGTTGGCCCCAGCTGGTATTCCATGTGTCTTTCCAAATGGAGGTGTATGGAGCATTTGGTGGTCTGTGCAAGGCTGGCCCTTAGCAAAATGCTAGTTCTTCTTTGTTACTTCTAGCTTCTAAATTCTACTAAATTAAGCAAAGCTAACACTAAATGTTTTCCTAATATTATTTTCATGTGTAAGAAACTGTGCGAGTTTCTGGTGGCACTATATATGATTGGAAGGGGAACTCACCTGTGGGATATAGTCCAAGATAAGGACCTATGAAATTTCTTAACTGTTTATCAATACAGAGTGTATGATTTATGTCATAGCAGCACCAGACAGTTCAAAGAAGGGATATGACCACAGATAGGCTGAGGTCTTGCATGAACTCCTGCTGAAGGCAGTCCTCATCTCAGAAAGATTACGAGGCAGATTACCAAAGGGAAGAAAATGGGACAATAGGTGAACAAAGGAGGAGGATACATCTGAGGAGGATATATCCATCCAGGCACATTTACATTGTCATAGTGAGAATTCGTGTCCCCTATGCAGCTGACACATTGCTATCATGCTACGCAGCTGCATGTTCTCCAAATATGTCTGTCATGTCACAGTAATAAGCTTTATTTGCCACATTGTTTGTGGCATCTTTGTACATCTTGAGGACTCCGTTTGCAAACACCCAGGAATTCTTTGACTGGAGCAGATGCAGGCACCTGCTACTGAGAGGATAACAACAACTTCCCTGGAGTCAGTATAAGCTCTTATCTCAGAACTTGTAATGCCAGTTTTGAAAAACATCTGACAGAATGCAAAGAAAGCACGGAGCTGGGTTTATGACAGAGAAACAAGCAATGAAGTCCTCCATACCTTTTGTTTCTTTGGTTGTAAGGTTGTGGACTCGGACTGAGTTGTTACAGAACCTGTTACAGTGTTTATGTGGTAAGGAAAAAGCTCTTTGTTACAGTCCAGTTTTTAAAGTTTTTAGAAATGCCTCTGCCTGAATTAAGGTGAAAATGAGACCATAGCCAATGTCAAAAGTATGGGTTTTATTTAATAGTAAATATGAGAGAGAGAGACAAAGGAAGAGAAAGAAGTAGAAAAGAGATAGAGCCATCCCAACAGTCCTGTGAGAGGGGATTGCTTCATTCACACAGATCTGGTCCTAAATCTACATGTGTAAATACTTCTCTTGAGCCAAATTCTCTGATGGTGGTTGTGTGTACTCTCAGCACCAGGACAGCCAGCTTCTTGCTACATTATTGATTTCTTCTGTAGCATCAATGAGTATTCAGCTAATGGTTATAGATTTAAACTCAGCTTATTGCCATTACATTCAGTTTGAAAAGAAAACACAGTGATAAGGAAAATACTCTCTTCTATTAACAATCCTTACAACTCCAATGTAACATACAAAATTCTATGACAAAGAATATATATATTTTACTACATGACAAGCCAAAGCTGAAGATATAAAGAAAGGAGGGACAAGTTGCCAAAGCAGACACCAACCATCTGAAGCTCACAAGGCTTATCAAAACTACAGCAGGCTGATTAACCTCCATCAGAGCCCTTCTGCACCTGCTGCAAGAGAGGGACAAAGAAACAAATTTGCAGGTGGTGCTCCAAAATCAAAGCTCTGACATAAAACTGGGTGTCTGACTTCCACACAAACAGAACGTAAAGACAAAATTCACCTCACCTCACACAGGCATCTATGTGAAAGAGGCCTCCGTGTGAGCTAGTCACCCCAGGCTGCCTGTAGTCAGTGAAGAGAAACAGAGCATGGTTCTGATCTAATTGAAATGTCTACATGAGGCTGAGATGAATTATAACTCAGAAGTGCCTGTTTTCCTCTCTTGACTCCAATCTCCGGCGAGTGTGGGGTCTGCAGCTCCGATGGAGATGTCTGCAGGCACAGAGCTGGAAAGCCAAGTAAGATGGATTTCACCATGATAAATTCCTCCACAGTGACAGTAAAGGTGCTTGCCAGTGAAGCACACCATATCTTAGGTCTAACATTTTAGGAATTAAGTGCATTCTTTGCACTGAAAGGAAAAAAAAATTGAGCTGAGTGGGAACAGCATGCATAAAACCAAACTCACCATAACTCAGAGGCAAAGGAAGACAAATTCTATCCTAGAGCTTAGAAACAGAAAGGACTTTGTGTTAAACCAATCAGATCTTCCCAGGGACAGTGGCTTGAGAAATACCAGTATATGAAACCTGGAACAGACAATGAATTGGAGAAAAGAGATGCCACAATGAAATATTCTGGCTATGCAATGCCTTGTGATTATTCACTAACTTGGTGCATTGCCAATTGCATGCTCAAAGAATAAAACTCTTCCCACTTGCTGCTTCCTCTCTGGACATTTTAATCAGCTAATTTCTCCCAAGGCTACCCAGGCAGGCCAGAGTTCAATCCTAATTCCCATTAGAAATAGGAACAACCTGTCTGATTACTGAGTTTATCCAGCTGCATCGTTTGCAGTGAATAATGACTACTAGGGTTTTAACAAACTGTGGAGGCAGTGGGATAAGGGAGAGAAATGAAAGCTATGAATTCTCACAGGCTTTCTGGGGTTATGGAGACTTGTTATGGTATTTCCTATTGATGTGTATTTTCTGTATATGTTTATACAAATATTGACATGATTATAGCAATATTTTTGCTAGGTTTCCCTGGTATGTTTTCATGTGACAAACCTACAGGCAGAGATTTAGGCTTGTTGGGGGACAGGACGAGGACAGCTGCAACCCTTTTTAGGATAATTGCACTGTAACAGAATCAATCAGATTTGTTTCTCCTTTGCATGCAGCGTGTGAGCTCTTGGCCAGTCATTCCAACCAAGACACTTTGGAAGAGGATGTCTTCACAGAAGCTCCAGAAGAACCCTTGGGCAGCTGCCAGCCTACCTCAAAAACCAGTGGAACAGGATAAATCCCATACAAGAACATTTGTTTCATGTGAAAGGTGTTTCACAGGGTTGCCCTGTGAACTTGTGCTAAAAATTCTGCATTGTGTAACCACCACCTGATCCTTCCTGTGTGGTCTTGCAGAACCAGGATGATAGAGTCCTTCATATTCTGCAAGGTCCCAAGGTCACATTTCAATGAAGATGATGAGCTGTTGCAAGTTGTCACCACCATGGGCAGAAGGAACGTCTGCAATTTCAGAGCTTATCTTTGTGGCCTCACTAAATCAGCCTATGAGAAACTGTAGAAAAGAATTTGGAAACAGAATATAACTGAAATTGAAGGCACCTGGAAACTGGTCAGCATAAAACTGATGGTGACCAGACTGCATTCCCCTTGGGAGCTGAAAAATGGGAAACCAGCATGGCAAAGTGACACTGGTAATATTCCCCTTCAAACTTTTTTTTTTTTCCTGTGCTATATTTCATAGTCTAGGAAGTATCAATTTTAAAAACATTCTTGTCATGACATTGTTCCTATTAAAAGTTTCGAAATGAGGCTAAATAAAAGTCTCAGAACTGCAAAGGCAAGAGCACTCCACGCCAGTTGTCTCAGAACAAAGGCATCTGGTATAGATGAGAACAGGATTCTAAAATAAAATAATAGGCTTATGTCATTTCTTCTGTCATGTTGCAATTAAAGAGTGAGGTATTGTGTGCAGGGTGGGTGTTTTGTCCGGTTTAATAATCTGTGAGTACTCATGGCTGGTTCTCATGTGTCATATATTCTATATTGCAGGGCACAGCTAACGTTGCTTAGTGTAAACCAGTGATCCTGATTTGTTGCTTGCAGTTAATCCTCTGGTGTCCTTTGGCTCTCAGGGTACTTGTGCAGTCTGTTCACATATTGTTTCAAAGAAAAAAAACACAACATCAGGGGGACAGACCTGAGACCTGTCTCTACCAACCTTCCTTTGCCCTTGTTCCAACTAAGCTATGTATTAGGATCAATGCCAATTTAATTGTTATCTTTTTAAACTCTTTTTTCAGTAAAATTCTGAACAAAATTAAATAATTTGGGTTCATCAATTACGCTTCAAAGGAGTTTTACTTGTTTGTTTGTTAATTGATTTGTTTATTAGTCTTTTCCTGAAAAAGAAAATATTAAAGGAACAGAAGAATGTGTAAAAGGAAGAAATTGCTATTGGACTTGAATGAGGCTGGAAGAGTGGCAAAGATAGAAAAAGAAAATTATCCTTGAAGACCAAGCCCAGCTTTCAGAGAAATTATTGGATTTTCCCTCTAAACAGAAGGATTGACTTCAATGACATTCCCCCAGCCCTGATTTCTGTCAGCAAGGTTACTTATGAAGTACATTTGATAGAGGATATTTTGACAGGAAACCTGCCCCTCCACCCTCAACCCTCTCTGTTGTGTTACTCTCCAAGAAAGCAGGGACATAAAAAAGACTCCAGGATGAATTCTTCAAGAACAGCTTAATGTAGCTGTGGAGGAAAGGCTCAGCTATGGGAGACCAAGTGTGTGGTGAGACTGCACCTTTAGTGACAAAAAAAAAAAAAAAAAAGGAAAAAAAAAAAGAAACTTGGAAGAATTCTTCTGGGAGCCTTTCAGTTTTTACCAGTCAGCCTCTTCTGAGTGTTCAAATTCCTGGAGGACAAGTTTGCTTCTGGTGGAAGAAGGCTCAAGGCCATACATATCCATGCCAAACTTGATTCCACCTCTTATTCTTGTCATTTGGAGCAACAGGAAATCATCAGCAAACCAATTGCTAAATGGCAAGTCATCAGTAGTTTTGGAAAGTGTAGAGTCTGGTAGCTAAAGTTTTGAGGACAAGCCTGAGCAAGGCAATGTGAGCTGCAGAAAACCTCTTGGCACCCATCTCTTGTTGTGTCTCTTCAATCAACACCTCTGGGCATCATGTGTAAGATGTGACTGACACCCACTGCAGCAACCCTGTTACTTTATGTCCCATTGGCAGAACCTGAATTTGCTGATAAGGGAAAGGAAAAGTCCAAAGTCAAGTGGGATATGATCAGCATTCAATAAATTAATCAGCTCTTGTTATTGACAGAAGTTGATGAACCCTTCCCCTCACACAGAGATATTGTGGGTCTCAGTTTCCCTGCAGGAGCTTCTAGATTGAAAATTACACCTTCCACTCCCTTAGAAATTGGTTATTGACTAACAGCATGTCCTGGTTTAGGGCAAATTTTGGAGGGAACCTCTGAATTTGGTTCCCCCCAATAGAAAACCCCAAGCAGCCCTTCCCCCAACTGGTTCAGAAAAATATTTCCTCAGAGAAAAGTGGGAAAAAACCTGTGTATTTAACAGGAAAAGCATTCACCAGCACACACACACACACACGCACAAAAAAAAAAAAAAAAAAAAAAAAAAAAAAAAAAAGAGAAGAACAATATTAAACAATAAAACCTCTTGCCGCTCTGAAGAGATGACAAGGTCAGGAAGCCCCTTTCATGGGCTGTAGCTTGGCTCATCCAGTTTCTTATCAGTCCTTCCAATGCTGGAAATGTCACAGCCCTGGCCCAGCCCTGGAGGGTCACAGGTGCGAGCTGCCAGTGCTTTTCTGGGCTTTCAGTCCAGAGCAGGTTTAAACAGTTCCAAGAAAAAGAAAAAACACAGTCCAGGGAACTTCTCTGCCTCAGCTAGCTAAAACTAACTAAAAGCAAAGGAAAGCTCTCTCCTGCCATCTGTCCATTCTGCAGACAACACAGTCCTGGAGAAGGATGTGGGGAGCAAGTGCAATTTCTGATAACAAGCTCTGTGTTTCTTCTCTCTCCCACTCTGCTTTTGGAACTGATCTTAAAGGTGCAAAACTTATTTCTGGGCTAAACAGATGAATGGGGATACAATCCTCATGAAGTCACCCCAGGATGCAGCTTCATCTGAAATGAAGATTTTTCAGCCCATGCTTTTAACCCAGGTCTCTCTCATCACCCTACAAAAACAAGCTGGTAAAGTGCAATGGCCATGGGCACTGAGACATCCTCTGCTCTGCAATAATACAGATGTTTCCCATTCACATCTTAAACTGGTCCAGAAGGCTAATTCTTTGGAGTACAGGACTGGTCCTAGTAAGCCTCATTTCTTCTTCAGTATGCCATACCTCCCCTTCAGAGTTGCATGAGTAGAATGCTGCATGGCAGAGTACATTGTCTTTGACCAGAAGAACTCCAGAACTAACAATTTCCAACTCACAAAGTTGTCATGAAATCCCTGTTTGTTGAGAGAAAAGAGATTTCCCTCCATTTTTATATTAAGAATGGTCATCTCAGCTTTGGATCAGAGAATAGTACCACAACTTTTTCAAGATCTGCCTTGAAAGCATTCAGGATAAGCACAAGATTTGAGAAGGCTGGAGGCACGTAGAATCATAGAACAGTTTGGGAGGGAGGAGACATTAGGGAACAGCCTCCTGCCATGGGCAGGGACATCTTCCACTAGACCAGACTGGTCCAAGCTCTGTCCAGCCTGGTCTTGAACACTTCCAGGGATGGAGCAGCCACATCTCCTCTGGCCAATCTGTGTCAGGGCTTCACCACCCTCACAGGGAAAAATTTCTTCCCAATATCCCATCTAATCCTGCCCTCTCCATTTGTTTTGGCCCTTTTGCGATGAACTTACTGGAGATGAGTATAAAACAGCATTTCCAAGATTTTTTTTTTTAGTTTTCTTCACCTGTGTGAAGTCATTCCCCCATGTCCTGTTCCTCCAGACCTTTGAAAAAGTCCTTCTCCAGTTCTTTTGGTGCCCCTTTAGGCAGAAGAAGGGGCTCTAAGGTCTTCCCAAAGCCTTCTCTTCTCCAGGGTGGACACCCTCAGCTCTCAATCTGTCTCCAGAGCAGAGGTGCTCCAGACTTCTGATTGATTCAGTTGCCTACTCTTGACTTGCTCCAACAGAGGTTTAAGTCCTTCTTATGTTGGTATAATGAACATAAGAAGGATCCAGGTGATGGGTCGCCATCAAATTTCAGCTACGAAACTCCTGCTATGTCAGCAGCTACTGCCAAGGGACCATAATGGAGCTGGGTAAGATAATAAGGTGGTTAGATGGGTTACTTTTGAGATGGTATATGTGGTGCACTTCATTAAGTGTTATCCTTACGTCTGCTTTGCTCTGTACAGAAACCTGATGGCATGAATATCCCTGCAGAAATCGAGGTGTGAGGTCACATGTGTCTTCCAGGTGTTTTGCTGTACGAAAAGAAACCTTGCAGTGGTGTGAGATGTTTATGAGGTGATATCTATACCTGGGAGACATGAAGAGAGGAAGAAAGCCAAAGTTCAAGTGCACTGCTAAGTAGCTTTAAAAAAACATGCCAAATGCATCTTAAAGACATTAAGTCACTGATACAACACTCCAAAGTTCCATTGTATTTTCTACATGATTTTCTGAAATTCAGCACTACCATTCTTTTTACATTGTTAATTTTTTTCATGATGATTGTGTCACTGTTGCCATAGTGGTGTAAAGGAGATCAGAAAATGCAGTAGCCAAACTGCTGGAGGATCACTACAAGCAAGAAGCAGGAAAGGGGAGAGGAGAGGATGGAAATACATGTTTTGTGCCTGAAGTCCAGAAACTGGCTTTCTTCTGAGAGAAAACAGGGACAGGAGGCATGGATATGGATCTACAGGGGAAAGGAAGGAAGGGAGAGGAACATCAGAGCATCACCAAGATGAAAAAGCTACTAGCTGTGAGATGAGATAATACTGTCTGGGGAAATTCAATTATGATCAGTATCTGCTTAGTACAGAGTTTCACTGGTATATTCACTGGAGATGGATAGAAAAGTTGTAAAAGTGTGTGTGGCAGACAGTGCTGCAGTCTGATGGTGTCAGCCAGGGGGGTGAGGTCAGCTACAGGGCTCAGATTTACAAGCCATTCCTGTTGCCTTGCAAGGGATGGACAGCTGGGAGGAAGGTGAGAATGTGCTGCTTTGGCAGGGGAATAGATCCAGGATGCTCTGATCTGTACATAACTGTGCTGGTAGTCAGGGATTCCTGCTAGTTCTGACAGTTCCCTGTTCAGCCATGAATGTGTTGATAGAACAAAATTGTTCAAAGCTGGAAGCTTAAGATGTAGGCTCCCATGACAACATATCTTGGACTTCAAAGGAGATGAGTAACCAGAGGGTGGGTTTCTTTGTTTTGGCCTCTGAAGTGAAATAGTAGAAAGCAAATACCTGAGAGCATTTCCAAGATTTTGTTTAGTTTTGTGTACCTTTTGTGCCTCAGTTTTCTCCAAGTAAAAGAGAGTTCTGTTTGCCTTTCCCATAGGATCACAGTGAGGAACTTACGTGTGAGTTCTTAAGAAAGGGACAAGTAACATTCTTTACTAGGATTTATGGAGAAAAGGGAAATTTCTAGTTCAAGTAGTGTGGTGAGGCATTCTCCTCTGCCACAGAAGAGCTTATCTGTTCTATTGGCTGGTGTGATAACTTTGGGCATCTTCTCCCTTCACATGGATTTGCAAATTGGTGAGATGATGCAGCCTGGACATCTGTCCAGTAATGAATTATCTCTGGTGCCATGGAGGTGGCATTCCCAGCTGACAATAAATATCTTGCCTTGAGAGCAGATTGAAGCAAGATAAGCCTTGAATTTCTGACTTACAGACATTTCACTTTACAAAATAAAAACTACACAAAACTTTCACAAAGCAGAAATCTTCTACACATTCCCTGGAAATGTGTGGGGATCTCTCCTCAAGGTTTGGGATGCTGGCCTTTGAGTTACTCTCCTGGGAGGTGAGTAAAAGGACTCCATGTGTACTCCATCATCACTTCCCTGGTAAGTTACATTGGCTCCAATCTATACTGTTTCTTTGCTGGCTGTAATATAGGTACCTTTATGTTGTGCACTGTTTTATGTAATCTAGTCATAGTTCTTTGTTTTAACCTGTGTAGTAAGTAACTCTGTTTAAGGCCTTTTGTCTGTTAATCTCCTGTCTATTCAATAGAACCAATTGGCCATTTTTAAGAACTTGTGAGTGTTTAGGCGTGGGTCGCCTGAATTTAAGATGCTGCCAAAAATCTGAACCTGAGACAGGATTTCTCTAAGACTCACTCAATCCATAACAGGTAGTGATGAATTAAAGTTTGTGGCTGCAAAGAGAAGCAGCCTTGTCTTGAGTGATGCAAGTTTTGGTGAGAAAGAGCTTCCTTAGGGGTAGCCCATGTGGCACAATGGCAGTGGAGAAGGAGTTGCAATACTCCAGCACCCATTTGTGACTTAAAACACATTATTTGAGTTACCATACTTGACTTCACAGCTTGGACAAGTGAAAAGTGACATGGGTACTTCAGAAAGATAACCAGGTTTGCTGTTTGTAAACTCAGGATGTAGTGTAGTGGAGGGGGACCAATACTGAGACAGGGATGGCTGCTCGCAGCTGACAATATGATCTGTGGCCCATTTGCACAATTTATCTGATGAATTCACCAAACCAGCAAAGCTTCTTCAAATATATGGTGATTTCCTCCTGGTTGGGCAGAAAACAGCGATATATGTGCCTCAAAATAACAAAGTTTTGAGGAAGATGAGGTCTAAAGCTAAGTCAAAAATGAAATGGTGTTGCTATACCTCTTAAAAAGCCACATCAATCTCTTGGATTGGGACACACTAGGCTTCTGGAAGTGTTTAACAATTTTTAAGGCTAACCTGTGGCTTTTGCTTTATGAAGAGACTTTTCCAACAGTTGAAAAAGCAGCACTTTTGCTGTCTGTCATCTTGAGGAGCCCTGTGCTTCATCTGCCTAGGATTTTTTCCATAGGGAAAAAATGAGGGCGTACAAGACAGTAGTTGAGCTGTATCTACTTGAGCTGCTGAGCTCCACCTAGCCTGACAAAATGCCATAGAGGTTTTTCCCTTGGTAATGTCTGGCTTTTCTTACTGAGCAGTGGAGAAGAATGGCTTTTTCTCTAACTTTTGCCTCTCCATAAAGTAATTTTCAAACACCTTAATGGACAAAAAAATCACAAATAATCACTCTGGCCCCAGAATCAGCCAGCAGGTTAGGGATTAATAAATCGCCTTGCAGATGAATGGCTGAGGAATAACCCAGTTAATGAAAGTCTGTTCTTCAGTTCGATGACTGAGTTGTTTTTTTAAGTTAAAATCTTTCTCTGCTTGCTTGTAAATCTTGGTACCTTTATGGGATTGTATTTGATGGAAAGGTGGAAGGTGCTGCTGTTTTGGTTTAAAAAGACTGATGTTTGCTAAGGAAGGCAGGAACTTTCTTTGAAATGGAAAATGTAAATTTCTTTTTTATTAATTATTATAATTATTATCATTACTAACATTAAAACTAATTTTTTAGTACTTTAATGGTGAAAATTCTATCACAAGGAGTGTGGCAATTTAATTAATTAATTTCCTTCTTTTTTTATATTGGAGATCCATTTGGACTGCACACTCAGCTAACCTCACTCCCATACAGGGACTGTATGTATCACATCCTACTTACACCTGGTTCAAAATAAATCACAAGAATTTGGGCCATGGAAAACATTTAGCAGAGGACTTCTAGCAACCTTCCAGTACACAAAGGAGCTCCAAGAGAGACAGAGAGGGACTTTGGTCCTGCAGGGACTGGACAAGAGGAAATGGCTTCACACTGTCAGAGGGCAGGGTAAGATGGAATAATGGAAATAAATTCTTGGCTGTGAGAGTGATCAGGCTCTGGCACAGGTTGCTCAGAGAAGCTGTGGCTACACCATCCCTGGAAGTGTTCAAGGCCAGGTTGGATGGGGTTTGGACCAACCTCGTCTGGTGAAAGGTGTCCCTTCCCATGGCATGGGGGTGGAATTGGAACCATTCTGTTATTCTGTGATTCAATGCTCTGGTCCTTCCCTGGTCTAAGGTGTGCTCAAAGGATAGGCATATGTACATTTCTGTCTTGAATTGATGCACTATGTATAATATCTTTTGGTAGACATGAGTGGGGAGCATAGCTGATGTACTTTCCTTCCTATTTCCTTTGCAGAATTTCCCTCTCTTTCCATTCTGAGGTGCTCTTTACAATCAGATCCACCCAGGTCGAGCAAATGTCAGCCAGCAAGATGGCAGCAGATTAAACCATGCATCCTAGCACTGTCTAGCCTAAACCTACACACATCTGCTATGATAAAGCCACCCCAGGCCATTGTGGAGATTTACTTATAAAATGAGAAGAAGGCATGAAATCACCCTCTCACTCTTCAGGTTTCCAAAATGCATAGCAAGAGGACAGATGGGATTTTGGGGTGTGTATCTGTGTGTCTGTGTGCTAGGTGGCATTTTAAAAACAATTTTTCCCCTTACTATAACAATTAAAAAGCCAGAAGAAAGATTTCAAAAAGAAAAACAAGCAAACCACACCCCAAAACAATTAAACTCACTGGTTTCAAGGTGGGTTAACAATGTGGAAAGCTCATGCCAGAACACGTGTTATTAGCAATAAAAAAGTTCTTTATTTGTCTGTCTGGGGAATTTCTTTCACACTCACTTTTAAAAAAACTATCTTTATTTGTTTCCTTTCTATCACACACACAACCAGATCAGTTAAATAAAACAGAGTTTTATATTCATTCCAGGCAAGGATTCTTGCCAAAATTTGTGCCTCCTTTTTCTCCCCCCACTCATTTTCTTATATACAGAACAGTGATGAAAACACAAAAAATCTGAAGCCTATGAGGTGACAGATGAACAAGATATAGAGGCAAATATTACAAATGGTGCTGTGAAGGAATGGCTTTTACTGGCAAAAGGGAACATATTTCTGCAAAGGTTAGAGGAATTTTTCTGTTTCTGTTTCATTTTTCCAAGGCTAGACATTTTAATTTCATGAGGAGACTAAGATCCTGCGTTTTAGATGTTCCAGAAAATTACTTACCTTGATTTGTTGCCTTTGTTTGTTTAGGTTTTTATCAACAGTGAGGATTTGTGCTTCAGCTTATTTTATGTGCAGAAATCTCATTTGTATGAATGTGATTGCCAGACACATGATGGACATTGACACCACACAGAGCAGAGTGAGGAGAATGTTGGCTGCAAATTGTACCCGGAGCTTTGCTTCGAAGGAGGACTTTGCAATCTTGCTGGTGTTAAACTGTCTCACATACATAGGTTTTTCCCAATAGCCAACCTAGACCTCCTCTGGCACAACTTGAGGCTATTTCATTTGTCCTGTCACTTGTTACTTGAGAGAAGAGACCAACCCTCACCTGGCTCCACCCTCCTGTCTGGGATTTGTAGATAGTGAGAATGTGCTGCCTGAGCCTCCTTTTCTCCAGGCTGAGCTCCCAGCTCCCTCACCTCTCATCACCGTGTCAGCAAAGAGGTGCAATCGTTCAAATAACTTCTCTCATCCTGCTGGCCACACCAATGCTGACACAAGTAAGGATATTTATTGGCCTTCTTTCCCCCCATGGCACACCTGAGCTCATGTTCAGCTGCTGTGGATCACCCCCAGATCCTTTACAACCACTCTGCACCAAACCTGGAGATCTGTGTGGGGCTGTGACTCAGGGTCAGGACCTGACACTTGGCCTTGTTCAACCTCATACCATGGCCTGCACAGATCCTTCTGCAGAGCCTTCCTGCCCTCCAGCACATCAACACTTCCCACCTAACTTGGTGTTGTCTGTGAACTTACTGAGGGTGCACTCAATCTGTTTGTCTAAATGATCAACACCACTGGTGCCTGTCCCCAGCTGGGTGCAGCACCACTCACTGCCACTCTCTGGGCCGGCCATCAGCCAGTCTTAATATTGAAAGCTGAGGCAAAGAAGGTGTTAGATACCTCTGCCTTTTCCTCCTCTTTAGTTACTATATTCCCCCTGCATCCAATAAAGAATGGAGGTTGTTCTTGCCCCTCCTTTTGCCATTTATGTATTTAGAAAAAAAAATTTATTATCTTTCACAGAAGTGGCCAGATTAAGTTCTAATTGGGGTTTTGCCTCTATTTTTTTTTCCTACATGACCTAGCAACATCCTTAAACAATTCCTGAGTTATCTGCCCCTCTCTCCAAAGGTACAGCCTCTTTTTTCCCCTTCTTTCCTTAAAAATATCCTTGCCTATCCAGGCTGGTTGTCTTCCCTGCCGGCTCATCTCTCAGCACATAAAGACAGTCTGCTCCTGTGTCTTTGTCATGGTTTGATGCTGGCGCAATGCCATTGCATTCATGAAATTATCTTTTCCTCAAATGAGTGCTGTGAGGTGTGACCAGAAACAGAGCAGAGCAGGCTCGAGCTTAAAAATATAGACAAGAACTTTATTAACTTCTACTATGGTAAAAGGAACACACAGGAAAACAAAATGAAAACTTTCTAAAACATTCCTCCTCCTCCCACCCAGTTTCTAACAAAAGACAGTAAGACAAAAACCCTTGGATTCTTGATGCAGTTACCACCCCTCAGATAATCAATTTTCAGTCTATCAGGGGAGAGAGGAGTCTTTTTTGTATCATAGACCCCCCGCTCCCAGGAAACACAATTGCAATCTCTTGTGTTTCCATGCCACACATGGCACTGCCTGGAGAAAATCTGTCAGTGTGACATCTTCCTTCCATGTACAGTGCTCTCACTACTGTGCATGGACTGAGACTGGTCAAGGATTCTTTTTAAGGATGCTTTGCTAAGGACTAAAGAACAACAGTTTCTCATTTTGGGACAACAGTCCCCCTCATTTTCTCCTCCCCTGGAGCCAAAAGATATTTTTCTTCTTTGAAGACTGAGGGCACCACTACACCCTCCTCATCCTTCTCTGTTCACTCCACTCCTGTCACTCTCATGGCATCACTGCAGCAGGTCACTCTCACTCCAGCCCTGGCAGTCACTGCAGCCGGTCACTCTCTGGGCTCCAACCATTGCATCCCCCTAAAAATTCAGATGACTGGAAATTGGTTCAGTCTATGGTTATACAATAAAAGTCTAGCTAAGGCTACTTTATCATCTCTTCTCACTTAGGATTTCTTCTTCTAACATCTCGGGTCTCAGGCTGTCTCTCTTCTCGTTCAGGTCAGGGAGGATTAATGTTTCACAAAGCCTTCATTGTCTAAGAAGAGGTTAAAAGCCTCAGACTCCCAGGACAAAATTTCTGCTGCCCAGAACTCCCATGGCTGGGCACCTTCCCCTCCTCTTCTCTTTCTCCTCTGGCAGAGTACTGCTAGCACATGATTCCAGATTTCCAGGTGGCTGCAGTCTCTCTCTCTCTCTCTCTCTCCCTCTGGTGGAAGGGGGAACAAAGACATCAGAGTTTTTCTTCACCTTTCTGTCAGTTCCAGTCCCTTCACACCTTGCCCTACCTTTCTTAGGCTGCATGGCTGCACTCTTTGGCTGACCAGAGCCAAAGAGAGCATTCCCCTGGGAGTTCTCTGCTTTTAACCCCCTGTGTTCTCAGAAGCGTGTCTAAGTCTTCAGTAGTCACACTAGGTGTCAATATTCAAATCTTACCACTAATTAGTTTGACCCTAACTTCTCAAGAAAACTCACTTCCTTGTCAAACTAGGACAGTCTTCAAGATTTCATTATTCAAATATGTCCATCCTTCCTGGACCCCTTTATTTTTAAGGGATGTTTCCCAAGGTATTCTCTGAGTTAGTCTCTTGAATAGCCCAAAGTCTGCCCTCTGGAAGTCCAGAGTGGAAGTTTTGTTGATGCCCCTCCTTGCTTCACTAAATATTGAGAACTTTATTATTTAATGGTCACAGGAATGCCAACTCCTGTCATAGCACATGGGGCTGACATATCCAAAACAGAAACTCAGTTCATGTTGCAGCAAACTCAGCTTTACAAAAGTGGACAGGACATGCTGAAGCTTAAATTATCAGTTGCCAAGTATTTGGCCTGAAGGAATGACCAACGTGCCAAAACTGATGGTTTGTGGCCTATTCCTAGTCTCCTTTTGAGATTATAGTCACAAAAAAAAAAAAAAATTACATTTAGATGACAGGAAGTATAAAAAGAGACTGGAAGTTGAATGATTTGAATCAAAACTCAGGAGAGAGCAAGAGGGGGATTGCTGATTGCAAGCAAGGGTTTGGAGGAGAAGCATTTGTGCATGGTGCCACCTGGGTAACACCCAAGCTCTGTCCCAAAGCTGTAGATAAGAGCAAAAGGAAAGATCTGAAGGCAGAACATCTCAGACAAAGAATAATCACAACCGTGCTGTGTTGTGAGGGCATGGGAGGAATGAAATATTGGAAGAGGCAATACTAAACTTGACCTCTGCTCAGATGACTTAGAGGGAATGTAAAATTCCCAGAGGAATTGTGATTGTGACCTTAGAATGCACAGAGACTTTTATTGCAGAAAAGTGGAAACAGTTGGGAAGAGCTTGCAGTTTAAAGTTTAAGTTTCATCTTCGTTAAGCCGCAGTAGGATTAAAGAGCAGCACAGGCCAGTGTGGGGCGTGAAGGGAAGGTGAATATTAGCATAGGAAGAATAATTTGGAGGTCTCTGAAAAGAAGCAGAAGCTAATTCAAAGGATAATTCAATAAACAAATAAAGAGATTCACTAGAGAAAGCACAGAAACACATGAAGAAGAAGATAATACTGTGCTACATAGACCGCTAAGGCAAACACATTGTTTAAGAATATTTTAAGATGAGTGAAGGGAGATGAATAGTACCTCTCAGTGTGGAGGGAACCTGAGCTGGCTTCAGGTATCTCATTGCAAATCTCTGAAATTGCAAAGGAAAGACTGAGGAATGATACTCCTAGAGAGTAATTTGCTGGATGATACCCCAGAAAGTTTGTTTTTCAGGATCTTAAATTTGGAAAGCCCTATATACAGGCTTTTGTACAGGCAGTTAGATATCAGCAGGTGATTCTTGGTGATGCACCAAAACCTCTGGTTATCTCTCAGCCTGTGAGGTCTGGACTCTAATTCCTGAAGAAGTTAATTAAGAAGCTGTGGCACTCCAGTGCTTCTCTTCACAAAGCCCTTCCCAGCCAAGAGGACACCCCTTTATTTATGTCTACACAATTCCTCAAACATGACCTCATCTCAAAGCTTATTTGTCAGGAAAGGACTGTCTAGGCCATAGTGAGGCACTTCTGGACTTGTGGGGCTTGTGATCCCAGATATATTTGGTTCAGGGCAGATTTTGATTGTCTGAAGAACTCCTGTGGTTTCAGCAGAAGTAGAATAAGCTCTGGTGGTAATTTCTTTCAAATTTGTTGTTTGTCAAGAAAATTAGAAAATGAGGAGAAAGAGTGAAAAACAGAAAGAGAGGAGAAATAATTTCCTTTTTACAAATATTATACAGGTATTCACTGTTATGGGATGTGACTCAAAGGGGAAAAGAAAGACTGCTTATCTCTGGTTCAGCTTTGATCCTTTCTATCTGTGACATGGGAAAGCTGCTGGAGAGCAAGAATCGAGAGATGACTTGTTTAAACTTGGTGTATTTTTCTTTCTTGAATATTAAGCTTTTAGTATCATCACTAGAATTAGTGTTAGGTAGCTGAGCAGATCAATGATATAAATCTCTTACTACAAAGCAATTTCTTCATAAATTGATTTTTTTTTTTTTTTTGGTTTTGATTTTTTTTCAGGCCTACAGGGAATTTCTCCAAGCCTCAGGAGACTTCTCTCAGAAGATTTCATTCACATAGTAGGCAAACCCACAACAAATAAAAATAATCCCAGTGCAGATGAATTGTTCAAAAAGGACCTGGATAATTTAGGTGGTGTTGATACCTGACTTCTAGAGATTGTTGGAGTTAGTGGAGAATTTATGCTTGTGATACTGAAAAAGTAAGAGAAAAGGGAAATATCTCACAAGGAACCTAAATATTCATACTGTTTAGCCATCAAGTGACTTGATTACTGTATAAAGTATCTTGTAGAAGAGAATACAAATTACAAGGAGCTCTCATGCAATGGAGAAAGAGCAAACCTAATGTAAGCAGATGCCTCATAAAGAAGGCACAACAAATTCAGGTTGTAAAAGCAGGGAAGTGTGGAAGTGTATACAGTTAGTGCTGGGAACAGAAACAAAAGGAAGTAGAAGATACCTCTTGAGTCTTTGAAAATGGGCAGGTTTCTTTATTCAGGAAGCTCTGCACTCAAACACATATTAATCAGCTTAATATACAGGTATCCCAGGTGTCCTGGGTTGGCTAATGTGATGTTTGTATCCCCAGTCATCTGTTCTGTTTATGCTGGATAATAAATTTTGTACCTTTAAGACTTGTTCTGAGAGTGAAGGGGGAGAGAAGAAGTGCAGAGTTTGTTATCAGAAGCTGCCCTTGCTGCCTCACATCCTGCTCCTGGACTGTGCTGTCTGCAGCACGGACAGACAGCAGGACAGAGCTTTCTTTTGCTTTTTAGTTAGTTTTAGATAGCTGAGGCAAAGAAGTTCCCTGGACTGTGGTTTTTTATTTTTCTTGGAACTTTATAAACCTGCTCTGGACAGAACACCCAGAAGAGCAGCAGCAGCTCACTCCTGTGGCCCACCAGGGCTGGGCCAGGGCTGTGGCATTTCCAGCACTGGAGGGACTGATCAGAGACTGAGTGAGCCGAGCTGCAGCCCACAAAGGCACTTGCTGAGTCTGTCATCTCTTTTGGAGCAGCAAGCTGTTTTTATTTATTTATTGTTTAATATTGTTCTCTTTTTTTTTATTTTTTTTTTTTTATTTGAGTGTGTGCTGGTGAATGCTTTTCCTGTTAAATAAACAGGGTTTTTTTTCCACTTTTATCCAAGGAAACATTTTCCTGAACCAGTTGGGGAGGGGCTGCTTGAATTTGCTTTCTAGAGGAACCCCTTTGGAGGTTTTTTTCCCAACTTTGCCCTAAACCAGGTCTCTAGGTAACATTAAACAGCCTGCAATATACAGGTCAGATGAGCTAATACTCACTCCTGGAGTTACACCATGATCTAAAACTCTTTATTAATCTGAAACTGCTCTGTCTTCAGCCTTTTTGGCATGATTCTGGTTTCAGATATTAGTGCAAAGCATGTGGATTTCATTATGATTGCTGCAAGGGTGTCCAGAACCAGAGATAGAGGCTTCAAACTGCATCATACAACAGAAAGATTCCCCCCGCCCCACCACCTTCTCAAATCTACAAAGCACAGTACTTAGTCTGGGAAATTATTTTACCTGTTTTTAGCAACTCTTTTTTGTGTGAATGTAATGATATTCTACAGTGTTTCTGAAGCACAGGATAAACAAGGGGAGAGATGTCCTGAAATTCAATCCTGCATTTAAGGAGAAAACATGTATTGCTTTCTGGGGAAAGGAGCCTTAAATGAGAAGCAAGGAGTGATTTACAAGATTTTCTGGCAATAAAAGTATCTTCTGAGTGTCATCAATGAAAAATATTGTGGGAATCACTCATCACTCAAACACAAAGGGATGTTCAAGCAGTCAAAATGCCAGAGGTGCAAAATAACATTCTGTACTTGGTAGGTGTTCTGTAGAAACCAGAAGACAATGGAAAAGCAAGATGTGTCTCGTACCAGAAACACTTCCTGAATTTTGTATTGATTTCATAACTTCATAGGGTGGAATAATGATTTTTTTGGATAGCTGTGCTGTATAGTACTGGCAGGTACTACACAAGCACCTTGAACTACAGGAGAAAGAAGTGGAAGGAAAACACATGCTGCCCTTAGATACAAAACATAGTCTTTTGATTCAAATCTCAGAAAGCTGTAAGATGCTGGTCCTTAATGTACAGGAATTATACAGCAGTTATTTCTTGATGTTAAGATAATATATTATCTTTAAAGATGGTGTAGACTAGGAGTGGAGAAAGGAGAGGCATCTTGGCAAATGTTTAGAAAGATGGAGATGTTCCGTGCTTTGGAGTTCAGTGCACTGCTTCCTGTCACTTCAGAGACACAGATGAAATAACAATGTTTGGCTGTATGTGATGTTTTGCTTTACAAAAACAGAGGCAAAGGGCTGCAAACTGAATTATCTCTGCCTTGGTTGAACAAGAGGGAAGAAATGGGGGACATGATTCTAAGATGGGTTATTCAACACCTTATGAAAACAAGGTTGCCAGAAATCATGTGCAGAATCATCTTGAGGCTTTGGAAATCTGAGACTTGCAGGGTAAAATTCAGCCCCCACCTCCATCTATTGTCTTAATGTTTCTTTAATATCTTCATGAACACTTGAAGGACACCGGATGCAGATGGATTGAGGAAGACTTAGAAACCACCATCATTTTCCTCAAAATCCAGCCAGCTGACCCCATCCTTTGACATTAAGGGAAATACTTTTATTCTGTCAGGCTAGCAACAAGAAAACAATGTAGCAAAAGAGAATAGCTCCATGTACCCCTTTGGCAGAATCAGTAGTTTAAGCCTCTTCCAAAGTTAATTCAATGTGGCCTTTTCTACTCAGAGTTTTCCATTCAGAGAGGCTTCAACCTCAATCATTTCAAATAGAGCATTAGAGATTTATTTGAAAGGGTTTTGTAGATATTTTTTGAGTTAAAGCTTCACAAAATATCCAGGGCATCTGAGGCACTCACTATTGGTTATAAAAACTATTAACCACCCCTAGCCCTAAGCGAAAACAGGAGGAACACACTGTTCAGAACTTTGGAAAAGTCCACTTTTAAAGTAATTTTCCTGTGTTGAAGTTATAAATACACACACATCCCTATCCTTAGGCCCTGCAAGGTTGTCTTTTCCCTGCTGGAAAAGTGATGTAGGCGTTGAACAGTTTTGGCAGAACCTGGGTCATTTAGCTGGGTCAGCAGATAGCTGGCTCTCAACCAGAAAAGACAAAGTGGATGTAAATGGCAATTTCTGTAGCCAAGGCAATTTTCAGATGAGGTGAAGAAAAAGGATTGAATAGCAGAGTGAGGTATAGCATTGGCTGAAATGGAGTACAAGGTCACATAACTTACATTTAAACTTAAAACTCACCTTCCTTTGCCAGTGATTCCTCATGATCTTTTCAAGCCACCCCTCTCATGCTGGAAGCTTTTAAAGGGGTTTCTTAACACATAGAACTTTCTGTTTCTCATTCATCCTAAAAAGCCAGCCGTTGTTCTAATGAAACCTCTTAACTAATTAGTGTTAAGCTCTGTGAGTGAAAGTTGACCAGGGGCTGGGGATCAGGCCCACCACTTTGAGGTGGTCACAGTGGTTTTGCTTTTGTGCCATCTGCTTTCATTGCTTATGATCTTGCATTTTAACATATTGCTTCAATACAACACGTTTCATGACACCTTTGCTGGAGGGCCAAAGGCCACATTCCTTCCATCTATCCTGCATGCAATTTTCATTCTCTTATCTTCAATGCATTATAGAAACCAATCTTCCTTCCTTCTCTTTTTCTCTCTCTTTGCCCACATGCCTGCCTGCACCCATCACCTCCTCATAACTACCTCCTCCCCCAAGGTATTTGTGGGTTTTCAGCTGAGAAAGGTTTGAGGTAATGTCCTGGGCTGACATATGATGCTTGTATCCCCAGTCATCTGTTCTGTTTATGCTGAATAATAAGTTTTGCACCTTTAAGACTTGTTCTGAGAGTGAAGTGGTGGGAGAAGAAGCGCACAGTTTTTTTTCAGAAATGGCACTCAGTCCTCCACATTCCTGCTCCTGGACTGTGCTGTCTGCAGATGGACAGACAGCAGGACAGAGCTTTCCTTTGCTTTTAGTTACTTTTAGCTAGCTGAGGAGAAGAAGTTCCCTGGACTGTGATTTTTTTTTTTTTTTCCTTTTTCTTTGGACCTGTTTAAACCTGCTCTGGACTGAACACCAGAAGAGCAGCAGCAGCTCACAGCTGTGGCCCAGCGGGCCTGGCCTGGGCTGTGGCATTTCTTGTGCCAGAGGGACTGATAAGACACTGAGTGAGCCAAGCTACACCCCACGGAGGGGACTTACTGAGTTTGTCTCTCTTTGGAGTGGCAAGAGGCTTTTATTGTTTAATATTGTTTAGGTTTTATTGTTTAATAAACAGTTTTTCCCACTTTTCTCCAAGGAGGTATTTTTCCCGAACTGGTTAGGGGAGGGGCCGATTGAATCTACTTTCTAGAGGAACCCCTTTGGGGGTTCTCAAATTTGCCCTGAACCAGGACAGGTAATGACCTGAAACTTCCTGGAAAAAAAATCCTCCAAAACCCCCAGATGAAAACCACATGCAACACATTAGGAACCCTAATGGCATAAAGAAACATTAGTTCAAGTAACGAGAATGTACACTGATCAGCTGCTTATATACCAGCTGGTAAGAGGCATGCATGATCAGCCATGAATATGAACCAGGTGGGGGAATTAGCTCATTGGCTAGGTTATGGCAAGAAAAGTGAAAAAATATATTGTCTTTTAGGAAACAGTTCCATTAATCACCATTCTTGAAGCTGTGTTGGGGATCTGACTCTTTGCGGTAGCAAAAACCTGGAAGAAAACCACAGAATCTGCATGATGCCAAATGCAATCGGGTTATGAATCCACAGAGCCCCACTAATGCTTGCTTGATGCTGTAGTATCAAGGTGAAAAAGCCAGAGAACTTTTTATTGTAACCACAGGGAGAAGAGTTCTCTTTTTCTCTATGCTCAGTTAAAATAATGTCCTTTTTCATCAGCAAGAAGAAATTGCATCCCTCCCCCTCCACCCCTCAGCAATCCTATAGTTCTACAGACACAAGCAAGCAAGAAGGGATCATGATAAAACAGTCATTTTGGCCTACCTCCAGGAATATATTTCAGCTTTTGTTTTCCACTGAAGTTGAATGCACTTATGGAAGTGAAGGTGAGTTAATATTGAGTGCCTCTGGGCCTTTCGTGTTGCAGAGCCATCTCATCATCTCATCGTAAGTCTCACCATGCAGTAACATGGGAACATGACTTGTGCTTTTTCAGAGTATTGTTTTATTAAATCCAGATGATGCAATTCAGCCCAGAGCCCAGTGCTATCCATTCTTCCTACAAACCAAGGACAATATCCTGCCACAGAAAGGTGCAAAGTATCAAAAGTACTGAGCATTTTAACAGGCTGCCCAGGTGTCATGGTTTGACACTGGCCAAATGCCAGGCACTCATGAAAGTCACTCACTTACCCTCTCCTGCTACAGTTGGGCAAAGGAAAGGGCAAAAATTAATGAAAGGCTCATGAGTTGAGATAAGGATTAGGGGGAAAACATTCTAAGGACAAAGCTTAAATTTAAAGGTATAAGGTAAATTTATTATTAACAGAGTCAGAGGAGGATAATGAGAAGTAAAATAAAGCCTTAAAACACCTTTTTTTCCCCCTAGCCCCTCCCTCCTTCCCACCAACAGCATTGGGAGGGAAAGCATGCTCAGTTCGTCACTTAAGATTGTTTTCTGTTTGCTCAGGGAGAGGAGTCCTTTTTTTCTGCTATGCTGTGGGCAAACAGTCTTCCCAAAACTGTTGTGGGATGGGTCACTTGTCCACAAGGGGCAGAGGTGAGGGGTGCAGTGTATTGGTTTGGCACAGCCTGGTTTTTGATACTGGGGACAAGGGGGCACAAAGCCTCAAAAAGAGAGAGGGGGGTGAAGGGAATGGGACCAGGCTGGCCCCTGCAGGACAAAAGGGTGGAGAAACACTGAGATGTCCCAGGCAGCTCCCCCAGGGAGAGGGAGAGAAAGAGAGAGCCCGTTCCACCTGGAAATTTGATATCATATGCGGCACTAGGCCACAGAGAAGACAGAGGCAGCCTGCTGTGCGATCTCAGCCATCCTTGAGGGAGCTCAAGACTATTAACTCTTTCCTGGGAAAAGAAAGCTTTGCAAAACACTACTCCTCCTTTATCTGAAAGAGAAGAGAGACGGCCTGGGACCTGAGATGTCAGAAGAAGATGGGGAAAGAATCCTAGGTGGGAGGAGATGATGGAGTGGCCTTGGCTGGACTTTCCTTGTATAGCCATAGACTGAACCAATTTTCTCCTGCAACACAGAGACTGCATTTTTGGGGGATGCAATGACTTGAGCCAAGAGAGTGCAGGAGTGGAGTGAACAGAGGAAAAGTTTGAGGAGGGTGTGGTGGTGCCCTCTGTCTTCAGAGAAGAAGATTTTTGTTCTTGAGACCCTCAGCCCAGGGGAGGAGAAGATGAGGGGGACAGTTGTCCCAAGATGAGAAGCTATTGGTCTTTTTGGATCATGGAAAAGCATCCTTAAAGGAACCCTATGAGCATTTTCAGTCCATGCACGGTGGTGAGAACAGTGTGACATGGAAAGGAGGGTGTCACGATGGCAGATTTTCTCCAGGCGGTTGCCATGTGTGACATGGAAACACAGGAGGTTGCAATTGTGTTTCCTGGGGGTGTATGGTACAGGAGAGGCTCCTCTCTCCCTTGATGAACTAAGTATTGATTATCTGAAGGGTGGTAACTTGATCAGGAATCAGGGCGATATAACAATACCAGGAAGAGCCTTTTCTCACAGGAGTGCTAGTCCAGCTTTGGAGCCTCAAAGAATTTGCACATCTCTGAAAATATGATGGTAAGTACAAGAGATTTACTGGGTAGACAGAGAAAATCCATCATCTTCTCACTCTTAGCACTGCTCCATCTATCACAGGCACAATGCTACATGATGAGGAGCCAGACTGCTGTCCTTTTTTATATTAGAGCTCCCCAAAGCCCTGAAGCACTTGAGTTCAAACTCAAAGGTCTCTCAGGCTGTTTTTTGGCAATAGAGCATAACACATACCATGCAGTTTGTTCTGCCTTTCCATTACAAACCTCTTTTAAGTTGCAAGCGACTTAGCCACACTTCAGCAGCTCAACTTGACATTTCCTGTGCCTTGGGATGATTTTGTGGTGTGAAATTTTCACAAAACCTTGGCTCACAAACCTTAAGTGGTTTTGCCAATGTCTATTTTTTTTTTTTTTTAATTCACATGGTCAAGATTCTTGGCTGATGTCTGCAGTTCACAACTGCTCTGTACCCAGTCAGCTGCTGCTGCTGCATAGGCAAATTGTGAACTCTGCAGAAAGCATTATGTTTTCATGATACTACAGGCATAAGCCCTTTTTCCCCTCTCTGAGTTAAATTTTGCCTAGGCCATGGCTGTAGGGAGCTCAGTTCTGTGTAGTGTGATGCAAAACCTTAGAGCCAAGAAGCATGATTGCACCAGGGTCTCACACAGGTCTGACACAAACAGTGCCAAGATATTGCTGACACTTGGAGGTTTCTGCCTGATGCTCCACAGATGTTTCAGTGGTGGCAAGGTGTTTCATTGGAAAGACTTCTGCACAAGTGCACCTTTATTTTTAGTGCTTTGATTTGCAATTTCCATTTATACTGTCTTCCTTTTTCTCCACTAATTTGGTAACATCTTTACCTAGACCTAGTTACTCAGTCCAGGTGCCATGAATTCCCTAGCTCATCGTAAGGAAAGAACTGACAACAGATCCCAACAGCACCATGATGCATGGATGCATGTTGGAAGGAAGGGATGACTTCCAGAGGGGCTTTGACAGGCTGGAGAGGTGGGCCTGTGCAAACATTCTGATGCTTAAAAAGGCCAAGTGAAAGGTCCTGCACATAGGCTGGTGTCGGAATCTGTGGGTATTGATGATTCTGAGATTGTAGAAAGTCTCTGTCTGTCAGCCCCACTGCCAAAGAAGAAGCCATAATTGGTCTGTGCTGGTTTCAAGGTTGTTTATTCTGTTTATCTCTAACATGTTCTGCTGCCCTGCCGCAGCTCTGTCCTGCAGGGCAGCGTGTGGGGCTCTGCCCTCAGTGGGATGTTACAAACATTAAATACCACAAACTACCTGTGCTGGATTTACAATAACGTGCCAATATCTGTCACCTACGTTGGACAGTGTGTCCCCAGCCTAAACCAACAGAAAAATGCCAACACCACAGTGAAACATGGAGGGCATGAAGAAGGAGGAAAAGGACAAGACACACCCAATTCCTCCATCTTGTCCCCTTTGAACCCCTAATCTAGAAACCTAAAATTTTACTCTTGCACCCGTGTCACACTTAATTATTACTCTTATCAAACACTCAAAGCTTGTAATTCATCCTGTAAGATTGAAAACTCTTTTCCATGGACAGAGATCACAGACAGTGTCTCTGGGGGCTCTGTCCAGGGGGGTTCCTGACCCCTGCCAGGGTCCCAGACCTGCCAGGGCAGCCAGAGGGAAGCCCTGGATTCCCACAGGCTGGGTCAATCCCAAGCACAAGTGTAGGCTGGGCAGAGAATGGATCAACAATAGCCCTGTGGAGAAAGACTTGGGCGTGTTTGTGTACGAAAAGCTCAATATGACTCAGCAAAGCACACTTGCAGCTCAGAAAGCCAACCACATCCTCAGCTACATCAAAAGAGATGTCACCAGTGGGTCAAGGGAGGGGTATCTGCCCCTCAGCTCTGCTCTTTGGACACCCCACCTGGAACACTGTGTACAGCTTGGGGCCCCCAACATAAGATGTGAACCTGCTTGAACAAGTCCAGAGAGGAGTCACTAAGTGATCACAGAACTGGAGCACCTCTCCTATGAAGATAGGCTGGGAGAGTTGGAACTTTTCTTCTCTGGAGAAAGCTGCAAGGAGACCATAGAGCCCTTGCCAGTGCCTAAAGGAGGCTTACAGGAAGTCATGTAATGATGAGACTATGGGAAATGGCATTAAGATCAAGGAGGATAAGTTTAAATTTGATATAGGGAAGTAATTCTTCCTGTGCCAGTGCTGATGCCCTGGCACAGGTTGCCCAAAGAAGCTGTGGCTACCCCATCCCTGGAAGTGTTCAACAGCAGGCTGGATGGAGTTCTGAGCAGCCCAGTCTAGAGGAAGGTGTGCCTGCCCATGGCACAAGGTCAGAAAAAGATGTTTTTTTAAGGTCCCTTCCAACCCAAACCATTCTATGATTTTATGATTCTATGAGCTGGCTCGTTAGCCAGACCTCAGACTTCCACACAGCTCCCCTGATCCTAGGATTAGGACATGGGTGACAGAAATGTCCAAATTAAGGTGTCAGCTAACTTCCCAGTTTTAAGGTGTCAGCTAACTTCCCTTTCCCAAGCAGCGTTTTCTTTTGTTTCCCTCCATCGCCCCAAATGAGATTATTTCCTCTCTGGTTTGTGCAGCCAAAAACCCATTTATCTTCTTTTCAAATCTGTTAAAAATAATCATGACAACGCCTGTGTAGGACTTGAAAAATGTGCTAATATTAAGCAGACCTTCATACTAAAATATCTGTATCCTATGGAAGGTCAGTCAGTTCAGTTCATGTGCTACAGGAAAGACAAATAACAGCATTAATGACTGAATTTGGTAAAGAATTAACTGCAGTCAGGAAAGTTTTACATATTCTTGGTTTGCCTGTGTAGGTATCTCGTGGTGCCTCTGTGTCCCATCAGCTCTTTCCATCCCTCTTATCTGTTTGTGAGGACTCTGGACCTACCTTTTGCATTGTGCCAGTGTCTCAGCATCCCAGCTGCAGGCAACTGTTCCTATGGGTCCTGCTCATGGAGGAAATGCCCTGGAAGAGTCCAGGTAACAGGGTGTTATGGTTTGATACTGGTATAATGTTAGCGTCTTTATGAAATTGTAACCTTTTAATTGAATGTTATGGAATGTTCTATGTTACTTATGGCACAACCAAAGAGAGCGAGTTCTCTTAAAAATTCTACTTTTAACTCCTCTGTGTTCTCAGAGGCATGTCCACCTTCAATTGGTCAATATCCAAATTGATCTTTTCCTTCTAAGAAAATTCTTTTTTTGTGTCAAACTACAACACTGGGAACTGGCAGAACAAGAGGACACAGTCTCAAGCTACATCAGGGAAGGTTTAAGCTGGATATTAGGAAAAAATTTTTCACTGAAAGAATAATAAAATACTGGAATTGTCTTCCTAGGAAGGTGGTGGAATCACCATCTCTGGATATGTTTAAAAAAAGACTGGACTTGGCACTTGGTGCTATAGTCTAGTTGTGGTGTTAGGGCATAGGTTGGACTTGAGGGCATAGGTTGGACTTGATGATCTGAGAGGTCTCTTCCACCCTCATTATTCTGTGATTCTGTGAACCTCTCCTCATGGCATCTGCATTATGAAGCAGAGAATTGCAAGGGTCATCTCCCCCAGCTTTCCCTCCTTTCTCTTATATGTCAGAGGACTCCGTCATTCATCCCCCTGTGAATGGTGCACCCAAGGAGAGATGAACCAGCTTCCCCTGTTTTCAGGTCGCCCAGTGCTCTCTGGGATCAGTGGCCATACAAACACATCCCTGTCCCTCTGGAGATGGCTTGGGCACCTGGCCCTGCTGCTGGCAGCACCACACAAGTCATCATTGTGACTGCTTGTTACTGAAGCTCAGAGCTGTCAAGATAAGAGCCATCCAAAGGACTGTATGCTTCAAGTACCAGACTCACCTGAAAAGTCTCCCCAAGATTTTGGAGGACTATACAGTGGAAGACATAGGTGCATTCATTGGCTAAGAAAATGAGGCTGTGCCATGACCACAGCAGTTTCTGGTTTTGATGCTTAGATGTTGTTATACTGCTTCAATGTGCAATTTTATAGGTGACTCAATATTAACACTTTTTCCAATAGCAAATTGCATCAGTATATCAGGCAGATGTTTGTTCTTTAGGAGACCTGGAACCTCCATCCTTACATGATGCCAAATCAAGTAATTCAGATAATGCTTGAAAAGTCTTCAAGAGCTCTCTCAGTTTCTCTTTGGTCTTCGTGCTGCCTCAAAGTGAGGCTGATATTTTTATTTGAGGGCTTGGCTATGCTGTTTTTGTCTGTTGAATTCAGAAGGGCTCTTCCAATGGGTGACTAACCACTGTGGACACCTCCAGGTCTTGGAGATAAGTGGAGAGGGCCACAGGACACCACCAGCCAAAGTGATTAAATGCCCAAAACCTCAAGCGTAGGGGTGGAAAATGAAGGGATCCTTCTTTATCTCAGACTACCTTTCGCAGCTCCATTTCTATGCAACTGCTTTTCTAGCCCCCTTTTCAAATGTTCTAGTTTGAAAGGGGTTTTTAAAGTAGGATACATTCTCTACCTGTACAGAACACTGAGAAGACCCATCAAGCAGCTAAATTGCTAAAGGGGAGAGGGTAACTTTTGAATGAGCAGATGAGAGCCTGTTTGTAAGTATGAAGAATGGGCACACTGGTTTACACTTGTAATCTTGCAGTGTGCCATGAGTTTTTTCATCTGTCTGCCTGTTGTCCTCTCAGTGTCTGGTCTCAAAAACAGCTTCCATAGTTTCTGTGGTGGGTGTGCACTTGCATGACAAGCCTCTGCTACCTGTAGCAAAAAACCTGAGTTATTTCATTCTGGAAGTTTGCTCAGTACTGCCATTACCAGGCTTAAAGTTTTCAGCTGCTCATATCATAGGAATTGAATTGCACTGAACTGTCTGTTGCATGTGCTGGCTGCAGTGGCTATTTCAGAGCCAGTCTCAAACTCTCCTATAATCTTCTAAAGCAAAATCCAGTCTGGCCAATACATCCTTTCCATGCAGTAGTTTCTGGGCTGCAGCCAGAGCCTTGTGTAACATCCACCTCCTGGCTTGGGGAGGAAGAGCTGCCTGTGCATCTCTGTAGTTTTTGGGGACCATGCCTCCTGGAGGAGGTGCCCATACCCATCTCAGTCCCTCTGAGCAATTAGCAGTGCAACAGGCTTTGGTGTATGTCATGTTGGCAGCCTGATTGTTCAGGAGTTCATTAAACTGCAAGGATGAGAAAGAAAAACTGCTTGGAGAAAGCAAGATGTACAATTGTGTGTCTCATCCTCAAATTACTGCTAAACAAAACTCAAAAACAATACAGAGATTTGTGGTTTCTACAGAAAGATCCATATCCATAGACACCACAATAAAGGGATTTAGTCATTTTTGAATTCATATTTCTTTTTCCCTAGCTACATCTAAATATTCCAAAATCAGGTGCTTACTAGGGATCACAGCACTCATAATTTAATAAATGTTTAATAAATATTTTTAGAAAGGTATTTAGTCTTGATTTAGGACTCAACACATCTATAGATAAGCCATCCAAGGAGTTCTTTATGCTTCTTGTGGAAAGATAAACATGTCTTGTCACCCTTCTTCACTTACCTGGTCTCTGCTTCCAGTTATGGCAACTGGTAGCACTTCTGATGGCTCTCCAAAATCACTGTCAGCACACAGAAAGTGTTGTGCATGAAGTATTTGTGACACAGGTCAAAAATCTGGAGAAACAATGGGTCAAACCATGGGCAAATGACACAAAATTCGTAATAGGAACAAAAGATGTAGGAGTCTGAAATAAAAGGCTCAGGCTATTTACCAACAGTCAGGTTTTCCTTTGGTCAGTTCAGATGTTAGTATGGCTCCCCAGCAGGTAAAATTTGTAAAGGAGAGTTTCTGAATTATGAAAAACAGGTGAAGAAGCTGAGGATGGTGCCCCAGAGACACTGAAAGAAGTTACTCTGTGTGCTGCATCAAGGGCCAGGCTGTCTGACACACAGTGAAGCACAGGGATTGGGCTTGTCCCCTGATGCTCAACACAGAAGCAAAGCTCATACGTAGGAGCACATCACTGGAGAGTCCATTTTGTGGTTCATGGAAAGAAAGAGGTGTTTTCAGAAGGAATGGGCTGAAATGCTCTCTGACGCTGTCTTTGTTGGGTCAAGGGTGCTCCTGACTTTATTTAGCTATTTGGGCTTGTGTAAAATGAAATCTAAAATCCACATATCTAAATTGAGAGACTAAAGGAGAAGTTGACGTAGAGCAGAGGAGGTGGCAACTGGTCACTGACTGGCTGGAGGAGGAGGGAGTCCTAAGAGCAATGATAGAAGTCAAGGCAGGAAGATAATGTGGCTAAGGAGTAAAGGATACAGTAGGAAAAGCTTCTTTAATGAATTCCTGGATAAGGAGGAGAACAGTTCTTCACAGCCATCCCAAGCTGTCAAAATGTCTAAATTGTGAACCCTTGTACTCCCACGAGAACTCTACAAAGGGCTGTAAGAGTAGGAAAAGTGAATTCCCGCCTATGTGAAAGTGCAGAACAGATAGAAAATTTGCCAGATACCAACAGGATGCCAAAAAAGTAATTTACCAGACAGAGAGATGGTACTAGCTGGAAATACAGAGATTAGGTAGTTGCATGGGACAGAGGGCTCACATAGAAATGCAGCTGAATTTTTGCAGTGCCCAGATTTTTGGAAACAGATGTACTCTCAAGAACACACCAGAAAGTTAAGAGGTGCCTTATGCTGACCAAATGCAATCAAGGATATTTGAAGTCTGGTGAGCAGATGTTATACAGGCAAGGAAATGCTGGCCAAGCAATAAACAGAGACAACCAAAATATACAGCATCCCCAGGAGATTCCTGAAAGAACCAGGAAACAACCTTTGTACCACAAGCCACACAAACTACCTCATAATTGCAGACAAGTGTTCAGACTGCAAGGTGGTTGATGAACTATCAGATGAAACACAAGAAAGCAAAGGAGCATTGTTTGAGTTGAAGTAACTTTGCATGACTTACCCAAGAAGAGAAATCCTGTCCCAGCATGTTGCCCTCCAAGCATGACCAAACAGCAAAGCTGAACCACTGGTTTTTATTTGCTAATTTTATGCTGAAGGAGGCAAAGACAGTGCATGGTGAGTCATTCTCTAGGGAAAAATATTCTTATTGAAGGGCAGCATGACTCTCCAATCCAAGCATCAGAGTCCAAACACTTGCACAGCTTGAAGGAACCAAAGAGAGTGAAAGAAAGTACAAGATGGAAAGGAAGACAGCCAAAACCCAGAACTTACCTTTCTGACAAGCTAAAGACCTTGTAGAATATCTTTCTGGGGTCCTTTCCAGGACCAGACTTTCTTGGAACAAAACATGAATGTGTAGGAGACTTTCATATACTGACATTGTCCCATATTGAAAAGCAAGATGTATTCTATTTGCCATCTGTATGGCAGTTGTCCTGTGTTAAGTGGGCAGTCTTTCCTTATCTCTTGCACAATCAATCCTCCCGATGGGGAGACATCTGCTGATAATGGGCCACTGAATGTCACTGCATGACTGATAAGAACTATAACATCCCATTGTGAGATGCTCTGCCCAGAGGGAAGAGCCAAACATTCCAATCTGCACATATAGTCTTGAGATTCTGGCCCATGAGTATAGTTTTTCTGCAGTGGATTTTCCAGAGGAACAGCTGCCTCTTTCCCTGCCTGTTCAGAGGAAGACCACACCCTTTTCTACAGGATCACTGCTCCAACAGAACCACACCTGATGCTCCAGGAGGACTGCAGCCACAATTCCAATTGGACTGCTGCCAACACCCCGTCCAACAGGGTGTCAGGTTGTATTCTGACTCTGTCAGTGTCGTTTTGGTTCACTGCATTGTTTATTTTATCTTTTTATTTTCTTCCCTAATAAAGAACTGTTACTCCTGCTCCCATATTTTTGCCTGAGAGCCCCCCCTTTATTTCAAATTTATAACAATTTGGAGGGAAGGGGTCTACACTTTTCCATTTCAGGGGAGGCTTCTGCCTTCCTTAGCAGACACCTGTCTTTCCAAACCAAGACAGACATGTATAAATCATTTAAGAAAGCAGTTCTTTGAAGCCACAAGTATATTTGCATGTTGCACATGCAAGCTTGAAATGCAGATATAAGAGATTACAGACCTGCTGAGACTTGACCAGAGGGGCAGAAAAGGAAAAATGGGCCATGAGCTAGCAGTGGAAAAAGAAATATGTGCAAAATACTCCCACAAGAAGGACATTCTGAGAGTTTCCTGTTCTAAAAGCCAAGGTCAGTCCCAGCTCACTTTAAGAAATTCATGAAAATAGTCAAGGTCTTTGCATCAAAGGGTGAAATCTCTGGTCCAGCTAGACCAGCTGGTCCACTGCTAGACCTTGCCTCTCTGTGGGCAAGCTATGAGCCCTACATTACCTAAACATTCCATAGCTAAACCACAGATTAGGAAGGGACAGAGAAACCTCTCTGAATTTGACAATTTAGTCATGTAATAATTCAAAAGTAGTAAGTATTTGGCTGATCTTCCTCCAAAAGCTGTTGCTTTAAGCAATGCATAACATAAAAAGAAATAATAAATGGATCCTGGTGAAATGTGATGTATGAGATTTATTACTCTCACTTATTTGTATTTCCAATTTTCCTCTTGACAAAAAGAACAAAACAAAACAAAAAACCATCAAACCTAAAACCACATGGAAAAGGGGACTTTACCAAAGGTAACATCTGCCCAGAGGAACGTAACATGATAGCATGCCTCAACCAGTTTTGGGAATGGAGGGATCTCTAATTGTCAGAAATGGTCAAATAGGGAAGGACAGCAATGGAAAAAGAAAGGATTAGGTCTGACTGTTGGAACTCCCTGTTTATACTTGAACTCCGACATCTGGTATAACAGATTTGCTGGAGGGTAAGTGAAGAGGGTTATGGTAAAAAGAAAAGGAAAAATGTATGGTCTGGGAGTAATTTATTGCTTGCGTTTTAAGATTAAGGAGATTTGACAGATTCCCTCCCTGAAGTTCCTTGTTCCAAGTGCAGGTTTTTGGAGGCTGGTGTAGAAAAACAATCCCATCTCTCTGTCTGGCTTTTGTATATGCATCTATCTGCCTGACTGTCAGTCATGGTCTTTAGATCTAAACATAATTTCCTTATTCAGCTGGAGGATGGGGTGCACAGGAAAGTGATCATCCGCAAGGCACTGAAAGCTGCATGGCATTGAAAAAAATCCTTTTCCTTTCCAATCTGTTAGATTGATGGACCAGAAAGGATATTGAATCCATCATCCTGGCTGTGTGTGTTTAGTACTAATGGAACATGAAACACATTTGGGTCCCATCTGTTGGGAGATTCAGATGAAAGTTTCCCTTCTGGATGTCTCATTTTTACAAACACCAAAAGCCTGCGTGGTGAGGGGACCTGAAGGAACTGTGCCGCTTCTTGGTGTGAGGATTGCACAGCTAAGATTTGGCTCCATTAATAAACACTGAGTTCAGAAAATCCTCCTCTCTAGGACTGTGTATACTCTACCATGAAAGTGAAGAAGCAAAGGTCTGAAAACCCATGAATGATGATTTTTCACACTCATTTAAGATGCTTTGATTTTCACAGGGTACAGAGTGGAAGTTTCAACCTCTTGAAACTTGATGCACCTTCAATCAGCAGTGGTTTTGTCTCTCCAGTTTGGATCTACTCATTTCATTCAATTAAGTCCACATAATGCAGACATCTTGTACCTAAAACCAGTCTTCTGAAACTGACCTTCTTATTTCAGGCAGACAATATATGCCAAAGGGCAGCAGCACTCATGAAGCCCTGGTCATACAGCAGAGAGTTGCAAAAACTGTTTTGACTTCAGAAAAGAAGGAATGAAACTGTTTCCTACCTACTCCTAATTTACTAATTTCAGACAAGCCTGTGTTCCTCAGTCATCCTCCTTGCCTTGTTGGTTTTGCCCAGCTGGACTTTACAAAGCAGGGCTTTCTGTGATGCTTTTTAGCCATTGCTCATGCTTGCCAGGTAGAAGGGACTGTCCCTGGCAGTCCCGTGCATCAAGTAGTCCCCAAATCTTGAACAACAACAATGTAACATTTCAACACTTACTTCATGCAACTCTATTGAGTGAAATATTCGGAAACATTATCTGGCACAGTTCTGTTTTTTTATAAAATTGGTGGGCTTTAGCCCATAAATTTCATGTTTTTCAAAGAGGTCCTCCAAGAGTATATGAGACATAATGCCCAACTGTGACTTACACACAGTGCTGACATGGGCAAAAATTAGGTTACCCCTTTGTTGTCCATTTCTGTCCCTGTAAATGTTTAAGACAATACCTCTAGGAGCTCCTAGCTGGGAGAAGCTGGTGGTGGTCATGTGCAGAAGTTTGTAGATGGTCCATATTCTCGGCTGATATGAAGCAGGAAGGTTGCAGTGCTGCCCATGGAGCTTCACCCTGGTCTAGTTCTGTTTGAACAGTTCCTGTTATCACCTTTGTATGGTTTTCTTCCAGTCTCAGGCATAAAAAGCATATTTCATAACCGGCATTTTGTATAAATCTATTTAAAGCTTCTATTTTTAAATACCGTGGCTAGGAGCTGCCTGAAAGGCAGTCACTGGATAGCAAGCTCAGCACACACTGTACTGTCCGTAGTCTGGACAGAACATCACCACTGAAACAGGGTTGTTTCCATCCCCCCAGTGCTCTCCTTCTGCATCTAGGATGGTGTGAAGACCAGCTTGGTATTTCAAAGATTCAGGCTCAATATCTCACCTTGTTGCTCACTTCAAGGGTGACCTTGGCCGAAGTTCTTCATCTTCATTCCCTTTCTGGGACAATAATAGTAAAATCAAGAGCTGATGTCACAAAGTGAGTGAGTATCTCAGACACAGATCTGCTGAGTGAGTTCAAAGGAGGCTAAAAAAATGCTTTGAGAGCTGTAGCCTTTCTGCTCTGAAGACAGGCTGGGAGAGCTGGGGGTGTTCAGCCTCTCCCAGCCTGTCTCCAGAGAAAAGAAGGCTCTGGAAAGACCTTAGAGCCCCTTAGCCAGTGGCTGAAGAGGTTCATGAGAGCTGGAGAGGGACTTTGGACAAGTGCCTGGAGGGACAGGACAATGGGTAATGGCTGATTACATTCTGACTGTTTCTGGAGCTGGGATGGGGACTAAACTGCTGTCTGTACTTAAGGCTGAGACCTAAATTCTACCCTGCCAATTGCTATTGGCCTCTTTTTGGTAATTTCATTGATCTGCAAGGTTTCCCTGCCTTTACTTGAAAGAAAAGAAATAACTGGGACGTGGAAAAATATAAAGAGTCTGAGGAGCACCCTTTCCAGAGCAAGTGTGTTATGTGTAGTAGATATAATTGGCGCCATTTCTAATATGATATATGTGATATTGAATATTTGTTAGAGTATACACGTTTGTATTAGGATTCCCCCACACCCTCGCAGGCGAGACCAGGTGTATATTGGAGACTGATTTACAAGTAAGAAGGTACTGCTCTCCAGGAGATGGGCCGTGTCTGGGGAGATATGGGAACCCCAGGTGTGAACAACCCGAGATGGATATCATGGAGATCCTCAGGCAAATACACGTGAATACAGCTTTCCAAATTCCGATAAATTTCATCAAGGGATTCAACAAACTCCAGACACTGAATTGTTCTCCCTCACCACCAAAAAAAGAGAATCTTATTAACATATGGACTCCGAATAGAAGAAAAGACTGATTGCTGAAATTTTGGCCTCAGGTGGAATTTTCCCTATAAAGACCCCTTGTGCCAGGATGGAGGTGTGTGGGCACAGAAGAAAACCTCTGCTGAGGCTGACTCCTTGTTGCACACCCAGGGCCGACCCCAGGCTCGGCTCTGTTCTTTCCTTGTGGCTGGCTAGATAGAATTTGATTGCAAAATAAATATTTTATTTTTTCATACTAATTTGGATGGACAAATTTTCATTTATAATAAGTGTAATGCCAGCATTGCTGCATCTGCTGACATGACTCTGTTTGCTTGAATGTTCCCACTGGACTCTGTGGCTACTCTCCCTTCATTTCCAAAAAAGTCCTGGCTTGTCCACAGCTGTTGGTGAAAGTATTAACTATAACCACGTTAGGACAGGGATCTAACTGAAGCCAGCAATGACACAGCTGAGTGATGACGCCGTGTCTTCTGTGGCAAAGGCTCCTCCCCTCATTTCAGGTAACAATGGTGGGGGTTTTATTTATGAATAAGCAAGTTTCCAGAGGACAAGAAGCAGTGAAATCAGCTCAGGCTCAGCTCTTTGGGAACACAGAAATTCATGCTAAATGGGATCCATTCCACAACTGTTAGTGTAAATTTAAGTTTCTGATTTAAGTGCCTGGAGATGTACATGCTTGTCAAATACTAATAATTTTAAGTAAGTGATCACCCTTGTGTGACTTGAGTAAGCCTTGTCTAAACCCTTATGTGTTTCAGAATCATTCAAGCCTTAATCTGACATCCACTAATTGGAATAGTCTTTTTGGCAGACTAAATATTAGCAGATTGCCTTCCTCTGATGGTACAGGCAAGCACTGGAGTCTTAGCACTGACATTCTCCTGGCACTGTGTCCTGGGTATCGCCCCCAGGGAAGGTGATACTGGACTTGGGCATTATCTGGATTAGATTACCATCAGATCTTCTGGCATCTGTCCCATTCTTCCTTTCTGCTATTCCATTTTCCCATTATCCTTAAGGTTTTTCAAACAAAATGAATGTTTTTAGCAGCATCAGATTTTGAGGGAGACTGAGCATGTCTGGAGTAACTTAAATTTTTCAAGGCAATGCTGAGCTTGTTAACTTTTTCAGGGCTACTTCTTTTACCAGAGGGAGGTTATTGTGACTTAACTGTGGCAAAGACTCCACAGTAACATAGCTGCCTGTGGCACATTCTTCTATCTTTCAGGATTTTTCATAGAGGAGCACAGAGGAAAGAAAGAGAAAACAATTTCTATTTCTGCTCCTTGTTTTTCCCATATGGAATGTGTTTGGAAAATTGTTTATCTGGGGTGATTGTTTGGATTCTGGTGAGAATTGTTTGAGCTTGATGGCCAATCCAATCCTCCTGTGTCTGGACTCAAGCGAGAGGGTCACAAGTTGTGAGTTTGAAAAAGTAGGTATGTAGTTTTAGTATCTGCTTTAAGTTGTATATTAATGTATTATAGTATAGTTATAATAAAGAAATCATTCAGCCTTCTGAACTGGAGTCAGACATAATTTCTTCCCACTGGGTTCACCTGCATTTACAATAGCTGCCAGTCACAGCTTTGGGCTGAGGTGGACAGGTCCATGAGAAGGTGCTACTGGAATCACAGAGATGTGGTTAGACTCAAAATAATTGCTTAATTCCCATTTTGCTATAGCTTGCCTTTATATCTTTTGTATTATTACTTTTGTTGTCTCAGCTCCCTGGGTGAAAATCAGAATGAAAAACCTTTTTCCACCCTTTCATCTGCACTTCTTACTGTGTATCTATGAGCTTTTTCCTAAATAATAATGTAGGAAAGGTTGCACTGGGTTATCCTTTCTTTCCTATCTCTGAGATGTAAGAACTCATGACAAGAATGAATACAACAAAAACTATTTCAGTGTTGCCTTCTTTTGGTTTCAGGACCTTAAAAGACATTAATTTTCCATCCTCCTTCCATTGCTGGCATTTTTTATTGAGGCAATAGACTCAACATCTGAGGAAATGGAGGTGACACATGGTGTGACTTTCGAGTCTTCCTTGCAGAGCCAAGAGTTGGACTTCAATGATCCTTGTGGGTCTCTTTCAACTCAGGGAGATTCTATGACTGTATGCTGGGTGCTCCTGTAAGAAGTGTAATGGAGAATCCCAAAGGTTCCTTCACGTCAGCAGCCAGATGGGTCAGTTGCTTTCACCTCTTGTCAAGCCAGACATCCAGCACAGCTGGTTCTGGATCTCTTTTCCACCACTGCAGTATTTTCCAAAACTGTGTCTGAACTATTTCATGGGTTTCTGGGGGCAAAATACAAATGCACAGTATCACTGACAGTCCCAGAACCAATGTGAGATGACTTGATTTCCACTTTCTCTAACAGCTTAGAAGTGCAAGATTGCTCCTGGCATTTCTTTATTCAGAGATGTTAAGAGTGGCAGAAATTATGGAACTCCTAATTTGAACTTGAGCATACTGCAGAACAGATGCTTTCACCTCAAAACTGGACTGAGACCAGTGACATGGATTTGCTTAAAGTTTCTTTTGGTGAAGGCATCCTAATGACTGGCCAACATTTTAACCATTCCTTGATAGATTAGCCTAGGTTGTCAACATCCCCCTTCAATTTACAAGGCTCACTTGCTTGTAACCAATGGTTTTCTGGCTTCAGCTCCTAGCTGTTGGCCCTTGCTATTTTTTTTTTTTAATGAGTAAAGCCCTGTATTATCCCCTTATGTTGGGCTAATATGGTTGTAGCTGTTGCTGGAAGCGTGGAAGCAGTTTTCTCCTCCGAACTTATGACAGCTCTTACCCCATATCATGCTCAATTAAGAGCTCCATAATCAGCAAAATGGGGTAGGTTTGAACAAGCACAGCCCAGAATTTGGCAGAAGATATGTCTTTTTTTTCCCCCCAAAGCTCTTACCCAGCAATGAACTCACATTCAGTTTTCTTTCTCTGTCTCTCCCTTCCAAACTCAGCTATCCCAGTTCAGCGACAGTGTGTCTGAAAGCTCCTGGCACCCATGTCCTGCAGTGAAAGCCATTCATCTCTGAGCCATGTACCCAAGGACTTCATATCCTGAGTACAGGTCATCATCTGGCTGAATTAATGTCTGCATCCAAACTGCCAGCATCAGCACCTTGTCCATGTGCAGCTTTAACCCTGGTCAGTGCAGCAATGTGGCTGTGCTCATCAGGACTGAAGCTGCAATGTGCACAAGTTTTCTGGGGGTCCAACCTACAGCTCTGCACCTGCTTTCTATCCTGTCATATACACATATAAACATATATGTGTAAGCAGAGCCGTGTGCATTTCCTGGCTTTGTTTTAACAAGCAGGAAATAAAAAGTGAGAAGCTCTGGTCTAATCTGCAGGGACAGGATTCCTGAATTAATAAATCTTCAATACCTAATTCACCTCCCTGTCCTCAGCAGAAAGCATAATGATTCCCTCATTGCCTCTAACAAAAGCAATAAAAAGAAAAAAAATAAAAAATTCCTGAACATTTTTTTTAACTGTAATTTTTTCTTCTAACATCAATAAGTGGGGGTGCTTCTACACTCTTAAAATTAAAACAATCCAGACAAACAATATGTTGAGCTTTGTCCTGCTTCCTGCTGCAATTATTACTAATGTTTGGCCTCAGATCAGAGGCAGCAGCAGTCTCTATAAATATGACAGCGGAGCAGAGAGCTCTTTCCAACAGAAACGCCCCCTGAATCATGTCAGGAATTTATGAGACTGAGAACGGGCCAAGAATTAAATATGTTCTGGAACAAATGGCACTGCATAGGTGGCTCTGATCAGCTTTAGAGCGGTGGGATGAAGATGGAATCCTCCAGATGGAGGAGTGGAAGGATATTTATTGATTTAAAAAAAATAATAAATTAAAGCTGACAGTGACAAGAACAGGCATTGGTATTTTAAAACCCAGGCTCTACCAGACAGAGCCAGCAAAGAAAAAGCTTTAACAAGTCTAGATTCCACTGCATCTTGTGTATGTGTGTGTGTATACTATTCTTACTGCTAAATCTCCCTAGACCACTTTGTGCCTGGTACATAGGAAGAAGCAATACCCATACTACATACAACCTTTTCCCCTACCAATTGCATTGTCCTGGGGATATGCTTGCCAATTTGGTGCCTGTTGTCATTACAGACCATTTGGACAAGGTTTCATCCAGTGGGTTTTGTTCAGTGTCTGCCTCCCATCAAGTATAAAATAAAATATTTTGCCCATCTGAGACCACTTTGGGTTAGACAGAATTCGCAGAGCCACATCAGCTCTTTACACCTCAATAAACAAAATGAGAGAGGAAAAGCTGTGAGGAGGTGGGCTGGTAAATGGTCTCCACTCAGCAGCTCGGAAGGTGCAGCACTGAGAAATATTGGAAGTTGCAAAAGAAGCACCAATATATATTTGCTTTTACTGCACTTGTTTGACTTTTCACCACATTTTTCTAAATCCTGAGACATTCAGTGCTGCAAGTCAAGATCTCACTCGTGCACCAGTCCAGACAGACCAAAGCTTTCTTTGGTCAATTCAATAAGAAAATTGAATACAGAGTGACTGCAAAGTCATAGATAAGGATTTTCCAGGGGTGTACTCTTGATTCAGATTTTTTGGGCAGGGACACCTGATAATGTGCTGAGTTTGGCTGGGGTTGAGTTAATTTTCATCATAGCAGCACAAACTGTGCTTTGAATTAGTCCTACAAACAGTCCTGATAACACAGGGATGTTTTCATTATTGCCAAAAAGAACTTAGACAGAATCAAGGCCTTTTCTTCTCCCCACTCCACTGGTGAGAAGACGGGGGGTGCACAGGGAGCTGGGAGGGGACATAGCCTGGACAGCTGATCCCAAATGACCCAAGGGATATCCCAGACCATATGGCATCATCCTCAGCATATAAAGCTGGGGAAGGAAAAGGAAATGGCAGGAGTATAAGGGCCACAAAAATTACCAGAGGGGTGAAACACCTCTCCTATGGAGACAGGCTGAGGAAGGAGGAAAGGAAAGGAGAGGGAAGGTGAGGCAACGCACGGCAAGGCAGCTTCAGGGAGATCTTACAGCCCTTTCCAGTGCCTAAAGGGGCTCCAAGAGATATGGAGAGTGACTTCAGACAAGGGCCTGGACAGGACAAGGGGGAATGGATTCCCACTGAAAGAGGGCAGGGTTAGAAGGGATGTTATTATCCCAATCCTTTAGTTTCCTTACTTTTACTTTTCCAGTTCATTCTCATATCACACTGGCTGTATGATGCTTGCTTGCTGACTGACATTAAACCATAACATAAGTTCTGGAGCCAGACTTCATGACCTTTGAAGGGCGTCTGACATTCCCAAAGGCCCTATTTTACATTTTGTAAAGACACCACTCCCAGATGTTAAACCCAAAAGAGATATATCGTATATTGACCAAGGTAGCACCCTTTTATGCACAGAGAGTACAGGAGTAATGGAAAACTCTGTGAATTCTTGGACCAATTTGCTGATTGCCATGACAAACTAGCATATGGTGCAGCACCAACTACACTGCTTCTACAGCCAATGGAAGGAGAAGGCAATTGCAAGAGGACAGTTTATTCACCACAGATAAATAGTGAAGATAAGATATTAGGTGAATGTGGGGAACATTTTTGTCTATATGCCCATGCTTAGAAGCAATGCCTGTCCTTGTCTTCTCGCTTATATGCCAGCTCAGAGATGTGATATAAAGTATTTTTTACACTGTCCATGCTGTTTATAATATATATGATGAGGGGGACTTGAAGGAAAAAAGGAAGAGATCTCTTTATAAATAAATGAGGATATCCTACAGAACCATAAGGAAGTACATATTTAACAGAGGGCGATAAGCAGCAAAAAATGGGAGTATTTTTTGAAATAGCTCTTACCTTAAGGCTAAAAACTCCTTCAGCTTCAGCAGGAGTTCCAGAGAATGAAATGTAGGTCTGGTACTTTTGCATTTTAATACAATAGAACTGTACCCTAGACTTGCCTGTGTCAGAAGCCAGGATGGTATTGCAAAGGAAAGATTATTACTTGCCTTTATAAATACTTTTTCAAACAATTGTTTCTAACAAAAGCTGGGCAGGACACTAACTGTGTATATAGGGTCTAATTTAGTCATTTTTTGATCATTACTTTTGTAAGGACGAGGTTCTGTGTAGAGATAACTTTTTTTAAGTGACTCTCCCCAGCTTGTGAAGATTTAATTTCATTCTCCTGTGGAGGCAAGATGAAGTCAGTGTCAGCCCAGAAAGTGTCAGCCCCAGCTCACACCTACACAGCCTGCAGGGCTGTGCTGTATGCTCATGTCTTCTCCAGCCCCTCTGCACATAAACTGCCATATTTTAGACTTCTTGGCTCTCCTTCACTGATGTGTAGCTTAAACCCTCATCTGTGTGACCCCTGACTTTTGCCTCAAACCTTACAACTTGGATATCATTACTGAGTTCCTGTCTCATCATTCCTGGGCCTCCTTTGCACTTTTCCATCAGCTTCACTGGAAGCGGAGCTCCCATCTTTTTCCAATATTCTTCCACTCAGCTTTGTAATTCCTGGGACTAGTCCATAATGCATAATATTCCTCTTCATGTTCCTGCCAGGTAGGCCTTTATTAGTTTTGGTCTGCGTGTCAGATCATTGTCTGGATTGTTGTGTGACTAAGCCCTGGACAATAACAAGATTCTGCACATTCAAAACTTGTCTTCAAATGTTGCAGCTTAACAACTTTTGTCACCTTTGACAGCTTTTGTTGCTGTTTCTTTCAATGCTGGTCAATATTAGCATAAAAAAGTTTTTTTGATGCTAGAATGCAGTCATGTCTTTGGAAACAAGTCCTGGGTATATTGAGAACGCCTCTTAATATGAAAGAGATATACAAATTTGCTTAATTTGTACAGGGACTTCCCTTTCAATAGCCTGGCTGGCCTTAGAGGAATAATAGCTAAAGAAATGCTGTGCCCTGTTATTTCCTCCTTTCTCTTTGTGCTTCAGAGGTCAAGACTGTATAAGCTGTAGCTCTGCTAAAATGGAGGAAAATCTGATAATCACTGTAAAGGCACAATAGAAGATGCAGCTGGATGTTTTTAGGGGAAGCAGCTGTGGGATCTGTTGTGAATGGGTAGGATTTGGGGAAATTCCTAAAGACTGGGAATACGTGTGGCATTTCTGCAACGTACCTGGCAGATAGAGTATGAACAATGTTTATTATAGTAATAACACATGGCCTCCAAGAGCAGAGCACTGTACAGAAAGCAGACATTCAGGGGCTCGTAAGTCTGCTGGCATATGTTTTGGATGCTAGTTCAAATCCAGCCTGGTTTGACAGCAGTGAAAACTGGCCATCCCCTCACTACCTAGTGTCAGTAAGGAGACAAATGTCCATTTTATAAAAGCCAGAGTTGCCCTGTATGATCTACTTGTCAGCAGAGAGATGGGTGCCAAAGGAGGTGCTTTCTTCAGGCTCCTTCAGGCAAGAGAGGCTTTTCCTCTTTGACATTATTTCTGAAGACATATGAAGACATATTTCTGAAGCCTCTCATATTGTTTGACTGAGACACACCATTCTGACCCTTGCAGCTGAACCCAGCTGGGAAGCAGCCTTGCTTGCCCTATCTGACCAAGGATCTCCAGAGACACTTCCCACGAGGATGCACAAAGATAAAAATGTGGGCACAGCTGTCTTATTTGAGGTGGGCCATGCAAGTTTTAGGAATCTCATATCAACACTTGCAGAAGTGGGACAGCAGTGTCCTTGTAATCCCAGGGGTGAAAAGAAAAGGATCATGAAGCAGACTGACTGGGAGATGAGTTGTTAGCTTTCACACCTCTACAGGCTGGCTCTTCCAGGCAAGAACATTGTGTCAGAAGATGCAAATTGATCAAGTCACAGCCTGGATTGCTTTTCCAGTAGTGAGTTTTCAGTCATTCGCTCATTAAGCAAACAGAACCCAGTGTGTCCATGTTTTTATACCAGTCCATTGCCTAAGATTCGTACCTAACCACCTGCCTCTTCCTTCATAGTCATGTCACTCATCTTCCTGTAGACCACATCCAGGCTGTTGAACTGATTTAGGTATCAAGCACTATGGCAGAAAGTCCATTCACTTATATAACAGCATATCTGTGCCCATGCTGCATGGGGCCTAGAGGTTTGCTGTAACACCTGCAGCAATGTCAAGATACACCTAGAATGTTAAACCCATGAATTCTGGTTTAAAGATAAGCTGGGTTTTCTTTCTTGAAGAGCAGTCCATATCCACTGCCCCTTTATGGAGGTGAAACTCACCATTTGTGAATAGTTTGATGCTGGGGCTCAAAGTCACCACCCAAGTATGAGAGTATGACATTGCTGTGTCTTGGCTGAGGTCTGGGAACTACACCAATGCAGAAGTAGGACACTTCTGCACAGTAACCTGGGTTGCTGTGAATGACCTCACATTTGGCTGCCATGGTTCACCCTGCATTTGATAACACCATTATATAACTTTGTTGTGCTGGGGACTTAATCAGGAGTATTTGTGGAAACTATTTGGGTTTAGTTTTGCCATGTGTCTTACCAAAGGAAGATTTCTTGGAGCCACAATTTTCATCACATAAAAGGAAAGTGGGAAGTTGGATGAATATACATCTCATAAACTATTTCCAGCGTCTTTACTGGCAAAAGTCTTTATTGCCTTCTAAGGACATGGTTCCCCTAAATCCACAATAATTTCTTCTGTAGTGCTAAACCAAACAGTGTTGTGCTTCTATTTGCCTTGAAGTCCAGTCACACAGCTTGGTTTTTATCGTCACACAGAGCTCAGGGTTGCCAGCAGACTGCCTAGTCCATATGACACATGGCATTTATCTTACTTAGCAGCAAAGATACTCTCTAAATGCCAGGAAGGAGTTCAGGGATATTTAAACCAACACCTCTATGGCTTAGAAGCAGCAAAAACCTTCTTATGGGGACTGCTAAGGACTTCATATTGTGTTACAAAATTTGATCTGAAACTTAATGATTGTCCAGCTCCCCTTCATCAAACACAAGAGCAGCAGCACTGTTCACATTCAAGTACAAGGACACTCCAGAAAAGAAGATCATCACTTCTTCTGATAGCCTTTTACACAGGCCATGCCATTACTAAACAAGGTTATAATTAAAAAGTGTAATTTCACATGGGAGCTTCAGACTCAGAACTTCTCAGACAATGATCTCCTGCCACTAAAGACAAAGTGGACCCACATTCTTGGAGGTGTTTGTTTCTCATTCCTGTTATATCTGAATTATCCTTAAGCAGACAGAAAAGCAAAAATGTTATCTTGGCGGTAGGGGATAAAATGGAAATACACAAGAAATATCATAACAAAATGTCACATCAATAATTTGTGCCTTTCAAGTAAATCCTGTCCATATCACTAACAAAGATCACCTTGTTGAAGAAGCTCAAATTTTCTACCATGTAACTCAACAGTTTTAAACATGATAACATACCTGCTATGTCTGCTCAGCATCTTCCTTCCGATGCTATGAAAAAGTTGGCTAATACATCCCAAATGTTCCAGATGTTTCATGATCAAATACACATTAGCTTGGCTAGCTATCACTCAGAAAAAGGCTTGTTAGGTGGCTCTTAGTCAATAATTTTTTCTTTGCTCAGATATTAAACAGCCTCATCCACCTAGATCATAAAATGTCTTCCCAGTCTTGCAGACTGTTAAAATGTATGCCTGCAGACATCACTGTCACATCTGGAAAAGTCTGTGCTATCATAATGACTTCAATACAGATTTCATCAGAAGACACATGGAAATTAAGCTGGATTCATCCAATCCCTTGCAAGCCATTCCACACTAAGCATATAAGAGCTGATTCCCTCTGTTTCAAGGTCTGCATAAGTGGTGGTGCTCCACTTCATTTACATGTGAGTCTCCAGGAGTTGGATCAAGCTGCCAGGTTACAGTTACTCAATTTTCCTTATTCCAGTAATTCTGTCCCTGACTCTGGCGCTGCTCTATTTTGAATTCCTGAATGCCCCTGGGACCTCAGTGCACAATTTCTTCTCTGGTATTTGCTAGCATGATAAAGTCATATTTTCTTCTCTAGAAAGGAAGAAACACTAGGCCTGACTGTGACTTATTTAACAAGTGATTTAGGTCAAGATACAGTTCCAGTGTTTGTTTTAGTGCTAATAAGGACTTGCTCTCTAGTTATCACAAAATCACACAATGGTTTGGGTTAGAAGGAACCTTAAAGATGACCTTCCAACACCCCTGACATGAGCAGGAACACCTTCTACAAGACCAAGTTGCTCCAAACCCTGTCCAGCTGGTCCTTGAACACTGCCAGGCATGGAGCAGCCCCAGCTTCTCTGGGCAACTTGTGCCAGGGCCTCACCACCCTCGCAGGGAAGAATTTCTTCTCAATGTCTAGTTGAAACTTGTCCTCTTATTCATGAGCTGAAATGCCCACTAATTCCTCTTCTTGTTTTCCAGCTGCCTTCACTCTGTGGTGTGGTAAAAATGCTGCATTGAATTGCCCATGATCCATTACACTGCTATGGATTAATGGTGGCTCCAGAACCTCACCAACACACACATCTGTGGGCTGCTGTGGCAGTAACTGTGGCTGGAAGAGAGAAGATCCCAAACAACCCCTGACCTGTGGTTGCACTGCTCCAGCTGACTGAGCACAGATCAACTGGAAGATGATCATGCATTTTGCAATGTTATCTTTCAAATGGTCAAGGTTGCAGGGTCATATTTTCCTTGTAAATGTCGCAGTCTGTTCCTGAGGCTCAAAACATGTGACTTTGGGGACTTTGCCTGTGAAAAGGCTGTTTCCACACGTAAGATATATAGATCAGTGAAGACAACATGAAATTTTGCAAAACATAGAATCATAGAACATCTTGGGTTGGAAGGGATCCATAAGGATCCTTGAAGTCCATCTCCTGGCCCTGCACAAGGCCACCCCAAGAAATATACCATATGTCACACCATTAAAAACATAGAAATGTTTCTTCATTTAAAAAAGTCTCTAATGTCACAAATCTAGCATTGGAACTTTCTGAATAAAGGTCTTTTCTTTTGGAGAAGATAGACAGGATTTCACTCCCAAGGTTAATTTTAAGCCAGGAAGGACAGAAGTCCTTTTCATGAAAATTTTAAAACTGGGAAAGAAGTAAAAAGTTTACAAATTCTTTTTAGTGCTTCTCCTTATTTTACCATCATTACTGGAAACCCACTGGACCTGAAACCTTTCTGGCTTGAAAACCAATCAGACGACATTTTAAAATACATCTTGAGAAGCAATCAGTGACTTTATTCACATCTTTTCCTTGGTTGTTCCACTTAATTTTCTCCATGGTTTCCAATCCTTTGCCTTCCAGACCACCCTTAAATTTACTACCTACCTTTTTGTGCACACAAAGGACCCAGACTTCCCACTCATTTCTACACCCAGGTCACAGTCAACTACACATGCTTAGCAAAACCCCACACAGGCTGTGTGAGGAAGTCTGCCTTGAGCCAACTGGCACTCCTGATCCCCTTTGCAGGTCCTTTCCCAGGGATGCAAAGCAGCGATAAAGCTGCATCAGTTCCTGCCCCTGCGCCGTCCCACACCCCCTCCTCCACTCTCTTCTACCCTCTTTGCAGGCCAGGCAGGCTGCAAACTGGGCTGAAAGAGGTCTGTGACTTTTAGTATTCCTTCTCCTAGCAAGGAGCTTGGCCAGATCTTAGAGAAGAGGGCCCATTTCTCCAACCCACTTTAGGAAAGGTTGCAACATCTGCTTGCCAGTGAGGAAGAAAACCACAGTACAAAGATCCCACCCATTTTCTCTTTTGATGTGAAGCCAGAAAAGCCAGTTGGTTTTTAATTTTCCCAGATGTTTGAGGAGCTCAACTCCTCACTCTCCTATCCATGCAGCAGGAATGGACTGACAATCTTGTGGACTGATTCACCAGACTCCTGCTTAGTTTCTCAAGACAGATAGACCTCTACTTCCCCTGCAGACTTCTTCTTGTGAAACCTGAACTTCTCCATGCACTCAGAGGTGGGGCTAAGACCTCCACATAGGCCCAGACCTCTGTGGCCCAGGTAATTCTCATGCAATGAAACTCTCATAAGTTTCTTCTTAAAGCCACAGCTCCCAAAGTTAGCTGAGCTCCTGAGACAAGGAAACTAACCACTTCTGAAGCATTTTGTGATCATTGGTCCTCATTGTGTTCTCCTCTCTCTGAACAGCATATAAAGGGATTTCATAAAGGAGGAACAAGCACAATAGAAGTGCAGATGTTCCCTGAAGAATGATAAAAGGAGAGACCTGCAATCTGTGTGTGCTTGAATTCAAGCCACAGCTATAACAGATATCCCTTTTCTGCCTCTGTTATACATCCTTGAGGATTCTAAGGGTGATAGCTATGTGAAAATGAGAGGATGTCTTGGGAAGGACATCCAGGAGAGATGAAGAGGGATCTGTTTCAGTACAAGAACCTGCTCTTGTAGAAGGAGAACTGAGGGACAACATATAAATCTGTTGAGAGACAGGTTCAGGACACACAAAGTAGTTAGGTCTTTAGCCAACATCTGCTGGGACATAAGAAGGTGACAGGAGCCCAAGGGGAGAATGTACAATTTCAGGAAAGGGAAATCAAAGGGCTACAAAATGCTTTAAGCCTCAACGCTTCCAATACATCTGTATTAGAGAGTCAGCTAGAGCCAGAAGAATGTCTCCAGCTCTGTTCCATGACTACATATGAGTACTTAAACCTTAGCTTACTCCCTGTTGTGGCTGAGCACTAGTGAGTCCCAGACAACATCCAGGCATGTTGGATACTAGCAAAGGGCAAGGACCATTGACAAAACTCAGTGGGGGTGAGGTAATCTGTTCAGGTGATAAAACCCATCTGGTTGCAAGTTCTGCTGTGCCACTTGCCATGGGCAGCCAGTGAACAGGATCCATCCTGGTTTATTTACTAGTCAAAGGCAGCCAAAATGCAGGTATCTCGGGCTGTGCACAGGCACTGGAGTTTTGAAAAGTGTGATTTCCAACATGTGTCACGCTCTTTGGCAGTGCCTGTTGGCTGGACTGAGACATTCCCCTGTGAAACACTTCAGGCTGCTGTGATGCTGAGATGTCTCATTCAGGCATCAGTGGTCCTCATTTAAGCATGTCCATCTGGCCTTGCTCCATCTGCTTGCAGGGCTGTGTTTCCAGTAGACTTTCCCTCTTTCCCTGATCCAGAGAAGTTTAAAAACAAGTACAATAGAAGCTGGGATGGGTACCCAGAGGAACATGGCACCTGTGTCAGGAATACAGAGTCCCATTAGTACCTCACATTTTCCATGACCAACAGACCTGTTTTGGTAGAAACAGTTTGTCTGATGGGGTTTCTTCAAGTGAGAATAATGTGGTCCATCTGGTAGCTCCAGAGCTGGGATTTAAGCCCAGCAGCTTGGTCAAAGTCCAAACAGAAAATTCAGCCGTAGCTGGGACACCATATTTAAAGGATATTGTGGTTTTCCACTCTCAAGCACACTCTTTTGCAGTCCTGGTTGTAACCAAACACAAAGGATAGCAGGAAAATTAATTGGTGTTTAAGAAAAATTCTTTTCTTTGACTTTCTATGTCCATACATTTAGCATGTTTCAAAGGTGACTTAGCCAGAATTTTCTAAGCTTATCAGGTCCAAGCGTTTGGGATTATTCTCACTAAATTAATCCAAATAATGAAGTTAACTCACGTAGCTCCACAAGGAATACAAGTACTTTGTTTTTTTCTTCTAAGTATCCCAAATATAATTGCTCATTTAGAAGACTAATGCTGAACTCCTCTGGCAGTGTGCTACCTCAGTCAGAGAAGATCTGGGCTATTTTACACAAGGATGAAACATATACCTGATGCCAGATTCTAAAGGGAATCCAGGATGAACAGCTCAGTGACAGAACTAGCATATCTAGGCAGACAGGTTATTGTCCACTTTGGATGTTCTTGAAATCTCAACTCACTCCTGAAGTTCGCTGGAACTGGGCATGGAGAAAAGGCAGATCTGAAAGGATGGAGGTTGGACAAACATTCCACATTCATAAAGATGGATGAAGAATGTTAAAAAATACTCATATCCTTAACAAATTAGGGTCCAAAGTGCAGTTCTGCTAACTTACCAGAACTTGCCACCTCTCCTACAGCTCCTGGCTCTGAGAGGCAAACTCTGGTGTAGCTTGCTGGGAGATTTAGGATATTACCACTCCTGAGAGTTCATTCCTTTCTTAACTTTCTGCCAGGCCTAAGCTTATGGTATGAGAGGAGCAGAAAATTCTCATGGGTTCTCAGATGCTCCTAATCAGAGGTACATATATTGATTCTCAGTCCTTGAATTCATTTGTCCCATGGACTGATCCATCAATTTTATGAGAAATTTAAATACTCCAAAGGTTGCATACTATTTTCCTTCATACTGTACTGTCCTTCCCATCCTTTCCTATGCTGGATGGACCTACTTCCACCTTCCACCTGAGTAACCAGCCTGTGGGCTGCATCCATCATAGTTCCAGCTGCCTCTGGAGGCCCCTTAGATCCCTGTAAAGCACTGTGGGCTCCAGTGGGCCTTCCAGCTGTCAATGCCTTGTATGGGATATTCAGCACCTCAGCTTGGCCATGATGTAGGAGAGAATTCAGGCTATTATCACCCAATTCCTGTCTGTTCTGCAAAGATGGGTCCATCTTTTCACTTTTTAAATAATGCAAACAATGTGGGAACATAAAGGATAGAGGAAAAGAAAAAAAAAATCAGGGCATAAAATACAACTGCATTTTTACAAAATGTTCTTCTAGCTAATATAATACACAGTCCAATGCACTTTACAAGACAGGCCCTCAAAAATCTGCTACCAAGTACCAGAATTCCTATGTTCAGCTGGTATAAATCATTGCTTCTGATTTACACTGAGAGGCAGGTCACAACTGCCTAATTAAATAGCTTCTCTTTGAGCAAAAAGTTGGACTTTATAGAAGTGTAATTGTGAATTACTTTATATAGCCATTTGATGCAAAGAGAGAGAATGCAAGAGAAAAAAAAAAAAAAAAGCCAGGCAAAGCAAGAGAGAGAAGTAGAATGAAAAGGGAAGAAAATAAGAAAAGACAGAAAGAAAAGGTGAGAGAAACTAATTTATATATTTTAAGAGTCCAGTTCTTTCATTGTGAAAGAATGGGAAAGTTTGGGAAGCCCAGACTGAATAACTCACAATGATAACAGGGTGATACTGAGAGCATTAAAACTGATTTATTGGGTTGAGTTTATCTGATTCCAGGGAAAGTGAGTACTGCTGGATGCAGCTCTGATTGTGCCCGTGTCTGACAAGACAGTTCAGATGCAAAATTACATTAAGCAGATGTAACCCATTAAGAAGCTGAGCTTGGAAATGTACTTTATTGTGTCAAGGCAAATCCTAGTTGAAAACTTGGGCTGTAAAAAAAACCCCTGAAAACTGCAAGATGTTCTGTTTTGGGCTTTTTTGCTTTAATCTTTTTTGTTTCAGTCATAGTTACAGGGTGATGATAAACAGAAACCCACCTCTACTGTATTTCTAACATAACTCCATTACCTACCCTCAGCTAGAACAGAAAAACCCTTAACATAAAACCCAGCAGAACCAGTCCTGGGTTCAGTTATCACCCAGAACCAGGTGAGGTTGGCGAGCTCTTAGAGGCAAACCAGCTAAAACACAAATCATATGTTCCTACTCCAGCCTGGGATAAAATGTAGAATGGCAGAGGAAGCACAGCCGGTTCATCCCTTCCTTGCACCCATCCAGGATAGAGACAGTGCTGGGTTAGCTCATGTGTGGAGTCTCCAAGATGAGATGATTCTCACTCTGGGTGCCTCTCTGCATGAGAGCTGCTCAAAATATGTGGGATATGGTGCAGAAGGAGAAAATGGATGGGGTCAAGTTCTGTGGAGTAACATTTGATTGTGCTAAAAGGGGGTTGTGAGTATTATTTAATAAAAATGTTGGTGAATTCCCACACCAAATTTCTTTATTTCTAGCCTATTCACACATCTGTATTAGTTAAAAAACTGGGAAAGAACACTTGTTCTGGAGTAAACCAAACCAAAATATAAATCATGGGACTCAATTCTCACTACTAAATTTAGGTGTCTAAAAGGCACTTGGAGTGTATCAACCCCTGACATTTCCAAAGGATTTTTTTAATCTTTGGAGCATATAATGATTCTTTATGATTCCTTTATTCTCATGTATTTCATCCAGTGACACTGACACCACTGACAGAAATGTTCAGAAACACCAGCAAGATATCAAAAGGAAAGAAAGTCAATCTCATTACACTGGCTAAGATAATATTCAGGAGAAAAACCATGATGTTGAAAGAATGGTCAGTGTCTTTCTATGCAGGAAGATCTCTCAGTTTATCTAAATTTCCTGAAGGTAAGCTTGGGCACTTAGGCTATTAACCAGATGATATAGAGTAATGGAAAATATTTTGCAAGGAGAAATCCTCTGCCAGCAATTCAGTGTTCATGTAAAACACAGTCACTGTGTGGCATTCATTTTGTTCTTTAAGTTTCTTTGTTTATGCTTTTTTATCTGAAATATCCTCCTTAGTGGTTGGTGGGGGGGAAAGGTTAGTTTGTACCAGTGCAATTATCTATGAGTCAAGTTCAGGGGCCTTGAGTCTGACATTTGATTGCAACTATGAAGTGGGCAGTGTGCTTGAATGGTTTGATTTTCTTTACAAACTCCATGAAAAGTAACTTTTTTAGTTTCCTGGGAATTTCTGTGCAAATCCCAAGATGAAAATGTTCCCTCCAATTGAGAGAAAAGGAACAAGTAAGCTAACCAGCTAAATTCACATGTTTACAATGTTTGATGTCATTCATTGAGTTTCATTGTTTAATTTGGAAGTGTCGTTAAGCAATTAATGTAACATAACAGATAACAGCTGTAATAATTTTGGGCATGGGAGTTACATAGGCTCATTCTTTGATGCTAATAGTCCAGCTACACTTAATAACTAATTAGCTTGGTTTATAACAAAAGGTTATAACAAAACTTGGTTTATAACAAAACCAAACAAAAGGACCCCTATGACAAGCATCAGGCTAAGGATAAGCCCCACCTGACTTTCAACATCTGCTCAATGATATCTACATGAAAAGGGTCACACTAACTCCCAATAGACATAATTCATCTTATCCCAATATCTCTTTGGAGGCATTCCAGATTTCTACACTCTAAAAATATCTTTATTGCAGAGAGCTGAGAACAGATTGTTCCAAAACCCACCCAATGAATTCTTGCTGGGGCAGTTCATTCAACAACTTGCGACTTTATACTAAGGTCCTGTTTAACTCAGAAGCCCCTCTGGGTGATTTGGGGTTGTAAGATCTGGAGGTCAGATTCAGACCTCCAGTGGGTGCCAATGGCACTTATGAGGCAGAATGAGCCTGATGGTTTTACACAGCTAATTTTTGAGTGTCATCCAGTTTGTGGGTTCATGGTAGACCTGGAAGAGCCTTTGGGACCAGTGCTGTGAAGGGAAGAAACTGTCCTCAAGGCCTTGTATCACCAGATGCAGGGGTTCAATTGAATTGCTTAAATGTCAGTACTACTTGAAATGCTGTGGGTGGCCCTTGGATGTTCCTCTTCCAGCCCTGGTGGGCAGAGAATTCTCAAAAGGACAAGGTCACTCTGAAGTGCCTCAAATGGCACCAGATGGTTCATTGCAAACTGCTGAGAGGAGTCTTCTATCCAGTGGAGGAAACGCTGTGTGTGGGAGTCAGGGCAAGCTGGGGAGCTATTTCTGTTTCAAATGAGGTCTTTGCAGGTGCCATCTCAACAATTTTATGTCACACCCAAGAGCTGCTTCTCAAATGTGGAGTTACTTGCTGTCATCTCCCACTTCTCCCAAAAGCAAGGGTACTTCCAGCTCACCCCCCTGCCCCCACAGCTCACATGCTGCTGGCAGCAAGGAAGAAAGCACCTGCAGAGGTGAGCACTGAGGTGGGGTTTTAATCTGTCTGAGCCGTATGAGGAGAGCAGCCCTGGGCAGAGCAGAGGTTTAGAAAAGAAAACAGTTTTCCTGCCCAAGCCTGATCCTGGTCAACATGTGCAGCACTTTGTAAAATTTGAAGTCAACATGTGCAGCACTTTGAGTGGAAAGCAGCTGCAATTGGTGTGTAGTTCCAGTGTCTGCAGGCAGCAGAGAAAGTTTGGGGTCCCCCTGTGCATGACAGACCTCACTGACCTGGGGGTATTTGACTGACACTGGCAACAGGTTGCCCAGAGATGTTGTGGCTGCCCCATCCCTGGAAGTGTTCAAGGCCAGGTTGGATGGGCTTGGAGCAACCTGGTCTAGGGAAAAGTGTTGCTGTCTATGGCAGGGCTTTGGAATCAGATGAGCTTTAAGGTCCTTTCCAACCCAAACCACTCTGTGATTTGAAACACGCCTACCAGTTGGTTTCCTCTGATGATGACACAGTTGCTGTTATAAATGGCTTTCATAATTACACAGATTATAGCATCTTATCCTAAATTTCAAACTATTTTAGGATAATTTTAAACTTTAAATTTAGGAGGAGAAATAATGGAGAAGGAAAGATACCTCTTAGAATAACGGATCTTAAATCCCCCTTTCCTCTGAAATACAGCATGAATTTTGAGAAAGCAGCCAATCCTCAAAGATGTTGAAATTATTCTGTCACACATCCTAGAGCTTCAGACAAACACAGGATTGTGAGTGCCCAACTTTACGTGGATTAATTTTTATAGTTCCACCTTTGCTCAAGTTCATCATTCATCACCACTGAACAACACTCCAGACCTCATCCCAGACTGAGCAAATTGGAAAATCTGAAAAAAAACACGGATCTCTATTTTTAAAAGCCCATTTGTCAGCAGTTGCCACATATAGAGATCTATTGATAACTTGCATTTATAAGATTTGATAATTCAAGTTTTCCAGTGCTTTGGCACTAATACAGGAATGTGGTGGTCTGTTATTTTACAGTTGGTTCTTCTGTAGTACATTTTAATATTCCTTGTTATAAGTTTGTAATGGTTCGTTCTATGTACCTCATTTGGCTTCCCTAATGGCTCAGTCCTGAGTTGTTTACCACAGTTTTCCCCACCAAAATGTATGTCAATCCACCTGCATACCTCCCTTGTTCCCTTGTCTTACCCCTGTCTGTCAAAGATAGCAGATTCCTTTGATTCTGGAGTGTTCCCTGTCTTTCATCCCTTCCTTGGAGCATAATTGGATTGTGAGTTTTTCTCCCTCCCTGTCACCCTGATTCTTAATATTTTCTAAAACCTTCTGAGTTTACATTCTGTTAGAAAACTTTCTCACACAATTTTCTACAAACAACATATTGTTTTGCATTCCTTCATAGGGATGGAGAAACTTGATGTACTGGTGGTTTGTCCAATGTCTTTGGAGAGGTGGCGCATTCACTCTCCAATCCACTATCACCTTTGGAAAAGCATAAAAGTTGGAGTCAGAAAATAAACCTTCTTCTTCTTTACCTTGCAAATAGCAGTAGCTCGCGTTGTGCTTTCATGTGTCCTATAGCGACACCTCTCCATGTTGGGTTCTACTGGAGAGCCCTTACCCTACATCCCTCCCCTAATCCCTTCCCCTTCCTGTTGGTCAAAGGTTGTGTCCCCCCCGTGTTCCCCCCATCCCTCAAAGCCCCTTCAGGTTCAGATTTGTCTCTTGCTCTGCCCAAATTTGAGATTAAATATTTGGAGACTCAGACAAGTGTCCTTCCCTCATTCCTCTGCCTCGGTCATACAAGTGGGTAGGCTTCACAGAGTAACTTAACCAATGACAATTTTTCAATCTGAATCTTGTCCTTACATTGACATCTGGCACTGTTATGGATCTGGTGGCTTTCTCCTAAGCTCTCTAGCCATGGCAGCATATCCATTTATATCCAGTTCTTGCAATTGTTTAGTTACATGATACCCTCTTCTGCCTTAAGCGAAATTTCAAGACAATATGGTTCTGGTAAATACTTTGAAAAATTCCACTTAAAAGAGCAAAAAAGAGAGAACTTTCCACACAGCCCAGAAAGTATCTTTAAAAAGTAAAATTAATTTAATTTACCATACAGACAAAACACTGTCCACTTATTCTTAACAAAAGAGGAAATGAAAACAACCCACAACATATTCTATTGTTATTATTTTTATTATTATTGTTGCTCTCACAATTAGAAAACACAATGCTGCTTCCATGAAGAGAGAGTAATTTGTTCTTTAGATGAATAAACCAAAGCTCTGCTGAGATATTTAATCAAACTCTGTCTGACTAATGAAACTGGTCCATAGAGTAAACAAAAAAAAAATACGTTGTACATGCTAAACTCATTAATCTTAGGTAGATTTTAAGTTTCCTGTTCTTTCTCCCCCTCTCCCAAATTTTGTTTTCTGCTCCATCTCCCTTACAGAGGAGAAAGTCATGCCTGTTATAGCTCAAATTTGCTCTTGGGAACAAAACAATGGTGTTTCACAACCCCCTGTCTGATGCAGGGAAAAGCAAATACTTTGTCACAGGGTGGAAGTCTAACAACAGTTGATCCCAGGCCTGAATTTTCCTCTTGTTCCCCATATTCCCCAGAGCCTCCTCCCAGCACTTTCCCCAAACAGGTAGCCCAGATCTGGCCAGCACAAGTCTATCTCACTTGGAGGATGATAATGATTATCTACAGGGATCTGTTTTCTAGCAGGAAGAGGGGTGGTCCCTCAGGGATTCAATTTTTATCACTTTCCTGGCAAAGACAATTCTAATTGTATTTGGATTGTTTTCTTCTTCCATCACTCCCCTTCCCCTCACCAAGGTATTTTCTAGCTGTATGTGAAATACTGCACCTGTTTTAGTAAAATTAAGATACTTTCTATTTTTGTAGAATAACATACACAATCAGATGGGAGTTGTTTTTACAATGAATGGCATTTGCCTGTCTTATGGAGAAACCTAAGTGATATAAAACTGGAAGGGGTAAGGATGGCAGGGATTAGTCAAAAAAATACAAAGTCAGCCAGATGTATACAGGTCTAAAACCCCAGCTCTGAAAACAGCATTAAGTCCTAACTGTTTTACTAAATCATAGATTTTTTTTTTTTTCAAATGAGTAAATACTATAAGGCCACCAGCATAATACTCTTTAGGATAGCTTGGCTGTTTCCATCAGGGGTAATACTGTAAAGCTGTGAAATAATAGTGTTTGTGGGAATAAATCAGGTGCATTTTGCCAGCTAGTATAAATCAACAGTACTGTGTAGTACAACATGGAGCTGGGCCAAATTACATCAGCTGCTGGGATGTGGTAAGACATGTTATAAGAAGGGAACTACAGCATCACCTGACAAAGACATTCACAGTAATTAAAGCTGTTTTCTGCAATAGCTGAAGGATCTCAGTGTTTCAGAGCAAAGCCTTGAAAACCGCTTGCTGAAGGCCTGAGAAAGGAAAGGACGGATGTATTTTCCTTGCAAAGCTGGTTTGTGACAAATATTCTCCCAAATATCTTTCACACAGCAGATGCACAAAAAATCATAGAATCATAGGATGACTTGGTTGGAATGAACCTTGAAGATCATCCAGCTCCAACCCCCTGCCATGGGCAGGGACACTTTCCTCTAGACCAGGCTGCTCCAAGCCCTGTCCAACCTGACCTTGGACACTTCCAGGGATGGGACAGCCACAGCTTCTCTGACCAACCTTCTGCCAGGGCCTCATCACCCTCACAGGGAGAAATTTCTTCCAAATATCTAATCTAAACCTACTTTATTTCAGCTTAAAGCCATCAAACTGATGAGATGACCCTGGTTTGCTGGATGGAGCAGGCCTGTGTAACAAGGGAGGCTGCAGTTTTTCAGACCCTGCCCTGTGTATGATTCTCACCTTAGCACAGTACATCACCCTGGGCACACACCTAATACAGTGTGCAGCTGCTCCAGAGAAGAATAGGGCCCAGAAATCCTGAAATTTAGAAGTTATGGCAAAAGCAGTGTAACACTGTTAATTCACAGACTAACAGCTTAAGATATGGGCTGGGGCCACACAGACTCTTTTGCCAAAGAATCGAAGTTCAGATGAAGCCCATGATGGATTATCTTGAGAAGTCAGCTGAGATTTTGAATGTGGTTACCCCAAACTGCAAAACTCCAAACAATTCAGCTATTCCAGGTCAATATCTTCAGTAACAGGCATCTGTGGCATGAGATGACAAAGTGTGTATTGCCACCATGGCTAAAGTTCAGCTGAGAGTTCATTTCCCACCTGATAGACCTGCAGTGCCTAATTGGTTTACTCATTTCTTTTAATTACAGGTGATGATTTCTTCTGACATGAGAAAGCCAGTCAAGGATCACAGATCGGACACGGGAGGAGTGAAATGCAGCTGAAAACAGTGTATGTATAGATTATTTCTTCCTTTTTACTAGTTTTTCACCAAGCAGAAAGACTCATGACATCAGCAAGGGAGCAAGAAAAAAAGTCATTACAGAATGGCATTGAAATGCTCAAATTTTTCTTCAGTCAGAACATCCGTGCCTCGTTGGCATCATGAGAAAATGGAAATAAAAATAAAATTCCTTAAAAGAATGAGAGTAGATGGTTTCTTTACATATCAAATGAAGTAAAAATCTGGTATTGGAGAGCAGTAGGATTTGTGCCACCAGCTTGTCTACATGTCAGCCTAAAGACACCCACCACTCATCACTGCACTGCAGAGATGTTTTAGTCCATCAGCTTTTATGGGGTGACAATAACACAAACCACTGTCAAACTATGAAAGGTCTTTTTTTGCCTGCTCATAACTGAGGGACGGAAGGAGGCAACAAGACCAAACCCATTACAGCAAAGCAAAATAGCTGAAGATGACAAAATACCTCTAATTTTGCTCTTATACCACATGATGCTTTTCTTTTCCAAATTCCCAGGGCTGCTTACAGACATGTCAGAGGCAGTTGCCCCCTAGGGATTGACTGAGTGGAGAAAAAAAAAAGTATTTGGAGGAAGATTGTGGTGTTACTGACATACTTCCCCCTAGGAAAGTGACAGAGTCGCTCTACATTTGTGTAGGAGTGATTTTTTTTGCTGCTTACAGCATTTTGCATGGGGTTGGGGTGCCCAAGAATGATCTGAAAGATATCAGAAGCTCTGCTGCCTTCTGTTCCTGGAGCAGCATCCTTCTCCGACATCACTTTTCATAATCAGTACACAGGGCTGGATGCCCACTAAAAAAAAAACCAAAACAAAAACAAAACAAAAAAAAATCCCCCCCCAAAACCCCAAGTAAACAAAGAAAACAAACAGCAACAAAAACCTCAAACAACAAAACCAAAAACCAAACCAAACAAAACAACAAATGATAACAAACAAAAAAGCAAATAAGGGAGCCTAGGCTATGTTAAAAACTCCCCTGCACAGCAACTCCTCTCCATGTGCAGGAGCCAGAAGCCAACCACTCATGACATGAGAGGTTTAAGTCATGTTTGTTATTAAGCTCCTCAGGGGCACTAGGAAATTTTACCAATGAGAGTGACTGATTAAAAAAAAATGAAACAGCAATGGTGTCTCTTTCTTTCTCCTCCAAGAGTTCTCTTTCATTGTCTTGACTGTATCTTGGCTAATTCTGCTCAATGTCAAAAGACTGAGGAGGCAGGGAATAAAGAAACTTATCTTTCCCTGTGCCAGTGAGTGCCGCAAACCATGTTCTTTTCCCATCCTTGGGAGGAAAATCAGAATTGCATTCCAAGTAGAAGAGTGAAACAATAATCTAACATTTTGCTGTTGCACCAGTAATTTCAGCATTTATTTCATACTATTGTTAATGCTTGTTTATAGTATAAGGTTATATTTATGTAGGAAGTAAAGTAGATGAAAGCACAAGATATAAATATCATACAAAAGAAAAATACAAAATAAAATATGTACAGCCACAGATAGTGGTTCTCTGCTGTGTCAGGGCAGAGCCACATGGAGGACTGACACATTCCCATTCCTTCCTGCTGTGAACAGCTGCTGACTTCCACGGCTGTACTCCCTACAGCCTGGACTGCACAACTCTGCAGTTTCCTGAGGTTGGACCAATAGTTTTGTGGGGGAAGAAGCTAATTGCATATTTCCCCAGGAACTTGATGGGTCAATGTGGAAGAATGTCAGTGACTAAGGGTATCACACCCAAAGGGCAAAGAGATAGAGAGCAGGAGCTTGCTTTCTTTCTTTACTTTCGCACTGGACTTGGATTTCATTTTGTTATTTTATCCTAAAGGCTCCACTGCTGTCTTGTGGACTCCATAAAGTCCTTCTCAGCCTACCCTATGTTCACTGCCTCCAGGATTCCAGGGGATTTTTTTTTGGCTGAATTTTGTCCAGCCTGGACAAATCAAGGATATATTTTCCTTCAGCTCAAAGTTGCAGACCTGTGTAAAAGAAAGATTAAAATTAGTTGTTCATTTCAGGGTATTGACCTGAAATATTTTCATTTTTTTTTATCACTCAGAGTGGATGATTCCTTGTGGAAAATAAGTCTTTGGCAACAAAGGCAGTTATTGCTGAAAAGTTGTAGCATTTTTCCTTGTGGGATGGTCCTAATGGAGACAGTACCTGTGCTAGAAGGCATAGGCAAGTGTGAGCCTTAGTTACTGTCAAACAAATGGTGCCATTTTTTCCCCCCAGGAAAAGTTTCTACATTTATTTCTCAGAATACTAAGGCACTTGATGGCCGGACATCATTGGCAACCATAGGAAATATTTTGGAAGAAGATACCATCCCAAATGAGGTTTTGTCTTCTCAGGAAGCATTTTATTGGTGGAGAGAAACATTTGTGGGTTTGTTGCTTTTTGAGAGGTTTTTTTACATTCTTATTTTTACTGGTATGATTGTTGCTTTTCCTCCTGCTATCTCTCCTCAAGTCTGTGTCTTTACAAGATAAATGATGTCTAGTCAAGGAAATGTTTTCTCCAAATAGTGCTGGGCTGCCGCTGCTGTCTTAGCTCCCAGGTGTGCAGAGGAGAGTTTTCATTTGCACACATATCTCTCGACAGTCCTCTCACACTTTTTACAGGTCACGTAGCAGCACCAGTGGTATTTGCAGTGGCAACGCTCCACCACTTTGTCCATGTAGGGGTTGTAGCCTCTGCCACAGCACATCAAGTCGCAGCTGTCACTCCCATTGGAAGTCTTGTTGCATTGTCTGGAAGAAGGAAAATGCTGTGAGCAAGTGCACATTCCTGCTGGGTTTCCCAAACCACCGCTGTGTGGTGTTGCTGGGCCTGACAGCTCTGCAAGACACTGGGTGAAGCCAGCACAGCGAGCACCCAGCCAACAGCAAGGGTGGCAGGGGAACCCTGGGCTGCAATCACACAACCTACTATGACACCCAAAATAACATTAAACTCCTTTTCTGACTCTCAGTTTGGGCCTGGCAGCATTCAGGCTGCTTATCTGCTGGGCCAGCCTGCTCCCACGTGAGCAGAGAAGCAAAGCTATTGGAATACCACCACAAGAAGAACCATCATTCCAAACAATCTGTGTTCCCAGGCAGGTACCAAAACTGTCTGAAAGGAGCTGGAAGAAGATGACACCCTAAAGAGTGAACACTGGTATTTGTCCACCACTGCCTAACCTGAAAAGGGAAAAGGAGGAACCCTACAGCCAGATAGTATTTGAACAGGCTCCATGCCAAGGATCCCAGGCTGTAAAGAATCCTGAGCAGGCTGTTACAGCCACTATGAAGAGCCGATCTCATCAGGGAAATCACAATTGATACTAGCAGGCCTGGACTGTGCAGCTTTTTCCCTTTGATTTTCTCCCAACACAGCATGAGCAGCTGAGTGGTTGGCCCCAGAACACCCTGAGCCCTGACCCAGGAATGTGGGAGTCCAGGGCATCCCTCTGGCTGCCCTGGAAGGGCTGGGACCCTGGCAGGGGGTCAGGAACCCCCCTGTACAGAGCCCCCAGAGCCACCGTCTCTGATCTCTGTCCATGGAAAAGAGTTTTCAATCACAAATTCCGACACAGGAACAGAAGTCTGGCAGGAGCACAGGATAGGATGACAAGTCACCAAGTATCACACAGACTTTCACGGCTTGTTTTGCTTCTGCTTTTAATTAAAGACAGACTCAGTGGGATAAATCAGCTGTTGTGTTGGGTTTCCTCATTTTGTCTGCTTGCCAGTGAATGGTTTGAGGTTTTGAGAAGCTACTCCTTAACTGAGGAATCTCTTTCATTGATCTGTTCATTACCATTTCACATCTGTCCTCAAAAAACATCTATCCCATTTCCTAAAATACTCCAGTATTCACTGGACAAGAAAGTGCACCAGGCATTGAATTTTGAATGTGATTAACCATGTCCTAGAGACACCATTTCTCCACAGACTGTAAAGACAATCCCGGATGTAAGTGTTCCTGTTTGGTCAGATGCCTGTGCTTTTTTGATGCATACCCAACACCATGGGGCTGTGAACTTGATGGAGTTTTGAAACTGCTGTAAGAAAGGTGGTTTATTGAGTGGGGTAATTTCTGACATCTCTTCTAAATCTTATTCTGTGTAGCTATTTTTTGTCTATTTCGGACAGAAACACTCTAAGACTGCTTTGGGGCAGGAAGAGGAGAGAGGAGCATAAGCTGGACCCTTGATTTAAGCAACTGTTAATAGATGTGTCCGAGATTGAGAGGCAAGATGTTTTCTATTGCCATCTGTGTAGCAGTTGCCTCTGGGCAGTTTTCCTTATCTCCTGATGTCTCACCACATCACTCAGAGATAACTCCCTCCAGGACCCATTTTATGTTTAACAGGTGATCAAGGACCCACCTATGACTCAGAATGACATCAGCCCATGGTGAGATGCTCTGTCCAGGGGGGAGGAGCTAAGCATTCCCACCTAGATATATCCTGGAATTTTTTAGACAGAGTGGCAGCCTTCCCACAGGTTTCCAAGAGGACACAGCTGGCGTTTTCCACTAGACCGGCCACACCTTTTCTACAGGACCACTGCTCAAACAGAAACCACATCTGCCACTCCAAGAGGACTGCAGCCACTCCAACACGCTGGCCAAAGGGGTGTGAGGTTGTATTCTGACTTTGTTGGTGGTCTTCCTTTTGTATTATTGCATGTATTTTGTTTCTTTTCCCTTTTCCCAATAAATTGTATTTCTGACTTGGAGTCTCTCACTGGTTTTCACTTTCAAACTAGAACATAATTTTGGCGTCCAATGTGGGGCTCAAGGTACTGAGAAAAGTTAGAATTCAATTTTGTATTGTAGAAGGTACCTATTCACTATGATGCTTAACATGCTTACATGGGCCTTATACCTAGCTCTCTTATATTTTTCCGAATGTGGGGAATTATCTGGCAATTGTAATGTTCATATGTAGACCAGGGTATGGTATGAGAATTGCTTTATTGATCTATTATGTCTATTGCATTATAACCTCCGAGGCAATGAACATGATTCGGAATATGTACTCAATTCTGTTTGCTTGTCCTAATCTAGGCTGCTACATCTGGGGCCTCGGCAACTACACACAGCCCCTGGGGGCAGGGGTAAAGATTGATTTTTTCCAACCTTTCAGGCTTGACACAGCAGTTTTTGAAAATGTTAAGTTCCCTCTGGATGCCAAGGACAGCATAATGTTGTTGTTAGTTCTGCTTTGTCTTCTCTGCACAGTTTGAGAAGACAAAGCAGAACATGCTTAGAAACAAAACACTACACAGTGTGCTGCAGCATCTTCTTGAGGAAGGGGAAACGAGAAGCAAAGCAGCAGTGTCCGTGTCTGTACAGAATAACACAACAGCATCCATGTCAACGCAGACTGTCACAGAGGAGGAAGGAACCAAAAGCAAAACAACAGTGTCTGTGTCTACGCAGACTGGCATGGAGGAAGAAACAAAAAGCAAAGCAAAAAGCCTGAGGGAATTGGCTGTGTTAAAGATAATTTTCTCAGAAGATGAGAGATTTCCTAAGAGTCCTGATTGTGTCCAGTGCACATCACAAATGTGGTTGAATTTGCATGGCTTGGACCAGAGATGTACTCCTGTTACCTGACAACACTGCATTGGAGGGAAGGCAAGGACAGGGTGGGCATCTTGGCCAATAAACTAAGAATTTATGAGGATACTGTCACCACCCCATTTCATACCCATGTCTCATCTGTGGAAACAAGGTTAGCTGAGTAAGTCCAGGACTTGACTGAAGAGAGTCATTAGAAACTAAAAAAGGAACTTAAGGAAGAAGTCTACCACATCTCACCAGAACCAACAAGAGTCTCTGCCATTAGGAGCTGGCATTCCCCAGCCAAGGAGAGAGGATACACTCCACGAGGTAACCTCTGTTTTTTTCTTCAAGAACATAGATAAGACATGAGGAAGTGGGATGGAAAACCCACCTCCTCCTGAGCAGCCCAAGTATGTGAACTAAAAAGGGGAACACCTAACACAAGAAGCTCATCTAGAGTCAATGCTGCTCCAGTCTCTCACACACAGAATTCCAGACAATATAGGAATGATGATATGACTGATCCTCTTGAAGGAACCTCAAGAACCTATTTGCAGGAAGAGAGCAACGTGTACCATGACCAGGAATAGAGGGGCCCTGCCTCAAACCAGGTAGAGGAGCTGAGCATTCCCACCTAGATATACCCTGGGATATTTTAGACAGAGTGGCAGCCTTCCCACAGGTTTCCAAGAGGACACAGCTGGGGTTTTCCACTGGACCGATGACACCTTTTCTACAGGACCACTGCTCAAACAGAAACCACATCTGCCTCTCCAAGAGGACTGCAGCTGGCCAAAGGGGTGTGAGGTTGTATTCTGACTTTGTTGGTGGTCTTCCTTTTGTATTATTGCATGTATTTTGTTTCTTTTCTCTTTTCCCAATACATTGTATTTCTGACTTGGAGTCTCTCACTGGTTTTGCTTTCAGACCAGAACAAGATGAAAACAAATCCATGAGAATTATAGGAATTGCTTATGAGGTAATGCTTTAGGAGAAATTATGGGAGTAGTGAAGTGTTGAGATTTTGTTCTTGCACTTCTTTAAGTTTTTCTGCCTCCTGTTTTTACTCTGATTCACATTCCTCTACAGGTTCAATGTTTAATGTCCCCCAAAACTCACTCTCATTCAGGAGTGTGTGTAAATATTTAAAAACCTTTTAAAGCCTCTACTGAAGCTGAAGTGTGCAGCCACACTGAATGTGTTTGCCTAACGCTGAACCAAAGTCTTGTTAGTGCCTTTGTGAACTGGGGTCCCTCCATGAGAAATCTCCAAATGACTCCTCATAAATGTATTCATAAATGTGTTAAGTATTCAGAGCAAAGGTTCAAATATAGGTGTGTTGACATTAGAAGAGGGGAGGGTATTTGTCAACCTTACTCAGCTTTGCTAGTGGATGTAAATGTTGTTTCCTGGGGGTTCACCTAGGAAGGATGGGGAATCTGCAGAAGCGTGGTGAGGGATGTGCAGTGCATCCATGTCACTTCATGCTGGGAGCTCACTAAAATGGCCAAGAAAAGGAATACGGGTCCATTCTGACTCCACTGAGGACTGGTGAGCTCCCCAAACATACAAAGCACACAGCAGTGATATTTACCCCATTCAAATAGAAAGCAAAACTCTTCTACCTGCTGTACTGGGACCTGGGATTCTCTCTTTCCCTCCATCCACTCCTGTGGTTTGCCAGAAAAAAAAAAAAAAAAGAAAAAAAAAAAGTGAATCTAGTAGAAGATATGCCTTCCCATATACCTTCCCCATTGCCCACAGTCTGAAACAAAGAAAGGAAAAAAGAAAAATATTATTAAATAAATCCTCAAACCTCCCTCAGTTTGGTATTAGGAAATGGGGACACTCAGAATGAATAGCCAAAACAAAGTTTTGACCCCATCATTAACATATATGGGCTTTTAGAAAAATTTCCTGACAATGGCACTAAGCAGAGATTTTGTTTTCTGCTTTAAAGCATAGACCTGGATATGAGTTAGATACATTTTTCATTAAGCAAGATGAAGCAGGTAGTTTCTCAGCCAGTGGGAGAAGACAAAGAAGTCCAAAAGACCAGAGTTTACCAACAGAAGCGGCCCTGAACATCAGCTTTCAGAGCCTGAAGCTGTAAACTCACTAGGCTCCCCACTGATGGGTTAAATTCAATCTCATTTGTTTTGGGCCTGGTCCAGCACAATTCCAGCAACTCAGAGAAATGCCCTCCTCCTGAGCCTTGGAGAGAAAACATGAAGGCAAGCGATTGCATTGTAGCACAACACTGTAACCTCTAAAAGCACTTGGAAGACTGTAGAGAAATTATACTTCAGCCATAATCCCAGCCAAATTCTGGCTCAAGAACAGGCTTTTACATTGTCACAGTGCTTATTTCTTCTTTAAGAAGGGAGAAGGTCAGTAGCGTTGGCTAGACAAATCCCACTCAATACGCCTGTCCAAAACGTCCCCTTTCCAGTCCTTTTTCTCATACACTGCCAGCACCTGGGCTGTTGCATTAGGGATGATAGAAGGGATGTTCCTTCCTTGACATCTCATCCCCTTGGCTGCGTGACTCCCTCAGCCCTTTCTGAGCACAGGGAAACCATCTGCCTTCATGAACTCCAGCAGTCCCAAATCCCAGAACACACTACTGCTGTGTAATGGGGTTTTTCTCTTTTAAATCAAATTCCTATTTATTTCTTTGGCACCCCTTGCTCTAGTAATGTCAAGTAATACAGCAGTGTATAAAAGAAAGAAAGAGAAAAATAATTCAAATCCTTCAGGAGATATATAACACAATGGATATTCCTAAAAATACATCAAGATCACAGCTTCATGTAGGATTTTGAGGCAGAATCTTATCTACCTTTAAATTGCATTCTCATCCACAAGGAATGACTGGAGACTGGCACTAAACAACTGTACGAGAAAGAGTTATCAGCATATGTCAGTGAGGAGATGTCAAGAGAGATCCTGGAATTAGCCTGTATTTTCATTAATGAGAAGTTGAGTGTGAGCTTAAAAATCTGGGGATAATGCTAGGGAAGAAGGAGTTGAGGATATTTTGTGACAATGGATTGAAGTGCAAAGTAAGCAACACTTTGAGAAAGATCCAGCTAAATGTGGAATGTTCCCAGGGCAGCCAGAGGAGCAGTTCAGAAAGTAGAAAACAATGAAGGAACTGATTTAGAGAAATATGTTAAAAGAGGTGTCTTCCTCTCTATAAAAGATTATTGCTACAAGGGGAGAGAAAAAATGTTCTTTATATGTCAAGGAAATAGGACAAGAAATTATTAGTTTTATTTTAGAATATGTCTTGTTTAAATTTCGATTAAGAAAAGCCTAACACTGAGGATAGTAAAACCCTGGATCAGGTTGTTTAGGGAAACTGCTTTTAAGACCAGAGTAGAGAAATGTCTTCAGTAACAGCCTAGGTGGTGTCAGTTCAGTCTTGCTCCTGAAAAGATTAAGGTCCATGGAAAATCATTCCCAGACCAAATTTTCTCTAACTCAAATGCCATTTGGGTGCAGAGGGACTAAATATGTTTAAGAGAGCTAGATTCATTATCCATTGCAGTTTTACTGTGTGAAATTATTCTTTTTACAAATAAATTTATTATTCACAAACCTGTTCAGGAAACTTTATGATCAAATCCAGGTCTCTCAAAAGAGAAAGAATTCAATCTTCCCCACACATTAACTAAGATAACAAAAAAATGCATAGCTGGCCAGCTTACTTACTGAAATGGGCACCAGCTGCAAGCATGTTGCCCTGAGAAAGAAGGAATAACACCTAAATAAGGTGGGAGAAACAGAAAGCAAATGTTTTTCTGACTTTCATAAAATCATAGAATAGTTTGGGTTGGAAGGAACATTAAATGCCATCTAGTCCACCTGAACCCCTGCTATGTACAAGGACAGCTTTAGCTAGAGCAGGTTTCCTCCCGTTCTTCTAGGACACTCACAAAAGCATTATTTGCTATTTCTTATTCAGAATTTGTCAGATCTCATAAAAAAAATGGTAGCACATCTGATCACTGTTCCAAAACCAACTATCATTGAACATATTATAACTTACTCAAAGCTCATCTTATCCTGTGCCCTCACTAACAGAAACTAAAAGAAGCTGTAACAAAAAACAAGCATCAAATGCTGTTGTCTACCCATAACTACTACTCTTCCCCAGCTTCATATTTCAATAATTTTTTGGCAGAGTGCTTCTGCCAAAAAAATTAATTGCCTACATAAACAAAGACTCACAGAGTGGTTTGGGTTGGAAGGGAACCTTGGAGATCATAGCATCATAGAATAGAATCATTAAGGTCAGGAAAAGCCTCCAAGATCATAAAGTCCAGCCCTGGGCTCAATACCACCAAGTCCACTAAACCATACCACAAAGTGCCATGTTCACTCATTTTTTAAACACTTCCAGGGCTGGTGACTTCTCTGGGAAGTCTGTTTCAGGGCTGAAAGAATCCATCACTGAAGAAAATCTTTTTAATCTCCCTCAGCACAACTGGAAGCCATTTCCTTTGCTGGTTTCCTGGGAGAAGAAACCAACCACGGCCTGAATACGATCTCTTTTCAGGGATTTGTAGAGTGTGAGAATGTCTCCCCTGAGCCTCCACTCCTCCAGACTCAGCAATGCCAGTGCTCTCAGTCACTCCTTGTATGACTTATATTCCAGACCCCTCAAACAGCCCTTCTCTGGACACACTCCAGCACCTCAATGTCTGCCTTGGAATAAGGCAACAACACTAAGCTAGTACTCAAGGTGCAGCCTCACCAGTGCTTGGTACAGGGGGACAATGTAGCCCAAGGTCAGCCTGTTCCAACCCCCATGCCATGAGCAGGGACACTTTCCACTGGTTATCCCAAGCCCCATTCAGTATGGCCTGGAACATGTCCAGGGACAGGGCGGCCACAACTTCTCTGAACAACTGGTTCCAGTGAACAGCCTCACAGGGAAGAATTTCTTCCCAATATCCCATCTAACCCTGTTCTCTAGCAGTGGGAAGACATTCCCCCTTGTCCTGTCACTCCAGGCACTTGTTCCAGTCCCTCTCCAGTTCTCTTGGAGCCCCTTTAGGCACTGGAAGCAGCTTTAAGGTCTCCCCAGAGTCTTCTCTTCCACAGGCTGAACAATCCCCATACACAATACAAAGCATTTTTTTGGGGCAGTAGGAAAAAAGTGATATGAAGGGCTGCCACTGAACACTGAAAAAAAAAGCATGCTCAGCCGACTTCATGTATGTGCATACCAGCCTAAGACATTTGTGACTAATATTTTATATTGGAGTAAAGAAAGGATACATGAGCAAGGAGCAGCCACCAGAGAGTGGCCACACTCCTTGCCACATGAGGTCAGCTGTGGAGTGGTGGCTGATCAGCCCAGCTAAGCTGCAACACATAGTTTGTTGCAGCCTGATTTCTGCAGCCTAAGAGAACTCCTTCCCACATTTGGCTGACTCCAAGACTGCTCTGGGAAAGATCAGTAATAAACAGCTCTGTTATCTCTGCAAGGTTTCAGGGGCTGGATATTTTTGCATACATAGCAGAATTTCCCTTGCCTTGGATTCATTAAGGAGACTTAAATAGCCTTTGAAACCTGATACACTGCACCTGCTTATAAAGAAGATTCATATTTTTGCTTCTTTTCTCAGAAAAGAGATCTCAATTTTATAATCTGACATTATTTTTCATTTACTCAAACCTGCTAGTGATTTTTTCAGGCAGGAGCAACTGAACTACTTCATTAAAAGATGAAAAATGTTTTTTTCCAAGAAATCTCTGAGAAGGTGAATGTTTACATTTCTTTCCCAGTAGTTTTGTTGTATTGAAAGTTTTACTTGCAGCTTAACAGATTCAGCTTCTTTAGACTTTTCTCCAGACTATTTTAAATTGGTTATGAAAGTGTGATGGTGGTATATAAGCAGAGTGTGGCAGTAAGCCTTGTTTGCAGGCAACTTAGATACTGATTGCAAAAATCAGCTCCTTAATCAGCTTTTCAGCACTTCAAAGAGGCATCAAACCTCAGGTTTGAGTTTAGTTCCGTGAGTTTGAAATCTGGACATACCCTGGGCACTTGGAGGCATGCAGATATACAAACCATTTCTAAATTTCAACAAGCTAAGAATGTCCAGAGTGTCTTAGAAAAAGTTTCAGGCTTGTTCTGAAGAAGGCTATGAAATCCTTTCAGGAAAGGGCTCTAAAAGGCTTTTGAGTAATCGTGGACTCATTTTCTGAGTGGATTTTCATATGGTTCATCTACAAAGTAATTCCTTTTCCTGCCTGAAAAACACAGTAAGTCTACATAATATGATCCTTCACATTAGAGGGATTACCAATTAGATTATCCTTTCCACCTGCCTGGCAGTGTAGGATTGTTTCCTACAGCATACAGAGAACTCCAACACATCCAAGGTGTTGCAACTTAACCATCAACCTCCATCCTATTTCCAGCATGCTATGAGCAAGAACCAGACCTTGGGGAGAGGGAGGAGGAAAAGGATTTTCCCTGGATATGCTGCAGAACTGCTCACTTTTTATCACAAAAAAATGCATCAATATAAATATTTACATCAAGGAACAGAGAAAGGGGGTGTTAATGGCATATTCCCCCCTCCAAATCCCTTTGAAGGCAGAAAGCAGGGCTGGAAAATACTGAAGATGCCCAGATCAAAGTCTCCTGAGCTGTGGATATAGGGGACTGTACCATACAGCCCAGGCATGGACTGACCTCTGCACCCGGAAAAAGGCCAGAAAGGATATGGGAAGATGGTTGAAGAGAGAGTAGACCAAATAAGGGATCACAACAGAAAAAAAACCAAAGAAAACCCAGCCTTTTTCACTTCATTGGCATGACTAGCCTTAAAAACTAGACTACTTGGAAACAGTGGGATCTGCCTCCAGAAAATTTAGATGTGCATAAAGATAAAATGTTCAAATGCCTTCAGAACAGGACTCATTAAATAAAAACATGTTTGAACTATTCCAATGTGAGCATTTTTACATCATTCTGAAGCATGAACCACATTTTGCCATGCCCTCACTCTAACAGCATTCCTTTTGTGCTCCTTCTACCTTATCCCTGTAAATAGACATTATCTCTTCAGCCCTGCGGCAGGCTGGAACAGAGACACCACATTTAAAATGCATTTAGGCACCCTCTTCGTGAGAGAAAAGTTGCAAAGAGAAAAAGGCATCCATGGGAAGAGGAGACTAGGGAAGATCTCCCTTTCCCTGCTCCCCCCAGGAAACATGGACCAATCTTCAAACACACTGTGTGTATTTTTCATTTATTTCCTCTAGTAATTTAGTTCAGAAAAGGAGCTGCTATGGCTTGTATAACACATGCCAATTTTGAAATACCAGGCATCTTCTCAAGAGGCTGCAGATGGACTGTAATGAAAACAAACCCAATCACACACGACCTTAAAACTTGGCCTGAGTGATGCCTGAAGCTCGGCGTGGGACCAGCTCACCCTCCTCCCCTCCCCTGGCCATCACCATCTTGCACATCTGAGAATGAGGAGTACTTTTTGACAAGTTCCTTTTGAAAGTCATCCCTTCCCACCTTAATATCTTGGTCTTCTAAATCCTTACTCAATCTCACTTCCTGTGGACCCTTGGCTGGCGGGTTCACAGTCATGGCTGTCGTCCATCTCGGGATAAACAGCCTGCAATACACATTTTCCTTTCCTCAGAAGGAAAAAAAAAATCATTCACGACCTTTACATATTTCTCATCCCTAGATGGGATAAAAAGTTGAACTCTGATGTAAAATAAGATTAGATGAAGAAGTCACACCTCCCTGTCCCTTGAAAGGATTTCAGCTCAAGGAAAATGTTTTACGTGGCAAATCTGTAATTAATTCAACTTTGTTTTGATGCTACCTGTTCATTTAATGTAATTCTTATAAAATTAATTTCCAAATAATCTTCACCAATTTTTTTCCTTGCAAAACAGAAAGGCACAACAAAGAGGTCATTTTCAAGGCACGAGTATGTCAAAATCCATACAAATCCACAAAATCTTCATTTCCACTAAGATGACATTTTCTTTCAGAAACTTGTTTCAATACATGCTTTTTCCTAGCTATTCTTAGTGACTTATAAACATCTTCACTTGCTAATTAATGCTCCACTGCTGAATTGGTGATAAAGGCCAGCCTGGTGTTCCCACCACAGAGCTGTCAGATATGTGCCATTGTAGAGCAGTCCAGACACTGAGGTCAGAGGATACAGGACATTAACTGTCATAAAACATCAGGGGACAGAAAGACTCACTCAGCTGTCTTATCTACTGATCCAGTTACATGCTGATGCAGAATCACAGAATCATTGAGGCTGTAAAAGCCCTCTAAAATCATCAAGTCCGCAGCACTGCCAAGCCCACCACTAACCCTTTTCCTCAGCTGCCACATTCCCACATGCATGTATAGTTTATCTTGTCTGCATCTGGGTCATTTCATTTCAGCAAGATCTTCTCTCCATTGAACCATAATGGTCCAAATACAAGTATGTACACTGCATTAAAAGGAAGGCATCCCAAAATAGGCCAAGCACATACTCCTTGCCACTTGCCTGAGCCTCCACCATGAATTAACAAAAAGAGCAAAGAAGAATTATGACAACTATCTAAAGAAAGGTAAACCAGCCAGAGAGGTTGAAATCCAGCCATTGCAGCCACCTAACAAAAATCAGGAAAATTCTGGAAACATACACTTTTTTTGGCTGTTGATGGTTCAGCTCTAGAGAGATCAGATGGGTCTGCACACCTAGAGATGCTCAGATTGTTGAAATGTTGAATTAGTTGGTCTTGGAGGAAATTAAACAGATGGTGGGAAGAGAAAGGCGTGTCTGCTGCCTGTGAAAGGTGACAGTATGCTGCCCAGTGGAGGTTGGGCTTGACCATAATGACCTTAAATCCCCAATATTAATGCAATAAAGAAATTCCTCTGCAGAGTCATAAGCAACACAAACACACCTGGACCTTTAATATGCAGTAGAAGAAAAAAAAATTAAATATCATCTTTGCAGTTTTGGGGTGTTTTTTTTAAGGCAATCTGAGAATGCTGGTTCTAACTGGGTTAACATTTGCCTACTTAGGGAAGCCTTAGAGTAACTACTCTTCTAATCAGCAGTGACTGCAAGAAATTACTGAGACTCAACACAGTATAAAGCAGCTGTTTGGTCCTTACAAGTTGCTGTGGAGGTAAGCTGCTCAGGGAATTTTTAAATGTATCTTGTGCCTGATTGTGTAATGGAAAATGTGTTAGCAAGCCCTGTCTTAGCCACAGCCATCATTAACAGGGTTAGGAATTGGTAAACCATATTGTATGTTAGAGATGTGCTTTACCTGCATGTACATGTCACCTCCTTGACTGCCCCTTACTCATACACGTTCCCCTCTTGCCCTTTCCTCTTTGGGGTCAGAGTACAGTGAGTACCCACTGCAGAAATCCTCACCTGTCCTGGGTCCCATGTGACCCCACTTTTTCATTCTTCATGCAGAAATCAGGTGAGCTCTGCAGGTAAATCAGCTCTGTCTCTTTAACTGGCCTGATATCAATGTCCTTCGGCACAAGGTATTTGCGTGTGCCCATGGGCCGGTGAACAACCTTGGTGGCAGATAAATATTTGGTTTTGAGGTCCAGTGCAATGTCTCGCAATTCTTGAAGGCCTTTCCAACAGGTCTTGATAGAGCATGACCCAGAAACTCCATGGCACTTACATTTCATTTCAAGAGAGGCTTTCAAGACCTGCAAAAAGGAATGCAGAAGTTGGGAAATGACCTTCTCTTACAGCCAAACATCCCACAAGCTTGCTAATGAAGGTACTTCTTAGCAGGAACTGCTATAGAAAAGTATTACTGTTCTCATTTCTGCACAGGCAGTCTCGAGTAGCTACTTTGAAAGCGAATGAGATCCTACAGCTCTTCGGTGATCACTGTCAGTCCAGGACTACTTTCACAAGGGCTCCTTTGTGGCCAGAAGACAGAAGAGTATTTTTAATTTTGATTAGATATCTATACTGGGCTGCATTTCCACTCTCTAAATTCCTAAGGAGATGAATATCAAAACATTCCATAAATAGATAATTAACATCAATTTCAACCTCCAGCAGCTATGGGCTTTGGTAAGAGAGATGTCATGGCTTTGTTGAATTCAGTGCACTCTCCCACTGCCTTTCTGCTGGTCATGGGGCCAAAACAGCCTTTTACTTTGATTCTGTACTATTCCCATTTCAGTGGGACATGGCAGGATGCTGCCAGGAAGGGCTGAATGCACCAGCCATAGCAACGCAATATCCCAAACAAAAAATTGCCCTTTGCAATTGAAACAAAAAATCAAGACATTGCAAAAATAAAATAAAATCTAAAAAAAAAAACCTCAAACCCCAAGCAAACAAACCAAATAGTGTGGGAATAGAGGGAAAAAAAGGAGCCAGAGAGGGATGGTTGTGCTCTGCAAAGGTGGACTCAGCCTGTAGCTACACAGCAAGCTCCCAATGAGCTCAGCATGCTCCAGGTTTGTCTGCACAGGCAGCCGTGGAAAGACCAAGCTGTGCATGAGGAGCAGTCTATGGAATCACTGGAGCCTCAGAGATGAGTGCAGGGGTCAGTTTTATAGCAGTTTTCAGTTGTATGGAGGGCTGCTATAGGGATTTGCACACCAGGGGCTGCATATGGTAAATATTATCCCTCCACTGGATGCAAGCTGTGGCAAACAGCTTGTGCCAGATATGATAATAATCACTAGCATAACAGTTTAAAAAGGAAAAAAAAAATCCTTCCTCCTTCCTGCAGGGATGGCTGGAGGCAACTGCTGCTGGATGCATCTGGCAGATGATAATCCTCCACATTTACACAGCACTTCACCCGCACAATGCCCTTGGCAGAGCACAATGGGACCCATCCCCACACACCTCCTGGGGTAGGCAGAGCCAGAGCCAACACTGACTGTGCAACAGGTAGCAATGAGACATCCCACCCACGGTTAAACAGGGCTAATAATAGCATTTGGGACACCCTGAACCACAGGGTGAGTTGTACAGCTACAATTTTCAGCAGGCTAAAGGACTTCAGAGCAATCTTTGAGAAACCTGCTCCTTTTGCTAGCTGATAGAGACACTGAACCTCACCAAGTGACCAACACTACAGATGATTGTACAAGTACAATAACTCTTGTGGATTTGTTACCTGTCTCCCTACTTCACTGTTGTGCAGATGCATCAGTTTATTGGCTTGTGATCCTGATTTTTTCATCTTCATGGGAGCATCTGAAAATTTGGACCCCATGATAAGACCATAGTTGAGGTTGTCTGCACATCCTCCCCATCGATACCCAGGTCCAGGTGTCTCACCTGGGATGGGACCACAGGAACAGCCAGGGAGGTCCCCGGTGGTGCAGGCTCTGGCAATGGTGTGGCTGATGGCAGCAGCAGAGAGGGCATATACAAATGCTGACTCCCTTGTGCCTGAAAGAGACAAGAACACCATCTCAGCCTCCTGGGCCAGATAAACACTCCCAAAAAAAAGACTCACACTGTCTGTGTCCCACAGAGCAGCCAACACACCAAATCACTGCAGCTGAGATGTCCCATGGCACCACTAGTTTGGAGCATATCTAAGTGAACTCTTCAACATAAGACAAAATCCCAGCAGGGCAAGGAGTCACATGGATTTAGGCATCTTGTTCATTGTGGTGTGATTTGCTCTTGGAGCGTGTGGTTAAGCCCTCCTGTGGACTCTCCTGCCTTCTTTTGCTCCTGTGCTTGTCCCACGACTCCCAGTGGGATGAGCAGACCAGAATGGTGGTCTGCTTTCTAAGAGCTGTGGTAGACAAGGTCTTGGATCCAAGAGCTTCTGGGCATGACTGGCACCGTAATGATGAATGTGGTCTCAGAGAACAGGACAAGTGGGCTTTGTAGTCCCTCCATGCTCCCAGGAGCAAGACCCTTCCTGTCTCCAGCACACACACACACACACACACAGAGGCTGACTCTACAGACTCTACTGAGCCAGCAGTGATGTTTACCTCTCTCTAAGTCCAGCAGGTAGTTAGGAGCCAACTCTATTGAAGAGCAGTTCCACCGCATGTCTGAAAAGGTTTTACGGCACGTCTTTATCACTTCCCGCGCTGCCTGAATAATGGTCTGCATCAGCTCCAGGTTGCTGCGGCACAGCTGCACCTGAGAAACCACCAGGCCTTCAAGCTGCTTGCAGTGCTGGGTTTGATTCAGGGCCAAAGCCAAAGAAGTCTTGGACAGAGCTCTGAGAAGACAAGCACATGCAAAAAAGCATTAAAACACAGTCTAGTCGCCTATGTTCACCTGACTTAATTAAAGCTTTATGTAAATAGGTGCTTAGATAAAGCTGGTGAGAAAGATGAGCAACTATGAAAAGTAATTTATCCCGTATAAAGTACACGTTTAACCCTTTGGCAGTGTGCAATTCTCTCCCTTATTGAGGGGAGTCTGCACACAGCTCCAGGGTATATGTCAAGTCAACTGCATGTGTAAATCCTATGGGGAAGGTTGTTTGCTGAAGAGTGAAGAGCACAGACCTCCCAACAGAGTGAAAAATGACCCATCAGTTGCATGATAATAGAAATCTGGATCCTCCAAGACTGTGGCATTTGGGGAAAAAAAGCAACGTTGGTGCTATCAGTATTTTGTATTCAGCATCTGTCTCACACACTCTCAAAGGATTATGCTAAATGTCATGTAATTAATTATGGAGAAAAACCCCTGCAAGGCCTAGGGAAAAAATCATCAAATTTGCAAAACATATGCTTTCACTTAGAGTTAATACCAAGGTCCTCTACTGATCCAATCATTGTTGCAGATAGATAAGTCTGTTTCACTAGTCTCCAAAAACCGCAGTGCAAAAGCTCAGTGGGACTATGTGCAGAGAGAGTACCACAGTCAAATCTGAGAAGGGATCCATGAATACCAGCACATATGTTAACATAGAAGAAAAGAACAATATCCCACAGTGGTGGTTCTTCTACTGTCCAATTGCCAACTTTTCCAGGTTAAAAAAGAACAAAGGCTGACATGCATCTTGCATGCTGTACTCTTCTTCCCTGAGCACCCACAACGATCAGCAGAAACCTCTTTGTATCTTTTTGGCTTTCTTAGGGTAGTCATAAAAGTTATGCATTCCCATAAAACAACTTTCTAGCAGGCTGAATCAATAATCTGATGGCATCTGATCCTGGCAACACAACTGTAACACATATTTCCTTCTGTCCTTGTTAAATGTATTGGCTTTCAAATTCATCCCAAGCCATCTTGGTTAGTTTGGCTTATTAGCAAACACATTTTGGGGCGCATTTCACTTTATTACTGTAATATCCACATTCTTCAGAAGTTAAATGAGATGGAAACAGAACTAAAATTGAGCCCTAACAAAATCTGGAGGTATTTAATCCTCGCTGGGGATGAATAGGCCTGCACTGACAAATTCCCAGGTGACTGGGAGTTTGGCATTTCTGGCACTAGATAAACAGCGGCAAACTTGGAAGGGAAACCACCGTTCTGCCAGCTATATAAATATATACTTCATACTTGTATTTAACAGGTCTGTTAAACATACTGCAAGCAGAAGTCATTGCTAGTGAATTTCAAGAGAAAGGAAAAAGTGGTGGACTTGGCAGTGTTAAGTTATTGGTTGGACTCAATGATCACACATGTCTTTTCCAACCTAAATGATTCTATGATTTAATAATCAGAAATTCTGCCCTGCAGTTCATCTCGTTCCCAAACCTACTGGTGTTCATACAAGGTTCCTTGTTTGGAGAGGGGCCCCTCCAGAAGGCAACTGATCCTGCCTTAGATGTGAACCTGAGCTAGCGGAGGAAAAACTTGTAGGTGATATCCTGGGTGTTCAGATATCTCAGAGAGATCATGTCCCTGAAGGTAGAGACATGTCTCTGAACAGTATGACTGTCACCTGACTGCAAACCCCTACAGTGTGGACCTCACAGTAGTCCTTCAGGATCCTTTAGCTCATGGAAAGCAAAAAGCCATATCTAGGAAGTAGTTAGCCTTTAGTGCTTTTGAGACCTATAGTGAGATACCATCAAGACTTAAAAGTGCTCATTTTCTGTTCCATATAGGAAATCCAGATATTGAGCAGGGACCCAGACATCTGAATGGTATAAACACAGAGCTTGAATGAAATATGAGCACTTGACACCAGGTATCTGTGAAAATTTATCCCAGAAATCCTATCAGCAACTCCCAGGAATGAGCTGAAACACAAATCAGGCAAGAGGCCAAAGCAGCTCATCAGTAATAGAGTATAAATGATAAAAACTCCAGCACAGCACATCCCAGCAGGAAGGGAAGCAGGCAAGGTGTGGTAGGAGCAGTGAGAGAACTTCACAGCCTGAGCTTCAGGCAAATGAGGAACATTCCAAGTCTCTGAGAGAAGCTGTACTATGAGGCAGCAGATCAGTTTTCTAATCAGACATGTTGAGCATCACTTGAGAGCCCTTGGAATGTTTTGGCTGGCCCTCCAGAAGGATGCATATATCTCCTAGGTCCTACACTATATTTTCTGATCCTTTATAGAGGTCTTCAGCCTCTTTAAAGGACCTGGAAGGCCATATTGAGGTACCCCTATCTCACTTGTTACAGACAAGTCATGAATAGCATGAATAGCTATTACAGGTAGGGATGAAAGCAAAATTCAGACTGAAACTCATCCTCAGTGTGAAAAAAACAGGATGTGATGCAATGAGACTGCATTATTACAGATGGCTTGAAGTGATCACCATTAGAGAAGCAGTTTTATATGCAACAAGAAAACAATTTACTTCATGGAAGAGGGAAAATACCTTCTGATTGGTAAGAACTCAGTAAATGGTAAAAATGGCTGTCATAGAACGAGCTGAGCTCCAAGAAACCTACCATGAATAAAACTGCAAAATGCAGGAAGGTGTTTTTTGAGCATCTCCAGGCCTGAACTTCATGTCTTTGCCTATGAGAACCTATAATTGGAAACATCTCCAAGCATTGGGAGGAAAAATTAAAAGGTAATGGAGATGGAAAAGAAAACTCAGTTACTGTAGTCACTTGCTGAGACTGAAACTTACATCTGTAAATCACAGATCAGGAATGTGAGAGGTCTATTAGGTCATTTATTCCATCCCCTGACAACCTAGGTTTGCCCAGTCTTTGTCCTACAATTAGGAATATCTTCTCCACTCCATGTCATTCTAAAATTTCTAAATTCTGTCAGCATCAGGGGATGGATACCCACTGCCCAACACCATTATTGGGAAAACAATAACTATTTGTGGAAAGAAAAACATCCCACAGTAGAGGCTGGTCCATGGTAAGACTTGGTGGTGGGTCTCTGACCTGTCTTCATGCAGTCTCCATTGATCACCAGCACTGGGAGGGAAACTGGAGCCAATGGGGCATTGCCAGCCTTAAAATCCAGCCCTCAAGGGCATAATTACAAGAACATCATTCATTCCTCAACCTGGGAAAAAATCCCTGGCAAACATCTTTCTGTGGATGAACACCCTTCATCTGAAAAGGGGATTTTACCTGCTTTCACCTTGGAAATGCTGTTTTTCACTGTTTCATCCTGATAACACTCTCACTTAATACTCCTGCCCCATCCTTCAATCTACAGACAACCAAGGGGTGGTTGTTTCAGGGTTTTTAAAAATACATGCATTTGATCCATCCCTTTAAATAAACAGGGTCTAAACCAAACATCTCCTGATCTATATATAACACAGCAGATCCTTATAGTGAAGTTCTGGATACTGACAGAAAACCATGAACATAATTACAGACGAAATATGCATAGATGGATCGTGACATTTATTATCTCAGGCAGTTATTAAATTAATTTGAAAAATTAATGCTCTGCAGTGTTAAGTCCTTTGAGAGGTAAGGGCCCATTCCTGCATGTTTGGGACCCATGAGAGGACTATTCATAGAAAGTGCAGGTTAGGAAGAAGCACCTTCAGATGTCAGCAGATATCAATGAAAGATATATTATCATATATTATTTGGTTTACAAGGTACCCTGTGAGTAGGTCACTGCTCCTGGTCAAGCCAAAGGGAGAAAAACTCCTTCAGTTGTGCAGCAAAGCATTGGTGTCCTTTGAAACACCCTTGAAGGGTGGAAGAATCTTCTCCCTGAAGGCATCTCCCCACCCTCCCTTGTGTGACACAATCACAAAGGGACTGATGGTGAAACCGTGAACTTCTACTCCAAATTACCAGCTTTGCTTTCTGAAAAGGCATTCTTTTTAATGCCTATTCCTAAACTCCTTAATCTTGCAGGGATGTGGGTGACACAAAAAGATTTAGACAAAATTACGTGGCTGTGGAGAGTGAAGTATGTGGTAAACATTAATAAAGAGAGGCAGAGATTGAGGGTTCTTTTTGTATTTGATCTCATTGAAGGTTTTTAATCTGCAGAAGCCTCATTTTCTCAGGTTTTCCTCTGGAAAAAGCTTGCAGGGATGTTATAATAACATTGTCTAAGCTTCTGGTAGTCAAAGGCAGCCCATGCCCCTGCCACTCTGCCATGCATCAGTTCCAGTCTGGGAACCACAAGTCCTGGGAAAGACACCATATCCCCTGGTAAATGCTTCCCCTGTTTCTGCAAGTGCTTTTTAAACAGAGAAGCAGGATTTATATGATTAAAAAAATAATAAAAAAGAAAGAAAGAAGAGGAAGAGGGAGAGAAGTGTATGTGTGGGGAAACCAACTCTGAACTAAAAGCTTAAAATAAGAGTTGTTTTCAGATATGGTGCCAAATGCAGTGCTGGCAATAGTGGGCACAAGGCTGTTGACTTCATGCCCAAGCTTGAACGAAGTCAATGCCAGCAGTGAGTTGGCTCACTGAGTGCTGAGGAAGGCCATGGAGCCTTGTCAACTTTTCCTGAACTGCCTATGGAGCGAAGAGCAAACTTCAAAGATATGGTACTCCCCTTTCCTCACGCCCAGCCTACTCCCCTCCTGCCATCCCCATCCTGCAGTTCTTTCACAGCAGCTCATCTAGCAGTCCCTTGCCAGGCAGACAGTCTCCTCAGAGGCGCCCGTGTCTCCACGTCCCAGCTCCCTCCCACTGCTTATTGAAGGAGACAAGCAGGAGCTGCCAGAAGCACAAAATCTTTCCATTTTCTCCCCTGCTTTTTGCTGGCTGCAGAAGGGCTGCTCAAGGTTGGTGGGCTGGGGGACATCCTATGTTCACCAAAAGGTGTGGTTAAGCTGCCTTTTGCTTCTGAAGGGCTGCAGTTCAACCATAGGAATTGTGCAGCAGTCGCTGGGAATGGAGCTCAGCTGGGGATTGCTCCAGAGCACGTGAGACATAATTGGGTCACCACAATGGGGACAGGCAGAGACTTCCTGAAGTGACCAAGCTCTACCTAAAAGTGATGGCATTCCTAATGGCAGCACTTGCCATCCTGGGCATATTCTCCAAGCCATGAAAAAAAAAAAAACAACAAAAAAAAAACCCAACAAACCAAACAAAACAAAGAAAAAAAAACAAAACAAAAAAATTCCCAACAAACAAACAAACAAACACCATCAAAACAAAACCCAAGCCAAACAAACCCAAAAAAACCTAGCCCAAACCACTTGCTGTGTTTGGCTTATTTACAACCACATAGAAGGAGACATTCAGTACAGAGGGACAGAGGAAATACCAATCCCTGTGGAGGCAGGGGTGCCTCAGAAGCTACTCTGTGCCTGGACATCCCAACATCTGCACACCTTTGGGGCATGCACATCTGGCTGCAGCTCCATCTGTTTTTCAGTTCTACCCAAATAAGTTGCTCTAGCACCTCCTTGGTCAAACCCAAGCTCTCCTGGGAAAGCTATGGGGGAAGGTGATAGAATTACTAGATGCATTGGCCCTAAGAGATATCTCATGGAAACCAATGGCCCTAAGAGATATCTCATGGAAACCACCTTCCCAGCCACTGTGACAGAACAACACTGAGCACCACAAAGTGATGCAACCTCCCCACATACCTGCTTTGCTGTAAGGGTGGGAAAGTGTTTGCAAAAATAAGACACAAGGTCTCATATACGTTGCTGAGAAAGGCTGTATCCCCACAACAATCCTGATCCAGCAAAGATCTGGAACCATACTCTGGAACCATACTCTGGTTTTATACCTGAGTAGCTCTCTAGAGCTTAGATGAAAGAGCACAATGTAAGAATTTTTTCCAGCAAGAGAAATGGATACAAGAGCAAGAGCATGTGTACAAGATGCTGACTATCCACACACCATGGATGTTTGGTGGGGCCCAGCATCAACTTCAACAGGTGGAGATTTGGACCACAGAACTCATAAAAATAAGCCAAGCAAAATAAAATAAATAATTTCTTTTTTTTTACCTTCTCCCTGCTTTTAATGATTTTCAGGGCATATTTGTGTTATTGAGAAGTCCTAAATGGCTGACAATTGTTTTTCTTCTTCCCCTCCCCCTGCAATTACAGCACACACAGAATCAAAATTAAATTTCCTATCACCTTTCATATCAGTCACTCGCTCATCTCCAGGCTGGTGAAACCCACCTCCTTATCTCTCCCCTCCCCTCTAAAATCCTCTTTGAAGTTCTCCTCTGGCACCACGTGTACAAAAATTTTGCAGCCTGCAGACTGGTGAGAAAATCCCACAACTGAAAACATCACATAGCACTTTCTTCCTTCTTCATCCCATTCTTATTCCCCACCTCTCTGTTCACGAGCAAGAGAAGGAAGGAGCAGATTTCAATTGTATGGCACCCAGAATATGAGTCCAGAGCTGGGATAAGCAGGTTTGAGGTATTACTTGGTATTTGGTACTCTGTTTGCAAGAACTTACCCATGCAGTTTCTAAGGACAGTCCCTGAGCCCCAAGAAAAGAGAGTGATGGGGAGTGGGGAAAATTAGCCTGTGTTTCTGTAGGAAAATAAGGGTGGGTAAATGAGGAGAAACAGCAAACTGAAGAAAAAACAAACATTATTTTGTGAATTTCCAGCTACCATCATCCCAGTTGCAAAGTGCTGTGGACAGAGAGTGCAGGTCTCTGCCAGGTTTTAAACAGGTGTGAGGGGAGCTCAGTGTTGCATCTGCATGCCATTCATGCTTCAAATACCACTTTAATCCTAGCTTTCATCTTTTGCACTCACTTTTTGATAGGGGGGATATTTCTGCGGGGAAGTAGAGGAGCAGCAACTGTGGTGTCTTGCCTCCAGCTGCTTCTCCCCACACTCACCCCCCCGAAAACAACCCTTGCAGCTTAACCACTTAGCAGCCAAAAAGCTGCTTTTGACAGCAAAGCCATTAGGGACCTTTCCCTGCCTCCCAGCATTTTTCATGTCTGTGGCTTGTCACCATACTATCAGATTCCTTCTGGAGCTCATCTCCCCTCTGCCCTTCAAAGGAACCCAAGCCCTTCACTCATGATTAAGCATCATGCCTAAGTGGGACACCAATGCCAAGCATATGGATAAGTCCCTCCAGTCAGTCATGGTTCTACACATAAAAGCCCTGATGAATCAGGGTGCCACCAAACAGCTTTATTTCTGTGCTGCAGAGAAATAAATGTTGCAAAGGACATGAGCATGTTGCTAAATGTCCTTCAGAAAGGAGATGCCTGCCTTTCCTGGTGCTGGATATAGGCAGAGCTGAGACCCTAAATAGTGGAGGAAGTTGGCAGAAACAAGTGGCTGGGTTATGTAATTGAGATCTTGCTGACTACTACAAGATGTAAAGCCAAGATAGGGAAGAGCAAACCAGATCCTTACTCTCCTCTACTTCCAAGATGGTCCTTAGAGTATGGAGACAGCAGATGAAAGATTATGGAATGGCTTGGAAGAAACCTTAAAAATCATCTAGTTCCTATCTTCCTGCCATAGGCAAGCATGCCACCTTGAAAGATGCCCTAAAGTAGGTGACTATTCCTCCCACTTGACCATGTGCATTTAAACACCCTATGGAGAGATTCGCTATGCTTCTCTTTATGGATATAAAAGACAGATGTGTGGCCTCTGGCAGCTCCCTGCAGTACACAGCACTGCCAGAGGCTCTCACTTGCATTTCTGTTTGATATCTCTGTTTGCAGAAGATGAGTTGCCATCTGGAAGATCCTCTCTTCCCTGACTGCATGATGGAGAGTAAAAACACTGGCTCCAACCAATAGCCCAGGGTAGAAGATTCTGGAAGAACGGGATGGGGAGCCAAGTGATGGACAAGGTATCAGGGAGGGGAGAGGGGAGTGACAAAGCATTTTCAGGGAGATTGGCACTGAGGGAAAACTCAATGGAAATGGTGGGAAAACTCAATGGAAACAGTGGGAAAACTCAGGGTGGAACTATTGGGAGAAAATAAGGGTGGAAGGGCAAACCATTACAGAACTGTTACAGAAATATAAAAACACAATACAACATACATATATATCTATATAACACATATATTATTGTGCCTTTTTTTACTACCAAAGATGCTCATTTGAGGCAAACCCATATTCCCTTATTTATTTTGTGCCCAGCTCCAAACCCAAGTAGAAAAGACAGATCACTTATCAAGGTCAGGAAACCAAATTGGCTTTGGAGTGGCCTGTTTGTTTATTTTGCAGCAAGCAACTAACTGATTGCTTGTTTAAGCAAAGAAATGAGATGGTGGTGTTTTCACTTTGGAGTACGTTACCTCCAAGGAAACTCAACCCTGATTTGACCACAGTCCTTGGTATTTCTTTACCCTCCTCCCTCCTCCTCACCTCATTTTTAACACCCTTCACAAAATCCAAAGGTTAAAAGGTCCATGTTATCTGTCAAGCATCCTTTGTGGTTGGAGATGGGCAGCATTAGCTCATCTGCCATCCCCACTTCTCAGTTCCTACTCAGCACAACCAGTGGTCCTGGTGGGAGAGTTTCCCAGCATAGCAGGAGCTAATGCTAGAACCTTCATGAGCCACTTAATGAATGCTCATGTGAGCATTCAAGTGTGTGCCTTTCCCTTGGTATCAATGAGGAGAAAAAAAAAAAACCCAAATAAGCCTAAATCATGCATATTTTAGAAAGAAAATGGAGACATTGTTAGCAAAAGCCCGTAGTACACACACTTGACATCAATCAATGCCTGAAGAATTGCAGTGCTTGCTGCTCTTTAAGCAGTTTACAGCATGCCTCAAGCAGCAGTTGTACAAACAGGTAAGAGACCAGCAATTTCTACAAAAACATTAAAAATGCAGAGATAGAGCCAGATACTTACATCCATTTTATCCCATAGCAAAGCCCTGTCTGCAGAATCAACAACAGAAAACCAGCTAAGAAAAATCGCAGACTTGGCTTCATTTTCTCCACCTTCTCCTGACAGCCAAAGGAAATCAGCTTCTCCAAAGAATTTTTTTTTTCTAAAAAAGGAGTTTTCTTAATATTTTGTGCAATGTATTTTCCTTCAGTTTGGGTATTGATTGTTCTTGGAGATAAAGATCCTGAAAAGAGAAAGAGCTACGGTTAACTCTGAAGTTTAGCAAGCCACTGTGACAGAGAAATCGATTATCCAAACTGCAAAGGAGTGGCTTATGAATCATGAAGAGGTTTGGTTTATCCCTTCTCAGTCCCCTCCCTTGCCAAGTCTTGATACAACCTTTGGAGTCAACAGACAGAGAAACCGTATGGGTTGAATTACACAGAGTTACAGTCTGATTGTGTGTTTCCATTTAACCCTGCACATGGCAAGACTTCATTCACTGCTTCACTTTAGTGGGTTTTTTTTTTTTTTTTTCTTCTCCTCTCCAAAAACTTTGTGCAACTGCTTAGGAAGAAGAAGAAAAAAGATAGATCTTTATATTAGCTCAAATCTTCAACTATTCATCTTTCCTCTCTCCAGATTTCTTTTTCCTCTCTCTTTTTCTGCAGAGAAGACAAATAACAAAAACTGCTTTTCCCTACTTAATGCAGGTGTCCTTGCCCTGCAGATGTTTCTCTCTGATCTGTTACAATAAATGTGTTTTGCTCTTTACCTCTTGCTTTTCTTCTCACCTCATTAACTCTGCCTCTCACTTCTTCCAAGTCCTTGGCACCTGGAGCTCACGGAAAAGGCTGCAACTTTGTAAACATAAAATCCCATTTTTGTCTCCAGGAAGCAGCAACAAAAAAGCTCTCAAGGATATCCCCACACCCCTTTTCTTTCTGGGTTGGGTTTTTTTTTTTTTTTCCCCTTCTTCAGGCCAAACAGATAAACAAACCAGATGCAGGACTTTAATCCTTAGAGGGATCCTCTCTGTCTCCAGGGCATGGCTTGCTTATTTTAGCAGCAGTATTAATAGCAGTAAATGGGTTTCCCTTCAGTTATTCACTTCAGACACTGCTCTGGGCTGCTTTTTGTGGTCTTTACAGCGGCTTCCCATCCCATGAGAAAGACAATAGTAAAATAAACAGAAAAACCTGCCCACCACATTGCATCTCTGGAGTCTGACAACACATTGCATAGCACACTGCCATACCCAAACTATAACTGTGCATTCCCCTGTAAAACCCCATCAAAGAGGTTTGGGAAGAGAGTGGGAATGGTTGGAACAGTCAGCTTCACTTTGGGAAACCTCTTACCCTGGAAAAAGGGTATCCAACCTGATCCCCAGCTCTGGATTTGACCAGCTGCAACTCTCTGCCTAAATATTCTCATTTAGGGAACAATTGGGTTGGGGGTAATGAATATTTCTGAGTGTTTTCTCTGCCATCTGCAGCATATATTTCTGTTCAGGCTGCTTTTTGGCTGTCCCAATCCCAGTGCCTGGCATGAAGGGTTACTAGAAAAGTGCTATTATTACAAAGGATTTTAATAACCTCTAGGGGCAAGTTCCTGTCTTCCTTGAAGTCCAAGATAAAACTGACTGCCTACAAGGGAGGCAGGTTTTCATTGCCATGGATTGTTTTTTTTTTAATGTCCACTTGGATTTGGGTTTGATGCATCCCTTGAAGGCAGTGCTCTCATGAGCATCCAGGCATACATGCTTCTTGTTCCAGAGTATTTCTGTATCTTTTAATCTTTGGGAGCCCTTTTCTTCCCACTGCTCTACAAGCACACTGGAAACTTTCAACCCTTAATCCTGCCCATGCCTTTCAGTGTCTATTTAGATATTTCAGACCCCTTATCTCATCCCTGTGAACTGCTGGACAACATAAGAGTCGGGTGTAAAATGTCTCAGATGGTCTAAAATGCTCTCACTAAACCTGACCAGCCAACACCATTACTACTCTCCCCCCCGACTTGAAAAAGTCACAGTTTGGGGTTTTTTCAACCCCAGGAGTGGAAGAGAAATGATCTAATTCCTCCATACCTACCCAAAGAACTGCAAGTTTTGCATGCAGTTGCACCCCTTTTATTTGGAGAGGTAATAATGCCTTTTTCCACTCAGTCCAACACAGATTACATTTGCAAGAGCAATTTGCAAGGAGACGGGTGGGACACACTTTGGAGCAGATGTGATCTTTACAGCTCTGGCGAGCTCTGGGTCAGTGATCAAACCAACAGCAAGTGGCCTGTGGACTCCTAAAAACAGGAGCTGCTTTTAACTCAAAGCTCTCTTTTCTCTTCACCTCAAGGCTGTTTGCAGCCAGCCGCACTCTGGCACACAGAAAACACTCCCATCAAACACTTCCAAGACTCTGGACTCAGGGATAGGAGCAGGCAATTTTAACTGTACATAAAAGTGTGAGTATTCAGCTCACATTTTTCCAGTTTTCCCATCCAAGAAACAAAGACTCTCCTGCCAGCCTGCAACTCTCTCCAAGAGCACAGCAGCCTGGTTTAGGGGTAGCACATCCCCAGATGACCTGCAGTGAGGAGTGGGAGCAGAGAAAAGGAATAGAGAGTGGTGGAGCTGATTCCAGCAGAAGGGTCTCACCACTTTCTTGCTGCCTTCTGGATCTTCCTTCTCCCCTGCAGCCCCTGGATGTCCCCACTAACCTGCAGCTTCTCGGACTACTCTCTCCTCTGCAGCTCCTTGCATTTGCAGTTTCATGTCCCTCCTCTGCCATCAGCCCCTGGGTTTCCAGTCTCCCTTCCAACTCGGGCGTCTCATCGGGCACGGGTCTCTCCACCCTCTGGTTCTTCCTCCCCCCTCTGGGTCCTCCCCTCTCTCCTGCACTCACACTTCCCCATGCCGGGTGTCAGGTCTCTTAATTCAGCCTCCGAGTCTCCTCCTTCCCGGTTTCCCCCGGGTATCCCCTCTTCCTTGCAGTCTCCAAGCCTTGCATTCCCTCGCTTCTCCCTGCCTCATGCACCCTCCCGGGTCTCCCTTTTCCTCGCATTCCTCCGGGTCTCCCTTCTCCCTCGCAGTCTCTGCCATCTCCTCGGTCTGCTTTGCAGCCTCTAAGAATTCCCTCTCCGTCGAACCCCCCGGCGTCTTCGTACTCCCACGCATCCTCCGGGACGCATCCTCTCTCCTCGGGATTCTGCCCACGCCTCGCAAAGCCCTGTTCTTGGCCAGCCCCGCACCTTCGGCGTTTCGAGGGGCTCCACCGAGCCGCTGTCCCCTTCCCACCTCTCCCGACAGCGGCTCCACACCCCTGCGCTCCGCACTTACCTCCACCCGGGGAGCGGGACCGCTCTGGCGGGGCGGCCCCCGGAGCCGCCTTATATGCGGCCCCTCTGCTTTCATATGCGGAGTGATGTCAGCTCGGATTAGCATAACAAAAGGCTCCGCGCCCCGCGGATGCCCCGGCGGGCAGCCCCGGGCCCCGCGGGGCTCCGCGCATCTCCCCTCCCGCACCGCATCCCGCCACATCCCGCGGGATGCGGGGCCGGCCGAGGGGAACGGGACTGGCCGCGACCCCCGGGACACACCGGAGGGACTCAGCGGTGTTATTCTAATGAGCGGTTAATGATTAACAGTGATTAGCAAGGAAAACAGCGAGTTCGTGCTTTCGCCGGAATTTCGGCGTTCCTGGAGGCGCTCGGCGCTCGGAGCTGTGACCGCTGCCCCGGGAAAGGACAAGGATATTTGTCAGGGAGGTTTGGTCCTGGCTCATGTCGTACCTCACCACGTCCTGCTGTCAGCCTGCAGGCTCCACAGCTTCTTCTCTGATCTGTATAATCGGCGCAAAGAGCAGATGTTGAGGTCTGGCTTTTGCTTTCAGGTCGGGTGCGGGATTGGAGGCTTGGTGATTGCCTGGTATCGAAAGAGAAAGAGGGAGGAAAAGAAAAAAGCAAAAAGAAAAGGAAAGAAAAATAAAAAAATAGGAAAAGAAAAGGAAGAAATAGGAAAAGGAAAAAATAGGAAAGGAAAGGAAAAAGGAAAGGAAAAAGGAAAGGAAAAGAAAGGAAAGGAAAGGAAAGGAAAGGAAAGGAAAGGAAAGGAAAGGAAAGGAAAGGGGAAAGGAAAGGGGAAAGGAAAGGGGAAAGGAAAGGGGAAAGGAAAGGGGAAAGGAAAGGGGAAAGGAAAGGGGAAAGGAAAGGGGAAAGGAAAGGGGAAAGGAAAGGGGAAAGGAAAGGGGAAAGGAAAGGGGAAAGGAAAGGGGAAAGGAAAGGGGAAAGGAAAGGGGAAAGGAAAGGGGAAAGGAAAGGGGAAAGGAAAGGGGAAAGGAAAGGGGAAAGGAAAGGGGAAAGGAAAGGGGAAAGGAAAGGGGAAAGGAAAGGGGAAAGGAAAGGGGAAAGGAAAGGGGAAAGGAAAGGGGAAAGGAAAGGGGAAAGGAAAGGGGAAAGGAAAGGGGAAAGGAAAGGGGAAAGGAAAGGGGAAAGGAAAGGGGAAAGGAAAGGGGAAAGGAAAGGGGAAAGGAAAGGGGAAAGGAAAGGGGAAAGGAAAGGGGAAAGGAAAGGGGAAAGGAAAGGGGAAAGGAAAGGGGAAAGGAAAGGGGAAAGGAAAGGGGAAAGGAAAGGGGAAAGGAAAGGGGAAAGGAAGGGGAAAGGAAAGGGGAAAGGAAAGGGGAAAGGAAAGGGGAAAGGAAAGGGGAAAGGAAAGGGGAAAGGAAAGGGGAAAGGAAAGGGGAAAGGAAAGGGGAAAGGAAAGGGGAAAGGAAAGGGGAAAGGAAAGGGGAAAGGAAAGGGGAAAGGAAAGGGGAAAGGAAAGGGGAAAGGAAAGGGGGAAAGGAAAGGGGAAAGGAAAGGGGAAAGGAAAGGGGAAAGGAAAGGGGAAAGGAAAGGGGAAAGGAAAGGGGAAAGGAAAGGGGAAAGGAAAGGGGAAAGGAAAGGGGAAAGGAAAGGGGAAAGGAAAGGGGAAAGGAAAGGGGAAAGGAAAGGGGAAAGGAAAGGGGAAAGGAAAGGGGAAAGGAAAGGGAAAGGAAAGGGGAAAGGAAAGGGGAAAGGAAAGGGGAAAGGAAAGGAAAGGAAAGGAAAGGAAAGGAAAGGAAAGGAAAGGAAAGGAAAGGAAAGGGGAGAGGGGAAAGGAAAGGAAAGGGGAAAGGAAAGGGGAAAGGAAAGGAAAGGGGAAAGGAAAGGAAAGGGGAAAGGAAAGGAAAGGGGAAAGGAAAGGAAAGGGGAAAGGAAAGGAAAGGAAAGGAAAGGAAAGGAAAGGGGAAAGGAAAGGAAAGGGGAAAGGAAAGGAAAGGGGAAAGGAAAGGAAAGGGGAAAGGAAAGGAAAAAGGAAAGGAAAAAGGAGAAAGGAAAGGAGAAAGAAAGGAAAGGAGAAAGGAAAGGAAAAGAAAGAAGAAAGAAAAGAAAAGATAAAAAAGATAGAAGAAAAAATGAGAAAGATAAAAGAAAAAGAAAAAGGAAAGAAAAAACAAATGTATACAAGCAAAGAGGAAATGTAAAAAAATAAAAAGAGAAACAGAGAAAGAAAAACGAGAAGAGAAACAATTAAAAAACAAAAGAAAATATAAAAAACGAAAGGGAAAAGGGGAAAGGAAAAAAGGAGAAGAGAAAAGCAAAAGCATATAAGCAAAAATGAAAAAATGAAAAGAGGTTAATGAAAAGGAAAAGGAAAATGTAAAAAAAAAAAGAAAACAACAAAAAAGGACAAATTAACAAAGAAAAAAAAAGAAAAATAAGGAAATGAAAAGGAAAAGAAAAAAATAGAAGAAAAAACCTTACGCTAAAAACCCTGTAAGAAAGAAAAGCACAACTTGTGTCTGAACTTAAGGCCTCATGAGTCTGAATTTAAGACATCTGTCAGCTATGGGCTCTGAAAAAATGGATGCTGGTTGCAAAAGTACTTCTGTATTTTTTCTTTCATTTGGTCTAATTGTGGGTTTCAGGTGAAAGGAAAAAAGAGAATAAATGCTTTAGTCCCTGGATCAAGACACTCAGAACAGTTTCCTTATGGTCTATTTTCAGGACAGCTATTTATATAGGATATTTTTTTGTATCTGTGTCCCTTTGCTGATTGCATTCATATATACAAGTCACAAAAGGTCTAGTGGGAACTGCAAAGAACCCTGTATACACAATACCAGATTCCCAAAGACATTACATTATTTGTTTAATATCAGGTTTTGCCAGCAGCTTTGCACAGTATGTCCATTTTTCTTTGTGTGACAATTGCCCAGAAGTACTCAAACTGTTCGAAACTTACCCTGTCCCTTCTCCCATCCCACTGACCCCCAAAAATGTGTACCTATGAGAAGGTTTTGTCAGGGTTCTCTAGGGAGGACTTATTTACACGGGGAAATTGCCTGGTATATCTATTGCAGTCTGACTTGCTGTGCAAATGCTCTGATTTTTGTATAAATAGCTTTTTTTCCAAATTACTGTAACCTTTAAAGGGCAGTAAGGAAAATGCAGTTGTTATTAGTCAATAGGTGTAGAAGTAGTAAGCTGTGGCAGTTGTAATACTCATGATTATGCAGTAGGCACCTGCTGTGCTCAGAACTGTGCAAACAGCACAGCTACATGAGTCCTTCCATAGGATCTTCATCATCTTAATATTGGTGCTGAGAGGTGACCAAACTTAATAGGTGCTGAGAGGTGATAGTGTGGAGTAGTGTCTTGGTTTGAAAAGACAGGTTTTTGCTAACAAAGGCAGGAGCTCCCTTGAAATTAAAATGCAAACCCTCTCCCTCCAAATGATTATAATTCTGAAATTAAGGGGGCTCTCAGGCAAAGATATGGGAGTGGGAATAACATTCTTTTTTAGGAATAAAAAGAAGCAAAGATAAAAATAAGAATGCAGTAACACAAAACGACACTGACAGAGTCAGAATACAACCTGACACCCTGCTGGTTAGGGTGTTGGTAGCAGTCCTATTGAAAGTGGCTGCAGTCCTCCTGCAGTGACAGATGTGGTTCTGTTGAAGCAGTGATCCTGTAGAAGGGTGTAGTTTTCCTCTGAAGGTCCAGTGGTGGTGTAGATGGGCCTGGTTTTCCTCTGGGAATTCAGTGGAGAAGACAGCTTCTTGTCTGGGAATACAGTGAGAAAAGGCTGTCTCTGGTGTCCCAAAATCTCAGATTATGTCCAGGTAGGAATGCTTGGCTCCTCCCCCTGGGTGGAGCATCTCACAATGGGATGATGTAACTTTTATCAGTCATGCTGTGGCATTCAGTGGCCCATTAACAGAAGATATTTCCTGGAGAGAGGATTGGTCATGGAAGAGATAATGAAAACTGCCCAATTAACAGAAGATAACTGCCCTACCTCTAACAGATGGCAATAGAATACACCCACCCAGCCACATCTTGCAACCTAAGAGAAGTAGGAATATGGAAAGAAGGAAATAGTTCCAATCTGTGTGGTTTTCTTGAGTGCTTAGAGCTTGTTAAGTTTCAGAATCACAGAACCAATAAGGTTATAAAATCCCTGGAAGATCATGGAGCCCAGCACTGCCAGGGCCACCACTATATACCATGTCTGAAAGATAGAGTGTGACTGTATCCACATATTAATAGAAGGAGAGGCAGCTGGATGAGATTTTCTGGATTGCATTTCCTAACTGACCTAGTTATTATATTTAAATGTTTGGAAAATCATCTTCTTGCTAATCTTTACAATATATTTGTAAGAAATTCATTATCATGTCAGAAAGATAACTGAACTGGAAAATAAGGCTTTATTGTCATCTGTTGCACCAGGTAACCTCCAAAATGTGAAGACCTCTCCAAATCTACCAGCAAGTTCATGCAGGATTTATGAAGAGTGTCTGTGGAGCTGGGACACAGAATCATAGAAGAGTTTAGGTTGGAAAAGCCCTAGAAGATCACCAAGTTAAAGCATTTCCCCAGCACTGCCAAGCCCAACACTAACCTATGTCCCCAAGTGCCACATCCACACAGCTTTTAAATCCCTCTAGGCCTTGGAACTCCAACACTGCCTTGGGCATCCTGTGCCAGGGTTAAACAACCCATTGGGAGAAGAAATTTCTTGTAATATCCAAACTTAACTTCCCATGGGGAAACTTGATTCTATTTTTCTGGTCTTATTGCTTGATAACTCGGAGAAAAGACTGACCCCCACCTCCCTAAAATCTCTTTTCAGGCAGTTGTAGAGAGTGATAAGGGCCCCCCTGAGCTTTAGAAGACTGACATCAGTCTTAAAAGCTACCATGGACAGCACAGGTGAGACTCCCTGCGCCCAGACTTCAGCTACACCTGTCTCTGACTTCAAATGCAGCTCAGCAGGAGTGACTCTCACTCAAGGAGTCCTGCAGCCCCTTGCAAAAGTCCTAAATCTGTTGCAGACCTTCCCAGACTCACTCTATATAAACCAGACTGGATTCCAACCAACCACACACACACAAAAAAGGCATATTCTGTTACTAATGCCCTAGGACCACCCCTGCACCCTTCAGTAGCATTTCATTTATCATTTGTTTTTATGTGTGTATCTCCTCTCTCTCTCTTCTCCCATCCCTGCAACAGAAGAAGACTCTCCATGGATGACTCATGAAAAAATTATGCATCTGCAGATCCAGGACTCCACTGCAAACTCTGTTGGAGCAAAGGTCTGTGCTCATTCATTTAAAAAATCTCTTCAGCAGTGTGCTGAGTCATGACACTCTCCAAATATTTAATGATATGATACAATTATGTGTATTGTGGTGTTACAGATTTTTCAGTGAATTTCAAGATGCTTTGTGCTATGAATGAGCTATGAAAGCTATCATCCTCCCAAAGAGGTTAGAGTAGCATTACACCCAGCATTAGTGGCAGCCAAAGGAGCCATGGATAAATGCTCCCAATGAATTTTTTAAAAATTGTTTAGCTGGGACCAATGGCTGGACAGTGCCCAAGCATGTGACAGGATGCCATTCCTACATTTTAAACAAGTATTCTGGCCATCTTGAGGCACAGGCTCCAGCTACAAATAAAAATAACTTTGAGTTAGTGGTCGTTTACTGTCCCAATGCACAGCTGGAATAGAAAACTAAGCTCCATTACCTACACTCTGCATCAGGAAACATCTTTCTTAAATCCCCCAAGCTCTGCATTGACTTTAATGAGTGGGGTTTTTTTGGTGAGAAATTATGTATAATAATAAATTACAGGTCAGCGACCAGGTTTGTGCCCTTGACCCTATTTACTCATTAAGCAGATAAAAGTTTTTCACTGGTTTACTAAGTTTCAATTTCAAGCATTGATAGGGACATTTTTTTAAAAGGTTCTGCCACCTACTAAAAATGTGCTATATTATTATCATATGAATGTTGAATAATCGCATACATACTTTATTTTCTGACAGGGAGAACAATAAAAGACTGTTTGAAGCTAAAATAATTTTCAAAATGCTGAAGAGCAGGAGCATATATGAAAAAGTTAGGACTCTGAAAGTGAAGTTCTTCCAAATTAAATCAAGACTAGGGAACATAATTGAGTTGTCACTGCTTTGGACTGCCTCATAGCAAGCATTGTTATTTCTGAGGGGCAAATACATTGGTACAAGACTAATCTGTACAGCATCCAGGGAGAAGTGCCACATCTCTGAAAGAGGATGACAGCTTCTGATACATGATTTTTTTTTTTTTTTAAACATGAGGTTGTTATGAAGCCAGGCAGTGGGTTAATAAAAGAATACACTTTGGCAGGGACCCAGCAGGGACTGGGATGGCAAGGAGTGTCCCTGCAGATGCAGGGGAGAGATGTGTGAGCATCTATCACAGCCACACTTCATCATGCATGGAGAGGGTGCAGCTCTGGCTGTGCCTTAGCAATGCCTGGCAGCTCTAAGGTAAACAACACAAAGGGGTTTGTACCATGATGGGGCAATCAGAGGGAGGTAAAAGATATCTGGTTCTTCTTGTAGTGCCCAAACCCTAGAGATGTAGGTCAGATCCTACAGAGGCCATATGCAAACTGCCTTGTACCTATAGCATAGACACCTTTACAAAGGGATGGAAGCACTCTTTGTTCTTCCTCTGGCATACAAGGCCACCTCTGTAAATCAGAAAGATTGCAGCAATCTGAAATTTCTCCACCACGAGACATCGTGCAGAAAATTATGGCATCTTCCAGCATGAAATGCAAGCCTGAAGAGTTATTCTGCCTTCATTTTCCTCCTGCCCTTAAATAGCAGACATTTTTGTGCAGTAGCATCCCAATTATCTGCCTGTAAAGGTGTAGCCACAATCCATTTTCCCTAAATTTCAGTGGGTTTTGTCTCCCTTCCTTGTCTTTATTATCATCACTCATCACCTATGTGGTAGAAGTGCCTAGTCCATGCCCAGTTCAAGCCACAACAGTGACCAATTCTTGTCCCACTGCACCAGCCCAGCTCCCATAACCAGCCAGAGAAAAATCAAACCAGTTTCTCAACTTTAATTCCTTTTGCTGGGGACTAAGTAAGCCTGACCTTCCGCCCCTGGGACTGACCAGAAAAGGCTTCTCTTCCACACCAAAGATCCCACACCTACCCCAACACTGCCTTCTAAAGGCTGATAAAAACCAGCTGACAGCTCCTCTCTCCAAAGCTGAATGCTCCCTTCAGGGTGGAGGAGTGCTTTCCCTTCCCTGAAGAAGTCCAGTAACCCCTCCTTTGCTGCAGTGCTGGAGCTGCAGTCCTCCTTGCAGGGGTACTTAGCTGTGGGTGCATAATTAATAGCAGTGATTTGCAAGAGTGGAGGGAATTACACCAACTGAAAAGGATAAATTTGTCTTTTTGGAATAGGAGGAATAATGTAAAATGTTCAAGGGGGTGCCTTTCATTATTGTCCCTGCTTTGTGACTGCTGGCTGAGAGTAGAAACACTTCATCAAAAGCAAGATACTTATTAGACATGCCTGTTTCTGCCCAATTTTATTCTAGTCTCTGATCCCAGCATTCATTCTGACTCTGTGATGTGAAGCAGGGAGCAGGAGAAAGATGTGCCAGGTTTTTCTCTGAGTCATGGGTCTTGGAACAATCTCATGCCATGAGGGCCAGGTTACCTAAAGGGCTTTTGGAGAGGTCTTCAGACAAGACTGACTTCCAAAAAAGAGGGTGGACTTTTTGAATGGGTTAAGGCAGTCATCCCTGCTACTATATCTCCTAAAGAGATATTCTAATGCTTCCAATGCTTCAAAAAATAAGATTTCTCTAGCCTAAGTAGAAGCTGAACATCTCTGCAAACCCATCCATGACCAAATGGGCATAACATTTCTGAAGATCCAGACACAAATGTCCCTACAGAAAGGACATTCTTCTTCTGGGTAACAAGCAATAGAACAAGAGGAAATAGCCTCAAAGCTGTGCCAGAGGAAGTTTATATTGGGGATTAGGAAAATTTTCTTCTTCAAAATGGCTACGAAGCTCCAGAACAGGCTGGCCAGGGCAGTGGTGGAGTCCCCATTCCTGGAGGGATTTAACAGATCTAAAAGGATGTGGCACTTGGGGACATGAGTTAATGATGAGCTTGACACTGGTGGGAGAACAGTTGGACTTCATGATTTTACAGATCTTTTCCAACCCAAACGATTCAGTGATTCTATGGCTCTATGACACATTTTTAGACTAGGCAAAGCAAAGCAAGACTGAGACAGGCCATAGGTCACCTTGGTTAGTTGCAGAGAATGTTTGACTCCAAACTGGGGAAGGATCTTAAAGCAACCTGCAGTGCCCCAGCTCAGCCAAGTACTTCTGTTTGCAGCTGTGAAAAAAAGATGCTTTTTGATGGAAACTTAGGACAGCAAGGAGATTAACAGCATGATCACTTTATGACCTAGCTTGATCAAAACTGGCTAAGTAGCAGAGAAGGTAGCAAAGAAGGTACCATTCTTTGAAACTTAGACTGGAACAATTTGGACAAGGAAAACCTCTCTCAAATATACCCTGGGCTATGTAATCATAAACCATAGACAACACTTTTATGGTTTACCTGAAATCTTTGCTTTTCACAGGAGTCAATTCATACATTTGGAAGCATAAATTTTGAGCAAATCTGTACAGCTCAAGCGGGGTCTACTTTTTGAGCATCCATGTCCCATTTAGTCCTGCTAGAAGTACCCAGACTTGGTTGTTATGCTCCTGTCTAAACTGCCAGGAACACACCTGAGATGAATCCTTTTTGTTGACAGCAGTGATTTTTTTTCCCCTAAGTGATTTCTCTGTAATCCTAATACGATTTCTCACTGATTCAACCTTATGGTTCTGTTAGGTTTTTTGTTTACCTACAAACAGATTTTGGTCTGTCTTCCATATTGGGGTATATTGATCATAAAAAACATTGTGAAATAGATTGTGAGCAAAGTATATCATTTTTAAGGTTATAATATGGATTCATGGCCTGAGTCAGCACTAAGTTACTTGAACTTTACTTCAGAGCCATTTCAAAGATTAATTATTGTCTGGCACAAAAGGTTAGGCAGGTATTTGCTCCTTTTGCTGTCTCGTATCATTGCTCTTGAATAACAAAGGCTGCTACATATCACTTATTCACTTAATTGTTAATTACTTAATTGTGAATTGGGACCTACAGAACAAATATTCATGAAGATATTTTAAGTGAGGAACTCTGTAGGGTAATTGTTCATTAAGCTTGTTCTCTCCTCAGCCAAATAGGAGGCATATTTGAAAGCCATATGTCACTTTGTTCACAGAGTCAAGTGCTTGTCAGCATGAGTACAGGAAGTTCATTAAGGTGAAATATGGGGAAAAGAAATGGGATCTTGTTTGAGCCACCTTACTTGGGCATATTCTCACAGCCACCAGTGCTGATAAACATGGAACCTCAGCTGCAATGTGAAGTGGCCACAAAAGCCTGAAGACAGCACACAAAATTGTCTCTTCTGATACCATGTCCATTCTTTGTCCTCAGCAGTCTCTGTGAGCTGAGTTAAGCAGGAGTCTGGGTGTCTCTAGAGGATGTGCTTGACAGGGAGTGGTCATACTGGCATGACTTAGCTGGGGTTATAATGCTGCTTCATCAGTTCACAGAGACCTGGGACATGAGTCCTACAGGGGACAGGACACCCCACCTGCCTAACATGCTGTTTCCCTGACAGTGAAGGTTGTTATACTAAATTCAGTGATAAAACCAAACAGCATACCATCCTCAGATAAACAATTTCTTGAAAATATCTGATCCAAATCTTCCCTCTTTCAGTTTAAAAGAGTTTTTCTTTCTCCTATCACTATCTGCCCATGTTAAAAATCACTCTTCAAATCCTTTATAAGCCCTCTTTAAGTACAAAAATACAACAATGAGGTATCCCCAGAACCTTCTCTTGTCTGTCTGAACACCCCCAGCTCTCCCAGCCTGTCTCCAGAACAGAAGGGCTGAAGCCCTCAGAGCATCTTCACAGCCTCCTCTGGACTCACTCCAGCAGCTTTGCATCCTTCTGATGCTGGAGTCTCTAGATATGGAAGCAGCTCTGCAGGTGGGGTCTCATCAGAGCCAAGCAGAGGGGCAGAATCACCTCTTTGAACTGCTGGTAAACAGTACTTAAACATGGACATCAAGTTTCTGATTTATTCCAATCTGCTGGATTGGTATAGCTGCCTAATCCAACAGAGCCACAGCCAGTGCACGGGTGTGCAGTTACTGCTGGGAAGGACCACCCTGGAATTTAGATGTCATCCCAAAGGATGCATTCATACAGAGTGCTCTAGGCTGTAACCATCTTGGGCTATATTCCCTGCTCCTCTCCAGAATGGAGATCTAACCCAATGCTTTCTTCTTGCCTTTCAGTTTCTGAATCTAGTCCCTGATTGGCTCAGAGGAAAAGTTCTACTGATATCAACAGGACATGATCAGTTGTGAAAAGCCACAGTCTTGATAAACTACAATAATTCATATTCACTGAGGAACTCCTTCTCCTTCTCACTGCTCTGTTTATACCTCCCACAGTTGTGATAACAGTAAAACTTTCACAAGAACAATGCAGAACTTGCTTACTTCCATGTGAAAACATAACTGCTTCAGTTACTGACTCATCCTAATACTCTATGGGACAACTCCTATATTTGTACACCTTTTAAACAATTTGTACTTCCCTGGTTTTCTGTCTTCTGCTCTTTTTTCCTTCAGCACAAAAAGTGCATGCAATGTTCTTTGGTTGTTTTTTCATTTTCTTGACTGTTTTGGTGGTTTGGTGGTTGTTTTGTTTTTTTTTTTAAACTGGAGAAAGTGTGCCAGGGAAGGAGCATATCAGAGCACATTAAGGCAGACAGTGGAATGGCAAGCCAGCAGTTTTGCTGCTGGCAGAGATATATGTGGCAGAAAGCATCTCTGAGTAGACAATAATTAACAAAATAAAAAATAATAAAAAATAAAAGCAGCAGAAAACTTTCTTTTATTCAACCAGGCCAAAAAAGTAAAATTTTGGCAAGAAATAATCTGAGAAAGTGCCTGAAGAGCTGAAATTAGGTTCTGTATCATACAGAAGAGCCAAAAATGTGTTAGCCACAACTGACATGTGATGCATTGCAAAAAGATTCAAGAGGAGATACTTAAAGGGTGGGATGGTTGGTATGGAGAGGAAAAGGGGAGGAGAGGCATCGCTGTGGGAAGAATATCTTTGGCCTTCAAACAACAGCCACTAAAACATCCCAAATGTTCTGCCGCCCCATAGGTGACAAGGGTTGAAAGTTCTGTGCAGGATAACTTTTGAGGGATAATATAATCTCATTTAAAATTATTTTTAACTGCTCTTTTCATAGTGAGAAGGAAAAGCCCAAAGATAGGGCCTGATTCAGGGATGTCAGTAAGATTTAGATTAACGGGGTTTGTATTGGATCCATGGTGTAAGATACAATGTTCCAATCCAGCCATAAATTAAGTGACTTCCATTAATGTTTATATTTCCTTTAATTTATTTAACCAAGAAAGTCAGCAGAGGGCCATAGGTCTCAGTATTAAGAATGAACTGTGCAAGACAGCAGCAGATAAAACTCACACCAGCATAAATCAAAGCTTCCAAAAGTTACACCATACTCAAGAAACCACGGGTGAGTAAAGCAATAAAATGTGACTGTTTTTGCTTTATTGTGTCGTTCTCAGCTCTCACTTTCTGCTGGAGCCAAACATAATTTCTCCTTTGTCTTTTTAAGAGGTCATGGAGACAATGGACCAAACTTATTGCAAACCCAGGGTCTAGAGTGGCAGTTCAGGAGCTGGGATTTGCAAGAAAGTCACAAATGGTTTGCCTTCCTTTATGACCAGATAATAACAAAGATGAGATCCAGAAGCTTTACTACTTATTTTCTTACTTAATGTTGGAAAAGGCTTCACATCCACCTTATTAAATCCATATTATGAAAAAATATTGCAGTCCAGCATTGTTTTGCCCTATATAATTTGAGTTTTTCCATATATAGACAGTTGTCTATATCCTGGAAATTGATGTGCTTAATTTCTCCCATCTCAGGGTGCAAAGAGTCATGGTGCCTCCCTGCAGAGGACCTGGTTCAGCATCTCACCTTCCCTAGCACGAGACTGCAGAGACACTGTGGATGCAGTTTTCACCAGAGCAAATATTTAATTTTTGAAAGTTCATCTTGGCAAGTAGCCCTTTTCCCATTTTCCCTTTTCCCAAGTGCTCCTTGCCTCCCCTTTCCCTTTCCCTTTCCCTTTCCCTTTCCCTTTCCCTTTCCCTTTCCCTTTCCCTTTCCCTTTCCCTTTCCCTTTTCCCTCAGAGGACAGTACCAGTTTACAACTGTGTCACAGTGATGCTGTTCCTGCTACTACAATCATGACTCTGTCATGATTTCCATTATAAACCTCAGACTGGATTTCTTTGGCAGGATGGGGGTAGGGGGTGGTGGTTTTTCTTTTCTTTTCATTGGGTCTATAATTTGATCATAAAAACTCATGCTGGGATAAAATTCAGCTGCCAGGTCTTGGACACTAAATCTGATTTAACCCTGAGGATGCTGAACTGCTTTCAGATGTTGGGCATTGCTTTGGGGTGTTGGGCATATCAAGGTGGGCAAGACAAGTCCTTAGGGGCGGCAAAAAGGGGTGTCTCACTTTGATTTGGGGTATCTTGGAGCCAAAATACAGGGAAAATCCAGCTGGGCAATGCTACATCCCAACTGCCATGGTCTCCTCAGCTTCTTTGGGCTACAGGCTGATAACCCTTATGCCTTTGATTGACATCTTTATTCCACATCCTCATGGGTATCTCATGTTTGATCTGTTCCTCTTCACACTAAATTTCTTAGTGCATTTAATGCATATATTCATTTAAAACCATTAATTAAGTTTTACCAGATATTTGTCACTCTAAAGTATCTTGAAGCCCTTATTCTACATGTCACTGAATCAGGACTTTGATCAGTCCCTGTTTCCTAAGCCCCACTCCAGAGAAATTGAGTTTTCCCAGAAAGACCACTTAAGTTCATGTTGGTTTTAGATCTGACAGCAGCTGCAGCCCACAGGAAACCACTGATCTCCAGAAAATCTGGGGCCAAACTCATCCAGTCAGGGGCTCATATGTTCCACCAGATCAGAATGCCTTTCAGTTGTCTCCTCAGGAGAGACTAAGGCAAGAACTCAGTAGAATCAGAGAGTCATTTAGGCTGGAAAAGAGCCTTAGGAATATTGAATCCAACCATTAAACAGCCAATCTAATCAGCACTGCCACTAACTCATGTCCCCAAATGCCACATCTACACTGCTTTTAAATCCCTTCAAGGATGGGGACTCTACCACTGCCCTAGGCAGCCTGTGTCAGGACTTCAGAGCCCTTCTGGGAAAGAAATTTTCCCTCTTATCCAATTCAAATCTCCCCTGGCAAACTTAAGGCTGTTTCTTCCTTTCTATTTCTTGTTCCCTGGGAGCAGAGTCCTCACCTGGCTCCACCTTCCTGTCAGGGAGTTGTAGAGAGTGAGGAGCCTTTTTTATCCAGATGAAGCCTCCCCAGCTGCTCTTCATAGAACTCATGCTTTAGATCCTGAGCACAGCACAGACACAGCTGAGTCATGGATTAAGATTTACTGCAGGGGAAAAAATATCTACCATGAAGACACACTGCATCAGGGAAGGCAGAATGGGAACTGCTGATGTATCAGCTGCCCACAGTTTCCCCATCCCTGAAATGCTAAAGAGAAAAGGCCTGATGATAGGGAGTGACACTGTCTTGCAGTTATGGTGGGATGGAGCAAGCACAGTTCCAGTTCAGACCACCTTCTTTAGATACCTTCTCTAGCCTGGAAATAAACCCTTTCTGATGTGGTGCCTCCCTGAATATAATTTTTTTTTTAATCTCAACATAATTGTTTATACTTAAGCACACAGGTTTAAATACAGCTAAATCAGCGTGAGGTGAATTCTGATGGCAGCCAGTGAGTTTTTCTTCCATGGATGCTGCTGCTTCTCTTCAATGGTCTGTAGGTCACCCATGGCACTCATGCAGATCTGATGGTGTAGACATGTTCAGGCTCCAAACAGATGGCTCAGTGCCTAGGATGCTATAAGGGACTCCTAGGAAAGCATCCAATCCCAGATCCATCCCCAATTCAGTCTGGAAAAAATGATGTTCCCTCCTAGACCTGCTTAGCCCTCCCCTTTGTCTGGGACAAAGGGGGTGGAAGAGAAGGAGAAAGCACACTTCATTAAAGCAATGCAGCACAAAACCTGGACATGTGTTCTCATCTGCAAAGCAAGTATAATAGTACTTCCCTAGCCTGTGGGGACACAGTGAGAGGCCGTTAAAGACTTTTGCAATGATCAGATACTTTAGCCATGAACATCCTCCTGAGAGCTTAAAATTGATGGGATGAGGTATCATGACTGTACAAAACTCTAATCTATCAAAGCAATAATCTATGGAAGAAAGACACTTTACAACACAGTTACACAGCAGATGGTAAGTGACTCATGATGTATTCCACCAATTGTACACAGGAAAACAGTATTAATAAAATATGCTGACATGACAGATTAATGACTTAGAACTGCAGTCCAGGAGAGGTTAGACTTGCCTATCCTTCCTCTGGGGTTCTTAACAAGAAGGAATTAAATAAATATTACAAACTGAAGATTAAATGCAAGTAATATTAAAGCAAGGCTTTGGCCTGCATGGAGACTGTAAAACTGGTATCACAGGACTCAATTTTTAATGTGCTGCAGTGACACTGCTATAACACTGCACTGTGTACAGGTAAAGTGTGGCTCCAGCTGCTCATGCTGCCAACCCCTTCCAGGATCTGAGAAGCCAGATGTGCTCCTCTGGCTGTAGCACCACCTCTGGCAGCATCATGGACCTGATCCTTCTCATCCTTTGTATCATTGTGATCACTCCCATAGTGAAAAAAAAGCCTAAAAAATAATCAAAAGGGTAGTGGTTTGTTTGTTTGTTTGTTTTACTTTTGTTTGTTTGTTTTAAACTTTTTGGAAGTGAAACACAAAATCTTGCTGGAGCTTATCACTGCTAAATAATTTGCTGTGAGGCACATGATTTCACCTCATGTCCATATTCTTCTCTTTGATTTCCTGTTTAGATTCCAACAGAAACTGGGTGGAGATAAAGGAACAGTGGTTATTCACACCAGATCATTTAAAGCACTTAGAAGAATTGTCTAAGATGGTTTAGAACTTCCATAGTCAGCAGAGGGACAGAAGATGTTCCAAAAGGCAATTGAGAGCCCTGGAGCTGAGGTCAGAACTGGCATTTTGGTTGGAAGCTGCCGTGTTTCAGATGATGGCTGTTCCCATCCAACTCTAACCATGAAACCTTGCCCACAAAAAATTTTGTTTCTTTCACCCTTCTCCAGCATTCCAGGAAGTGGATGTTGAATTCAGTTCACTCTCCTTCCTCTGAAGGTAATGAACAGTGTGGTCCCTACCAAGCCACTGCTCTGCAGGGGTCTGGAATAAGCCTTTCCCATTTCAGACTGGCATAATCACCAGCACTTCAGGAGGATTCTAGAAATTTGGATCTCTGTTTTGGAAAAAGCAGAACAGAAAAGGAAGAAAGGAAGGAAAAAGAACAAGAGTGAGAAAAAAAAAAAGAGAAGAAGAGAAGAGAAAGGGAGAGGGAAGGGAAAGGGAGAGGGAAAGGGAGAGTGAGAGGAAGGAAAGCATAAAGAAAGCTCTCTTTGTTCCTTGTTACATTAAATTTAAAACAGCACGCTGCTAGCAATATATTGGCCTCATTACACAAAGATGGTAAGATCCAGCTAGCTCATAATTCCACCAATAAAGATCATGATTTGTCAATAAAAATTAAGGCAGTCACTGATCCATAGTCTAGATTTCCTGCTTGGAGTGGAATTGTAAAATATGATGACCAGATTTCGTGCAAAACAGAGCAAATCTGCAAGCTAAGCCAAGTAAAAATATACTCCTCCTCTTGCCACTGTCATATGAAGCCAGACAGGACCAGGTCCTTCATCAGAACACCCCAAACCACCTACAGCCATTGTGAAGAGAAATCCCATTTTTAAAGCTGTATGAAAGTCTTTGCTCATGATTTTATGTGTAACTTTTTTGGCAGCTTAGAAAAAGAGGCACAGAGGGGCTTGACTGAAAACTGATGACACAATCTCTCCCTGCTCTTAGCATTTTGGCATGCAGCACAAAAGCATTTCTGAAATCCCTCCAGTATCTCAATCCGTACCTGGAATCTTTTTAGGACTAATATTTAAAGTGTATGGTAGACTAGAGGCAGGTCTGCTCAGAGGAGTGAACATCAAATGACTTTCCCACCTTTGTATCAGTGAACAATAAAAGATCAAGAGTCTTGCGTGATATATTTTTGCCCTCTGGTGGGAAAAAATTGTTGATAAAGTATCTTCAACTTAATTTCAAACTAATTTGTTTGGTGTTTTCTCAAAGAGCCTTAAAAATGTTGGTAATGTCCTATGCATGACTACAGGTCTTATTTAGTCAGTTCCTAACCCCACCACTGAGCCCTGGTCTTCCAGGAACACATGCCAAAAAAAATCATTTGAAAAAAAATACATGTGGTTTTTACTTAGAAGTCTTAAGGCTATCCACATCATAAATTTGTTTTGGGGTGTGTGGCAATACTTATTTACTCCCAATTGATTGTTTTCTTTGTGGGAGCTTTTCAGTCAAGTTAGAAAGCCAGAAAGTGCTGATAATAGTAAAACCATATCATATCTTCAACTAATAGCTTAAGGTACTCACCAAGACTTATACTCAGGAAAAAAAAAGATATAAGAGACATTCATTCAAACATCCTGAGTTGACCCCACATCTTGGGCAGATGGAGTAGTGGGGTGGGGTGTGTGGGGAGTGGTGGATTCTGCCCCTCTTCTCTGCTCAGGTGAGACACCACCTGCAGAGCTGCCTCCAGCTCTGGGGTCCCCAACATCAGAAGGACATGGAGCTGCTGGAGAGAGTCCAGAGGAGGCCACAGAGATGCTCTGAGAGCTGGAGCACCTCTGCTCTGGAGACAGGCTGGGAGAGCTGAGAGTGTCCACCTGGGAGAAGGGAAGACTCCAGGGATATATAATTGTGACTCTCCAGTAACTGAAGGGAGCCTGCAAGAAAGACAGAGAGAGGCTAATTACAAGGGCCAGGGGGACAGGACAAGGGGCAATGGCTTCCCACTGCCAGAGGGCAGGGTTAGATGGGATATTGCACAGAAATTCTTAGCCACAAGGGTGTTGAGGCCTTGGCACAGATTGTCCAGAGAATCTGTAACTACCCCATCCCTGAAAATGTTCCAGGCCAGGTTGGACATGTCTTGGAGAAACCTGGTCTAGTGGAAGGTGCCTTGTCCACGGCACAGTGTGGAACTGGATGACCTTTAAGTTCCCTTCCACCCAAACCATCTATTACTCAATGATTGTATTATTTCTATCAATGAAAATGACCAGGGGAATAGTAATGTCATTATTAGAGGGTTGCAAACAAAAAGTAAAAATCTGGGCAAAGAAAGAACATCTGGACTTGGGATTTGAGATGGAGATGAGGCTCTTCTGAGTGTCAGCAAAGGAGCAGGGCAAGGTACCCCACCCTAAACAAATAGTTTGTGACCTCACTACGGCTGCAATGGTGAAGCTGCTTCTGGGAAGCTTTGGGATGATGTTTGCTTTCAAGTTTTAATTATTTGAACTTCAAAGTGGAATCAAAAGTCAAAGAACTTGGGCTTGTGGGGCAGAGCTTTTCATGGTCTTCACCGTCTCATTTCTCTAAGGGAGGAGTCTGCATCTGCATTCACGTTTCAGTTCCCAACAAACCCAAACCAAAAATGTGCTCCAGGTGAGCACCTATCATATGCTGACCAAGACTGGGCCACAGGACTGACTATAACTAATTTAAAAAAAAAAAAAAAAGCCCTCTAAACTGTGGATGGCAAGTTATCAGCACTTCTTCACTCTGCATAGCCTGGTGGTGTGGATATAGCCAGGCACCTTCACCAAAGAGCTGTGGTTAATGTTGGGGTATGGCTGAAGGCTGTGCAAAGAGATACAGAAGATCTCAGCAGTTGAGTTCATAGCCATGTCTGTACTGCCAAATAACAAAGTCTAGTGAGTGTCCCTGACCCTGAGACTGAGGGGTATGGACCACTATCTACATTGCTCAGGGCTGTTTCTCTCTTGAGCACACCCCCCTAGAGAGCACATGGCTTCTCCCAGCTCGGGTGTTGCCCCTCTGTCCCTAAGACAATAGAACTGTTTTGTGTGTTTTGTTAAGTTAAACTGTCTGCAATAATACTTGGGGCGTGTTGCAGACCACTGGAGTGGTGTTTTCTAGCAGGAAACCAATGTTTGAGGGTGTGAAGCCTCTTCAGATATGCTGCATGGGACCAGCAAGGCCGAAACAGGATCAGACTGACATAACTACCCATGAGGACTCTTGAGTAAATTCACTTCAGGCTGGGTACAAGGCAAGGGAATGAGCAATGTGGACCACCAGGATGGCCTCAAGCTCATCTTTTGGTGTTCTCCTGGTCAGCAATGCAGACAAACCCTCTTTGCTGGGTCAGCCATATGATCTGTGCAGGTGAAAGAGGCATTGTGCCTTTTGCACCATGCACATACAGCTTCCTCTCTTTGCTCCCAACCTTTAAGAAACTGAAATGCAACATGGCAAATTCAGGTCTGGGGAAAGAGTTTGAAGGAAAAGCCGCATCACTCCTCCACTCATCAAATTCCTCATCTCTTTGAACATGAACCACAATAAAACCATTATTATAACAAAGGGGACACTAAATTAGCATCCTTAGTGAGTGTACCACACATGGGGTAAGAGACATCTGACCTAATGCAGTCATCATCATGTCTCCTTGTGTTTGGACTAGTCATGTCCAGCTTACCTTGAAGTCAACACAGAAAGAGGGACATTGACACACATCTTCTCTGACATGCAGTGTCGAGAAAAGATAGAGGAACTGCTCCTCAAGAAACTCTCCAAACCAAAGACATCTAATTGCTGATGCAGGTGAGATGAATCCATGTCCAGAAGGAACCGATAACCCTTTCATTTACCAACATCAAGGAGCAGTAAACAAGCCACAGGAAGAAAAGTGGCAACTGCACTAGCTAAGTAAAAAGACTAATACACTGCTTTCCTGTTGGCAGGAGTCATATATTTCCCTTTCTGGGCATGGGTGAAAGGCAGGTCCCACAACTCCAGCATCCACCTCGCCATGCATGGCTGGTTGGGAAATCCCAATCTCTTGGCAAAGCTATTTTTGTAGCTGTGATGGCTCATGGAACTGCAACTGACCTGTTCTAACCCACTCTGAACCTCTAAAAAATGAGCACTGGCTGCCAGGGCAAGATGCTCTGGAACTCATGTTTGCAGGATCCAGCCCTAGGAGCAGAGCAAAATTCAACAAGAGGCACATAATTAACTTCAGATGTACCTGTCAAGATGTCACAGACACAGTCCTGGAGAGGAGCAGCATATAATTTGTTTCTCATAATGTAGCAATTATCTCGTTATAAGAGGGGCTCTCTCCAGTGCTCCCTTGCTGCCTTTTGTTTTCCTTCCATATTGATTCACACATTATTTAACTTTTGACTTGGACACAGCAGGTTAAAGCATTTAACAGCTTGGCTGCTTGCTCAGACAGAGCTGAGAAAGGGAGGGGAGGAGGAGGTGGCAATTTTTTGCCTTAATTTTTCAAGGTTTCTGTGCTACATTTTTCTAAGAGAGGGAAGAAAGAGAAGGGAAGGGGAGGGGGGAGTGGGAAATGGCATTCCACAAAGACGGAGTCACATTTTCCAGGATTATAACATGCTCTCTGCTGTCCCCAGCTTTCACTAGGAGATGCATTCCTGCTCCACAGTGGAGAAAAGGTCAGTGGTAAAAATTTCGCAGGAACTCCATCATTGTCCTCATGGGACATGTTCATCAGGAGGAGAGAGTCAGGCATCTTGCTCTGTCGACCGAAATCCACATCACAAAACATATTACTGGGGGAAGGTGGGGAAGAGACCCATGGCCAGATAGAGCCCATGACTTCATTTTGTTGGATTATTTCCCCCTGGCTCGCTGGATACCTGTGGGGCCAGATGTTTTGCTGAACAAATGATATAGGCAGGAGAGCGAAAACAGGATGGATGTGATTTAAAGTGCTGGAAAAGCCTCTGCCCCAAGGGAAAATTAACTTTTAGTTTATATAAAGGGAGGTACAACTCTGTGAGCCACTGCCAGTTATGGATCTACCTGAGTTTGCCCAAAGCAATTGTAGCAGGCAGGACCAGTGTTGGCCCAGTGGTAGTCACTAAAACAGAAGAAGATTTTATATGTGGAGTAAAGTTCATCACTGCAATAATAATTCAAAATGAGAATGGATGACAAAGTGGTTGAGCTTTGCTAAGAAGCACACATGGATGTGCAGCAAGGGGCTGATAAGGGGAAACAAGAAGCATATCTTCTCCAAGGGGGTTGTTGGTGCTGGTGAAAATGCCTCTTTCTGTTTAAACTGGTGTACTCAAGGGAATTCCTCTGAGATAACGGCCTGAGAGGATTGTTTGTAGAAAGGAAAATAATCAAAATCAGTGTGAAAACTTATTGTGTTTCTCTTTTGTTACACATACACAAATACAGACATTCCAAATGCAAGTTCTACCCTTCGAGCAGCATCCCTGCAAGCAGGAACGGAGCAAGTTCCAAGAGTCTCCAAATAATGTGACTTGTCACTTTTCCCCCTCCAAACTCAAAACAAAAGCTTGACTGTGCTTGAGAAAAGGACCAAATGCTAGGAACT